>NC_138961.1:226097500-227297500 GCF_055761805.1 Camellia sinensis | reverse complement strand
ATTTTTTTTTTTTTAATTTCTAAGAAAATAAAAAAAATAAAATTGCAAAAAACTAACAAACCCCGAACACTAAAGCTAAGCTTTGATGGTGGGAGAAAACAAATTATATTCATACATAAAAATCACATAAAAAATTCTATAAGAATGATTGGTAATGTCATTATTATAAATAAATGGGTCTTTAATGATCTTTTGTTTTGAAATGAATGATCCATAATAACACATATCATTATGTATGAAAATTATATATAATTATTTTTTGTTTGTGTAGAAAGTGGTTCAAACTCAAAGATGAAGAACAGTAGGCCAACTTCTTGTTGTAGTTGTGGAAGCTAAATCTATTTATAACCCGCACGTACGGCTTTACCTCTATCATCATACAATATGGTTTTCCTTCATTAGGGGATTAAAAATAAGAAGAAAAAAAAGTACAATTGGCTTTATCTCAATTCGACTTTAATCGTCTCGAAGATACCATTTGGCCCCAAAGTCTACATATTTTATCACATCAAATTTTGGATAAACAAATCATAACGAGTAACAAATATAACTCAGAATTAATTGAAAGAAATTTTTTAAGGGAAATAAAAAAAAATATTAAACAAATGCATTATATATAATATCCACACACATCTAAAGAGATTCAAATTAATTTCCTGTTAATGAGCTACAGAAGTCTTGACCAACAAACTTAATTCTATCGACTATAAAACTCAATTTAAGTATAACAATTTGGTATTGTACTATCAAAAAATTATCCCAAATTCTGAATTGTGTTCTAAAGACACAAAGTAGATAAACTTTAAAATTTAGTACAGAAATTTTTAGTGATTGTATTCATAACATTTTAACAACTGGTCTATCAACTACTAGTCACTTTATTAAAAAAAATGAACTACTAGTCAACTGCTTTATCTCACAATCTACAACCTTCTTTAACCTCTATAAAATCAAGTCCAACCTTGAGCTCTTACCCACCCATACATGCTCCACTCCACTTGACTTTGGCATATAAGCTTCAACCAAATGCCTCGCCCACCTCCTCCGGATCCTTTCGCTCCTCCTCCTCCACTACCACCACCGCCGCCGCCACCACCATCAGCTCCTCCAGGTCCACCGCCTCCAGACCCATTTTATCATCCTCCGCCACCGGGGCCGCCACCACCACCACCAGACCCATTTTATCATCCTCCGCCACCGGGACCGCCACCACCACCACCCCCCTACTTCTTCGCTCCTCCTCCGCCGCCTCCTGGGCCACCTGGTCCTCCGCCGCCGCCTCCAGGACCACCAGGTCCTCCACCACCTCATGGACCTCACCCTCCACCTCCTTATTGGTGAGACCACCGGTCTGTAATGAGTGCCAGCCTTTTTAGATGGTTGTTTTGCTTATGAGTGATCCATGTAAGATAATTAGTTTTTACTATATTGTATGGAAAAAAAATGAAAAATATAAAATATTATATTAAAAAATTTAAAATAATAAAAATTTGTACTTCTAAATATATATACGCTATCTCCATAGTGATAATCATAAATCTGTCTTTGTACCCAAGACTGATGAACTAAATAAATAAAATAAAAGTTTCTAGTTGATTTATAAAATAATATTTTTTTGTTATTGCTTGGAGGATGCACATTGCTTGCGCATGTGGGTGAGACTTGGCTGAATTAAATAATTATGTTTTTTTGCTAAGGCAATCATTTGTGAAAATTTTTAATGGGCATTGATTTAGACCTCCTTAAAATATTCATCCCCACAATCCCCTCACACACATGGAGGTTGGGGATTGGGTGAAAAAAAAAAAAAAAAAAAAAAAAAAAGAGAAAAAGTTGACCAATCAAAGCTAAAAGAGGTCAAGAGAGTGACCCCAAGGGGTCTCTCAACCGTTATTCAATTTTAATATATGTCATTTTAAAAAACGTGCATCATATACCCTGTTAGTTATGTCATTTATTTTTTTATTTATAATCAATTTTTTTTCTTTAATTATGACATTATTTTAGTTATGATACATGAATTCTTTAATTATGACTGAGATTGTGTTTAGTTATGATATATATATATTTTTTAATTATAACTCAAAAAATTAAAATTTTATCATTTTTTTTAGTTATAAAATGAATATGGTGTTTCCCATCATTTGCACTTGTAAATCTTCAGTCTATCTTTTATTGATTAGGTTGCAATTTTTAACATTGATTAGAGCATTTGAGAGAGAGAGAATTACATGTTTCTGAATAATTTGATTTAGTTGTTGGATGTAAGAGTGATACTATGTTAGTGTACTATTAATGAATAAAAAAAATTATATTATGATAGTGGTAATCACATTCCTGGATTTAATTTTAGTTTCAATTTTTTATTAATCAATTATACCACACAAAATGATATAAGAGTTACACTCAAACTTCTTTATAAATTTTTGAATAATCACTTAAGTGAATTATATTTGTGTCAATAATTTATTATAAAAATCATATTTATCGTTAACACAAATATGATCTAATCATATGGATATCGATATTCGACCAATATAATTTTTTATAGAGATAAAATACTCAATAAATCTTATATATTTAATGGTTTAAATTATCGATATAAATTCCATGATGAACCCACATAAGCCCAGTCTGATAGGAACCTGCTCCTACCTGAATAATTTGATCAATTCTCAATTTCTACACTATATATCCTTCTAGGAAATGAATTCTTTTTTATTGGGCTTCTAACAGGAGAGGTAATGTAGGGATTATTGGGCCACTTCAGTGAATCAAATCATTTAATTCGTAGAATTCACTAATCAAATTATTCATACAAAAAATTAAAATAATAAGATATTAATAATTATATGATCAAATCATATATGCCGATCAAAAAAATATGATCAAGTCATATTTATCTTTAAAAAATAGATAAATATAATTTTAAAAATATATCATCTATTTTTTCAAAAAAACAAGGATGAACCTCTAGTTTTTTTGGGTGAATAGTATGAACCTCCAGTTGATGATGTCTAATTATCTTAATTTTGCATGCATATTTTATTGACCAAATTTCACAACACGAATATTTTGAATCACGGATACGTACCCAGACCGAACAAGATCTCTCAGCCAACTAAAGAGAATCCATTCCTATCAATTTTGTATTGCTCCAAGGACATTAAATATGAGCAAAATGTGCAAGAATTGGCCAGTTTTTTTTTTTTTTTTTTCTAATCATCACCCGCCACGTATATGTGGGGTGGTAGGGGTGGTGATTGAAGAGAGTTTCTATCAATACTGATCAATATATCTATACTATTTATCTATATTATTATTAGTTGATATTTAAATTTTAGTGATTTCTTCTTATATTATGGTTTCGTTTGGGAAGTGGATTGACTTTTTGGCTTTTTAATTTTTTTAACTATCTTAACTTGCGGATAAAAAGCCTGGTTTGAGACGGACTTTTAACTTTTTTAACTTTTTTGTGAGAGAAAGAATGTAATGATTATGGGTTGGATGTGATATTTTGTCTTATTGGACGAAAAAGTCTATTTTGCTTTTTTGTGATTATTTTAGCCAAAAAAGCCGCAAAAACTACTTGCCAAACATAGGCTATATTAGTGTTAATCCGTGCTATGTATGAGATTTTATAAATTAAAAAAAAATTATTATAAATATGTTGAAGTAATTTAGTATATTGTATACATAAAATTTATAAGTTAAAATTTTTGTTTATAACTTTTTAAATTATTTGTTTAAAAAAATTAAAAAAATATATATATAAATCTATTTAGTGTAATTTTGATAATTGCTAATAAATAAATAAATAAAAGTTACACCTATTAAGGTTACATGAGTTATGATATACCTCTTGTAGTTATGAGAATCGACAAATTTAAAAATTATAATTCAGACAAATATATAATTTTATTATTAAATGTGAAGTAAAGTGATATTTAACAATAATTGATATGACATTTCTGTTATTAATCCAATAATTTAAGTTACATTTCTTTTGATTTTAATTTCATAACTAAAAATACAATATGAATATAACACGTACACGAATTTCTAGTCTTTAACAATAAAAATGTTTTAGAATATTTCCAACCTTTCATCATTTTCTTTTAATTTTTTTTTATCTAATTTGATTTTAAATTTGAATAAAAAAATTGATTTGATATGAATTATTTTAACTTTTTCATTAAATTTTTATCAATTTTTAAAAAAACTTTCATTCTTATCCCAATTTTTTTTTCTTTTCATCAGTTTTGATAAAAAAAAAAATAATTTCCAATGTTTCATCTTTTAAATTTTTATTGAATTATAATTCAATAAAAAAAATATGAAGGGTTTAAAATTCTCTCAATTGAAGTTATAGTGAAATAACATCTTGCAATAGTGAAAGTTTGAGTATGTGGTTGATTGAAATGTATAATTTGATTAATTCTCTTTTCATATTTATATAAAAATTGACACTTATGACCACCTTATTATAAGTCGGATTATGGAAAGTTTTTTGTGGCTTCAAACATTTTTTATTTATAAATATCTTACCTATTAAAAAATGTAAAAATAAAAGAAAAGGAAAAAAAATATGTAGCTTTTGGATATGTGTTTCTCTATTTTGTTTTGTGGACATAAACAACTAATATTTCAATTTAAAAATTAAAAAGTCTAAAAAAAAATAGATTGGGTTTTTTGGGAATAAAAAAAGCCATTTAACTCCTCTATATACTATTTTAAGATGAACTATTTTAATCACATAAAAAAATAGAAATTATATTTAAAGATTATTTTTATATATTATGCTATTACATACAAATATAGCGATAACAAATTAATAAATATATATGAAAAGTTATACTAAGCTTTCATTTTCAATTAATTGAATGATTATTAACAAACTAATAAATAGCAGTAATGGTATAATAGGATATAAAGAGGATAAAAATAAAAAATACAATGATATTTAAAAGTTTTAAATTTATCTAGTTATACAAAAATCTAATGTTACAGTACAATCTTGAATTCCCAATAAATTTTTACATTTTCCATAAAATAAAATAACAAAAAATAAATAAAAAATTTGAAACCTATTTTTTTATTTTGATTTTACGATTTAACAAAATTCGATCAAAATCTTTGGTACAGAATGGGCATAGATACTTCGATTGTAACTATCATCACCAATAATTCTTCTCCATCATGTAAACCTATAAACAAACACATAAATTTCACTAAAACCGAAACCAAAACCAAAACCAAACCAACAATAGAGAAAGAGAATTACACAGGGAAAAAATAAAATTAAAAAACAAATAAATTTATGGAGTGGTAGGATATTACCTCCCAACAACTTTGACCTCGCCCCGCCTAATCCGTCAGCTTCTCCGCTAGTGTCCGCGTAGTTTAGGAGTTGAGATAACTAATCAATTATTCTTTAAATAAAAATTAAAAATTGATTAATTTGTCTCATTAAGTGATTTAAAATTTTAATAGATATGCATCAAAAAAAAATAATTATATTATTAAATCATAATTCAAATTTAGATATTGTCATATCTTTTTGAGATTTATATCTAAATTCTTATCTTATTTATTTTTGTGTGGTTTCTAATAATTTTTTTTTTTCAATTTATAAGATGGAGTTGTGAATTTCTATTTTTTTAAAATTTCATTTATCTATGGTTTCTATTTGTTTTTAATTATTATTGTTTAGGTAAGTTATGATGTGAGTTAGATATGTGAGTTTTATTTATTTAAAGTATGATGGTGTGAGATATTTTCAAATTAGATTTGTTTAAATAGACTTTAAAGATTTTTAAAATTTAAAATTGGATATTGAGAAGTAAAAGAAAGATTTTAACTGAATAAATAAAAATCATATTTATTAATTTTATCTATTTGTATATTTGATTTTTATTTTTTATTTATTTTTGGGTTATGTTATAATATAATATATAAGGTATAGATAGATACTCACAATTCTCATGAAACATAGTATCTGATTTTTTGAGGGAGAGAAAAAGAAGGAAAGTTTTAATATTTTCTTTTGGAAATCGATAAGAGAAATTACAATAGAGAGATTATGAAATATTTTTGTTTTGTTATCTTTCCATTTGAAATTCATAAATTAAGGGATAATTATTATTTCCAAAATAATTAAATAGGTATGGGAGAAGTTGAAAAGGGGGGAAATAATTAAATAGGTATGGGAGAAGTTGAAAAATGTGTGTATTGGAGAAGTCAAAAAGGCTTAGGAGAAGTCAATAAATGCTAAGCTTTTTTTTTTAATCAAAAAATTAGGAAATTAAGATTGATGTATTGGAACTCCTACAAAACTTGTAATTTAGAAACTCTTTTTTCCTTATATAATACTAGCCTATCACTTGTGCTATGCACGGAATAATATAGATATTTATATTTGTTTTAGATTTTTTTTAATATGTAAATTATGTTTTTTAAAAAAATTTATAAAAATAATTTAATAATCTTATCACTAACCATTGTGTATAGGAAAAATTGAAAAGGGTACTGCAGTAACTATGCATGGATTGTATCTATAATTATTTGTATAAAGGGATTTAAACTGTTGATCAAGGGATTTTGACCAAATCAGTAAATGCAGGCATGTGGAAAGGCATGTGGAAAGACATGTGGATTGGAAAAAGTTAACAAATGCTGATCAGGAGATTTTGACCAAATTAATAAATGCTGGATTTTTTTTTTTAAAATCAAAAAATTAAGAAATTTAGATTGGAATATCGGAGTTCCCACAAAACTTGAGATTAGAAACCCCTTTTTCCTTAATATAGATAGAGAGATAGATAGATAGATGTCCTCATTTTCTGATTTAAAATATAAAAGAATATAAAAGAATAGATAGTTTAACAAGAATAAGACTTAAATCTTAAATCTTTAAATTAATAAATAAAATTTTTACCACTTACCTAATATACCATATATAGTAAAAGTTTAATTTTATTTTTATTTATTTTAATTACATTCGTTTGCTATCTGCTAATATATATATATATATAGAAAAATGATACGGACCCCCTTTCCCTCTCACCCTTTTTGACCCCCTCTCTTTTTGATTGGTCAATTTTTCTTTTTCTTTTTCTTTTTCTTTTTTTTCCTTCTCTTCCAATCACCACCTGCCATGTGTGTAGAGGGGGGTAGAGATGGTGATTAGAGGGGGTCTCAATCACATCTCATCCTATATATATATATATATATATTTGGTACTAGGAAATGAAATAGAATTAGTCAAACAAAGCAAAGTAAAACTATACTCTCTCATACACGGTGCCCACCATGTCCGCTACAAGCTGTAGCCGGAGTGTATCCGATGGTTCTTCCATTACCATTTGTGTGTGTCAATTTCCAACCACACTGCCAACTCAGTATTCAGCTGGAGAGCACTGGTAGAATAAATGGCGCCTGATTGACCTGCAACAGAAAGAAGAGATTCCGGCGGTGGTTCGTCCACCCGAGGGCACTCTGACGATCAAGTCAGTTATCTTTCAAAGATAAATCAAGTGCTTAACTCACTATTCAGAATATAAATTGCGTACCTTAGACCCAAGGGGGTGCCTCTCTTTTATAATCAATAACAACCTAGTCCAAATAAAAGCCTACCTTCTATGGACTTTAGCTTACTTCTAATCTTGGACTCTCCAATAGATAAAGATAAACTTCCTAAGAGCTTTTATCCTTATCCAGGCTGAAGTCCTTCCTCATTCTAGGACTCTTGTCCCTTATTCGCTTATCCCGGATTCCGATATCTTTGGAGATAACCTCGGCCTAGACGATATCACATCGGCGTCATGACCAGGAAACGTGGCATCTTGGCTAACACGTCGACGTCACCTTGGCCACGTGTTGGTACTCAGAAAATATATTCCCACAACTGCCCCCTAGGCTCCATTACCTCGGCATCCTAAGGTGATGGAACCTATATCGTTCATGTCGGCTATTTTGCTGTATCATAAATTTACCGAGGTCATAATACACCAGCTTCTCAAAACTAGGTCCTGTAGTCTGTCTTATCAAGACTTTAGAATTTTTAACCAAGTTTATTCGAGTTTATTTAGCCGAGATTTTCCTATCAGCCGATGTCATTGCTTCATTAAACCAAGAACTCCAAGAGTTTTATCACGCGTGTGAGCTGTTATGCAAAATACATCAACTGTTTTTGTCACGTGTCTTCTCCTCATTGGATCGTACTCAATACGCGCCTGTAAGTCGTCTCGCGCCTGCGTGCGCCGTCTGACAAATTCGTCGTTCTAGGCTCATCAATTACATTTTTGCCGCCTTTTCGCGTTTTTAACAAAACCAGTGTCCTCTCTCTTCGTCTTTTCACTTTACATCGTTATTTCTGAAGCTTTTTCTCTCTCTAGCTTTTCTTTCAAGTCCTCCATTACTGCTTTCACGAAGCTTTCTACGACTAGCCTGACTCTCTCCTCCGGCGAGGCTTCTGCTGCAATTCCTTGCTTCTGGCCATCGTCTGATTTCGGCAAACTTCAGTTCGGCTTTATTTTTCTTGGGTATGTCAGTGTTCCTTTCTTGTTTCTCTTCAAAAGCTCTACTTTATTTATTTGCTGCCATTGTTGTTTTACTCAAGTTCTTGATCCATGAATCACGCATCTGGGCATGTTTATTCTACGATTTTGTTGTTGCCCAATTCGCGTCCTAAATACATACACACTGTTCACAAATTTGCTCACTTTTGCCATTGTTCTTGGCCTCACACCCTTGTGCACACTTCATCACAGTGTTCTTAATAGTTCATCACTGTTCTTGATTCTGAAACACGTTCTTGTTTGTGTTTTTCTGTATTTTCTCCAGATTCCTGCCTTCAATCTCCGTTAGACTTAGGTTTGAGATTTGTCCTAGACCATACGAATCTTAGGGAAAACTGAGACCAATCCCCTTCTGATCTTCACAAATTCTTATCCCAGTGTGAACTTTAGGTTTTGCCGAGGTCTTCTAAGCCTTTACAGAACTTTTATTTCCAATTTATACATCTTTCCCCTAAGCCGACGTCACGGGTATGTGGAAGCATAGGGTAGACACCCCGACCAAATTAGAATACTTTAGGCGGGAGTTTTCCATCCCTGTCGACGTCCACCTCAGGTTGGCAGCGGAGGAGGATTCCATTATGCCCAATGTGAACCTTATGCCCTTCCCAGTAGTGTCCTTTATTGAGTGTGGACTTAGGTTTCCACTTGATACCTTTTTCCAAGAAATCCTTCACTACTATAAATTGAATCCAATGCAGCTTGCCATCAATTCTTACCGAGTTATAACCGGAGCAATAGCCTTAGCCAAACAAGAGAATGCTAGGGTTACTTTTGTCGATTTCCAGTACTGCTACACTATGTGTCGCTTGAAATCGAAAAAAGGCCACATCTATTACCTCAAACCGAGGTTCACTGAGTACAAGCTCATTGCCGACTTCCCAGACTCAAACAAGGGTGCTGGAGACGATTACTTCATCGTCTCGGGCAACTGGGAGTTTTAGCCCAACGACGACCTCCACCTTTATCTCCTAAGCCGAATAGTTTTCGGGGAAGGAGATGGTAAGGGCCAAGCATTACTTTTTCTTGCTCTCTTTTGAAGGATTTCAATACTTTGTTCTAATGTCTGTGCTCTTTTTTTTGCAGTTCTTCCTCAGCCACCAAAGGGCTTTCGCCAGTCTTTCTTCCCCAGCAAGGACTTGAAGAAGCTATTGAATTTTCTAGTTCATAAGCAGAGAGCCCCATTGCTACTTAACTTCATTCCCACTTACAAATCGGTTCTTCCCGACGTTCTAAAGAAGAAGAAGAAGAGTCAATCTCCTCCGTTCGCCACTACTCCTCTAACAGCCTCATCATCTCGGCCAGATCAAGGATCAACCTCAGACCCAGCAGAGCAGCCTTCCACCTCAGCTCCACAACTAACCCCACCATCTCAAGGCCGACGCCGACGCCGACGCTGGCGACGAACCAAAAAGCAGTCGCTAAAGACCTCTTTGCCAATATTCTATCTACTATAGATGCTCAACCAGGATCAACTCAGCCTCCAAAACCAAAACAAAAAAGGCTGAAGAAGGCTCAGTCAAAGGCAACGGTGACTCAGGTTGATATTGAGGACACCTTGCCAATTTCCAAATTGGCTTCGAGCGAGAAAACCCCTTCTACTATTGAGAAGAGGCCCGCCGAGGCCCAACCATCCGAATCCACTCGGTTGAAGAGGCCGAGGTCTGAATTTGCAACAGCTTCGGGCTCTATGAAGTCTGATGCCCCCTAGGCTCCACCCATTACTTTGGAGGATAAGCCGGTCAAAGTTGATGATAGTGCCGATGATGTTAATGCCGGCGTTGCCCTTAGCACAGCTTTGCTTCTTCCTGGAGATCTCGACCGAAATGCCGAGATAAGCGAGTATGAAAACTTTGCTCTGATGCTCCAGCGTTCTGTTCAAGTAACTTCTACTCTGTCTATTTTCTTTCTTTTTTATACTTAGACGTTCTGTTCAAGTAACTTCTGCTCTGTTCAAGTAACTTCTGCTCTGATGCTCCAGTTTTTCTTTCTTTTAGAAAATTTTCTAATAACTTCTGCTCTGTCCATTTTTCTTAAGGCGTTGGCCGACAAGACTAGGGAGGCTATTAGTCTACAGAAGACCAATAAAAACTTGCAATGAAAAATGAAGACTTTGGCAGACCAGGCCGAGGCTGCTGTCAAAGCTAAGGATGATGCCGAAGAAAAAATGGATGCTGCTGAGGCCATTAACAAAGTTCTTGAGGCCCAGAAGAAGGAGGCCGAAGAAAAGATGGCCGAGGCCCAGAAAGAGCTGCAGGATGCCTTGGCCATGAAAGATGCTGAGCTCAAGACCGCCAATGAGAAGGGATACAATGAGGGGGTGGCTAATGTCACGGCGGATTACGAGAAACAGGTGAAACAAACATGCAACAAGGGTTTCACCCTTGGTTGGATGACTTTGCTGAAAAAGCTTGAAATCCCCGAGGACTCCCCCTCAGGAACACCAACGTCCTCACCCTACCATTCCCTCCAACTCCAAGCCAATCCGGCGACGATTCTGAGTCTGAGGAGAAAGCTTTGGTGAGGAAGTCAAAAGAAGCTGCTGGGGCCAAGTCCCCTACTCCAAATGAGCAAGTCATAGATTTGACTCAAGATGAGGAGGGTGAGGAGGTTTCCAAGAATGCTACTCCTGAGAAGGCATCATCGGACGTGCCTCTCGCCGACAAGAGCCTCGATCAAACCCTTCGAGAAATAGATGCCAAGCTCGCGGCTGAGAAGGCTGCCGAGATGTCCTCCCAGCAGTCTTCTGAACTTCAAACCCAACCATCTGGTGTTGCCGAAGAGTCTTAATTTTGATGTCATTTTCCTTTGTATTTTGTACTTTCTTTTTTCTTCTTTTTGGAACAGTTGTAGGCTTTGGCCGACATGTCATCTTTTGAATGTTAATACAACTTCCTTTCCTGAATGCTTATATCTTTGTCTTCTCTTTACTGCTCTTGTATGATTCCATATTTAAAATATTTTGCATATCTTCAATGCACACTTTAACTGTGTAATTTTCTCAGGGTGAAATACCTCGGTTGTACCCACCAATGATTTTACATCGTCAAGTACATAAGTACTCATTTTAATACAACCTTGGCCTTTACTTGTAAATTTTTTTACAAATTTCAACAAGTGTTTGACATGATCTCGGTTTAACTTCAACTTGTAAATTTTTCTCAAATTTCAACAAGTGTTAAACATGATCTCGGTTTAACTTCAACTTGTAAATTCTTCTTAAATTTCAACAAGTGTTAAACATGATTTCAGTTTAACTTCAACTTGTAAATTCTTCATAAATTTCAACAAGTATTAAACATGATCTCGGTTTAACTTCAATTTGTAAATTCTTCACAAATTTCAACAAGTGTTAAACATGATCTCGGCTTAACTTCAACTTGTAAATTTTTCTCAAATTTCAACAAGTGTTAAAATCATTTTTCAACTCTCTGCCTCCTAATGTGAACTGAAGTTCTACTTGGGTTCTCATTATGCATGTATTCCAGCAACATCATCATACTATCAGTCACAAATGTGAAAAATCAAGTTTTATTTATTACATCGGATAATAACAAATGACAAGAAAATTTAATGATAAAAAAACTTAAGATTGCAAGTATTCCAAGGCCTTGGCAATTCTTTGTCCTCATTATCTTCAAGCCGGTATGCCCCATTGCCCAGTACCAAGATGATTCTATAGGGTCCCTCCCAATTTGGGCCAAACTTGCCCTCTCTGGGATCCTTCTTGTTGCCGACGACTTTTCTCAAGACGAGGCCACCGATTTGAAACTCCCTTGGGTTGACCTTCATATTATAAGCCCTTGCAAGCTGCTGCTGGTATGCCGCCAGTTGAATTGCAGCTTTCTCCCTTCTTTCTTCTAGCAGATCCAGATCTCGGGCTAATAATACATCATTAGTCTCATTCTCTACTCCCTGACTTCTGATCCCTGGGATGCCGACTTCTAAAGGGATGACTGCTTCTGTGCCATAAGCCATGGCAAATGGGGATTCCCTAGTTGATCTTCTCGGCGTAGTCCGATATGCCCAGAGTACACATGCCAGTTCATCCACCCACTTTCCCTTTGCTGCTTGCAGCCTCTTCTTTATCCCATCCAAGATAACTTTGTTGGATGCTTTTGCTTGTCCATTGCTTTGAGGAAAGCTTGAGGTTGAAAAATAATTCTTGATTTTGAATTTTGCACAGAAGCTCTTGATTAGCTTACTGTCAAATTGTGTTCCATTGTCGGCAACTATTGCCCTTGGAATCCCAAATCTAGTGATGATGTTTTTCCATATGAAGTTCTTCACGTCCATGTCTCGGATCTTGGCAAGGGATTCAGCTTCTATTTATTTGGTGAAGTAATCTGTTGCTACCAGCAGGTACTTCCTTTGTCCAGTTGCTTAGGGCAGTTTTCTAACAAGATCCATGCCCCGTTGGGCAAACGGCGAAGGACTGGATATTGGGTTCAGGTCTGTTGCTGGTTGGTGTATCAGTGGTGCAAACCTTTGGCACTTTTCACACTTCTTGACATAGGCTTCTGCATCTTTCTGCATGTAGGGCCACCAATACCCTCGGGTAATGGCCCTATGGGCAAGTGATCTGCCCCCTGCGTGGCTTCCATATATTCCTTCATGTATTTCGTATAGAAAATCTTCAACTTGTAAAGGATGTACATACCTCAAAAGGGGTCTAGTGAAGGATCTTCTGTAGAGATGTCCCTCTGCTGTCAGACTGAATCTTACCGACTTCAATCTGATCTTGTGTGCCTCTTTGTAATCGTCTGGCAGTTTTTCTTCTTTCAGGAATGCTATAATTGCGTCTATCCAGCTTGGTCCCATGTCCACACATATTGTTTCACGCTTTGTGGTCAATGGTTCGATGCTCGGGCCCGACAAGCAGTCGACCATTATTGTCCTTGCCTTTCCAGGTTGGATTGCACTAGCCAGGTTGGCCAGGGCATCGACGTGACTGTTATCATCTCGGTTAACCTGATGTAGTCGGCAATTCTGAAACAAGGCCACCAACCTGCCTACTTCTTTTACGTATGCCGACATACGTTCATCTCGGGTTGTGAACTTGCCTGTTGTCTGGTTGACTATAAGCTGAGAGTCACAGAAGACTATCACCTCATCTGTTTCTACTGTTGCTGTCAGTTTCAGTCCTACAATTAGTGCTTCATACTCTGCTTCATTGTTTGAGGCCCTGAACCCCAAACAAATGGATTGTTCTAGTATCTGTCCATCTGGAGATACCAGTACTACTCCTACCCCCGCTCCTTGTCGGTTTGAACTTCCATCAACAAACAGTCGAAAGGAGTCGCCAATGTAAATGCTGTAGGGCCTGAGTTTTTCTTCTTTCCTTTATTCTGTTGCTTTCAGCTAGGCTCCTTTTTGCTCTTTTGGACATTGTTCACATTGGCTCAACGGAGCCCAATGTGCGATGGCTCCTAGAGTGAATTCAGCCACAAAGTCGGCCAAGACTTGGCCTTTGATTGTTGTTCTGGGTCTGTATTCCAGGTCATACTGTCCCAAGGCTACTGCCCATCTAGCTATTTGTAACAACCCTCATACTGTTTACTGATTAATGACTGATTGATTACCGTTAATCACCAATTACTGGTAAACGGAACTAATAATGACTGATAACTGACTGACTGAAATTGGAAACCGAATTGATGGAGTATATGTTAGTTAAATTACATCCTATCTATTTGATTGTATGAATATCTGTTCATGCTTATATGTTTAAACTACAAATTGAAGGCCTTATCGGCGGCCGAATCCAAAATTGATTGATGTGTAATGATCAACATAATTTATGTGATTTTGTGGTGTATTTACCTGAAAACTGATTAGGTATGATTAAATTAGATTAAAATAAGCTAATTAAAGAGTTTGACGTAATTACACTTTTGCCATCTAGTGGGGCCTTTGTTTACTCATATTTGAAGCCTTAGCCTTGCATTTCAAAACATTTCCTCAGCCATATTTTGAGCTCACCACCGAGCTAGAGAGGGAGGAAGTGAGAGTCTTGAGTTCACTTGTAGAATTGTTTGGAAATTGAAGAAATTGTTAA
This sequence comes from Camellia sinensis, assembly GCF_055761805.1. Taxonomy (NCBI): domain Eukaryota; kingdom Viridiplantae; phylum Streptophyta; class Magnoliopsida; order Ericales; family Theaceae; genus Camellia; species Camellia sinensis. The sequence goes on along the minus strand of NC_138961.1, from coordinate 227,282,866 downwards.
GGAGATTGCATATTTGAGCTCCCTTCTTGAACTACAAGACTAAAGGTAGCTCCATTGTCTTCTTGTTCATGTTTTGAGTTGATTGTTGCATGGTCCAGGTCAGATTGTAGAGCTAAGTCATGATTTGGGTCATTAATGGTGAAATGAAGCTCAATTCTTGCATGCATGTGTTATTGGTTGAATTTGGAGTTGAGTTCATGGCAAAATGTTACATGCATGTTCACAACTATGTTTAAGTCCATGAGTTCATCTTGTTTTTGAAGGCTTGAGCTCTTTTGAAACAGCATTAAAGCTTTGAAAATGATTTAAGATCATGCATGTCATGTTTGAAGATTGTTCTTGAAAATGATTTGAAATTGGTTTGAAATTGGGTTTGAATTAAACACCCTTGGGCTTTGATTTCTCAAATTGAGCTTTGAGCCACGTTATTTTATGTGTTTATAAATGTTTTCCAGAAAATGAGCCCAAGAGGATCGGCTTTGATGCATTTAAACTTGAGTTTGAGCTTGGAGGTGCAATCTGGGTTTTCCAGATTTCGCACTTCCGCTCGAGCGGGGAAAGTTACGCTCGAGCGTGGAATCCGAGCAACCAGCATCTCTCTGCACTGTTTTGCAGTCCGCTCGAGCGGAGGATTGGGCGCTCGAGCGGAGTCATGTCTCAAGCTCGAGCGGGCGTCGAGCGGAGATTTCACCCATCCAGTACTTTTACAGTACGCTCGAGCGGGAAAGTTTACGCTCGAGCGTGTACCTTTGTTGCATGACCGCTCGAGCGGGGAAACGTGCGCTCGAGCGGGACTCTGTTTTTCTGAAAATGCTTTTAAATGTGCATCTTTGCATCCTCATCCCGTTCTAGGCATTCTTAGGCCTAGTTTAAGCCATCGTGATGAGGATATAGATGTAGAACACACCGAGGCATTAGGGATTAAGTTGTTATCTTTCCCAACTGTGTAGCTTAGTGTGTTCAATCTGTTAACTGTGTAGGGTTGGCGATTGGGGAGACACGCTCTAGCATACTGTAGCCCGAACTCTGTGAGTAACGATTGTGTAAAGATATGTTCACAAATGATTATCTTCTGATTACTGAACTGAACTGTTTACTGAACTGATATTATTTACTGAATGAATGTATGTCCTTTATTTCTGAACTGTACTGTGGCATCCTTAGCACTACTGTCTACTGTCACTGTTACTGTTACAGAGATCTCTGTCGGTTCCCTCGTGGAGCCACTACTGTTTACTGATTGATGGCCATCATTACTGTTCGGTCTTTTAAGACCTACTGTTACTGTTATGCTAATGGATGTACCACATATGACTGTTTACTGTACTGAACAACTGAAATACTGATTGAATTGAACTGTTTTCATTACCGTAAAGACATTCATTCTAAACCCCTTTACGCATTATGTTATTCACTGGGCTTTAGCTCACTGTTTATATATATATGTAGGTGCTCAGCTACCAGATCGGAGCTAGGAGCGTGGGTTAGACTCCAGTTTTGTCAAGCCAACCTTTGTGCCTCACTGTGAGGTTCCGAGCCTATCTGCTAAGGCTTAGGGGTGTTTTAAGAATCCCCCCTTCTGTACTGTTTCACTGTTTTGTATAGACTGACTGTTCACTGTACCGCTATCTAGGGTAGAGTCCCTAGTTTGAATGAATGTAAATATGGTGCATACTGTTCTGTACTGTTTATGTATGAATGCATGAAAAATCTTTTTGGCATACAGACTGTCACAGCTCATTGGACATTGTTTAATTACTGTATTGGCTTCCGCCAGGCCCTGTACTCTGTTTTACTGTATTACTGTTCTGCAGGCCTTTGGTAATCTCAGATTACTGGCCGGTTACGGTGCTAAACCCATAGGGCCGGGTTTGGGTCGTGACAGAGTGGTATCAGAGCGATACTTAACCACGAGTTATACCGCACACACGTGTCCAAATGAGCTATAGGGTGTCCTAGAAAAGTGATTAGGGCATTTCATGAACTTGAAAAGTGTGTGGTTATGTTATGACTGAATACCTGCTAATGTGTTAAACTATGAGACAAATGACCGCTTATGTATACAACTGTTATAACTGCTTATAGTGAAATGGACAATGCAAATGAACCTGAATCCTCGTCTACCGAGGCAAGAATGGAAAGAATGGAAAGAATGATGGAACTGATAACTGCTAGACTTGAACAACAGAACCAACAGCCTCCTCCTCCTCCGGTACAGCCGGAACTTAATGCGAATGTGAACGATGGGGACATAATTGCTTTGACCCAGAAGTTTAGCAAAATGAAACCGCCATCCTTTCAGGGAGGCCTTGAACCGTTAAAAGCCGAAGCTTGGGTTCTGGAAATAGAGAAATTATTTGAAGTGTTTCCGTGCTCGGAAGCGAACAAGGTATTGTTAGCTACCTTCACCCTTCAAGAAGAAGCTAGAAGGTGGTGGATGTTGATTCGCGATACAAATGCTGTTATGACTTGGGCTCAGTTCAAGGAGTCCTTTTTTGAAAAGTACTTCCCACAGTGTGTCAGGGATAGGAAAGTGACTGAATTTGAGCAACTGAAATAGGGCACCACGTCGGTTGCCGAATACGAAACAAAATTTACTGAACTTGCCCGTTATGCACCGCATATGGTGGATACTGAGTATAAGAAGGCCAGGAAATTTGAAGGTGGCCTTAATGTTATAATTCTGGATCGAATAAATGTTTTGAAACTACCGACTTTTGTGGGTGTTCTCGACCGGGCATTGATGGCCGAGTCGAACATTGCAGCAGTGAAACAATCTGAAACACCAACAACTGAATGGCATGGTAAAAGGCAGGGTTTCAAATTCAAGAAAGGCAAGCACAACCCAGCCAACAAGAAACAGAATACGGGGTCTACGCATTCATATGTATCGCATGCTTTCTCGCGGAAATTGAATAGACCCTTAGAACCTATGAAGTATCTGCTAGCCGTATCATCACCCGTAGGAGGCTCCATGACCTGTGCATATATGTATCCCGCATGTGAAATTATTGTTGGGGATATGCATCTGTTTATTGATTTACTGCCATTGAACATTGATCATTTTGACGTAATATTGGGGATGGATTGGTTACAAAAATATCATGCCACTATTGACTGTGTGACCAAGCAAGTTGTTTTCCGTCCACCTGGTTTGCCTGAATTTGTGTTTAATGGGAGTGGAGTAGTACCTCCTCCGTACTTGATTTCGTCTGTGAAAGCTGTAAAATTGATTAGAAAGGGTATCTGTGTTCTGTATTGACTGTGCCTATTGATGATAATACTAATGTGGACTGTATTCCTATAGTCAAAGAATTCCCAGATGTATTTCCAGATAATCTTCCAGGAGATTTGACTGACAGGGAGATTGAATTTACCGTTGATGTGGTTCCCGGAACACAACCAGTTTCTAAAGCTCCTTACCGAATGACTCCAACTGAACTGAAAGAACTGAAAGTGCAATTGCAAGAACTGTTAGACAAAAAATTCATTAGACCTAGCACTTCGCCATGGGGTGCTCCTGTTTTGTTTGTCAAGAAGAAAGACGGCTCACTGAGACTGTGCATTGACTACCGTGAACTGAATAAGGTAACTGTAAAGAATAAATACCCATTACCGCGCATTGATGATTTATTTGATCAGTTACAGGGTGCACAAGTATTTTCCAAAATTGATCTCAGATCCGGATACCATCAGTTGAAGGTTAAACCAGAAGACATTGATAAAACTGCTTTTAGAACGAGGTATGGACATTATGAATTTTTAGTTATGCCATTCGGAGTCACGAATGCACCAGCTGCATTTATAGACCTCATGAACAGAATCTTTAAACCATACCTTGACAATTTTATTGTTGTATTTATTGATGACATATTGATTTACTCCAAGAGTATAGAAGAACATGAACATCATCTGAGACTTGCCCTACAAACCTTAAGAGAACAGAAACTATATGCTAAACTGTCTAAATGTGAATTTTGGCTTGATCATGTTATGTTTTTGGGGCATGTTGTTAGCAAAGATGGGATTTCTGTTGATCCGCAGAAAATTGAAGCTGTAGTGAACTGGCCTAGACCAACAAATGTGACTGAAGTCCGAAGCTTTTTGGGATTGGCCGGATATTACAGAAGATTTGTCAAAGATTTCTCCAAGATTGCTTTACCATTGACTCAACTGACACAAAAGGGGACATCATTTGACTGGACTGACCAAAGGGAATCAGCATTCCAAGAGTTAAAAACTCGACTTGTGACTGCACCGGTTTTGACCTTACCATCAGGTACGGATGGTTATACTGTATTTAGTGATGCTTCTCATAAGGGTTTGGGATGTGTTTTAATGCAGAATGGGAAAGTGATTGCCTATGCTTCCCGACAACTGAGACCGCATGAAAAGAACTACCCGACCCATGATCTGAAACTTGCTGCAGTAGTATTTGCACTGAAAATCTGGCGTCACTATCTGTACGGGGTGACATGTGAAGTATACACCGACCACAAGAGTTTAAAATATTTCTTCACACAGAAAGAACTGAACATGAGACAGCGGAGATGGCTAGAACTGATTAAAGACTATGACCTACAGATATTGTACCATCCGGGAAAAACCAATACCGTTGCCGATGCATTAAGCCGGAAATCGATTGGAAACTTAGCCTGTTTGCTTACAGGACAGAAAGAGTTGCTTTGTGACCTTGAAAAATCTGAAATTGAAATTGTTTTGAGAGAACAAGGTGGAACCTTAGCTGCTATTTCTGCTCAACCGGCACTGATTGAAGAGATTAAAGAGAAACAGCAACTGGATGACTTCTTGAAGAAGATCATCGAAGAAAGAGAATCTAAACCGAGACCGGGATTCAAATTTGAGAACAATGTACTAAAATTTCATGAAAGACTGTGTGTACCGAATGATACTGAACTGAAAAGAAGAGTTCTGCAAGGGGGCCACAACTCAAGATTTTCTATCCACCCGGGGAATACGAAAATGTACCAAGATCTGAAACAGAATTTCTGGTGGCCGGGAATGAAGAAAGAAATTGCTGACTTTGTGTCCAAATGTCTTCATTGCCAACAGGTCAAAGCTGAACATCAACGACCTGCCGGATTACTGCAACCCCTACCCATACCAGAGTGGAAATGGGAGCATATCACCATGGATTTTATTGTGGGATTACCTCGCTCCAGAAAAGGTATGGATTCAATTTGGGTTATTGTTGATAGACTGACTAAATCTGCTCACTTCTTACCTGTCAAGACAATTTATAATGCGGATAAATTGGCCGTGATTTATATTGATGAGATTGTGAGACTGCATGGAGTGCCTGTGTCTATTGTTTCTGACGGGGATTCGAAGTTTACATCGAGGTTTTGGCAAAGCCTACAGACTGCATTGGGTACTGAATTGAGGCTGAGTAGTGCCTATCATCCTCAGACAGATGGACAGTCAGAAAGGACCATCCAAACTCTGGAGGATTTACTAAGAATGTGTGTCCTTTATTTTCAGGGAGACTGGGAAAGTCATCTGCCATTAGTTGAATTCGCCTACAATGACAGCTACCATTCGAGTATTGGTATGGCGCCCTTCGAGGCATTGTATGGCAGAAAATGTAGATCTCCGATTTGCTGGGCAGAAGTTGGAGATGGGCCTTTGCTTGGGCCCGAGATTGTGTATGAAACAACTGAAAAAGTGAAACTGATACAACAGAGACTGAAAACTGCACAGAGTAGACAGAAAAGTTATGCAGATGTCAGAAGACGGGACAGAGAGTATGAAGTGGGTGATCACGTGTTTGTGAAAGTGACACCAATGAAAGGCCAGACTCGTTTTGGAGTCAAAGGCAAGTTAGCACCAAGATACGTCGGACCGTATGAGATTATTGAGAAAATTAATCCGGTGGCGTATCAAGTTGCGCTTCCTCCTGAAATGGAACACACGCATAATGTTTTCCACATTTCTATGTTAAGAGATTATCTCCGAGATCCCTTCCATGTAATAGAGCCTACCCACGTAGTGTTGAGTGATGACTATACTTACGAGGAACGGCCTATACAGATTGTAAACAGACGAATCAAGAAACTGAGGAACAAAGAGATCCCGTTAGTGAAAGTTGACTGGCAGAACCACGGTGGCGTGTATGCCACTTGGGAAAGGGAAGATGACATGGCCAAACGATATCCTGAACTGTTTCCACTGAATCCTGTTTTCTTCCAGAATGAAGGTAACTCGAGTTTAGAGGACTAAACTCTTTATAAGGAGGGGAGACTGTAACAACCCCATACTGTTTACTGATTAATGACTGATTGATTACCGTTAATCACCAATTACTGGTAAACGGAACTAATAATGACTGATAACTGACTGACTGAAATTGGAAACCGAATTGATGGAGTATATGTTAGTTAAATTACATCCTATCTGTTTGATTGTATGAATATCTGTTCATGCTTATATGTTTAAACTACAAATTGAAGGCCTTATCGGCGGCCGAATCCAAAATTGATTGATGTGTAATGATCAACATAATTTATGTGATTTTGTGGTGTATTTACCTGAAAACTGATTAGGTATGATTAAATTAGATTAAAATAAGCTAATTAAAGAGTTTGACGTAATTACACTTTTTCCATCTAGTGGGGCCTTTGTTTACTCATATTTGAAGCCTTAGCCTTGCATTACAAAACATTTCCTCAGCCATATTTTGAGCTCACCACCGAGCTAGAGAGGGAGGAAGTGAGAGTCTTGAGTTCACTTGTAGAATTGTTTGGAAATTGAAGAAATTGTTAAGGAGATTGCATATTTGAGCTCCCTTCTTGAACTACAAGACTAAAGGTAGCTCCATTGTCTTCTTGTTCATGTTTTGAGTTGATTGTTGCATGGTCCAGGTCAGATTGTAGAGCTAAGTCATGATTTGGGTCATTAATGGTGAAATGAAGCTCAATTCTTGCATGCATGTGTTCTTGGTTGAATTTGGAGTTGAGTTCATGGCAAAATGTTACATGCATGTTCACAACTATGTTTAAGTCCATGAGTTCATCTTGTTTTTGAAGGCTTGAGCTCTTTTGAAACAGCATTAAAGCTTTGAAAATGATTTAAGATCATGCATGTCATGTTTGAAGATTGTTCTTGAAAATGATTTGAAATTGGTTTGAAATTGGGTTTGAATTAAACACCCTTGGGCTTTGATTTCTCAAATTGAGCTTTGAGCCACGTTATTTTATGTGTTTATAAATGTTTTCCAGAAAATGAGCCCAAGAGGATCGGCTTTGATGCATTTAAACTTGAGTTTGAGCTTGGAGGTGCAATCTGGGTTTTCCAGATTTCGCACTTCCGCTCGAGCGGGGAAAGTTACGCTCGAGCGTGGAATCCGAGCAACCAGCATCTCTCTGCACTATTTTGCAGTCCGCTCAAGCGGAGGATTGGGCGCTCGAGCGGAGTCATGTCTCAAGCTCGAGCGGGCGTCGAGCGGAGATTTCACCCATCCAGTACTTTTACAGTACGCTCGAGCGGGGAAGTTTACGTTCGAGCGTGTACCTTTGTTGCATGACCGCTCGAGCAGGGAAACGTGCGCTCGAGCGGGACTCTGTTTTTCTGAAAATGCTTTTAAATGTGCATCTTTGCATCCTCATCCCGTTCTAGGCATTCTTAGGCCTAGTTTAAGGCATCTTGATGAGGATATAGATGTAGAACACACCGAGGCGTTAGGGATTAAGTTGTTATCTTTCCCAACTGTGTAGCTTAGTGTGTTCAATCTGTTAACTGTGTAGGGTTGGCGACTGGGGAGACACGCTCTAGCATACTGTAGCTCGAACTCTGTGAGTAACGATTGTGTAAAGATATGTTCACAAATGATTATCTTCTGATTACTGAACTGAACTGTTTACTGAACTGATATTGTTTACTGAATGAATGTATGTCCTTTATTTCTGAACTGTACTGTGGCATCCTTAGCACTACTGTCTACTGTCACTGTTACTGTTATAGAGATCTCTGTCGGTTCCCTCGTGGAGCCACTACTGTTTACTGATTGATGGCCATCATTACTGTTCGGTCTTTTAAGACCTACTGTTACTGTTATGCTAATGGATGTACCACATATGACTGTTTACTGTACTGAACAACTGAAATACTGATTGAATTGAACTGTTTTCATTACCGTAAAGACATTCATTCTAAACCCATTTACGCATTATGTTATTCACTGGGCTTTAGCTCACTGTTTATATATATATGTAGGTGCTCAGCCACCAGATCGAAGCTAGGAGCGTGGGTTAGACTCCAGTTTTGTCAAGCCAGCCTTTGTGCCTCACTGCGAGGTTCCGAGCCTATCTGCTAAGGCTTAGGGGTGTTTTAAGAATCCCCCCTTCTGTACTGTTTCACTGTTTTGTATAGACTGACTGTTCACTGTACCGCTATCTAGGGTAGAGTCCCTAGTTTGAATGAATGTAAATATTGTGCATACTGTTCTGTACTGTTTATGTATGAATGCATGAAAAATCTTTTTGGCATACAGACTGTCACAGCTCATTGGACATTGTTTAATTACTGTATTGGCTTCCGCCAGGCCCTGTACTCTGTTTTACTGTATTACTGTTCTGCAGGCCTTTGGTAATCTCAGATTACTGGCCGGTTACGGTGCTAAACCCATAGGGCCGGGTTTGGGTCGTGACACTATTCTGCCTGTCAGATCTCCTTGCTGCAACAAGGACTTCAAAGGGTGTTCAGTTAGCACCACAATTTTATGGGCTTGAAAGTAATGGTTCATATTCTTTGAAGCCATTACTAAAGCCAGCGCCAACTTCTCTAAGGGTAAATACCTGGTTTCTGCGTCAGCCAGGGTTTTACTTACATAGTAAACAGCCCTTTGTTCCCCTTTTTCTTCTCGAATTACCACTGCGCTTACCGCATGTTCCAAAACTGCCAAGTACAGGAACAACTCCTCTCTAGGTTCTGGATTTGATAGAACTGGAGCCATGGTTAAATACTTCTTTAAGTCGGCTACGGAGGCTTCACATTCCTCGGTCCATAAGAACTCTGAGGCTTTCTTCACAAAGTTGAAGAAAGGTTTGCACTTGTCTGAGCTTCTGCTTATGAACCTATTCAGGGCCGCAGCCCTTCCGGTCAGCATCTGTACCTGTTTTGCCGACGTCGGGCTCTTCAACTCTAGGATGGCCTTGATCTGATCTGGGCTGGCCTCAATGCCCCTTCTGGTCACCAGGTATCCCAGGAACTTACCAGATTCAACTCCAAATGCACACTTCGATGCATTGAGTCGGAGCCGATATGTTTTAAGGATGTCAAAGACTGCTTTTAGGTCGGCCAGATGACCTGCAGGTTCCTTGGTCTTCACGACCATGTCATCGATGTAAACTTCCACTGTTCGGCCAATAAGGTGTTTGAACATCTTGGTTACCAATAGGGATGGCAATTTGAAACCGGCCCGACGGGGACCCGACCCCCCGTCCCCGATAAGAGTGGTTTTTCCCCGAAAAATACCCCCGACTGGCTGGGGATGGTATTTAAAATTGAATCCCCGATCAAATTCGGGCTAGGGACGGGGATCACTTTCATAGCCCCAGCCCCGGCCCGGCCCCGTTCCCCATCCCGTTTCTCCCCGATCTAATCCATTATATATCTATTATTATATTATATATCAAATCCCCTTATATCTATTATTATATTATATATCTCTGATCTCTCTTCTCTCTGATCTGTCTCTCTTCTCTCACTGTCTCACTGTCTTTCATCTTTCACAGACGCTACGCAACGCAGTCGGCTCCTCTCGTCGCCTCGTCCTCCTCCAGGCCACCACCGCATCTTGTTGCTTCCTCTTGAGGTAATCTCTCAAGTCCTCCTTTGTCCGCCCAGAAGTTCGGCTATCTCCTGATTTCAATCTTTTTGGTGCACTGCTTTCAGCTTCGTTGTGAGCCCTTTTCAACCTTTCTCCATTAGTTGTGTCAAAGCACAGTGCCTGCCTTTGAACATGCCGATATTCTTTGGGGTCTGCCTCCTTAGTGCGATGTGTCCTTCGAGATTCTTCCCTCCTCAACTCTCCTCGCCCGACCTCCCTTGAAGGCCGGTAAGAGTGTCTTTCGCTCCTGGTGTGCTGGGGGGCTATAGGGATTGTTTTCTGCGCTCCCTTCTGGGCATTGACCGCTGGAATCGGCGTGTCCTGCAGCGGGAACGGTGGCTGCATGACGTTGTTTTGCATCATAAAATTGATGACCGATTGCAGGTCAGCTAATTTGTTTGCCATCTCTTTTACCTTTTCGTCCATTCGCAGGCATCTATCCTTCCATACCTGGAGGCCGTTCTCATTGTAATACCCGCTTCGGTCCAACTTCTGTGGTACGTCGCCCTCCTAGCCGATGTGTTCCTTACCGTGATTTTGATCCTAAGTCTCCTTGTTGCAACCATCTTTCTCCATATTAGGGTCAACGTGTTTACCATTCCCAGCAGGGATTTCGTCCCCAACCTTTTCTTTCTGTCCATCGTTGGCCATCTATTCTCCTTTCGTTCCCACAGACGGTACCAAATTGTGTGTGTCAATTTCCGACCACACTGCCAACTCAATATTTAGCTGGAGAGCACTGGCAGAATAGATGGCGCCTGATTGACCTGCAACAAAAAGAAGAGATTCCGGCAGTGGTTCGTCCACCCGGGGGCACTCTGACGATCAAGTCAGTTATCTCTCAAAGATAAATCAAGTGTTTAACTCACTGTTCAGAATATAAATTGCGTACCTTAGACCTATGTGGGTGTCTCTCTTTTATAATCAATACCAACCTAGTCCAAATAGAAGCCTAACTTCAATGGACTTCAGCTTACTGCTAATCTAGGACTCTTCAATAGATAAAGATAAACTCCCTAAGAGCTTTTATCCTTATCCAGGCTGAAGTCCTTACTCATTCTAGGACTCTTGTCTCTTATTCGCTTATCCCGGATTCCGATATCTTCGGAGATAACCTCGGCCTAGACGAGATCACCTCGGCGTCATGACCAGGACACGTGGCATCTCGGCTGACACGTCGACGTCACCTTGGCCACGTGTTGGTAGTCAGAAAATATATTCCCACACCATTAAGTCTTCATCTTGTTCTGCTCCTATTTTGGAGAGATCATCTACACATCTATTGATTTCGCGGAACACATGTTCGAGGGTGCATCCCATTCGACCAAGCAGGAACTCAAGTCTTCGTGCTCTGAAGGTGCCCTTCTGTGGGTCTTCATTTTGAATGAGCTCAATAGCTTCAACGCAGTCCACTACAAAAAAAATATAATATGTAATAAATATCTATAACAAAATTTTTTAAAATATATAAATATATAATAACTAATAAATTAAAATAAGTATCATAATTTTAGAAGTTATATAAAATTATGTGCATGTTAAGTTGCACGGCATAAACACTAAAACGTTAATAGTTAAAATATTAAAAAAATCCATAGGGTTCAAGACATATGAAAAAATTATTTCTTAATTTAGAATTCATGTCTTCTTATGTTTCTTAACCATTTAATACAAAATTATGAATTTTATTTTCTCTTCCAATCACATCACACTTGAGGCACTCACGTTCCCACGGCCACCATATAACTTCTCCATGGCCTGAGCTTGGGTTCCTAGAACGTAGGCTGGTCCGGCTTTAGCAGGTTCCCAATCGTGGTTGGGCCAACTTATCAAACGATTCAAAATTTAATTTTTATTTTTAAAAAAAATACTAAAAGCTAATTTGATGAAAATAATAATAATACTTATTATTTTTATATATTTTTTTATTAAAAATATGAGAAAATAGATTTTAAAAAGTAATCCAAACCGGGGGATGAGATTGATTGCTCTCGATATTGTTCCATTATTTATAAAGGAATATTACATGCCATTCTTATCGATCTATAAATTATTTATAATTTTTGTTTTATAATTTAAATTTATTTTACACATAAAATTTACATTATATAAATTAATTTTTACCACACAATTCACCACCCAAAAAATTCTGGGTGGATTATTCTGGCACCACAGCTTTTCTCTTGTTTATAATAGGATCGGGATCCCTCTAATCTATAATCTAAATTGGAAGGTACTATTCTGGGTAATAAGTTCACCATAAGTTCCGTTTTGATAATTCAAATAGTTTATCTTGTTTGACCCTTCATGTATATCATTTACAAATAAAAGAAAAAAAAATTAAATCAATTCGATATATATAATCTATTCAATTTATCACATTTGTTACAAAAAAAAAAAGAAGATGATGAACGGTCTATTTTTAAAAACACATTTTTCATCCATTTTTTTTAAAGACAAATGACATAGATTGAATAAGTTATAGTTATCAGATTGATCTAATTTCTTGTGTATATGAAATATACGAAGGGCTTAACAAAATAACTATTCAGATCATCGAAACATGACTTATAATGAGTTTCATAGGTCCAAATAATGCCCTACAGTCCATGATTTAGACTAGAGAGAAGCCAACTAATACCTCCTCTATCCCAATTTGTTTTTTCATTATAGGAAATCTAACTTATTAAGGTATTGTTTGGGAAGAGAGTTGAGCTAAAATAGTTTATTAAAAGATAAAATAGGTTAAGATAGTTAATAAGATAAAATGCTACATTCAATTTATAATAATCCTACTTTTTCTTTCACAACCATCAACCAACTTTCCAAACACACACTACAACATATAAGAGTTTTAGAGACTAAATGTTTTAGTCTTTAAAAGTGAAAATTTTGTTACAAAAAACATTTAAAGACTAATTTTCATCATCATGAGGATAGTCACTAAAAGATCGTCTCGAAAAGTAAAAAAAAAAAAAAAAAGAATTTTAGCGACAAAATTTTAAAAATGTCACTAATAAATAGACTTTTAGAAACAAAATAATTTGGTCTCAATATGGTTTATTTTTTTAGACAAAAAATTTGGTGGATAATAATTCATCACTAATGTCTAATTTTTGTTGCTAAAAATATAATGGTGACACTTTTCATAACAAAATTATTTGGTCTCTAAAAATAATTTTGCTTCTAAATTTTTGTCTCTAAAACCTTAATTTTTTTGTAATAACAACTATTTTAGTCAAGTTAAAATAGTCAAATAGCCAATTATAATAACCAACATCCCATATAAAGCCTAAGTAGACATGCAACTATTACATTTTAATTAAAATTTTAAAATATATTTCTCACTATTGCATGTGTTTATAATTGTTTATAAGAGTAGTTTTGAAATGATTTTTTTTTTAGGGTCCCTGATGTTAAAACTTTATAGCATAAAGGACATTCAACACTTTAATAATATCTAAGGTCCCTCAAATTGATTCAGAGAAAATTTGACTTCATAGAGAAAATCTTATCAAAATTTCTCTGAACTCACATCAACCCAGAGAAATTCTCTCAATCTAGAGAAATTCACTTTAACCTAGAGAAATTCACAAAAACTCAGAGAAAATTCCCTTCCAACCCAGAGAAATTCACAAAAATCCAGAGAAATTTCCCTTCTCTCTAGAGAAAGACCCACAATTTCCAAAACTCTGAAGCAACAAAGCCTGGAAATGGACAAGAAAACTTAAATTTTAGACATTATTAGCACTTCAATTCAAGCAGACTTTAACAACTGTCAAGCTTGTTGATCATACATACATACAAACAAACAAACCTCCTACACTGTATTGTACAGTTAAAAATATGTGTGGTGTGTGTTTCACACACGAATCGATATATAAACTCATTGCTCCAAACAACGTAGCAACCCTTTCTTCAAGCAATCTTTGCTCTTGCTAGAAATCCAAAGAAAGTTGGAGAAAAAGAGGCTGTATTCGTTGGGAAAAGAGACGGCGAAGGTGTCACGACCCAAACCCACCCCTATGGATTCAGCACCGTAACTGGCCAATAATCCGAGATTACCGAATGCCTGCTTAACAGTAATACAGTAATACAGAGTATAGGGGCTGGCAGAAGCCAATACAGTAATTAAAATATGTCCAATGAGCTGTGACAGCCTGTATGCAAAAAAACTTTTCATATCATATACACATATACAATCAGTACCAAAACAGTATGTACAATATATACAATCATTCAGGACAGGGACTTAATCCCTATTTAAAACAGTACAATACAAAACATTCAGTCTATACAGAACATAACCAAGAAGGGAGAAAACTAAAACACCCAAAAAGCCCTAGCTTGACAGGCTCGGAACCTCGCAGAGAGGCACAGTGGTTGGCTTTGAAAAAATTGAGTCTAACCCACGCTCCTAACTTCGGTCTGGTGCTTGAACACCTACATATATATATAAACAGTGAGCTAAAGCCCAGTGAATAACATAATGTGTAAAGAGGTTAAGAATGAATGTCCTTACAGTAACGAAAACAGTTCATTGAATCAGTATATCAGTCATTCAGTTATAACAATCATATGTGGTACATCCATTAGCAGAACAGTACAGTAAACAATAGGTCTTAAAAAACCAAACAGTCAATGATGGCCATCGTAACAGTAAACAGAAGTTCCAAGATAGGAACTGACAGAGATCTCTGTAACAGTAGCAGTAACAGTAGCAGTAGATGCTAAGGATGCCACAATATAGTTCAGAATAGAGAACAAACATTCATTCAGAAACCGTCCTCACTCCTTTACATTTCTTGTCTCTACCTCTCTTGTCCAACCCCTCCAATTCCAAACCGTCCTCTTACAATTTCTTCCAAATCCACAGTACCTCTTATAAACAACAATCCAAGATTCAAAAACCCTCACTGCCGATCAGAATCTGAAATCACCCTCTCTGTACAATTACACCACCCTTACTGCCATCCTTGAACACCTCTTCCATACCGCCTCTAGCTCAACGCCTAGGGCCGAAACCTTATTCGTGGTTATCTACAGCAAAACTACTACCGGCCATGACTTCAGCAGGTATTGTACGGCAATGATTCGTTTGGATCTAGTGTTCCTCGTGCTGAAAATGCTACATTCAGACCGGCCCAATCTTCGATTTGACGAAATTTACTCGTTAGGCTGCAACAACCATCAGATGTGTCTCTACTAAGTATTGTACGGCGATGATTCATTCACGGTGGGTGATTTCTCAACCGAAATATTGACGTTTCGGAGGACTAGAGTCCCCAACGTTGCTCTCGAATGCGGTCACAACAACGAAGACTTGTTCGTCAATGCCGCCAGGTTGTTGGGTTTAGGCTGAAGGAAGTGAGGCTGAGACAAAAGAAAGAGTGTTTAGTGAGATTGGAAATTGGAAAGTGAGGCTGAGAGCCTTAAAAGAGATAGGAGAGTTTAGAGAGAGAGACTGAGAAGAGCATGAATGAGTGAATGTGTGTTTTGAAATTTAAAATCCGAAAAGTGAGGCTGAGAAAAAGAGAGATAGGAGAGTGTAGAGAGAGAAAAAGGTGAGACGTAAGAGAGTGCAATAAGAAAATTTTTAAATACAACCAATAAGAAAATTTTTGAACATTATTTAATTTTTAACAATTCGTAGTCTTGTTTTTTTAAATACAACCAATAAGAAAATCAATAATAATTTGATTAAAGTTTTTTGGGAAAATTTAAAAAAAAAAAATTCCTACGATTTGACTCTTATAACATAACCCTAATATTTTGATTTATTTTCAATCTAAACTGTTTATCTATTTATATTAAGTAAAACTAGCGAAAAAATGGTATTTTAGCCATTAAACTCAACCCCAAAAAAAAATGATATTTTAAACATTTTATGTATACCTACATTAAGTTTAATGACTAAAAATACACTTTTTTATGTTGGTTTTATTTAATAAAAATAGACAAATAATTTAGATTTAAAAAAATATGGGTTTAAATTAAAAAATTAAAACCACAAGATTTATTTTATTACCATGGTCAAACTCTGAGATTTTTTTTTGTTATTGTGATTTGTCCGATTTTTTTTTTTTTTAAAGTGCAGCCAAACTTTGTCCCAAGAGATACTTTTAAAAGTTCAATACAATTTTATACAAAAAAAAAAGAAAAAAAAAAAAGAAAAAGAAAATTAGTCTAAGGTCCCTCTCTCATTTTTAGTAATGGAAAAGATCCACAATATTATTTTTTAATGTCTAAGGTCCTTAAACCCACACCCATATATCATATCAGAGAAATTTGACTCTCTTTATTTCTGATCTTCATTCTATCAAGCCTCATTTCTCTCTCTACCTTCTTGATTTCATCTCTCTCTCTCTCTCTCTCTCTCTCTCTCTCTCATCATTTAACCTGTCTGCTGTCTTCTTCCTTCATTTCTTTACCCCCAAGCAAATTCTCCAATCCCACACAATCTGATCCTCCTGTAACCTCTTCTCCAATTGCTGGTAAACCTCGCCGTCCTAAACCTCTCCTCCAACATCCTCTCCGCCCAAATCCCACCCCAAATCGCCTTCTGCGCCTACCTCAACGTCATTGATCTCAGCAATAATCTTCTCACGGGTCTAATTTCGCAGTAACTGGGGCTTCTGGTGCTGTTATCGATTTTCGATTTGTCAAATAACCGGTTGGCGAGTCCGATTCCGGTGGCACTGGGGAACCGGACTGGGAATTTGGTGAGGTTTAATACCAGCTTGTATGTGGGGAATAAGGATATCTATCGGTACCTATTGCCGCCATTGAAGAGTAAAGGCCTTTCGATTATGGCGATTGTGGGGATCAGATTAGGAACTGGGTTGTTGAGCTTGGTGCTCAGTTTTAGTGTTGTATGTATATGGTTGAGAGTTTCTGAGCAGAATATGATTGTTGAAGAAGGTAAAATTAGTCAGCTCATGCCTGATTATTGAGCTCATCTCAAAAACTAATTAATGCTTTCAACAAAAATGAATTTAAGGTAGATAGGTATATATGATTGATAATGGATTTTTGTTTTTCCACTTTGTTGTAATTTTTTGTTTTTTGGGGGCAAATTTTACTAATTTCTGCAAGTTTTTTTCTTTCTTTTCTTTTCTTGGAATTTTGTAGTCTTTGTTAACAACTACCTTCTTCTTTTTCTTCTTCTTCTTCTTCTTTTTTTTGTGTGTGGCTCTTTTTTGCTTTGTTCACAATTTTTACTGGTTCAACAATTAACAATGAATAGATGATTAAACCAATTCAGAAGTTGAAATGTGAGATTCTGGTGAAATTATTCGAACTATTTTGCTCCTCTGTTTCTCTATATATAAATAGTGCACTATCTTTGTGTGTGCCTCTCTCTCTTTAATGGGAAAATTATTTTGCTCCTCGGATACATAGAATCTTTCTTTGTGATTTGTGAGAAGTTACAACCTAGGCAGTCATCAAGCTGTGGATATCAAGGTTATGTGATTAGAATCCATATTTTAGTCCATGAATTACAGAGTGTAGATTGAAATTAATAGGTATTGATCTCTAGATTGAAATGTTCAATTTTTTCTGGATTGAAATTTTCTTTACGTGTTCAAATTTCTCTGGATTGAAATTTTTTCTAAATATTCATTCAATTTTCTCTGGATTGAAATTTGGAATCCATATTTTAGTCTATGAATTACAGAGTGTAGATTAAATTAATAGGTACTGGATCTCTAGATTATATCACTACCCTCATGAATTACAGAGTGTAGATTGAAATTAATAGGTACTGATCTCTAGATTGAAATATTCAATTTTCTCTGGGTTGAGATTTTCTCTGGATGTTCATTCAATTTTCTCTGGATTGAAATTTGGAATCCATGTTTTAGTCCATGAATTACAGAGTGTAGATTGAATTAATAGGAACTAGATCTCTGGATTATATCACTACCTTCATGAATTACAGAGTGTAGATTGAAATTAATAAGTACTGATCTCTAGATTGAAATGTTCAATATTCTCTGGATTGGAATTTTCTCTGGGTGCTCATATTTCTCTGGATTGGAATTTTCTCTGGGTGCTCATATTTCTCTTGATTGAAATTTTCTCTAGGTGTTCATTCAATTTTCTCTGGATTGAAATTTGGAATCCATGTTTTAGTCCATGAATTACAGAGTGTAGATTGACTTAATAGGTGCTGAATTAATAGGTATTGGATCTTTGGATTATATCACTACCCTCGGAGGATTAATATTAAGAAGCAGAGTAGTGTCCAGAGAAATTTAGAATTTTCTCTATAATGTGTTCAGAGAAATTCTCTGGATTGAATTTTCTCTAGATTGATGTTAAGAGACCTTAAACATTATGAAAATATTGAGTGTCCTTTATGCTACAAAATCTTGACACCAGGGACCTTAAAAAAATAATTCCCCCCCAAAAAACTAAAGACTCATTCTCGAAGAAAACAATTGCATTGGAGAAATAGTGCACTACACTTGAAATTTGAGGAAAAAACTCAAAAAAAGAGGGGTAGGTGAGTGGATAGGTGAAAAGGCTCAAAAAAAAAAAAATGAGGGAAAGAGAGAAATATATTTTGGGAGAAAAAACAAAAGTAAAGAAATCATCTTAACCCTTAAATTATTAGATGAAATAATTTAAACCGTTGATTCAAAATGTATCTCTAATACATTTCGAGACATTTTTAAAAACCGTGCTGCCATATTATATAAATGGTTTTCCATCTTGAAAAAAAAAATGTACGTAATTGGCTGGTCTCTACCTCATACATTTGAGGAGAGTTGGGCGTGTGGATCCAGAGACCCATAATGTCATTCAGAAATCACACAAAATAAAGTCAAATTTTGATTTAAAAACATCAAAGAAACACTAAACTATTTGTCATCAATTAAAAAATAAAATGTCATGTTAATATTAATATTAATATTAAAAAAAATTATCAACTTGTCAAACATGGTAATTTTTTTATTTTTTTTAACTTCTAAGAAAATAAAAAATAAAAAAAAAATTGCAAAAAACTAACAAACCCCAAACGCTAAAGCTAAGCTTTGATGGTGGGAGAAAAAAAATTATACTCATACATAAAAATTACATAAAAAATTCTATAAGAATGATTGGTAATGTCATTATTATAAATAAATGGGTCTTTAATGATCTTTTGTTTTGAAATGAACGATCCATAATAACACATATCATTATGTATGAAAATTATATATAATTATTTTTTGTTGGTATAGAAAGTGGTTCAAACTCAAAGATGAAGAACAGGAGGCCAACTTCTTGTTGTAGTTGTGGAAGCTAAATCTATTTATAACCCACACGTACGGCTTTACCTCTATCGTCATACAATATGGTTTTCCTTCATTAGGGGATTAAAAATAAGAAGAAAAAAAAGTGCAATTGGCTTTATCTCAATTCGACTTGAATCTTCTCGAAGATACCATTTGGCCCCAAAATCTACATATTTTATCACATCAAATTTTGGATAAACAAATCATAACGAGTAACAAATATAACTCAGAATTAATTGAAAGAAATTTTTTAAGGGAAATAAAAAAAAAATATTAAACAAATGCATTATATATAATATCCACACAAATCTGAAGAGATTCAAATTAATTTCCTGTTAATGAGCTACAGAAGTCTTGACCAACAAACTTAATTCTATCGACTATAAAACTCAATTTAAGTATAACAATTTGGTACTGTACTATCAAAAAATTATCCCAAATTCTGAATTGGGTGATGATTGAGACGCCCTCCAATCATCACCCCACCATCCCCACACACACGTAACGGGTGGTGATTGGAGGAGAAGGAAAAAAAAGAAAAAAAAAAAAGAAAAAAAGGGACCAATCATAAGAAGAGGGGGTAAGGGGGTGAGTAAAAAAGGGGTCCAAGTCATTATTTTTCTGAATTATGTTCTAAAGACACAAAGTAGATAAACTTCAAAATTTAGTACAGAAATTTTTAGTGATTGTATTCATAACATTTTAACAACGGGCAAATTACATATACACCCCTCCAGGTTTGGTTAAATTACAGATACCCCCTGAGGTTTCGGAAATTACATCCCGCCCCCTGAGGTTTGTATTTTCATAACAATTTACCCCCTGAGGTTTATATTTCATAACAAATTACCCCCTAATTTCTTATGCAAATATAGCATTCAGGGGGGAATTCGTAATTTCTCAAACCTCAGGGGGTATCTGTAATTTTGTCAAACCTGGAGGGGTGTATATGTAATTTGCCCTTTAACAACTGATCTGTCAACTACTAGTCACTTTATTAAAAAAATGAACTACTAGTCAACTGCTTTATCTCACAATCTACAACCTTCTTTAACCTCTATAAAATCAAGTCCAACCTTGAGCTCTTACCCACCCATACATGCTCCACTCCACTTGACTTTGGCATATAAGCTTCAACCAAATGCCTCGCCCACCTCCTCCGGATCCTTTCGCTCCTCCTCCTCCACTACCACCGCCGCCGCCGCCACCACCATCAGCTCCTCCAGGTCCACCGCCTCCAGACCCATTTTATCGTCCTCCGCCACCGGGACAGCCACCACCACCACCGGACCCCCACTTCTTCGCTCCTCCTCCGCCGCCTCCTGGGCCACCTGGTCCTCCGCCGCCGCCTCCAGGACCACCAGGTCCTCCACCACCTCATGGACCTCACCCTCCACCTCCGTAATGGTGAGACCACCGGTCTGTAATGAGTGCCAGCCTTTTTAGATGGTTGTTTTGCTTATGAGTGATCCATGTAAGATAATTAGTTTTTACTATATTGTATGGAGAAAAAATGAAAAATATAAAATATTATATTAAAAAATTTAAAATAATAAAAATTTGTACTTCTAAATAGATATACGCTATCTCCATAGAGATAATCATAAGTCTGTCTTTGTACCCAAGACTAATGAACTAAATAAATAAAATAAAAGTTTCTAGTTGATTTATAAAATAATATTTTTGTTGTTGTTGCTTGGTGGATGCACATTGCTTGCGCATGTGGGTGAGACTTGGCTGAATTAAATAATTATTTTTTTGCTAAGGCAATCATTTGTGAAAATTTTTAATGGGTATTGATTTAGATCCCTTTAAAACACTCACCCTCACAACTCCCCTCACACATATGGAGGTTGGGGATTGGGTGAGAAGGAAAAAAAAAAAAAGTTGACCAATCAAAACTAAAAGGGGTCAAGGGAGTGACCCTCAATGGGGGACTCAACCTTTATTCAATTTTAATATATACCATTTTAAAAAACGTGCATCATATACCCTATTAGTTATGTCATTTATTTTTTTATTTATAATTAATTTTTTTTCTTTAATTATGACATTATTTTAGTTATGATACATGAATTCTTTAATTATGACTGAGGTTGTGTTTAGTTATGATATATATTTTTTTAATTATGACTCAAAAAATTAAAATTTTATCATTTTTTTTAGTTATAAAATGAATATGGTATTTCCCATCATTTGCACTTGTAAATCTTCAGTCTATCTTTTATTGATCAGGTTACAATTTTTAACATTGATTAGAGCATTTGAGGGAGAGAGAATTACATGTTTCTGAATAATTTGATTTAGTTGTTGGATGTAAGAGTGGTACTATGTTAGTGTACTATTAATGAATAAAAAAAAATTATATTATGATAGTGGTAATCACATTCCTGGATTTAATTTTAGTTTCAATTTTTTATTAATCAATTATACCACACAAAATGATATAAGAGTTACACCCAAACTTCTTTATAAATTTTTGAATAATCACTTAAGCGAATTATATTTGTGTCAATAATTTATTATAAAAATCATATTTATCGTTAACACAAATATGATCTAATCATGTGGATATCGATATTCGATCAATATAATTTTTTACAAAGATAAAATACTCAATAAATCTTATATATTAAATGGTTTAAATTATCGATATAAATTCCATGATGAGCCCAGAGAAGCCCAACAACATCCTTTAGTCTGATTTCGACAGGAGAGGAACCTGCTCCTACCTGAATAATTTGATCAATTCTCAATTTCTACACTACATATCCTTCCTAGGAAATGAATTCTTTTTTATTGGGCTTCTAACATGAGAGGTAATGTAGGGATTATTGGGCCACTTCAGTGAATCAAATCATTGAATTCGTAGAATTCACTAATCAAATTATTCATACAAAAAATTAAAATAATAAGATATTAATAATTATATGATCAAATCATATATGCCGATCAAAAAAATATGATCAAGTCATATTTATCTTTTAAAAATAGATAAATATAATTTTAAAAATATATCATCTATTTTTTCAAAAAAACAAGGATGAACCTCTAATTTTTTTGGGTGAATAGTATGAACCTCTAGTTGATGATGTCTAATTATCTTAATTTTGCATGCATATTTTATTGACCAAATTTCACAACACGAATATTTTGAATCACGGATACCTACCCAGACCGAACAAGATCTCTCAGCCAACTAAAGATAATCCATTCCTATCAATTTTGTATTGCTCCAAGGACATTAAATATGAGCAAAATGTGCAAGAATTGGCCAGTTTTTTTTTTTCTTTTTCCTTTTTCTTCTCCTCTAATCACCACCCGTCATGTGTGTGTGGTAATAGAGGTGGTGATTGAAGAGAATCTCTATCAATACTGATCAATATATCTATACTATTTATCTATATTATTATTAGTTGATATTTAAATTTTAGTGATTTCTTCTTATATTATAGTTTCGTTTGGGAAGTGGATTGACTTTTTGGCTTTTTAATTTTTTTGACTATCTTAACTTGGGGATAAAAAGCCTGGTTTGAGAAGGACTTTTGACTTTTTTAACTTTTTTGTGAGAGAAAGAATGTAATGATTATGGATTGGATGTGACATTTTGTCTTATTGGACTAAAAAGTCTATTTTGCTTTTTTGTGATTATTTTAGCCAAAAAAGCCGCAAAAACTACTTGCCAAACATAGGCTATATTAGTGTTAATCCGGGCTATGTATGAGATTTTATAAATTAAAAAAAAATTATTATAAATATGTTGAAGTAATTTAGTATATTGTATACATAAAATTTATAAGTTAAATTTTATGTTTATAACTTTTTAAATTATTTGTTTAAAAAAATTAAAAAAATATATATATAAATCTATTTAGTATAATTTTGATAATCGGTAATAAATAAATAAATAAAAGTTACACCTATTAAGGTTACATGAGTTATGATATACCTCTTGTTGTTATGAGAATCGACAAATTTAAAAATTATAATTCAGACAAATATATAATTTTATTATTAAATGTGAAGTAAAGTGATATTTAACAATAATTGATATGACATTTCTGTTATTTATCCAATAATTTAAGTTACATTTCTTTTGATTTTAATTTCATAACTAAAAATACAATATGAATATAACAAGTACACGAATTTCTAGTCTTTAACAATAAAAATGTTTTAGAATATTTCCAACCTTTCATCATTTTCTTTTAATTTTTTTTTATCTAATTTGATTTTAAATTTGAATAAAAAAATTGATTTGATATGAATTATTTTAACTTTTTCATTAAATTTTTATCAATTTTTAAAAAAACTTTCATTCTTATGCCAATTTTTTTTTTCTTTTCATTAGTTTTGATGAAAAAAAATAATTTCCAATGTTTCATCTTTTAAATTTTTATTGAATTATAATTCAATAAAAAAATATGAAGGGTTTAAAATTCTCTCAATTGAAATTATAGTGAAATAACATCTTGCAATAGTGAAAGTTTGAGTATATGGTTGATTGAAATGTATAATTTGATTAATTCTCTTTTCATATTTATATAAAAATTGACATTTATGACCACCTTATTATAAGTCGGATTCTGGAAAGTTTTTTGTGGCTTCAAACATTTTTTATTTATAAATATCTTACCTATTAAAAAATGTAAAAATAAAAGAAAAGGAAAAAAAATATGTAGCTTTTGGATATGTGTTTATCTATTTTGTTTTGTGGACATAAACAACTAATATTTCAATTTAAAAATTAAAAAGTCTAAAAAAAAATAGATTGGGTTTTTTGGGAATAAAAAAAGCCATTTAACTCCTCTATATACTATTTTAAGATGAACTATTTTAATCACATAAAAAAATGGAAATTATATTTAAAGATTATTTTTATATATTATGCTATTACATACAAATATAGCGATAACAAATTAATAAATATATATGAAAAGTTATACTAAGCTTTCATTTTCAATTAATTGAATTATTATTAACAAACTAATAAATAACAGTAATGGTATAATAGGATATAAAGAGGATAAAAATAAAAAAATACAATGATATTTAAAAGTTTTAAATTTATCTAGTTATACAAAAATCTAATGTTACAGTACAATCTTGAATTCCCAATAAATTTTTACATTTTCCATAAAATAAAATAACAAAAAAATAAATAAATTTGAAACCTATTTTTTTATTTCGATTTTACGATTTAACAAAATTCGATCAAAATTTTTGGTACAGAATGGGCATAGATACTTCGATTGTAACTATCATCACCAATAATTCTTCTCCATCATGTAAACCTGTAAACAAACACATAAATTTCACTAAAACCGAAACCAAAACCAAACCAACAATAGAGAAAGAGAATTACACAGGGAAAAAATAAAATTAAAAAACAAATAAATTTATGAAGTGGTAGGATATTACCTCCCAACAACTTTGACCTTGCCCCGCCTAATCCGTCAGCTTCTCCGCTAGTGTTCGCGTAGTTTAGGAGTTGAGATAACTAATCAGATTATTCTTTAAATAAAAATTAAAAATTGATTAATTTGTCCCATTAAGTGATTTAAAATTTTAATAGATATACAATCAAAAATAAATAAATAATTATATTATTAAATCATAATTCAAATTTAGATATTGTCATATTTGAGATTTATATCTAAATTCTTATCTTATTTATTTTTGTGTGGTTTCTAATAAATTTTTTTTTTCAATTTATAAGATGGAGTTGTGAATTTCTATTTTTTTAAAATTTAATTTATCTATGGTTTCTATTTGTTTTTAATTATTATTATTTAGGTAAGTTATGATGTGAGTTAGATATGTGAGTTTTATTTATTTAAAGTATGATGGTGTGAGATATTTTCAAATTAGATTTGTTTAAATAGACTTTAAAGATTTTTAAAATTTAAAATTGGATATTGAGAAGTAAAAGAAAGATTTTAACTGAATAAATAAAAATCATATTTATTAATTTTATCTATTTGTATATTCGATTTTTATTTTTTATTTATTTTTGGGTTATGTTATAATATAATATATAAGGTATAGATAGATACTCACAATTCTCATGAAACATAGTATCTGATTTTTTGAGGGAGAGAAAAAGAAGGAAAGTTTTAATATTTTCTTTTGGAAATCGATGAGAAAAATTACAATAGAGAGATTATGAAATATTTTTGTTTTGTTATCTTTCCATTTGAAATTCATAAATTAAGGGATAACTATTATTTCCAAAATAATTAAATAGGTATGGGAGAAGTTGAAAATGGGGGATAATTATTATTTCCAAAATAATTAAATAGGTATGGGAGAAGTTGAAAAATGTGTGTATTGGAGAAGTCAAAAAGGCTTAGGAGAAGTCAATAAATGCTAAGTTTTTTTTTTTATCAAAAAATTAGAAAATTAAGATTGATGTACTGGAGCTCCCACAAAACTTGTAATTTAGAAACTCTTTTTTCCTTATATAATACTAGCATATCACTTGTGCTATGCACGGAATAATTATAGATATTTATATTTGTTTTAGATTTTTTTTAATATGTAAATTATGTTTTTTAAAAAAATTTATAAAAATAATTTAATAATTTTACCACTAACCATTGTGTATAGGAAAAATTGAAAAGGGTACTGCAGTAACTATACATGGATTGTATCTATAATTATTTGTATAAAGGGATTTAAAATGTTGATCAAGAGATTTTAACCAAATCAGTAAATGCAGGCATGTGGAAAGGCATGTGGAAAGACATGTGGATTGGAAAAAGTTAACAAATGTTGATCAGGAGATTTTGACCAAATTAATAAATGCTGGGTTTTTTTTTTAAATCAAAAAATTAAGAAATTTAGACTAGAATATCGAAGTTCCCACAAGACTTGAGATTAGAAACTCCTTTTTCCTTAATATAAATAGATAGATAGATAGATAGATGTCCTCATTTTCTGATTTAAAATATAAAAGAATATAAAAGAATAGATAGTTTAACAAGAATAAGACTTAAATCTTAAATCTTTAAATTAATAAATAAAATTTTTACCACTTACCTAATATACCATATATAGTAAAAGTTTAATTTTATTTTTATTTATTTTAATTACATTCGTTTGCTATCTGCTAATATATATATATATATATATATATAGAAAAATGATACGGAACCCTTTCCCTCTCACCCCTTTTGACCCCCTCTATTTTTGATTAGTCAATTTTTCTTTTTCTTTTTCTTTTTCTTTTTTTTCCTTCTCTTCCAATCACCACCTACCATTTGTGTGGAAGGGGGTACAGGTGGTGATTAGAGGGGGTCTCAATCACATCTCATCCTATATATATATATATATATATTTGGTACTAGGAAATGAAATAGAATTAGTCAAACAAAGCAAAGTAAAACTATACTCTCTCATACACGGTGCCCACCATATCCGCTACAAGCTGCAGCCGGAGTGTATCCGGTGGCTGGAGAGCACTGGTAGAATAGATGGCGCCTGATTGACCTGCAACAGAAAGAAGAGATTCCGGCGGTGGTTCGTCCACCCGGGGGCACTCTGACGATCAAGTCAGTTATCTTTCAAAGATAAATCAAGTGCTTAACTCACTATTCAGAATATAAATTGCGTACCTTAGACCCATGGGGGTGCCTCTCTTTTATAATCAATAACAACCTAGTCCAAATAAAAGCCTACCTTCTATGGACTTCAGCTTACTACTAATCTTGGACTCTCTAATAGATAAAGATAAAATCCTTAAGAGCTTTTATCCTTATCCAGGTTGAAGTCCTTCCTCATTCTAGGACTCTTGTCCCTTATTCGCTTATCCTGAATTCCGATATCTTTGGAGATAACCTCGGCCTAGACGATATCACATCAGCGTCATGACCAGGACACGTGGCATCTCGGCTGACACGTCGACGTCACCTTGGCCACGTGTTGGTACTCAGAAAATATATTCCCACAACTGCCCCCTAGGCTCCATTACCTCGGCATCCTAAGGTGATGGAACCTATATCGTTCATGTCGGCTATTTTGCTGTATCATAAATTTACCGAGGTCATAATACACCGGCTCCTCACAACCAGGTCCTGTAGTCTGTCTTATCAAGACTTCAGAATTTTTAACCAAGTTTATTCGAGTTTATTTAGCCGAGATTTTCCTATCAGCCGATGTCATTGCTTCATTAAACCAAGAACTCCAAGAGTTTTATCACGCGTGTGAGCTGTTATGCAAAATACATCAACTGTTTTTGTCACGTGTCTTCTCCTCATTGGATCGTACTCAATACGCGCCTGTAAGTCGTCTCGCGCCTGCGTGCGTCGTCTGACAAATTCGTCGTTCTAGGCTCATCAATTCCATTTTTTCCGCCTTTTCGCGTTTTTGACAAAACCAGTGTCCTCTCTCTTCGTCTTTTCACTTTACATCGTTATTTCTGAAGATTTTTCTCTCTCTAGCTTTTCTTCCAAGTCCTCCATTGCTGCTTTCACGAAGCTTTCTACGACTAGCCTGACTCTCTCCTCCGGCGAGGCTTCTGCTGCAATTCTTTGCTTCTGGCCATCGTTTGATTTCGGCAAACTTCAGTTCGGCTTCATTTTTCTTGGGTATGTCACTGTTCCTTTCTTGTTTCTCTTCAAAAGCTCTACTTTATTTATTTGCTGCCATTGTTGTTTTGCTCAAGTTCTTGATTCATGAATCACACATCTGGGCATGTTTATTCTACGATTTTGTTGTTGCCCAATTCGCGTCCTGAATACATACACACTGTTCACAAATTTGCTCACTTTTGCCACTGTTCTTGGCCTCACACCCTTGTGCACACTTCATCACAGTGTTCTTGATAGTTCGTCACTGTTCTTGATTCTGAAACACGTTCTTGTTTGTGTTTTTCTGTATTTTCTCCAGATTCCTGCCTTTAATCTCCGTTAGACTTAGGTTTGAGATTTGTCCTAGACCATACGAATCTTAGGGAAAACTGAGACCAATCCCCTTCTGATCTTCACAAATTCTTATCCCAGTGTGAACTTTACGTTTTGCCGAGGTCTTCTGAGCCTTTACAGAACTTTTATTTCCAATTTATACACCTTTCCCCTAAGCCGACGTCACGGATATGTGGAAGCATAGGGTAGACACCCCGACCAAATTAGAATACTTTAGGCGGAAGTTTTCCATCCTTGCCGACGTCCACCTCAGGTTAGCAGCGGAGGAGGATTCCATTATGCCCAATGTGAACCTTATGCCCTTCCCAGTAGTGGCCTTCATTGAGTGTGGACTTAGGTTTCCACTTGATACCTTTTTCCAAGAAATCCTTCACTACTATAAATTGAATCCAA
Organism: Camellia sinensis; assembly: GCF_055761805.1. Classification (NCBI taxonomy): domain Eukaryota; kingdom Viridiplantae; phylum Streptophyta; class Magnoliopsida; order Ericales; family Theaceae; genus Camellia; species Camellia sinensis. Next base: position 227,254,418 of record NC_138961.1, on the reverse strand, counting down.
TACAGCTTGCCATCAATTCTTACCGAGTTATAACCGGAACAATAGCCTTAGCCAAACAAGAGAATGTAAGGGTTACTTTTGCCGATTTCCAGTACTGCTACACTATGTGTCGCCTGAAATCAAAAAAAGGCCACATCTATTACCTCAAGCCGAGGTTCACTAAGTACAAGCTCATTGCCGACCTCCCAGACTCAAACAAGGGTGCTGGAGACGATTACTTCATCGTCTCGGGCAACTGGGAGTTTCAGCCCAACGACGACCTCCACCTTTATCTCCTAAGCCGAACAGTTTTCGGGGAGGGAGATGGTAAAGGCCAAGCGTTACTTTTTCTTGCTCTCTTTTGAAGGATTTCAATACTTTGTTCTAATGTCTGTGCTCTTTTTTTTGCAGTTCTTCCTCAGCCACCAAAGGGCTTTCGCCAGTCTTTCTTCCCCAGCAAGGACTTGAAGAAGCTATTGAATTTTCTAGTTCATAAGTGGAGAGCCCCACTGCTACTTAACTTCATTCCCACTTACAAGTCGGTTCTTCCCGACGTTCCGAAGAAGAAGAAGAAGAGTCAGTCTCCTCCGTCCGCCACTACTCCTCCAACAGCCTCATCATCTCGGCCAGATCAAGGATCAACCTCAGACCCAGCAGAGCAGCCTTCCACCTCAGCTCCACAACTAACCCCACCATCTCAAGGCCGACGCCGACGCCGACGCCGACGACGAACCAAAAAGCAGTCGCTAAAGACCTCTTTGCCAATATTCTATCTACCATAGATGCTTAACCAGCATCAACTCAGCCTCCAAAACCAAAACAAAAAAGGCTGAAGAAGGCTCAGCCAAAGGCAACGGTGACTCAGGTTGATACTGAAATTGGCTTCGAGTGAGAAAACCCCTTCTACTATTGAGAAGAGGCCCGCCGAGACCCAACCATCCGAATCCACTCGGTCGAAGAGGCCGAGGTCTGAATTTGCAACAGCTTCGGGCTCTATGAAGTCTGATGCCCCCTGGGCTCCACCCATTACTTTGGAGGATATGCCGGTCAAAGTTGATGATAGTGCCGATGATGTTAATGCCGGCGTTACCCTTAGCACAGCTTTGCTTCTTCCTGGAGATCTCGACCGAAATGCCGAGATGAGCGAGTATGAAAACTTTGCTCTGATGCTCCAGTGTTCTGTTCAAGTAACTTCTGCTCTGTCCATTTTTTTTTCTTTTTTATACTTAGACGTTCTGTTTAAGTAACTTCTGCTCTGTTCAAGTAACTTCTGCTCTGATGCTCCAGTTTTTCTTTCTTTTTTATACTTAGAAAATTTTCTAATAACTTCTGCTCTGTCCATTTTTCTTAAGGCGTTGGCCGACAAGACTAGGGAGGCTATTAGTCTACAGAAGACCAATAAAAACTTGCAATGAAAAATGAAGACTTTGGCAGACCAAGCCGAGGCTGCTGTCAAAGCTAAGGAAAATGGACGAGACAGAAGAGAGTGAGCTTTCCATTTCAGAGAACTCACTTGATCTTCCATAGCTGATGAGAGCTCACTTCATCTCCTTTCATTTCCAAATCTCGGTTGAAATAGAGAAGGTAGAGAGAGAGAAATTATAGTGATCCTGGTTTGGACCCTTTTTTCATGTTTTTCCACTTCGACTGGGCAAGTAGGGGATCGAGCTGCCCGGTCAGCTCGCGAGGGTCCGGGGGCAGCATTCCTTGGTGGGTCCTAGGGCAGCGCCCTGGCAGGGTTGAGGCGGTAGCGCCCCCAAAGCAAAAATGTAAAATGCATTCGAAGTTGCTTGTCCACTCGAGCGGCCGTTTATGCGCTCGAGTAGAGAATGTTTGGTTCTAAAAGTTTGACCTCTCTGCAAAAGTACTGGGAAGTGTATTCGACGCTCGATGTAACAATCCTCATACTGTTTACCGACTTATGACTGATTGATTACCGATAACCATCGATTGTCGTTAAACTGAATTGATTATGACTGATAATTGAACTGATTAAAGTACTGAACTGACTGACTGAAATTGGAAACCGAATTGATTGAGTATATGTTAGTTAAATTGCATTCTATCTGTTTGCCTGTATGATTATCTGTTCATGCTTATATGTTTAAACTGCTAATTGAAGGCCTTATCGGCGACCGAATTAGAAACCGATTGATGTTCCGTGACCCTCATAATTAATGTGATTTTATGGTATATTTACCTGAAAACTGATTAGGCATGATTAAATTAGATTAAAATAAGCTAATTAAAGAGTTGGACTTAATTACCGAATTGCCACCCTTAGTGGTCCACTCAAATACACACACTTGAGCCTTGTATACACTTTAATCAGAGCATTTCATCAGCTCATTTCTTGAGCTTAACCGACCAAGAGAGGGAAAGGGAGAGGAATTGAGTTCTATCTTGTGAATTGCTTGGAAATTGAAGGAATTGGAACATAGGTTGCAAATTTAGCTTCCTCACCTTGTAACTAAAGCTCTAGGTAAGGAATTCAACCCCTCTTTGTTGTGTTTAAGCTCATTCATGTAAGATTCTTGAGCCTCTAGTGATTCAAGTCTAGAATTGGTTCATTGTTGTTGATTTGGAACTCATTTCATGCATGCATGTTTGTAATGTAGATGTTTGAGTTGTTTTCATGGCAAAAGGTTACATGCATGTCCATCTTTTGGTCATACTCCATGAATTCATCATGTTCTTGAAGAAATGAGTCCATTTGAACAAGCTTTGAAGATTGAATTTGGTTTGAATCCATGCATGTTTGCATGTTTTTCATATTTTTTAAAATGGGTTTGAATATGGTTTTAATTGACTCACCTTTGGGGCTTGAATTCATAAATTGAGCTTTGAAACTTGTTATACATTGAATTTAGTTATGTTTTCCAGAATTTGGGCCCAAGAGGTCGAGTTTGGAGTGGTAGAATGCTTGGTTTGAGCTTGGGAGGCAAATCTGGAAATTCCAGATTTGGCTTCCTCGCTCGAGCGAAGGGTTCCCCGCTCGAGCGAGCACCTTTGTCCAGGGCTCCGCTCGAGCGACCATCGCGCGTAAAATCTCAGCATCCAGTATTTTTACTGTTTTGCAGACCGCTCGAGCGAAGGATTTCTCGCTCGAGCGAAGCCTTTGATTTTGGACTTACGCTCGAGCGGAGAAAGTCTCGCTCGAGCGAGGCTCCTAGTTTCAGCAAACTTTGCGAAATGTTTTCTAAGTGTATTTTTGCATCCTCATCCCATCCTAGGTATTCTTAGGCCTAGTTTAAGACATTTAGATGAGGATATCGTTGTAGAACACACCTAGGCAAATTAGGGATTAAGTTATGATATTTCCCAACTGTGTAGCTTAGTGTGTGTTCAACCTGTGAACTGTGTAGGGTTGGCAACTGGGGAGACACGCTCTGGCATACTGTAGCCCAGAACTCTGTGAGTAACGATTGTGTAAAGATATGTTCACAAATGATTATTTTCTGAACAACTGAACTGTACTGTTTTCTGAACTGATTACTGTTAACTGAATGAATGTATGTCCTTTATTTTTGAACTGTACTGTGGCATCCTTAGCACCTACTGTTTACTGTTACTGTTACTGTTACAGAGATCTCTGTCGGTTCCCTCGTGGAACCACTACTGTTTACTGACTGATGGCCATCATTACTGTTCGGTCTTTCAAGACCTACTGTTACTGTTATGCTAATGGATGTACCACATATGACTGTTTACTGTACTGAACGACTGAAATACTGATTGAATTGAACTGTTTTCATTACTGTAAGGACATTCATTCTAAACCTCTTTACGCTTTATGTTATTCACTGGGCTTTAGCTCACTGCTCATATATATATGTAGGTGTACAGGCACCAGACCGCAGCTAGAGGCGTCAGGGTAACTCCAGTTTTGTCAAGCCAGCCTTTGTGCCTCACTGCGAGGTTCCGAGTTGCCATGGTATGGCTTTGGGGTGTTTTGTTTGTTTTCCCCCGCCTGTCTTCATACTGTCTAACTGTTCTGTATAGACTGAATGTTTATCGTACTGTTATCAAGGGATTAGATCCCTGTACTGTGTGACTGTAAATTTTGTATAGACTGTACTGTTTGTATATGTATGAATGCATGAAAAATCTTTTTTGGCATACAGACTGTCACAGCTCATTGGACATTGTTTATTTACTGTATTGGCTTCCGCCAGGCCCTGTACTCTGTTTTACTGTATTACTGTTCAGCAGGCCTTCGGTAATCTCGGATTACTGGCCGGTTACGGTGCTAAACCCATAGGGCCGGGTTTGGGTCGTGACACTCGAGCATGGCTTTCCACGCTCAAGCGGACCATGTTATATCAGTTCATGAATCTGATATTTCAGATCACTTTTGTATATCTCTCTATCTAAAAACATTTCCTTTCCCTTCTCTCTACATTTCCCTACGCCAAATTGGATCAAAACCTTGATTTCTCAAGATCCGTTGGGAGTTAGCCGAAGTTCTTTATCAAAGTTGTGTAACTTCTCAATGGCTTCATTGTGTGCGGTGGAGATCGAGTTTCGACACCGTAAATTTTGAGGTTTCATCTTATTTCTTCTTCAAAACTTAAGGTTGGGATTTTTTTAGATTTATATATATGTTTTTGCAAGATCTATACGATTTTCGAAATCATCTTTCGATAGCTTTGAAAACTGATTGTTGCTTCAAGAAGTTGAGCAATTTTGAATGTTGGTTTGTCTCTTGTTCTTTTAAAATGGTCCTATGGATTTTGATCTTTGTTGATTGAAGAAAAGATGATTTTGGAAAGTTTTCTTTCAAAAGATTTGAGTTGCATAGTTTTGGTGAGAAAATCTTGAATTTGGGGATTTTTTTTAAAAAGATTGAAAATCCATGATTGATACTGTTATATTTATTTTGTGTGTCAAACTAAATGGATGTTTGAAAAATTCCTTATTTATATTTATATAAATGATGAATTTCAGGAAATATGGGAATTGTTGTTCATTTTGAAAATTATTGTTCAAAACATTGAAATAGTCTTGAAATGACTAATTGATGAGGACACATGAGAAGAGAAAATTGTGTTATTCCTTGGATGATGAATTGGAATAAAAGTATTTATATTCATCTTGTGTTATTGACATATCAATTCATTTGCTTACATTAAACTTTGAAAGTTGATTTGAAAACTTGCATTAAGAAAAGAATGTTGAGAAACAAGTTTCCATGAATTGGTTTTGGGGTAAATACGGTGGTAAGTCTTGACAGGTGGTATAGATGAAATTGAATAGGTGTCGAACCTTCCAGTTAATACTGATAAAAATGACAGATTATAGGTGTCGAGTCTTCCAGTCAATGTTGGTAAAAATGACAAATTGGTAGTACTTGTATAGTCTACTTGTAGACACCAACTTAGGGATTACCAGAGTCGTATTTACCGCTCTTGATATGAATTGTTAAGTTTTGAAAAATTGAAATTGCATGATATCATTGAGCATGATGATTTTCAAAGATGAAGATGTGATTTTCTTTCAAAAGGGTATAGCATGACATATGCATTTCATCTCTTGAGATTTGTATAAAATGTATATACTTTGTTAAGGATTTCCTACTGTGTTTTATGCTCACCCTACGAGATTTTTGTACAGGAAAAAATGTAGTAATGCCGCCTAACTAAAGGCGAGGAAATGTATGTTGAGAGTACGAGACTCTCATTTTACTGCAACTCTGTGTGTAAGCCAAGAGCTGTATGTGTGTGGGTTTTGTTAGAAATTGGGCGCCCATGTGGCATGACCCTTAGAACCTTTTGAACCTGAACCTTTTGAACCTTATCCATGTAAGTTTGAATTGAATTCAAACTTATTTGGATAACCATTCAGGATATCTATATCTATCATATCAATAGATATGGATAGATGGATAGATAGATATTGGTTATATATCAGATTATATGGTTAATCTAAAGATATACGTATATCAGATATACGTTATGTGGTTTTTACCCATAACCATTTTTCCCATACTCTCTCTCTGACTTTCTACCAGAAAACAACGATCAAGCCATTTTGCACTGTGACTTGTGTGGGTGATACTCATTTTGTAGTATCACTCCACTACTGGATTCGTTGACTGATCAGATTTTGGAAGCACGTGATTTACCCACGAGGTTGTGTCATTAAGGTATGATACGAATTATTTTTATCCGCTGCATTAATTTATAATGCTTTATGATTTACAGGTTTGAATAACCGTTTTGTGTAACCAGACTCAAGCCTTAAAAACTTGTAAACCCTTGGGGGTATTTATTTATTTATTTATTTACTTGTTGTTGGATTAATGTATTGTTGCATATTGTATCATGTAATGTAAATTTGGAGATTCATATTCAGTTTTCCTTGAAAGAGACATGATTGTTGTATTATCATTTGGGCTAGAAATTTGGGGCGTTACAGAAATGAGTTTGATTTGAGAGAGTTAAATTTCTGTGATATATGGGAAGGGACCTTAAACATCATAAAAAAATATTATGGACCTTTTTCATTACCAAAAATGAGAGAGGAACCTTAGACTAATTTTCCCTTTTGAAATTGTAATAAAATTTAGTATCCTAAAATAAGAAGTGAATAAATATTTTGAGATAGATCAAAATATAAAAGTAAACAAATAAAATGAGGCGGATCAAAATAAAAAATAAAAAATAAACAAACAAATAACTTCCGGTGGAATAGATCACAGTCTGTGCGTTACTAGAGCTGAGCGAGGAATCCATAAAATTCGTAATCAGTTTCGGATTGAAAAATTAAAAATTTATAGTTCACGAATTGATTTCGGATTGAACCGATTTAGATCGTATACAAATAGCCTATATTTATATTATACAATAATATCTTCTCTTATTCCATATAAAACCTAAACCCAATCTAAACTCGTATAGTATCTTTTGTTTGTTGGTTTTTAGTTTTAATTTGTAATGGTTTAAATACTTATAGTGGAACCAATTTTCTTATAGTTGTTTAAAATTTAGAACAATATGCCGCTATTTTGAAAATACATGTTGTTATTGTGGAACTAATATGATACTATGTTTATACTTTTATGAAATTAAAATGTTATATATCTTTTTATTATTTAATTATATGAATTCGTGGGTCCAAACCAATCCAATCCGTGTTTAAATGAATTGATTCGGATTAATTCCACAATTTAAACGGATTGAATTGTTTCAATTTTTTAGGAGCCATAAATAATAAATTAACAACAATGATTCATCCCCCCTTTTCCTCCCACCCCCTTTGACCCCCTCTCTCTCTCATTGGTTACATTTTCTTTTCTTTTTTTTTCTGTTTTTTCCTGCTCCTCCAATCACCACCCGCCACGTGACAAAGGGGGCGAGGGGTGACCCCCAAAAGGGGGTCCCAAACATTATTCATAAATTAATTTTAATTTTATCCCAATCTAAACCAATCAAACCATACTTACTCCTGTCCCTTACCGTAAGAATGCCAATTTTTCGCTATTCGGAGATAGAGAAATGAGAATATGCTTCAAAATCCTGTGCAGAAATGGCAGATTCTTTTTATCCAAATTCTACGCATAATTTGGTGTGGCTGCAAAATTTTCTATATTCTACTTTATTTGTGGTCATAAAATCACCACACGTTTACTTTTCAATAAATATCTACTTTTCCCTACAGATTTTTTTATAGAGTTCATATATAAAATATTTTTGATAAATATAGACAGAATTACATCTAAACAATAATAAATTATCAATATTTTTATTCCAAAAAAATTATCTCAAAGTTTCTAATGTTCTAACTCAGTTGTAATGGGAGGTAACTGAATTAGTTTAGTTTGTTTTTGAGATTTTTAATTTAAGATTATAGTATTAAAATTTTATAAGATAAAATTCATATAATATTTTTATAATTATTGGGATCTCTTAGAAAAAATTTCAGCTATTAAATTTCTTTTTTCACAAAGACGAGAGATATTTCATTAATTTTCTCTTAATTTTTTTGGTACAATTTAATGTATATTAAAAAAATTAATCAAATTTTTTAGTAATAATGGTCCTGCCTTACCGATAGCGATTTTTATTTTTATTTTTTATAAACAACGGCCGAAGCCAAAGCACAAAAACACACAAAAATTACAACCGCACAATCCAGGAGGAACCAGTTGCCTGTAAATCAAAATCCAACGCATGATTATTATAATTCCTGTCCAATGGGAGCCACTGTATGTCTTAGGTGTTAAGCAAGACAAAACCATAGCTTAACTAACAAGAAAACGAAAAATAATAAAAACTCAAAATCAAATTTTAGTATGTTGTTATGTCAAAATATTATAATTTAATAATTTTATTTTCCGAATGTGTTTGGTTCTTTGCAAAGTTTAAATCATTAGTATTTTCTTATCTAAAAAATAATAATAAGATAAATTATAAATACATTCTTTAAAATTTATTTTTAAAAAAATTATTTTTTGTGATTTAAAAAATTAGAAATATTCCTTTGTTCTAATTTTTTATTTATCAGAATTAATTAAAAACATGAAATTTTTAACTGCTCTTATATACAATAATAAAATTATCTAAATTATTAATTGAATTATATTTCAAATATCATTAAAAATTGTTAATTAACTTGATAATTTATTAATAAAATGAGTCATTTGTTATGAAATTAGAAATCTCAAATGTGGGATGTAATTTCTAAATTCACAAGGGATGATTTGTATTTTTAGCAAATTTCAAGAGATGTATTTATAATTTACTCAAAATAAATAATTTTATTCTAATAATGTAAATACTTTTTTTTTCCTTATAAAATGTCAAAATAAAAAATTATTTACGTAAAAGTGCATAGGCTTTGTTAAATTTGACATAAAATATAATAAACAATAGCAAGAGTTTTGATTAGAGAAGAACCTTTGCTGAGCTTACCATACAAAATTAGGAGTTTTCTTAAGTGTGCAAGTGCACACCATGTGCCACTTACACAAAAAGTGTAAGTGTAAGGTGTAAGTATAAGTATAAGGTGTAAGTGTAAGGTGTAAGTGTAAGGTGTAAGGTGTAAGTGGGTTGCACATGGTGTGCAACCTCAAAAAAGGTGTAAGTGTAAGGTTTAATTTTTTACAAAAGGTGTAAGTGTAAGGTGTAAGTGTAAGGTATAAGGTGTAAGGTGTAAGTTGCACACCATAACCAAACCCACAAAATTAAAGCTAAGTTTCGTATTTTTGAGTGTTTGATATAATAAAAAATAAAAATCAATAGAAAATATTTTTGATGATCAATGAAAAAAAAAAAATTTATTTGATCAAAAATTAATTTTTATTTTTAAAGGTAAAACATATTTTTCAAATTAAAATTTAATCAACACCACCATCACTACGGTGAACGATACCATCACCATCGCATCACTACTATCGTCGCTCCACCACCATATCACCTAGGGGTAAGCAGCAAATATTTCGATCCACCCAAACTAACTGAACCGAACTGAACCGATCCGCCGTATTTTGAACGGATCCATGATGGCGAGTGGACGGTTGTAGATTGATTTTTTCCAATCGTCTAGTTTTGGACGAATGACGAATCTGAGGTTTCTTTGGTAACAATCGAACCGTCAAACCTCGAGCACTCCTAGTAATTTGAAAAATTTTGTGTTTTCAATATTTAGATATTATGTTTATGTTTTCAATTGAAAATGACTTTAGATATTCTGTTGTGTTTTCAATTTGAAAATCTTTTTATTAAATGACAAGTGTTGATATTTATTATTTTTGTGTGGAAAAATAAGGTTTAATTTTGTCATTTTAAAAAAAATTAAATTAAATAGTCTTTGAATTAAAAAAAAAGTAATGAAATAATTTTGATAATGTATAATTTTTTTATATGTATTTATTATTAGTATTTGACAATTTATTTAATAAGCTTTTAGTATGTAGAGTTCAATTGTTATTCAAAAAAATATGTTGATAATTGTTGTATTATGTGTAAAATTTGTAAAAGTTTAAATCGCCAAACCGATTCTCATCCATCCGTCAATCTAGAGAACGAATACAAATTAATTTTTTCTACTCTACGAATCTGGCGAATAAATAATCGTAACCGAACCACGAACACCTCTAATACCATCACCTCCACATCTATTATCGCTTCATCACCAATAATATAAAAAAATATTTTATCAGAAAAAAAAAAATCATAAAAAAATATAAACAAACGGAACGTAAATCGAACCGACATCACAATTTTTTTTATAAATTTTTGAATCCATAAGTTTGTTGATTTCACTATCATGACCCAAAAAAACAGAAATGAAAACCCATTGGAATCATCTGGTAAAGAAGATCAACACGTTTCTATCGGATTAACATCCTCTTCTTCATTTCTCTTCTTTAACTCTCTACTTACTAAGTTATTAAGCTCACTTTTGAGTTTAATTTTAATAATTTAAATTGTTCACATTTTAAGATTTGTTAAATATATTATATTTATAAAAAATTAAATTGATCAAATATTAGAAACTATGTGTTTGAATCATTAAACTACAAACTATTTTTTTTAAAAGTTTAATAAACAGTTTTCCGAACATATACCAGAATATTCGATCAACTTATACTTAATAAATTTTAAAATATAAAAGGTTCGAATCTTTAAAATTAGACCCAAAACTAAGTCCAATAAGCTAACAAGTAGAGAGTTACGCTGTGTTTAATTAAAAAATTTAAGGAAAGATTTGGAAAGAAAGAAAAAATTATGAGTAAATTAGATAAAATATAAACATATTTTATTCACATTTCATTTATCTTTTTTATTTTTTTTTTTCAAATCCCTCGCCACATCTCCCAATCAAACACAGCAAAGAAAGAAGTGAAAGAGAAACCTTGATTCGTTTCTATCTACCAGTTTGCAATCGAAGCTGTCGGTCCACTATTACGTGTTCTCTCTATAACATTCTCTCTCATATCTCTCTCTCTATATATAATAATTACATCGACCCGTCAAATCTCAAATCAAGTAAAAAAATGGCATTTAGAAGACACCCACATCCACCGCCACCGGATCCTTATGGTCCGCCACGGCCGCCTCCTCCTCCACCAGGTTTATACGGCCCATCGCCGCCGCCACATCGTCATCGTCCCGATTACTGGTCTCCTCCTCCTCCTCCTCCACCGCCACATCACCATCATGGACCACCCGGTCCGCCACCACCGCGTTATGGACCACCTCCCGGTCCACCTCCGCCGCCGTATTTCGATCCCTACAGGCCACCCCCACCTTGGCATCGCCCTCCACCGCCTTACTAAGTCTCTGCACACCCACCCAGCTAATATATCCTCATGTGGGTTCATATAATCTGATCATTCTTAGTGGAAGAAAAATAGGTCTTGTGTTTTTGGTTCTTTCTCTATCTATGCACTTCTTGTTCTGTCCCCTTAATAGATATAAAAGTTTGGGGCATATATAACTGTTCAATTCTTGTTGCTTTAGTGCTAGTTAAGGTTGTTGTTGCTTGTATGTTTTCTTCTTTATCGATCAACTATGTGTGTTCAATTTTTGTTAGTTTCTATTAATACATTTTGTTAGCTTTTCTTGATATTCTGTGAATGATTTTCCTGCAGAATATGTGTATGTGTGAGTGTGATGTTCCACTTTCTTGCTGAGAATTTGGAAGGGAAAAAGTTAAAAAACCAAAGAAACAAGGAAAAACAGAGCAAAAAAAAATAAACCCACTTTTTTTTTTTCCTTCCTCCGTTGTGAGTGGTTCGAACAATCAAGTGGATCAATTCGCAGTGTTTATTTTTTCTTCTAATTCTCCTTGATCACTAATCAAAATGGACAATTTGATTAATCAAGTACTGTATTTAGTTCTCAATTGTGGAAATGACACTAAATTAAACTGCAAAACAAGCCAAAACAAAATACTTTCTACAGTATTGTACATTTAGTAAGAGCAAATATACATAGCAATTAAGAGGCAATTATCAGAGTGTTAAGAGGCAATTATCAGAGTGTGAAGCTTTCGCAACAAAAATTCTGAACTTTATTGCAATTACAATGTCCAACTCATTTGGTGTATGAAAAACATCTCAGAAACATTTCTTCATTCAATTGGATTCATTGAGAGCTGGACATTTCTCCGTCAACACCCTTTCCCTTGCCTTTGTTGCCTGCACCATTATCATATGCAAATGTCAATTTCTATGTTTAGCTTAACAACCCAAACATCTCACCATCCCATTTTTACTTTCCCAGAAAATACAGCAAAGAGAGGAAAATTTGAACTTTACAACACTCCTTGCACTCGCAACTGAAAATAGTTATTACATTCCAAATTACCCTTTCTTTTTCTACTGCATTCTCAGCAACCAAAGTCAGTGCAAATGAAGAAGACTACAAATGAGAAGTTTAATCAAAGAACCTGTTTTTGCCAATCTGTTAAACTCGTTATAATAGAAAGCAGGATGAATTGCATGGTAGGCCCTGTTGTCAATCCCATCCAAATGCCCTTTCCACCCAAATGTAAAACAAAACCCAGTATAAGAGCTACCGGCATTGCAACCAGATAAAATGCTCCGAGATTCACATAAGCCCCTATATGTTGCCACCCACTTCCTCTCGCAACCCCTGGCAAAAGAAAGAACATAACATGTCAGGGTATTATGACTAACAGTAGCCTATTTTAGGCATTTCAATTTTGAGAAACAAACATAAATTGAGAATAATTATTAAGTTGTAATTCTATCATAGTGCTCTTCAAATCTTTCAATATAGCCACATGTATAATTTGTCACGTAGAGAGCTGATTTACTACCCATAATAGGAAATTTGAGTATTGGAGCAACTTCAGCAGCCTCACATCTATCGTACTAATGCCAAAATTTGGCACGATGGGCACAAAAAAAATCCACTCCAACAATGTGCTTTTCTACAAAAAAAATATGGCTCATGGAAGCAGGGAGATTACCAGAAAGAACTGCTTGAAAGCTGTCCATGAAGATTGAGAGACAAAGAAGAGGAGTCATGTCTTTGACGTAGTCCACAACTTCTTTATCGTCACTGTATGCATGTCCCAGAATATTGCGGCAACAGAACAAAGTAGTGGCAGCAATTGTTGCCTCTGCTGCTTCAAGAACCATTACAGCCCAAACAGCCAGTCGAGCTGCCTGTGGATTCCCAGCTCCTACCTCATTTGAAACTCGAGTACTACAAAATGTTCAATGTGTTCTTTTCAGTTGTGCATAACATATTGCATACATGTATAAAAATGTAAACAGTATAGATGAAGTTTATGTACAGAGAGAACAGTTCATAAAGCAGACCTTGCAGCAGTGCCAAAGGAGTATGGTATGTAATAGTGCAACGAAGCAGTTGTGAGGCTGCTTGCAAAGAGAGTGAGAAATCATAAACAAATCAATTGAAATTTCGACATAATCAAATAGACAGGAACAGAAAAAGAAGCAGACCATATAGAAAGAACTGAAGTCTCAAGTTTGGCATTTGGTAGAAGTCCAGACAACAATATGAGAACCTCATAAGACCACCATTCAAGACTGCAATTATTGACACAAAAACAGTATATAAGTGGCCAAAAGAAAGAATGGCAAAATAGAACACCAAAGATCTTTCCAGTGATAGGAATACCAAACCATTACTGCAGAAGGGACAGCAAAGCGGAAGAACTGTCCAATACTTCGAAAAACATCTTTTGAGAAGGAGAGGCCAGTCTTTTCAGAGACCGGTGAACCCTTCAAGTAAAATCCGAGCAAGATCACATTCAACCAATATGATAAACCAATTGCAAGTGCAGCTCCAGTATTTCCCATATTCGACTTAAATACTAGAGCCCAACAAAGAGGTACGTGGAAACATAAAGTTACAACCGAGCATAACAGCATTGGAAGAATCAAGCTCTGAGTCTGTAGGTATCGGACTAACGATTGAAGAATGGCATAGGGAAACAGTGCAGGGATGAGCCACATTGCATACTTGCCGGCTTGGTGTGAGATTAAAGGGTCTTGCCCAATACTTACTAGCAGTTTGTCCATGAAAATCCACAGAAGAGATACAGGTAGACAAACAAGAATGAGAGAGACAATGGAAGCATAAGTATAGATTCCAAGCTTTTGATATTGCTCTGCACCATAAGCTTGGCCGCATAGAGTTTCCAATGCACCAGCCATTCCAAACTATTTGGCAAGTTCAATATCCCTCAATTAGTTATAGCATGATTCATCAATTTGGATTAATATACATGTATAATTTAACAAAAAAATATGAGTGGGTCAGAAATGACAGTCATCCAATGACACATGGTCATGTCATCACTTTGTTTATATATATTTTTTTTGAATAATAGTCATATGCCACCTATTATTATTAGATGAACACATAGTTCATAATATTCTCATAATAATTAAATACCATCTCCTAACGAACGTTTCAAACAAAGAAGCATTTTGGGATGATCTTATATGATAAGGTAAGATGATAAAAATAAATGAATGATTATTAGTGTATTAGACCATCTCCAACCCAAAACCTTTTGTTTCATGACATTTAAATTTGATGAAAACAGATATCTTTTGCTCCTCAAACCCTTTCACCAATAAGTATCAAATCTAGGATTTCTTAAATCTTTCATCAAATTGAGGATGGATGTACTTTTCATCAAATCACTGTTCATAATTGTTGGAATTGTAGGTCATTTTCATCACTGGAAAACTGGCTGACCACCTCCTTGCAAAAATTTGTGAAAAAGTTACACTGGCCAGTTGACTAGCCAAACATCTACTCGGTCGACTGATATTTTGATGAAAGTTCAAAATCTTCAATTGGAATGTGTGATATCAGACGGAATTTTTATTCAAATTTAATAAAAAATATACAAGATTAGAGATGTTCTTAATTAACCAAGTAATCCATCTCTCGTGAAATGACTTGCATAGGAGTTTGAGGACTTAGTGGAGACATTGACCGGTCAACGGAACAGTTGGGGGCTTAAAATCAAATTTAAAGATTTCATTTACATCAATTAGTTTTAAGAGAAATCATAGAGAGAACAAATTTATTCATTTTGTGTGAACATTACACATTTTTATTGGTGTATGAATGGAGTGGTCTCACTCTTCACATCATAATGAAACAATCATACTGAAGTGTAATGCTCACACATTCCAAAAGTGTGTGAATAAATTTTCATTCAATGATAGAAGTAGAAAGTATTTAAAATGTAGCAACTGATGTATACGGTAGTGCAAGTCACAGATTTTGTTATGTAACAATTGATGTATATCGTAGTGCAAGTCACGGATTTGATATACACAAAGGGAAAATAAATTTGATCACACTCAATACATATATTATGATTATCTAATACAGTGAATTTAAACTCACCAAAGTTGTAGACGTTATTGTTTTAAACCAATCATAATATGTGTACTGTGATTTCTTGAGGGATTGCGAGGTATGATACCTGTTTTTTTTTTTGATCGAGAGGTATGATACCTTGTAATCAAATCATTGTGGAAAGGGAACTGCATAACCCCAGGGCTCAAAAGCCACTGACCTATTGGTGCAAATATCCTAACAATCTCCAATACTAAAACAAATTGAACCGTGATAAACGCTTGAGAAAGTATACAAAAGTAGTGTTATTGAAATTAAAAAACTAGACAGAAAAACTACACGGGGATTAGTTGAGGCAGTGCAGTGCCCCTAATACCCCTCCTAACCAACAAAACAAAGAAACGAGAAGAAAAAAAAACAAAAAAAAAAGGGAGAAGAAAGAAACGTAATAGCTACCAGGAGGCGGAAGCCTGTAACATTGGTGAAAGAGGAGGCGATTGCGGCGCTAGAAAGGGAGACTTCACCGAGATGGCCTGCCATACTCATTGATACAACCTGCAACAGGTACTGAGACACAGTCACCACTACCATTGGCATCACTATCCAACCTACCTTCTTCACTTCTGCCACGTACACCTCCCATCTTCTTGACTCCACTACTCTCCTCTTCTCTTTGTCCTCTTCCACCAACAGTGCTTCTTCCATCACTCTCCTCTCTCTCTCTCTCTCTCTCCTAATTTCAGATTCAACAGACTAAAAAGAAGAAATTTCATTTAAATGAAACATTAAAGACATAAGACGTGTCTGTTTTGGGCTCACATTCATTAATATATGATTTGTTTGTAAATAAAAAATGGTTGTGAATGATTATAACTAAAATTATTATTTAAAGCCATGAGAAACAAGTGTTTGGACCCGCAACACCATTAATCAACACTCGACGCGTAAGTATATTTGCTTAGCCTTCGTTTGGGAGGTAAATTTATATTTTGATTTTTTTTTTTGGACTAAAAAGTTTATTTGAGATAAATTTTTTTATATTTTTATTTTTGTGAAAGAAAAAATGAAATGATTATGATTTAAATGTAATATTTTGTCTTATTTAAATATAATAGTCAATTTTGCCCTATATAACTATTTTATCTCAAATGAACATGCCAAACATAACCTTAGTGCATGGACAAACCTTGGTTTTTTTTAAAGTAACTAGTTATTGGCACATATGATATGTGTAATTAAAATAAATATAAATTAAATTAAAATTTTATTATATAATATGTTATGTAAGTGGTAAGAATTTTATATATTAATTTCAAGGTTTAAGTTTTTGTAAGGATATATTTTCTGAGTACCAATACGTGGCCAAGGTGACGTCGACGTGTCAGCCGGGGTGCCACGTGTCCTGGTCGTGACGCCGAGGTGATCTCGGCTAGGCCGAGATTATCTCCGAAGATATCAAAGTATAGGATAAGCAGATAAGGGACAAGAGCCCTAGAATGAGAAAGGACTTCAGCCTGGATAAGGATAAAGCTCTTAGGGAGTTTATCTTTATCTATTAGAGAGTCCAAGCTAAGCACTGAGCAGAAGTCCATTAAAGGTAGGCTTTTATTTGGACTAGGATTATGTTGGCTATAAAAAAAAGGCACCCCCCATGAGTCTAAGGTAAGCAATTTATATTATGAACAGTCATTTTAGCACTTGATCTATCTTTGAGAGATAACTGACTTGATCATCGGAGTGCCCCCAAGTGGACAAACCATCGCCGGAATCTCTTCTTTCTGTTGCAGGTTACTCAGGTGCCATCTATTCTGCCAGTGCTGTCCAATTGAATATTGAGTTGGCAGTGTGATCAGAAATTCATTCACACAATTTGGCGCCGTCTATGGGAAAGAAAGGAGAATAGATGGCCAACGACGGACAGAAAGAGAAGATTGGGGATAACACTTCTACTGGGAGTGGGAGACCTGTCGACCTTGACGTCGAAGAAGACAATTGCAACGAAGAAACTCGTGACCAGAATCACGGAGGAAAGGACGTTGGCCAGGAAGGCGACGTACCAAAGAAAACGGACCAAGGCGGGTACTACAACGAGGACGATCTCCAGGTATGGAAAGAAAGATGCCTGCGGAGGGAAGATGAGGTAAAGACCATGGCGAACAAATTGGTGGACCTGCAAACAATGGTCAATTTCATGATGCAAAATAACGTCATGTAGCCACTGTTTCCACTGCAGGACACGCCGATTCCAGCGGCCAATGCCCAGAAAGGAAGGCAGAAAACAATCCCTGTAGCCCCCCAGCACGCCAGAAGCGAAAAACACTCTCACCGGCCGTCAAGGGAGGTCGGGCAAGGAGAGTCGAGAAGAGAAGAATCTCGAAGGACACATCGCACCAAGGAGGCAGACCCTAGAGAACATCGGCATGTTCAAAGGCAGAAGTTGTGCTTCGATGCGACCAATGGAGAAAGATCTAAAAGGGCTCACAACGAAACTGAAAGTAGTGCACCTAAAAGACTGAAATCAGGAGATAGCCAAGCTCTTAAGCGGACCAAAGAGGACTTGAGAGATTATCTCAAGAGGAAGCAACAAAATGCCGAGGTAACGTCCCCTGTTAAGTCGAGAACACCATTCTCGGTGGAGTTAGACAAAGTTGAGGCCCCGAAACGATTCAGTATGCCGAGGTTCCCGATATACGATGGTAAGTCGAACCCCAACTTTCACGTCGGTTTATACCTGAACTCGATGGCACTGTACACTGGAAACGAACCGTTGCTTTGCAAGGTGTTCCTCTCATCTTTCGGAGAAATTGCATCAAATTGGTTTCACAAATTGCCAAAAGGAAGTGTGAAGACCTGGAAAGGCCTGGCCGAGATGTTTGTGGCCAGGTTCGTGACAAATAAACTACAGCCATTAAGGGTAGACGCCCTGATGGCTCTGAGAATCAGTGAGGATGAAGGCCTTAGGGCCTACGCAAAAAGGTACTATGAGGTGTTCAACCGAATACCCGAGTGCAACCAAGAGGTGGCGGTCGTGTCTTTTAAGAACGGCCTGAAAGATAATTGTGCACTACGAAAGTCATTGGCAAAGACATTGCCAAAAAGCATGGAGGAGCTCATGGCCAAAATTGAGAAATATGCCAGAGCCGAGGAAGACACGCTAGGGATTAAGGCGACAAAGCAAGAGAAAGCAAACGGCTCGCCGATGCGAGGCCGAGGTAACAACGGATCCAATAAACAAGAGATAGGGCTAAGAACTGCACAGGCAGTCACAACTGTATTCCGAATCCCAATTCACAAAGTCCTGGATAAAATCCGAATCCAACCCTACTTCAAAGCACCAGCTAGGGTACAAGGAGAGTTTATGGGAAGAAGCCTTGGAAAGCATTGTGCTTACCATAATGAAGATGGGCATCTGACTCAGGGTTGCAGAGCTCTGAAGTCACACCTAGAAGACCTGGTAAGGCAAGGCCATTTGAGGGACCTTGTAGATGAGGCCAGGACAAGGAAAAAGCAAGCAAGACTTCCTCAAGCACCAGTAGCTCCACCACCCCCAGCACAGCAGCCGCAGGCAGACGGACCTCGGGTAGTTAATGTAATTCACTAGAAGGTCAATGAAAACGAAATACGGGGGGAGACCTAGAAGGTAAAGCACTTGCAGCATGTGTACCAGGTCTGACAGAAAAGACCTCGAGCCGAGGAGTTCCAGGGACCAGTAGTGTCCTTTACTAAAGCCGACCTGGAGATGGTACAACATCCGCACAACGATGCCTTCGTAGTATCCCTCCAGGTTGGGGAGTGCCAAGTGAAGCGCATCCTAATTGACCAAGGCAGCTCTTCTGACATCATGTATGTCAGATGTTACAAGGAGCTGGGCCTTCACCCAGACGATATGGAGCAATCCAATGGCCCAATGATCGGGTTCAATGAAATGCCGACGTGGCCACTGGGCGCAACAAGCTTGGAAGTGCAGGCTGGCACCAAAAAGATAAAGACAGAGTTCACTGTAATCGACACACCCTCCCCTTACAATGTTATCTTGGGAAGGCCATGGTTGCATGCAATGTGGGCTGTTCCCTCAACAATGCATCAGCTACTGCGGTTCCCAACAGAGCATGGGATAGAAGATGTCAGAGGGGACCAGCTGCAGGTAAAAAACTGCTCCATGGCAGCAATGAAATCCACCTGCAGCATACGAGAACCAGAAGGGGTGGAGATCGAAGACGAGGATGTGGAAGTCCTAGAGGACGTCGGTAAGGAGCAGCTGAGAAGAGTGAAGAAGCCCTAAAGAAAATCCTCGTCCAGTAGGGGGATGAAGAACGCTACTTCCTTCTCAGCTCGAGCTTAGCCGAAGAAGAGGAAAAAAAACTGGAGGCGTTCTTGTGAGCAAACATTGAAGTGTTTGCTTGGATGCCTTACGAGATGCTTGGCATTGACCCTGAGGTCACTTGCCATAAACTGAATGTAGACAGGTCGACCAAACCTATAATCCAATAGGCAAAAAGACTGACGTTGATGCATGTCGAGGCAATGGAAGAGGAAGTAGACAGACTTCTGGAAGCCAGAGCCATTCGAGAGGTAAAGTACCCGACATGGCTATCGAACACAGTGGTGGTGAAGAAAAAGAATGGTAAATGGAGGGTCTGCGTAGACTTTACCAGCCTAAATAAGCCTGTCCCAAATACAGTTTTTCTTTACCCAAGATTGACCAATTGGTGGATGCCACTTCAGGACATGGAAGGATGAGCTTCCTGGATGCCTACAGGGGCTACCATCAGATATCTATGTACCCACCAGATGAGGAGAAGACTGCGTTTATCACCCCAAAAGGGCTGTATTGCTACAGAGTGATGCCTTTTGGGTTGAAAAATGCCGGAGCAATTTACCAGAGTTTGGTAACCAAGATGTTCAAACATCTAATTAGCAGAACAGTGGAAGTCTACATCGATGACATGGTCGTGAAGACCAAAGAACCTGAGGGTCATTTGGCCGACTGAAAAGCAGTCTTTAATATCCTTAAAACATATCGGCTTCGACTCAATACATTGAAGTGCACATTTGGAGTGGGATCTGGTAAGTTCTTGGGATACTTGGTGACCAGAAGAGGCATTGAGGCCAGTCCAGATCAGATCAAGGCCATCCTAGAACTGGAAAGCCCAACATCGGCGAAGCAAGTACAGATGTTGACTGAAAATGCTGCAGCCCTGAATAGGTTTATAAGCAGAAGTTCTGACAAATGTAAACCCTTCTTCAGCTTAGTGAAGAAAGCCACAGACTTCTTATGGATAGAAGAATGCGAAGTCGCCCTGGCCGACTTGAAGAAGTATTTGACCACGGCTCCAGTTCTCTTAAATCCAGAACCTAGAGATGAGCTGTTTCTGTACTTAGTAGTTTCAGAACATGCAGTAAGCTCAGTGATAATCCGAGAAGAAAAAGGGAAACAAAGGGCTGTTTTCTATGTAAGAAAAACCTTGGCTGATGCAGAAACCAGATATTTACCCCTGGAGAAGTTAACGTTGGCCTTAGTAATAGCTTCAAAGAAGCTGAACCATTACTTTCAAGCCCACAAAATTGTGGTGCTAATTGAACATCCTTTGAAGTCCCTATTACAGCAGGGAGATCTGACAGGCAGAATAGCCAGGTGGGCAGTAGCCTTGAGCCAGTATGACCTGGAATACAAACCCAGAACAACAATCAAAGGCCAAGTCTTAGCCGAATTTGTGGTCGAGTTCACTCTAGGAGCCATCGTACCTCGGGCTCCGTGGAGCCGAGGTGTACGATGTATAAGCAAGCAAAGAGGAGCCCAGCCGAAGGAACCAGAACAAAGGAAAGAAGAAAAACTCAAGCCCTGAAGCATTTACATCAGCGACTCCTTTCGATTGTTTGTTGACGGAAGTTCAAACCGACAAAGAGGGGGGCAGGAGTAGTATTGGTATCTCCAAATGGACAGATACTAGAACAATCCATTCATTTGGGGTTCAAGGCCTCAAACAATGAAGTAGAGTATGAAGCACTAATTGCAGGGCTGAAACTGACAGTAGCAGTAGAAGCAGATGAGGTGATAGTCTTCAGTGACTCTCATCTTATAGTCAACCAAGCAACAAGGGAATTTGCAACCCGAGATGAACATATGTCGGCATACGCAAAGGAAGTAGACAGGTTGGTGGCCTTGTTTCAGAATTGCTGACTACAGCAGGTTAGCCGAGATGATAATAGTCACGCCGATGCCTTGACCAACCTGGCTAGTGCCATAAAACCTGGAAAAATAAGGATGATAATGGTTGACTACTTATCGGGGCCAAGCATCGAACCACTGACCACAGAGCGTGAAGCAATGTGTGTGGACATAGGACCAAGCTGGATAGATGCAATAATAGCTTTCCTGAAAGAAGAAAAATTGCCAGATGATCACAAAGAGGCACACAAGATCAGATTGAAGTCGGCAAGATTCAATCTGACAGCAGAGAGACATCTCTACAAAAGATCCTTCACTGGACCCCTTTTAAGGTATATACATCCTTCATAATTGGAAGATTTTTTGTACGAAATACACGAAGGAGTATGTGGAAGCCACATTGGAGGCAGATCACTTGCTCATAGGGCCATTACCGAAGGGTATTGGTGGCCCTACATGCAGAAAAATGCAGAAGCCTATGTCAAGAAATGTGAAAAGTGCCAAAGGTTTGCACCATTGATACACCAACCAGCAGCAGACTTGAACCCAGTATCCAGTCCTTGGCCGTTTGCCCAATGGGGCATGGATCTTGTTGGAAAATTGACCCAAGCAACTGGGCAAAGGAAGTACCTGCTGGTAGCAACAGATTACCTCACCAAATGGATAGAAGCTGAACCCCAATAGTTGCCGACAATGGAACACAATTTGACAGTAAGCTAGCTAATCAAGAGCTTCTGTGTAAAATTCAAAATCACGAATTATTTTTCAACTTCAAGCTTTCCTCAAAGCAATGGACAAGCAGAAGCATCCAACAAAGTCATCTTGGATGGGATTAAGAAGAGGCTGCAAGCAACAAAGGGAAAGTGGGTAAATGAACTACCAAGTGTACTCTAGGCATATCGAACTACGCCGAGAAGATCAATTGGGAAATCACCATTTGCCATGGCTTATGGCACAGAAACAGTCATTCCTCTTGAAGTCGGCATCCCAGGGATCAGAATCCATGGAGTAGAGAACGGAACTAATGATGTATTATTAGTCCGAGATCTGGATTTGCTAGAAGAAAAAAGGGAGAGAGCTGCAATTCAGCTGGCGGCATACCAGCAGCAGCTTGCCAGGGCTTATAATAAGAAGGCCAATCCAAGGGAGTTGCAAATCGGTGACCTCGTCTTGAGAAAAGTCGTCGGCAACAAGAAGGATCCTAGAGAGGGCAAGCTTGGCCTAAATTGGAAGGAACCCTATATAATCATCTCGGTATTGGGCAATGGGGCATATCGGCTTGAAGATAATGAAGGTAAAGAGTTGCCAAGGCCTTGGAATACTTGCAATTTGAAATTGTTTTATCATTAGATTCTCTTGTTCTTTGTTATTAGCCGAAGAAATAAATAAAAGTTTTAGCTTGATTTTTCACACTTGTGACTGTTAAGATAGTTGATGATATTTCTGAAATACATGCATAATGAAAACCCAAGTGGAACTTAAGTTCACAGTAGGGGGTACAAAGTTGGAAAATGGTTCCTGGCAAGGTAGAATATACAAGCTAAAATCAATCTAACACTTGTTGAAATTTGAGAAAAATTTACAAGTTGAAGTTAGACCGAGATCATGTTTAACACTTGTTGAAATTTGAGAAAAATTTACAAGTTGAAGTTAGACCGAGATCGTGTTTAACACTTGTTGAAATTTTTTACAAGTTGAAGTTAAACCGATATTGTGTTTAACACTTGTTTTACAAGTTGAAGTTAAACCGAGATCATGTCTAACACTTGTTGAAATTTGAGAAAAATTTACAAGTTGAAAGTTAAACTAAGGTTATGTTTAACACTTGTTGAAATTTGTGAAAAAATTTATAAGTTGAAAATGAATTGAACGTTTAAAGTACTTGCCGATGTATACCGTTGGTAGATATAATCGAGGTATTTCACCCCGAGAAGATTACACAGTTAAGGTGTACATTAAAGATATGCAGAAATATTCTGAGTATAAGAGCCATACAAAGCATTCAAACAGAAGAAGTTGTATTTACATTCAAAAGAAGGCATATCGGCCACAACGAGAGCTTACATTGTTTCAAAGAAAGGAAAAAGTACAAAGAAACAAAAAAAAGGGAGAAAGACATCAAACTAAGACTCTTCGACGGCACTGGTTGGTTTGGTCTGGAGATCGAAAGACTGCTGAGAAGACATGTCGGCTGCCTTTTCAGCCGCGAGCTTGGTATCTATTTCTTGGAGGGTTTTGTCGAGGCTCTTATCAGTAATAGGCGTATCCAATGTTGCCTTCCTCACCCTCCTCATCTTGAGTCAAGTCCAGGATTTGCTCATTTGGAGTAGGGGACTTGGCCCCAGCAGCTTCTTTTGACTTCTTCACCAAAGCTTCCTCCTCAGACTCAGAATCATTGTCGGATTGGTTTAGAGTTGAAGGAAAAGGCAGGACGAGGACGTCGGTGTTCCTGAGGGGGGAGTCCTCGAGGACTTCAAGCAGGAGAGCCACCCAACCAAGGGTGAAACCCTTGTTGCATGCCTGCTTCACCTGTTTCTTGTAGTTCGCCGTGAGATCGACCATCCCCTCATTGTATGCCTTCTCATCGGCAGCCTTGAGCTCGGTGTCTTTTGTGGCCAAGGCATCTTGCAGCTCTTTCTGAGCCTCGGCCGTTTTTTCTTCGGCCTCTTTCTTCTAGGCCTCAAGAACCTTGTTGATGGCCTCAGCGGCATCCGCCTTTTCCTCGGCCTCGTCCTTAGCTTTAACGGCCGACGCAGCCTGGTCGGATAAAGTTTTCATCTTGGCCTCAGTCTTTTTAAGGGTCTTCTGCTGACTAGCAACCTCCTTAGTCTTGTTGGCCAACGCCTTCCTTGTCTCAAAAGATTGCATTGAGAAGGAGTGGGCATGCTGGATCGCCTGAAGAAAAGTGGACAAAGCAGAAGTTATTAGAAAATTCACCAAGTATAAAAAACAGAAAGAAAGAAAAATACCAAGTATCAAGAACTTACTTGAACAGAATGCTGCAGCATCAGAGCAAAATTTTCGTATTCGCTCATCTGAACGTTACGATTAAGATCTTTGGGCAGAAGCAAGGCGGTGGAAAATACAACGCCGACCTCAATATCGTTGGCACTGTCACTAGCCTTAATTGGCTTATCGTCAATTGTGATTGGTGGGGCCTAGGGGGAATCATGCTTTAGAGACCCCAAGGTGGTTGCAGAGGATGACCTCGGCCTCTTTGATTTGGTGGACTCGGATGGTTGGGCCTCGGCAGGCCTCTTCTTGGCAGCAGAAGAGGTCTTCTCACTCTTTGCCAATTTTAAAATTGGTAATGTGTCCTCAGTGTCAATCTGAGTCACCGTTGCCTTGGGCTGAGCCTTCTTCAGACGTTTTGGCTTTGGCTTTGGCTTTGGCTTTGGCTTTGGCTAAGGTTGGGTTTGTGTTGGTTGAGCATCAACTGAGTCAGGAATGTTGGCCAAGAGATCTTTAGCGATTACTTTCTGGCAGTCCATCTCAGCAACAAAAATAGTTCGTCGACGTCGTCGGCGTTGAGATGGTGGGATCAGTTGTGGAGCTGAGGTGGATGGCTGCTCTATTGGATCTGAGGTTGATCCTTAATCTGGCCGAGATGAGGACGCTGTTGGAGGAGTTGTGGCAGAAGGGAGAGATTGGCTTTTCTTCCTCTTTGGGACGTCAGGGAGTACCGACTTGTAGGTTGGGATGAAATTAAGTACCAAAGGGGCTCTGCGCTTGTGGACTGGCAAATCCAATAGCTTCTTCAAACCCTTGCTGGGGAAAAAGGACTTGTGAAAACCTTTTTCTGGTTGGGGAAGAGCTGCAAGAAAAACAGACATTAGAACAAATGAAGTATTGAAGACTTTAAAGACAAAGTAAGTATAAACACTGGGCTCTTACCATTGCCCTCTACAAAAACTGTTCGAGGAAGAGGGTAGAGGTGGAGGTTCTCATCTGGAGCAAACTCCCAGTTCCCCAAGATAATGAAGTAATCATCCCCGGCTCCCTTGTTAGAGTCTGGGAGGTCGGCAACGATTTTATACTCTGTGGACCTCGGCTTGAGGTAGTAAATATAGTCTTTCTCGTTTTTAAGGCCACACATGGTGTAGCAGTATTGGATGTCGGCTAAGGGTATAGAATTAGTTGTAGGCATGATGGAGTCATCCTCCCAGCCAACCCCAGGTGAACGTCGGCCGGGATGTCAAACTCCCGCCTAAAGTGTTCTAACTTGGTCGGGGTGTCTACCCTATGCTTCCACATACCCATAACGTCGACTTAAATTGGAGGAGTTGGATTTCAGAAAGAAGGTGTTTTGTAAGAGTTATAGGGACCTTGGCAAAAACCTAAAATGTGAGCTGGGGTAAGAATTTGTGGGGATTATTTCAGTTCTTCTTAGAATTTGTGGGTTCTATAAACAAATCCCAAACCTAGATCTATAGAAACAAAGTTTGGAGGCAATAATCTGGAAAAAACACGGCAAACAGAAACAAAAGTAATGATTCAGAATCAGGAATATGGGTGAATCATCAAGAACACTGTGGCAGAGTGTGTGCCAGGGTGCAAGGCCAAGAACAGTGGCAGAATGAACAAGTATGTGGGTATTATGTGTATATTAAAGAACGGTTTAGGAAAAAACCAAAATCATGAGAAAAATATGCTCAGAATACATTGTTGGATTCAAAAAGACAAATATGAACAAACATTGCAATTACAATATACAGATGTAATAGTTTGAGGAAGATTAAAAATCAAAACGAATGAACAATGACTTACAAAGGAAAATTAGAGTCGCCAAGATCAGACGGTGGCAGTAACCGAAAAAGTGCAGTGAAAATCCTCGCCGGAGGGGAGTGAACGGAAATAATTGCAGAAAGCTTCGCAAAAACGATAATGGCAGATTTGAGAGAAAAAGTTAGAGAGAGAAAGAGTTGGGAGCTTGAGAACGAAGAATACAAAAGTGAAAAGGTGGAGAGAGAAAGTTGATTTTGATCAAAACGCGGAGAATGGCGGCAAAAAGTCATCAATGTGTCTAGAGCGACGTGCTTACCAGACGGCGCACCCAGATACAAGACGACTTACAGGCGCGTATCGAGTACGATCCAGTAGGGGGAACACGCGTGGCAGAAACGGTTGATTTATTTTGCGTGACAGCTCATATGCGTGATAAAACTCTTGGAGTACTTGAAGCAAGTGACCTCGGCTGGACTTGGTCGTGTGAAGCCGACGTATTATGACCTCGGTAAATGGGTGATACAGCAAGACAGCCGGCATTCTAAACGATACGATGATATAGGTTCCATCATCTCAAGATGCCGAGGTAATAAAACCTAGTGGGCAGTTGTGGGGATATATTTTCTGAGTACCAACACGTGGTCAAGGTGACGCCGAGGTGATCTCGGCTAGGCCGAGGTTATCTCCGAAGATATCGGAGTCTGGGATAAGCGGATAAGGGACAAGAGTTCTAGAATGAGGAAGGACTTCAGCCTGGATAAGGATAAAGCTCTTAGGGAGTTTATCTTTATCTATTGGAGAGTCCAAGCTAAGCACTGAGCAGAAGTCCATTAAAGCTAGGCTTCTATTTGGACTAGGATTGTGTTGGCTATAAAAGAAAGGCACTCCCATGGGTCTAAGGTACGCAATTTATATTCTGAACAGTGATTTTAGTACTTGATCTATCTTTAAGAGATAACTGACTTGATCATCGGAGTGCCCCCAGGTGGACGAACCACCAATGGAACCTTTTCTTTCTGTTGCAGGTTACTCAAGTGCCATCTATTCTGTCAGTACTCTCCAGTTAAATACTGAATTGGCAGTGCGGTCAGAAATTCACTCACACAATTTTGAATCTTACTCTTGTTAACTATCTAATATTATTTTTTTTAAATAAAAAAATGAGAAAATGTTGCATTTTCATTTTTAATACTAAATAAATTGTTCATTTTTAATAATACTAAATAAAAAAATGAGAAAAGTCATCAAAATTTAAATACTAAATAAATTGTTCATTTTTAATAATAATAATAATATATATATATATATATATAGATAGATAAATAGATAGATATCTTAAAATCCCTTTTGATAAGGTTTTGGGATATGCTTAACAGTTTTGATTCGATTCCACGAGAAGGAAAAACTAATTTTGTCAAATTTTTAAAATATAAAAATGTTATTTCTAAATAGTCCTCATGAGAAAATTACTCAATAATTTAGGACTATAAGGATTGTGCATGACAGCCTTTGATTCGACATAAGCCAATCCAAATTTGACTTTTGTGTTTTGGATAACAAATACTAATTGGTAACTCGGGTGATGCATCCCTATATAAGATTTAAAATGAATAACTTATAAATAGAATTGTAAAATATATAACGTGTTGTAATTTTAGGATTAATATCATTCGTATTGATTGTCTTTTATTGTTTACTTTTGATGAAATTTTTATAATAAAAAATGTAAAAAATAATTAAATTAAATAAATAAATTAATTAAAAACAACTGCAATGAAACATCGATAAGTATCATATGATTGAGAATTATGTTTTGCTATGATAAAAATAATATTCCACAACCAACCGGAGAAGAAACAAAAATAAAAGACTCAATTATTCAAGTTTCTTATTAAAAAAAATAAATTTGATATCAAAGGTAAAAGAGCAAAATTAAATATTACATAAAAACATATAAACTATGTGGACTCATCACCAAAATATCCTCAAAAGATAAAATTTTAAGTAAAAGAATATAGTGAATACTCAATGGCCAAGTTAAATTATATTGAAATTCTCAAATAGGAAAGAGTTTTTTTTTTTAAATTTTGGTGGGAAATTCATTATGAGAATGATACACACAAATAATTTTCTTACACACACATATATATATTGCAATTTTGGCACATAATGTTCAACATAGATGCAATAAAAAGAAATTTAAAAACTTTATAGCCTTCAAGTTTGGTATTATATTTATGATATTACTTGCAAAAAAAAAAAAAAAAAAATTAGACAAAATGCAAATGTGTGGAACATTTTAGCCATACCTATAACAATATAAAATTATATAGAGAGAGAAAGAAAGAAGGAGAATGCAAATGTGCGAAACTTTTTAGCCATACCTATAACAATATAAAATTATATATATAGAAAAAGAGAAAGGGAGAAAGAGAAGAGCAACATAATAGTTTTGTTTGTGTTTATAATCAATTGAAATATAACTGTTTATATAAGAAGAGAGAGATGTAAAATTGGATAGATAAATATATATTATTTTTATTATATATTCAAATTCAAATTTAAATTATCTTTATTTTGAATTTTGTTGATATATATAGATTATCTTTATATAGATTTTCAATTCAAATATTTTTGAATTTTGTGATAGACTTCTCTTTTTTTTTTCTTTTTCTTTTTTCTTATTGATAAGTTTGTATTCGGATAAATAATATTCTAAGAAAAAATATTATTAAATGATTAAAAAACTAATTTTTATTTTAAATGGAAGTGATGGGAGAGGAGTGAGTTTGAAACTTAATTGTAACATAATTTTTTTAAATAGATTTTATAAGAAATTAAGAAGAGAGATTTTGAGGCTAAGAGTACACCCACTATATTTACTTATATATATAGTATAAATCTTCAAGCAAAAACAAACAAAAAAAAAAAAAGATTAAAAGTGATGTGGTGTAAAAGAATGGAGAAATAGTATTGTTGAAAAATAAAAATGTACTGAGTAGAATTTTTTTTTTTTTTTTTAAATGGTGTGATATCCTCTTGCATGATACAACCTCTTTACGGATAAGTAAATTGTATATGACATTTAAGAAAATGGTAAATTACATTGACACATCTTGAGATTTCTGTTTAATATAGATTCTTCTCTTACATTTGAAAAATTACATTCCCCTCTTTGAGGCTTGTAATCTCATTACAAATTACTTCTAGATTGCTTATGTCATGTCCTAAAATTTTCTAAATGACCATCTTGCTCTTTTTCTTACCATTTCTTTTTCCTATCATCATAATTACATTGTACAATTTTTCATCGTTAAATTCTATCTAAACATATTCTTATTGAGTGATGATATACAAACATAAATTTTATATAGAATTTTCAAACATAATGATATAGTTTAATGGTGACCTTTCACTACAAAACAAAATATCCATAAAATTGGCTTATATTTACAACAATATCACTATCACAACATTTTTATGATATTTTATGTATAAATTTTTATATATGAATATAATTTTCCATTTTTATTTTCACCATTATATTTAGATTAGATCAATTTAATTTAGATATATTTAAAAAATATATAATTTGTGCAAAAAAAATTTTTAAAACAAAATCCATTAAATACTAGAAAATAAGATAATGTATTGAATTTTTGATTTTTTTAATTTAAAAAAAATCACAAAATATTATACTTCTTAAGTATATCTAGATTATATATCTAGATTAGGTGTATCTAAAAAAATAAAAAAATTGATTAAAATATTTAAAAAATTCAGTAAAATAAAAAAATTTAATTTTTTGTGTGAATTAAACTAAAAAAGATGATTGTTATTTTCTTTGAAATGACATGAATAAAATATATGTATTATTTTATATGTATAAAGGCAAAGTGGCAAATATAAATAGTTATCTTTGAATTGGGACTAGGAGGGTCACGTGCCCCCCTTAAATTTTAGAAATTACACTTTTGCCCCTATTTGAAAAATAATTAATTTCTAAAATTCAAAGTATGTTCCAATTTTTTATATCTCATCTTCTATTTTTGTTTTTGTTTTTTATTTTTGGCAAAATCTTTGCAAAACTAACAGGGTTAATCTATTAGTCAAAATTCTTGCATTTTCATTATGAGGTTAGA
Source organism: Camellia sinensis (assembly GCF_055761805.1). Lineage (NCBI taxonomy): Eukaryota > Viridiplantae > Streptophyta > Magnoliopsida > Ericales > Theaceae > Camellia > Camellia sinensis. The sequence continues at coordinate 227,224,080 of NC_138961.1, read as the reverse complement.
AGTTCAAATATCTCAATATGATTATTGATTGTATTTTTCATATTATTTATTTATGATTTTTCTCTTTTATTTTGAAAATATTTATTTATATTAGTTATACGGTGTATTGATTTTCATTATGATTATAATTCATTAGTTTCATTATAACATGATTCATTAATTAAAAATAAAATACAAATTCCTATAATTTGTCACTCTAGATATTTAATTTTGATAAAATATTTTCTTTTAAATTCTATATTATTTCCCTCTTTTCTCTCATGTCTTTCTTTTCCACTTGCTTTTTTTTTGGGGGGGGGGGGAAGGGGGGTAATTTTGTCATTCTCATTTTTAATAATAGTATGTAATCGCATTTTAAATTATAATGATCATCTCGCTCACAAAACTAAAATAGCAAATCATATTAATAATAAATAAACAATCAAAAATCCAAAAAAAAAAATTAACTAACTTGAGATAACTTTAAAATTTTAAATCGAAAAGTATGTTCATTTTTAATTGTTTTGTTATTCCACAGTGGAGTGTGTGTAGATTAAATGTATAAATAAAATAAACAACAAAAGTAAAATAATTCAGAAAATAATTATATAAATTAAATTAAGAATTAATTGCTTATAGAAACTTTAAACGTCGAGGCTTGTGTTGGTCACAATCTCCTTGAAGTAGATTTCTGTCTCGCTTCGGTGCTTCGAGATTTAACGACATCTACTTCCCAGGATGCAACGACTAACATTTGATTTGCAGCACTACAAAATCAAATCTGACGAAACAAAACTCTATTGTGACTCTCTCTATTTTTCTTTTTAAAAATTAAATGCAAAACAAATGTAGGAGCACAGGGGAAACATAAGAAGAATGACGAAATTCTGAGGGAGAAATTAGATGAAATGAATTGCTGGATGTAGGCTTTATATAGAAGAAATGGTGGCTTTTCCGAACAGGTAGAAAACATGTTCGAACAGATTGAACAGGTACAAAACCTATTTGGACATATTTGAATATGTTCGGTTTGAATTTCAACAGGTATGAACCTGTTCAAGTTGAATTCAACAAGTAGAAAACCTGTTCGGGTGAAGGAAAAATCTGGACCAATTTATTTTAATTAAAAATAAATAAATAAAATACAAATATTTTTTGTCCAAAAAGATAAGTATTGGACCGGACAAGTCCAACCCAATCTTAAACCGCACACCCAAGCCCACTTGAACAGACGGATGACGCACATGTGGTTTTGTTTTTGGTCCAATGGATCTAGCCCACTTTATCCATAACCTCGCACTTCCACAAACTTGGGTAAGCTAAAGTATATAAACCCATTCAAAACCTTAAGTTTTTCCAATGAGGGACAAATACATTTCACAAATGTGTAGGAAATCCATCTAAAGCCATTTCCACGAATCCGAAAACGTGGGTTGAATTCTCACTCATCCGGAAATGATTTTGAGCAACCAAATAAACAATTTTATTGATTACGTGACATTAAATATGAACCCAATTAATAATATTAAAAATAAAACTTGGGTCCCACCTTAATTAATGCTCAAAGATAACAAAAAATATTTTTTTTTCCCCAAAACATCAAATCCATTTTCCAACATGTTTTACCCTTAATTAAAAGCCAAAATTATTTGCATTGTGGTAGATCGCTATAACCTTAATTTAATGTTGCCTTTTCTAAATCAAAATTCTATCTCTGTTACTAAATATATATGTGGTAGAGTATAAATAAAAAATTATGAAGATACAAATATTACTTACACCCTTTTATAGATTAATAATTTTTTTCCCTAAGACCCTGTTTGTTTTCTGCTATCATAGCCCACTTCGGATTGTTTTTCCGCTATCACAGCCACTCCGAACTGTGATAGATGAACAGTGAACAAAGCTTCCGTTTGTTTTGATTTTGAATGTTGGGATTCGTAGTGTGAATGAACTATGATAGGCCTTGGTGAGCGTTATTAGCAGTTCGGACTAGGAGATGGTATTAGCAAAATAGTCCATTCGGATTAGGAGTTATCGGACGTCTGCTCAGAAGTCTGGCTGAACGTTTGGCCGGTCAACTAACTAGTCAACTATTATTTATTTATTTATTTATAGTTGTTGGGTATTTTTTTTTAAACATTAATATTTAATGTTTTTATTTTTTTTTGTTAAGTAAAAATCATAATTTTATTTGTTTTTTTATTTATATTTATTTTATATAAAAATAATTTAATAATTTTCACACTAATAATTATCATCAAAATAAATATAATTTTATTAATCACTTCATTATTAATTCTATCATTATTAATTTTCTTACTTTTAATCCCTTACCTTCTATTTTTAAAAACAAATGGGACCTAACTTCAACCTGTTCACCCAAAATATTAACAACTCTGTTCCTCCCTAGGCTCTTGAACGAGGAGTTGACAGATGTAGTTAAAGTGGGGCATGACAAGCATTCAATGACTCCCATCTGTTGTTTTTGACTTTTGTCGCGTTTTTCATTGCTCAAGTTCACCAAGTCTCCGTTTGGAAAGGGGTTGGTTTTTTGATTTTTAAAATTTTTTTGATTATTTTATTTTGAGTTAAAAAATTTAGTTTGGAAAGAATTTTTTAATTTTTTAATTTTTTTGACTTTTTTTTGTAAGAAAAAAATGTAATGATTATAAATTAAATGTGATATTTTATTTATTATGATTAAAATAATTTATTTTATCTTTTGTGATTAAAATAACCCAAATCTCCATCCCAACCGAAGCCAATAACTTCAAGATGTTCATCCGTATCCCTGTCAATTCATTTAATATAGTGCCAAACAAATAAAAAAATTAATTAAAATTCATAGTCCCATCCATATTCCTGTCAATTCATTTAGGTCAAGTTTGACATATCTTAAATAATTTATCTTTTTATTTATTTATTTTTTTTATCACATCACTTCTCTATTTTTCTTCATATCTTTTTATAAAAAGACAAAAAATATATTTATTTAGGTCATCCCAAACAACCCCTTAATACAGTAGCAAATAAATAAAATTAAAATTTTTAAATTGTTAAATAAATATATATTGAATGTGACTCATAATTTTACCATGACGTTGGATAAAGGAGTTTGAATAATGTTATATACATCAATTAATATATTAATTAATGATGTATCATTATTTAATTTTTTTTTGATTTTTATAATGTAATTAATGAATATAATCAATAATAATACTATAACTGATATTAATAAATTAATTAATATACTAATTGATGTATCAAAAGAGTTTTGATGGAAAGTCTTACAATGGATTAGTGAAATCAAAGCGGCAATACTTTCCTTTTGGTGATGTGTGACTATTGAATAATTATCCATTGTAGTGAGATGATTCTTTGTACTTAATCAAAAATCTTGGAATTCGTAATTTTTAAATAATCTTATAATATGGACAAAGTATTCACAATTATTAATTATTGTCTAAAAAAAAAAAATGATGCACTTCACAATTAAAATTCATAAAATATTTTGAAAATATTGTAGTAGTGTTACGAGATTTTTTACTCTTCAAATTTTGGAAATCTTCCATAAAGAATCCGCTTTGAAGATTCAGCATCCAAGCGTCGACATCAATTATTGGCATCCCAGAGAAAAAAGACAAATTCTGTAGAAGATAAAGCCTTTCTTCAATAGTCAGAGATGAGCACACCAAGAATAGACTAGTGTAAATATCTATGTCTGTAACTATTTATGTCTATCATAAGGCTTCTCCTTCACTCACTGCTTTAATAAAGAAGATGACCTCTACCCTGCTTTATTAACGAAAAGCTGTAAGAATCGTTACACGTGTCTTGTAATAAATTATAGTGTCAAAAAAGGGAGGATTGAATGATGTGCTATGAGGCCCAAAGCAGTACTTGGCATCATTATCCAAACCCTCTATTTATTTTTATCCGTAGAAAGCTTGTCAAAATAGGCATATAATTGTATGTATATAGCCTCGTCCTTAGTAGAAAAGCCTAAGCCTAGGCTTGAATAGGTGTTGAATATGTCTTGGACTTTTAGGAAAAGTTTAGACGTGAAATGTTAGGCATAGATTTAGAGTTTTGTTTTTATCTTCCCTTTGTGTTGTATAAATTGGCATTCATGCCAACGGAAGAGGCAGAATGAAAAATTCCCCTTCACTTTGCTTTGTAAAAATTTCCAACCCCTCTCAAAAACCTCTAAGTGTACTAAGTCTTTCAGAATTTCAGAGTCTGTAATATAATCTTTGTAAGTATATTTCTTATTAATATGAAGTGTGAGTACTTTCTCTTTTTCCTGAAATATTTCAAAAGGGTGACTCTTCTATTCTAAAAATTTATTTTCTTTTGGGAAAAAACTAAGTTTATGGAATGCTTGTTTGCTCATTAATATTACATGCTTTGCACCATTGTAGTATCTATTGTTTTCTATTTTATAACTGAGTGACCTTAGCTGAAGAGCCCGTGTGAGCCGTGGTTAGGCGTTTGAGGGCAAATTGTAGGCAGAAGGGGGAAGGTAAAAAATGGAAAATAAAAATATATTATGTTGAACGAAGCTTAGCTTCAAGGTGGGAGTACATGTAATGAAAACAAACATTGTCTAAAAATAGTTTTGCCAAAGAAAAGAATTTTAGAATACAAGGAGAGCAACCTGAGTAGAAATATTAAGGAAATATTGTTCATAAAAGAATTTAAAAATCAAAACTTTATGCCCTTAGAAGAAAAACTTAGGATTAAAATCAAAATCAGTACTGAACTTATACAAGAATTAGAAGATCAGAAATTAAGATATCAGTTTCTCTTATCATTAGCTTCTGGCAGATCTCTAGGAAATTACAGTTTAAAAATTTCTCAATTAAATAGACAGATAACTATAAAACAAGAAGCCCTAAAGCTAGCCATACAACAGTTTGAAGACCTATTAGCATAATTGTAGAATTAATTAGATAATTCTCAGCCCAATTTCAAAATAGTGGTAGACCACTAACTCATCACCCTCCAAAAAAAAAAAAAAAATGGTATCAAAGCAGTGTTCGGTTTTAGGACAGCTTAAGTTAGTTTATGCATTTTGCTTATGGAAATAGAGTAGTTTTTATTTTTGGACAATTTAGTTATAAATTTCATATTATAGTAGCTTTTAATAATTTAAAGTAGGAGTTAATTTTGTGTATGAAAAGAGTAGAATATTTAGATTTAGAACTCAGCAGCCATAACCATTGCCTTAACATAGATAAAAATAGATTTCGTTGTAATTTTGAAGATACTTTTACACATCAGCTTCATAATGAACATAATCCTTAGTTAAATAGTATTATAGATTATCAGATTAATTTTGCAGAAAATATTAAAAAGGATATAGATAAAATTAGTAATCTTTTTACTTCATCTATAGACTATCTTCGTAATACTCGCAGTATAATTAAAGATCAAGATAAAAAATTAGATTATATCCAAGACCAGTGTAGTTCAATTCTACAAAAACGAATAGATTTTAATTTAGAAAAATTTCCCTCTAAGTTAGAAATAGAAACTCTAATTTCAGCTACAAATACCAGCAGTTCGAAGCAAATAGAATTAGAATTTAAACAACTAATTGAAAAAATTCATAATCAGATAATCAAATAGCTAAACAATTAGAACAAATTAATCAAATTCAAGATAATTTAAAATAGAAATTAAAAATTTTAGAACAACTAATAAGATCTTAGTTTATGAGTAGTGATAAAAAGACTAATAGAGACTACCAAATTATTTTAAAACAAGCAGAAGATTTTCATAATAACCCAGAAAGAATCAGTAGCTATCAGAGAATAAATCAATCAGATAAAATATCAGTAAGACAAAATAATATAGAAATTTTATTTCTAATTAGATTGTGTAAAAATTTTGAAGAACTATCAGAACAATTACACAGTGTAGAAAATCGTTTAGCTTCTTTAGAAAGAATAATACTTCAAAAAGGAAAAGGAATAGAAGGACCAGTAAACAAACCCCAATCTCAGATAAACGAAGAAGCTATAGCAAGATATTTTGAAAAGCTTAAATTATCAAAGAAACCTGTTTGTAGAACTTACAGAAAATAAAAATATTTAAACAGCTAGTAAAAGGTAGCAGTAGTAAAAAGCGTAATGAAGATGAAGATATTAAAATGAAAGAATCTATAGATGTAGAACAACAGATAGAAAAATTTAAGAAGGAAAAACTAGAATTAATTCCAGCTAAATATGTATATAAGCTAGGTAAGGTTCATAAAAAACAATATCTATTTAAACATTATGGTGAACAAATGATTGGTGTAACCCATGAAGACAAAAAAATAGAGCTAAACTTAATAGATAGAGAAAACTATAAATACACAGTAAACGAACACCTTAAAATGACCCACTTAGGATTAATTGTAGTAGGAGTTAAAGCTTTAACCAAAGAAAATTTAGGAACTAAAGTTTTTGTATGTCTATATGATGATAGGTTTAATGATGTAGGACAAAATATTTTAGGCAGCTATGAATTATATATGAATTCAAAAGGAGGAATAGTTTATTTTACACCAGATTTCCTATTACCAACCTCGACCTTTCATAAAAAGATAAAAATAGGAATAAAAGGTAGAGGATACAAAATAAAATAAAAAAAGAGAAAAGAATTTATTAGTATGCACAGGATTTTTAGGATTAGCAGTCTCAGAAAGTAATACTCACTATAAACTTACAAATGATCAGATAGTTAAGTTATTGGGAGCAAAAGGAATAAAGGCACTACCAGCTAAAAAATTTAATTTCGAAGATAATGCAGCACTAGATTGGAATTTAGGAGATTTTCTAGGACAAAAAAGGTTAGCCCCTTAAGATAACTTATTATATCAAAGAGCAAATGGAAATTATGCAGTAAGATTCACCCAATATACGTATGTAGCACCAGAAAAGTCTGAAGATGTTGAATTTAGTAGTATAGATAGGGAAGAAAATCAAGATAACCATAGTGACATAAATCAGCTTTATGTAATGACAGAAGAAAAACAATATCACAAAATAAGATATATAATATTGATGAGATAGATTTAGAAAATTTTACCCTAACTGATATGAATAAAATATTAGATACTAGATATTATGAATATTTAGCCAGAGGAGATACCCATGACGAAGCAGTGCCATTTTTAGATCAAGAATTTCATACAGAATATGTAGATGATATCATAGAAGTTAAAATACATCCTAGCAAAATATTTAAAATACCAAAGCAATCCTACTTAGAAGATACTTTTTACATGAACACAGAAAGCACAGGAACTAGTAACCCATAACCAACGGTAGAAGATCCTGTAGAACCAATGCATTATGCAATAGGAGGAAGAAGACCATTAGCTAGTTCAGGATGCAGTAAATCAGATTCAAATAAAAGCTATAGATTTCATGGAAAGCGTAGACAACCAAATATGAGTATACAATTACAGCCAGTTAATAATCAAGGAACCCTTTTAGATTTAGCCAGATTCGACCATCAGATATGGCAAGAAGTGATAGAAAAATGGAAAAAGGATGTAGTAAAAGCATGGATGAGTAATCCCTTTGAATCAACGGATATGTGGGAATATATAGAGACACTTTTAGGAGATTCAGCTTATAATATTTATCTAACTTTTAAAGGAAAATATAAGGAGACAATCAAACAGCTTAAAGAACTAGGAGATAACCCATGAAATTTTACTAGTTTTATAAAAGAAATACTTATAAGATATGACCCTTCTAGAAGAAATGATCACACTCAAAGCATAACATTGATCGAGTTAGATCAGATAACGTTAGGAAGTTGGAAATATATTGTACCATTTAGTAAAGAAAACTTAGCCATAGCAGCTAGAACTGGAAAAAGCTTTGATGAAGAAATTGGAAATAAATATTTTAGAAAACTACCTGGAGAACTAGGAAGAGAGATAAAAAATAAATGGTCAGTTTATTATGCAAATTTACCAACTAAAATAGCCTTAGGAGAAGTAAAAATAAGAGGAACTTTAGGAATAGGATCTAGAATAGTTTATACATTTCTCAAGCTCAGAGAAAAATGTATAGAAGTTAAAATACAGAAAGATTTGAAAAAACAAAATTATGATTTTTGTAGCAGTGTAATATATACTCATCAGCAATATGAAGATAAATATAATAGGAAAAAATACAAAAAATATGGAAAATATAGAAAAGAAAAATATTGGAAGAAAAAATATAGGGAACCATGGAAAAAACAGAAATTCATTAGAAAAAATAGAACTTTTAATAGGATAAATTATAAGCAACTACTCAAAGAAGTAAGGGATAAAAGAAAACAAAGATATGTTAGAAAACCCAACAGTAAAAAATATAATTGTTTTATATGTGGAGAACCTAATCATTTTGCAAAAGCCTGCCCAAAAAGACAAAGGCCTAATACTAATAAACAAATAGAAAGACTACATCTTATAGAAGACTTAGAAGAAGATATAGTTAGCATAAATAGCGATGATTCAGAAGTGTATAGCATAGTCAATGATTATGAATATCAAATAGAAGCCATAAGGTCAGATAGTGATTCAGAAAGTGATACAGATGTAGACAATCTTTTAGGACAACTCAACCAAGAAATAGGAACGACTCATTCTCATGATACTTTCTTCATGATGGAATGTAATGCAGATACTGAATGCCAGCATAATTTTCAAATAGGACTAGGATTTGATTCCACTTGATGCAGCTATTGTAATTGGTTTCCAGCTAAAGATAAGAGAGTTTAGTGTTTATTATGCAGTATAACCTATTGTATAGTCTGTCTCGAAAAATTAAACATGACACATAAGATAGCATTAGGAAATAATAGCGAAGATCAAAATATAGAAAGCAGAGAATTACATCTAACAATTAGAGAATTAGAAGTTCAAGTAAGAGAACTTAAACTTCAAATACGTAAGATAGAAACTAAGACTAGTTTTGACATATAATGTTTAGAACTAGAAAATAGACAGCTTAAACAGCAGCTAGAACAATTTCACAATAAATACCCTTTAAAAGATAAACTGATTGAAGAACATATGAATTCTTTAGAATTAGTCAACCTAGTTGATTCTCAACCCTTTAGTCAGTATTCTCAAGTACATTCAGATAATACATGTTTATCATTTAATTACCCTGTTATACCCAAGCCAAATTTGGTTGAGATCTCTTGTGTAATTAAATTTGTAGAAAAAACCCTTAGTATAGATGCCATGATAGATACCAGAGCCAGTAAGTCATATATTGAACAACACATAGTTCCACCAGGATGGAACACAGTTTTAATAACCCCAGCTTTAGTCAGTATAGCCGATGGCACCAAACAGACATATACACATTGCATCAATGGCGCACAGATTAGTTTTCATCATCTCGGTTCTCAAACTCAACATATAGAATGGTTCCCATTACCTCAAGTTTGGATTGGAAATACTCGACACAATTATCCTTTCATCTTAGGACTTAATCTCAAACTCAACATATAGAATGGTTCCCATAAACATGCTGCCTTGTAAACTAAATATGAAATTAAGTCCTAAGATGAAAGGATGATTTTGTCGAGTATTTCCAATCCAAACTTGAGGTAATGGGAACCATTCTATATGTTGAGTTTGAGAACCGAGATATTGAAAACTAATCTATGCGCCATTGATGCAATGTGTATATGTCTGTTTGGTGCCATCGGCTGTACTGACTAAAGCTGGGGTTGTTAAAGCTGTGTTCTATCCTGGTGGAACTATTTGTTTTTCAATATATGACTTACTGGCTCTGGTATCTATCATGGCATCTATACTAAAGGTTTTTTCTACAAATTTAATTACACAAGAGATCTCAACTAAATTTGGCTTTGGTATAACAGGGTAATTAAATGGTAAATATGTATTATCTGAATGTACTTGAGAGTACTGACTAAAGGGTTAAGAATCAACTAGGTTGACTAATTCTAAAGAATTCATATGTTCTTTAATCAGTTTATCTTTTAAAGGGTATTTATTGTGAAATTGTTCTAGCTGCTGTTTAAGTTGTCTATTTTCTAGTTCTAAACATTCTATGCCAAAACTAGTCTTAGTTTCTATCTTACGTATTTGAAGTTTAAGTTCTCTTACTTGTACTTCTAATTCTCTAATTGTTAGATGTAATTCTCTACTTTGTATATTTTGATCTTCGCTGTTATTTCCTAATGTTATCTTATGTGTCATGTTTAATTTTTTGAGACAGACTATACAATAGGTTATACTGCATAATAAACACTAAACTCTCTTATCTTTAGCTGGAAACCAATTACAATAGCTGCATCTAGTGGTATCAAATCCTAGTCCTATTTGAAAATTATGCTGACATTCAGTATCTGCATTACATTCCATCATGAAGAAAGTATCATGAGAAGGAGTCGTTCCTATTTCTTGGTTGAGTTGTCCTAAAAGATTGTCTACATCTGTATCACTTTCTGAATCACTATCTGAACTTATGGCTTCTATTTGATATTCATAATCACTGACTATGCTATACACTTCTGAGTCATCGTTATTATGCTAACTATATCTTCTTCTAAGTCTTCTATAAGATGTAGTCTTTCTATTTGTTTATTAGTATTAGGCCTTTGTCTTTTTGGGCAGGCTTTTGCAAAATGATTGGGTTCTCCACATATAAAACAATTATATTTTTTACTGTTGGGTTTTCTAACATATCTTTGTTTTCTTTTATCTCTTTCTTCTTTGGGTAGTTGCTTATAATTTATCGTATTAAAAATTCTACTTTTTCTAATGAATTTTTGTTTTTTCCATGGTTCCCTATATTTTTTCTTCCAATATTTTTCTTTTCTATATTTTCCATATTTTTTGTATTTTTTCCTATTATATTTATCTTCATATTGCTGAGGAGTATATATTACACTGCTACAAAAATCATAATTTTATTTTTTCAAATCTTTATGTATTTTAACTTCTATACATTTTTCTCTGAGTTTGAGAAATGTATAAACTATTCTAGGTCCTATTTCTAAAGTTCCTCTTATTTTTACTTCTTCTGAGGCTATTTTAGCTGGTAAATTTGCATAATAAACTGACCATTTATTTTCTATCTCTCTTCCTAGTTCTCCAGGTAGTTTTCTAAAATATTTATTTCCAATTTCTTCATCAAAGCTTTTTCCAGTTCTAGCTGCTATGGCTAAGTTTTCTTTACTAAATGGTACAATATATTTCCAACTTCCTAACGTTATCTGATCTAACTCGGTCAATGCTATGCTTTGAGTGTGATCATTTCTTCTGGAAGGGTTATATCCTATAAGTATTTCTTTTATAAAACTAGTAAAATTTCATGGGTTATCTCCTAGTTCCTTAAGCTATTTGATTGTCTCCTCATATTTTCCTTTAAAAGTTAGATAAATATTATAAGTTGAATCTCCTAAAAGTGTCTCTATATATTCCCACATATCTGTTGATTCAAAGGGATTACTCATCCATGCTTTTATTGCATCCTTTTCCCATTTTTCTATCACTTCTTGCCATATCTGAGGGTCGAATCTGGCTAAATCTAAAAGGGTTCCTTGATTATTAACTGGCTGTAATTGTATACTCATATCTGGTTGTCTACGCTTTCCATGAAATCTATAGCTTTTATTTGGATCTGCTTTACTACGTCCTGAACTAGCTAATGGTCTTCTTCCTCCTACTGCATAATGCATTGGTTCTACGAGATCTTCTACCGTTGGTTTTGGGTTATTAGTTCTTGTGCTTTCTGTGTTCATGTAAAATGTATCTTCTAAGTTGGATTGCTTTGGTATTTTAAATATTTTGCTAGGATGTATTTTATCTTCTATGATATCATCTACATATTCTGTATGAAATTCTTAATCTAAAAATGACACTGCTTTGTCATGGGTATCTCCTCTGGCTAAATATTCATAATATCTAGTATCTAATATTTTATTCATATCAGTTAGGGTAAAATTTTCTAAATCTATCTCATCAATATTATATATCTTATTTTGTGATATTGTTTTTTCTTCTGTCATTACATAAAGCTAATTTATGTCATTATGGTTATCTTGATTTTCTTCCCTATCTATACTACTAAATTCATCATCTTCAGACTTTTCTGGTGCTACATACGTATATTAGGTGAATCTTACTGCATAATTTCCATCTATTTTTTGATATAATAAGTTATCTTGAGGGGCTAACCTTTTTTGTCCTAGAAAATCTCCTAAATTCCAATCTAGTGCTGCATTATCTTCAGAATTAAATTTTTTAGCTGGTAGTGCCTTTATTCCTTTTGCTCCCAATAACTTAACTATCTGAGCATTTGTAAGTCTATAGTGAGTATTACTTTCTGAGACTGCTAAGCCTAAAAATCCTGTGCATACTAATAAATTCTTTTCTCCTTTTTTCATTTTGTATCCTCTACTTTTTATTCTTATTTTTATCTTTTTATGAAAGGTCGAGGTTGGTAATAGGAAATTTGGTGTAAAATAAACTATTCATCCTTTTGAATTCATATCTAATTCATAGCTACCTAAAATACTTTGTCCTACATCATTAAACCTATCATCATATAGACATACAAAAACTTTAGTTCCTAAATTTTCTCTGGTTAAAGTCTTAACTCCTACTACAATTAATCCTAAGTGGGTCATTTTAAGGTGTTCGTTTACTGCGTATTTATAGCTTTCTCTATCTATTAAGTTTAACTCTATTTTTTCGTCTTCATGGGTTACACTAATCATTTGTTCACCATAATGTTTAAATAGATATTGTTTTTTATGAACCTTACCTAGCTTATATACATATTTAGCTGGAATTAATTCTAGTTTTCCTTCTTAAATTTTTCTATCTGTTGTTCTACATCTATAAATTCTTCCATTTTAATATCGTCATCTTCATTACGCTTTTTGCTGCTGCTACCTTTTACTAGCTGTTTAAACATTTTTATTTTCTGTAAGTTCTACAAACAGGTTTCTTTGGTAATTTAAGCTTTTCAAAATATCTTGCTATAGCTTCTTCGTTTATATGAGATTGGGGTTTGTTTACTGGTCCTTCTATTCCATTTCCTTTTTGAAGTATTATTCTTTCTAAAGAAGCTAAACGAGTCTCTACACTGTGTAATTGTTCTGATAATTCTTCAAATTTTTCACACAATCTGATTAGAAATAAAATTTCTATATTATTTTGTCTTACTGATATTTTATCTGATTAATTTATTCCCTGATAGCTACTGATTCCTTCTGGGTTATTATGAAAATCTTCTGCTTGTTTTAAAATAATTTGGTAGTCTCTATTAGCCTTTTTATCACTACTCATAAACTAAGATCTTATTAGTTGTTCTAAAATTTTTAATTTCTGTTTTAAATTATCTTGAATTTGATTAATTTGTTCTATTTGTTTAGCTATTTGATTTATCTGATTATGAATTTTTTCAATTAGTTGTTTAAATTCTAACTCTATTTGCTTCGAACTGCTGGTATTTGTAGCTGAAATCAGAGTTTCTATTTCTAACTTACTGGGAAATTTTTCTAAATTAAAATCTATTCGTTTTTGTAGAATTGAACTACACTGGTCTTGGATATAATCTAATTTTTTATCTTGATCTTTAATTATACTGCGAGTATTACGAAGATAGTTTATAGATGAAGTAAAAAAATTACTAATTTTATCTATATCCTTTTTAATATTTTTTGCAAAATTAATCTGATAATCTATAATGCTATTTAACTGAGGATTATGTTCATTATGAAGCTGATGTGTAAAAGTATCTTCAAAATTACAACGAAATTTATTTTTATCTATGTTAAGGCGATGGTTATGACTGCTGAGTTCTAAATCTAAATATTCTACTCTTTTATAGACAAAATTAACTCCTACTTTAAAATTATTAAAAGCTACTATAATATGAAATTTATAACTAAATTGTCCAAAAATAGAAACTACTCTATTTCCATAAGCAAAATGCATAAACTAACTTAAGCTGTCCTAAAACAGAACACTGCTCTGATACCAAATTTTTTTTTTGGGGGGTGATGAGTTAGTGGTCTACCACTATTTTGAAATTAGGCTGAGAATTATCTAATCAATTCTACAGTTATGCTAATAGGTCTTCAAGCTGTTGTATGGCTAGCTTTAGGGCTTCTTGTTTTATAGTTATCTGTCTATTTAATTGAGAAATTTTTAAACTGTAATTTTCTAGGGATCTGCCAGAAGCTAATGATAAGAGAAACTGATATCTTAATTTCTAATCTTCTAATTCTTGTATAAGTTCAGTACTGATTTTGATTTTAATCCTAAGTTTTTCTTCTAAGGGCATAAAGTTTTGATTTTTAAATTCTTTTATGAACAATATTTCCTTAATATTTCTACTCGGGTTGCTCTCCTTGTATTCTAAAATTCTTTTCTTTGGCAAAACTATTTTTAGGCAATGTTTGTTTTCATTACATGTACTCCCACCTTGAAACTAGGCTTCGTTCAACATAATATATTTTTATTTTCCATTTTTTACCTTTCCCATTTTGCCTACAATTTGCCCTCAAACGCCTAACCACGGCTCACACAGGCTCTTCAGCTAAGGTCACTCAGTAATAAAATAGAAAACAACATATACTACGAAGGTGCAAAGCATGTAATATTAATGAGCAAACAAGCATTCCATAAACTTAGTTTTTTCCCAAAAGAAAATAAATTTTTAGAATAGAAGAGTCACCCTTTTGAAATATTTAAGGAAAGAGAGAAACTACTCACATTTTATATTAATAAGAAATATACTTACATAGATTATATTACAGACTCTGAAATTCTGAAAGACTTAGTACACTTAGAGGTTTTTGAGAGGGGTTGGAAATTTTTACAAAGCAGAGTGAAGGGGAATTTTTCATTTTGCCTCTTCCGTTGGCATGAATGCCAATTTATACAACACAAAGGGAAGATAAAAACAAAACTCTAAATCTATGCCTAACATTTCACGTCTAAACTTTTCCTAAAAGTCCAAGAAATATTTAACACCTATTCAAGCCTAGACTTTGGGTTTTCTAATAAGGACAAGGCTATATGCATACAATTATATGCCTATTTTGACAAGCTTTCTACGGATAAAAATAAATAGATGGTTTGGGTAATGATGCCGGGTACTGCTTTGGGCCCCATCGCACATCATTCAATCCTTCCTTTTTTGACACTATAATTTATTACAGGACACGTGTAAGGATTCTCACAGCTTTTCGTTAATAAAGCAGGGTAGGGGTCATCTGCTTTATTAAAGTAGTGAGTGAAGGAGAAGCCTTATGACAGACATAAATAGTTACAGACATAGATATTTACACTAGTCTATTCTTGGTGTGCTCATCTCTGACTATTGAAGAAAGGCTTTATCTTCTACAGAATTTGCCTTTTCCTCTGGGATGCCAATAATTGATGTCAACGCTTGGATGCTGAATCTTCAAAGCGGATTCTTCGTGGAAGATTTCCAAAATTTGAAGAGTCAAAAATCTTGTAATACTACTACAATATTTTCAAAATATTTTATGAGTCTTAATTGTGAAGTGCACCATTTACAGACATATAAATAATCTTATAATATGGACAGTTGATAAATATTCGAGTAAATTAAAAAAGCCCTAGTGTTACTAGCCTCTCTGATTTACTCAAAAATTTGTAAACTGTATTGATAACCTAATACCAAAAAATTCACCAACTGCATTGATAACCTAATTAATTAGAATGTTATTTGTAACTCCACTTTGAGGTGAGCTATCATATGGACAGTAAAATATTTAGATAAATTGAAGAGACCCCCCAATATTATTGAATAATAAATAATTTAAGACAAAGAACAAAGAAATCTAACGACTACAAAATTAAGAAGCCAATTTATCTTTTTCTGTTTTGATCATTTTCAATTTAATTTTTTTTTTATCTTTTAGTTAGTCTCAATTAAATGATTTTAAAATTTTAAAATTAAAAAACCAATTCTTAAAAAGTTTACTATTGAAGAAAATAAGACATATTTTATATAAAATAAATGTATTTTGTCTTTTCTAGATTTTAAAAAATAAAAAATAAAAATTTAAAATCACCTAACCAAGACTGATTTGAAAAGTTGAAAAAAAAAATGACAAAAATAAGTCAAATTAAAAAAATAAAAAATAAAAAATCCGAAGGAACTTGGGTCTATTTTCCTAAACAAGTATATGTCACTGGCAATTATGAAATTGTTGGTTGTATAAATTGTATAAGCCAATCACAATTCAACACGTGGTATGAGAAGGGCAATTTGGGAAGGTAATATAAATCGCCAACCATAGTCAGACACGTGTCAACCCATACTGGTAATAATGGGTCTATATAGCACTGGAATAATCAAGGGATATAAGGTGATGTGGCCTAACGGTTACTCATAAGGTTCAAATTCAAAATCAGGAGGAAAACCTAACTGCAGACATGGTGTAGTGGAGCTAACTGTGAGAAAGCATGATCAGCGATCATGGAGGGATGTTTCGACGGTTAGAAGCTCATTTCAACGGTTATTATTAAGAAGTATAAATAGCAGAGAAGGCCTCAGAAAGAAGGACCCAGACTCAGATCTAGAAATCAGTTTTTATCTACTTTATTTTCCTTCTAGTTTTTTCATTTCTTGTTCTTTACATTTCTACACTTCAAATTCTTATATTGCACTTTATTCATAGGAGTAGTTTTGAATAGCTTGTTGTTGTAAACCTCTACGAGGCTGGATCAGATTATTGTAAGTTTTTCATTTTTATTTAATGAAATGCTGCAATTGTTCTTTATTTAATTGTTGTTTACTAAATTCTCTTAAACAAGCCACCAATAAAAGTCCTCTTCATTGAGGCTCAAAGAACTGAAGCAGAATCGTCTGATAATTGATTGGCAATTAATCTTCTGTAAGGACTGATTGATCATTGCTGGCACGCTTAAAATTAAAATACTAACTCTCGAAAGCCAAAAAAAGCCAACATATATTTTTGGCATGCCCGGTGGGACAAATTCAAATGGCTAGACATAAGAGACAAAGAGAAAATGAATGCCTAGAAAAAGGTGTGAAAGGAGAGGTAGAGGTACTTGATCCAGAGGATAATGTGATAACACATCCTATGGAAGCACCTATCTCATCAGAACTTATGGTCGAACAAACCAGTAATGTAGAACATGCACCATGTGTCCAAAATAGTGGACGAGATCATGGAATTGGACCATCCACTATTCCATCTACTCAACCAATGAATCTGTGGGGAGGCCTAATAGATGCCACGGGACAGTAGTTAATGAATACAATGGAAGGATGGGCAATATCATTTATGGATCGGATGAATACCCATCAACCAACTAACACAAGGCATATAGAGGAAATTTCAAATGTCCCTCAGCAAAGATTGACTAGAGATAAACAGCCTATGCAAAGTAATGGACATACTAATGGTCAAACTAGCAATCAAAATTATGAAAGACCATCACCCCAGTCTTGATATGAGCCTCTTTCGAGGCCTATGATAAATCAAAATGCCTCATTACTTAACAGTGAAGCCATGCAAATTGGTGGATCTAGGCTAACACCAGAAAATGGCATAAGGATGTTTCCAAATCCCATGTTTGAAGCCATACTTGGCACAAGGGGGTTCACTAATCCTTTGTTCGAATTTATAGTCGGGGGGTTGGAAGGGTTTCCTGCTGCTGGAAGAGACACAACACCTGTTCTAGCACCTTTTGCAGGTCCTTTCGTAGGACAGGCTTAGAGAGGTCAACCATACCCTCAACAACAGCCAACACCACAGGGACAGCCAGTCCCAAATATACCTCTCTATGGACTAAGAGGACCTCAGGCATAAGGTTTTCCACTAAATCCTATGTTTGTTCCTCCAGTGGTGGTTCAACAAGCACAAAATATGGTTCCTAGGGACCAAATTGCTGATATTGTTAGAGAAATGTATGGACCTATGGCTCGGGGGGTTCAAACTCCTGTGTACAGGAAACCATATCCAGAATGGGTGGATAGGGTACATGAATACCCAAGAGAGTTTAGAATACCAAATTTTTCTCTTTTTTATGGGAATGGAAACCAATCAACGGTAGAACATATTGCTAGCTTTGCTGCCCAACGTGGTGAATTTACCAATAATGATTACATGAAGTTAAGACTTTTTTCAAATTCTCTAACTGGGGCAACTTTTGTATGGTATATTAACCTTACACCTGGCTTTATCCAAACTTGGTAACAAATGGAGGAGGCATTTCATGCCCAATTCTTCCAAACGCAACCAGAAGTTTCTATGGAAGATTTGGCAAGGTTGAGTCAAAGGCCTGATGAGAAGGCTGTTCAATTTATTGCCAGATTCAAAAGAGCACGAAACAAGTGTAGGATCATTCTACCAGAGCCTGAATTTGTGAGATTGACTCAAAATAGTTTGGAGTTTAGACTTCGAAAGAAGTTTGACTCAACTGAGCTTCGAGACTTAGTGGAATTAACTTATAAAGTATCTAGATATGAATCATTACTTGAGAAAGAACAAGATTGAAGTAATGCATCATACAAGACGTATTATAGAGATCCTAATTATGAGATTGATGCCGCAGAGATCGTAGGAAAAGAACCTGTGATCTGTGAGACGCTAATTCATAAAGACACTACAATAGATCAGCAGTTTAAAAAGAAAGACCTTCATAGGAAATATTCTTTCGATTTAACAAAGGCAGATGACATTTTTGATCATTTGCTTACAAAAAATTTCCTAAAGTTACAAAAATGAGTCAAAATTCCTTCTCCAGAAGAACTTAAAGGAAAAATGTATTGTAAATGACACAATTCTTGGTCTCACTCAGCTAAAAACTGTATTATTTTTTGGGATAGGATCCAAGAATAGATTCGAAAATGGAGTCTAAAATTTCCAGCTAAAGCAGAGAAAGTTATGGGGATTGACACTAATCCATTCTCAGAAATTGGAGAAGTTACAATCAATGTTATTGTGCCAGACTTCTAGAACTTATCCTTGAAGGAATTGGAAGAGGTTAATGTGCAGATGCATGTTGCCAGTCATACTACTGTCAAGAAAGATGCTAGAAGTTCACTAGCGAATGGGTAGAGCTTTGCAGACCAAAAGGAAGACTCTGATGAGGAGGCACTTGATGATGACTCTTTAGAGGCAGTTGTCATGCAAAGAATGTGTCCCAGATGCAGGTTAAGATACAAATGGTTGAAAGGGCTCCCGATTAATGGGAAGCAATATTACAAGGATATGCAGAGACGCCCTAAACTAACCAGTGCTTAAAACAAAAGGCCACCCAACTGGTCCTAGACAGCAGCCATTCTTGGTTGGACTAACAGCCACTAGAGGCATTCCAAGGGTAAGAGACCTCTACATGAGTTCAAATCACACAACTATTACAGAATAGAGGGCAATCATCCTGAGAGGAGACTTGAAGTGGGCTCAAGTTATGGGATCAGAGCTAGAGATTGGCCTCCTAGACCAGTCTCACACAAGATAGAAAGTAGCCACCCTCATGGAAGGCCTGAATTAGGCCCAAGACAGGGGGGTAGAGCCAAGCAGTGGTCTCCACAAGCAGTTTCGAAACTGGCTTCGAAGGCAGAAAGAGACAGTTCAACAACTGAGCTAGTGGGTTCATGGGTACCTGGGGTTCTAGATTGGTTTGTCATGCAGAATAAGCCTAAAGAAATACCTACCCAGAGAAGTGTTGTTGGAGACTAGGGTATGATGGTTAAACCTCCCTTGGCGACTCTAAATAATTGGGTGTTACTAAAACATCCAAAAATAAAGGAACCAAATATGCTCCTAGTAATTTCTAGGTCCTAAAGGAGGAAGATCTAGCGAAAGTACACTCAGTACCAAAAGGATCTGAAAGAAAGTGGAAAAAGTTCTTCATTGGCCTAGCCAAAAGGCCAAACAGAGGGAAGAAAAAGTCCAAAGTTGAATCATAGTCCAAAATCAACTCCTCAGGACAGAAGGAGTTTCAGCAAAGAGCAGTTGGCTAAAGTTCACTCTGAACTGAAAGCCAATCAAAGAAAGATCCGGTTTAGTAGGTCTTGAAAAGGCTTTGATGGAAAGCGACAGTGAGACAGAGGGAAAAGTTGACCTAGGCCAAAGGAAATAGATGGTTGAGGAGGAAATGTTTGAGGCCTTCATGGATGAACAGACATTTTTGGTCTAAAAACCAGCAGGAACAGACCATTCGAAGGAAGTCACTAGTACTGAAGTGCCGGAATACAACATGAAAGATGTTTCTGAAGTAATTGAACAAGTTGGCTTGGAAAAGAAGCAAGTACAGCCAGTGGTTCAATTTGGCTCATTTCCTCCAGTGTCAGTGAATATGGTGCATATACTACCACAGGAGTTCCACGCTGAAGATGAAAACCAAGAAGGTTAGGAGATTGACCTTATTCCAGTTTCTAGTGAAGATTCACAGGTTAGTATGGTTCAAGATGAATTCAAAGTGGCCACACCAATGGAAACTGGGGACAAGAGTGAGGAAGAAATGAGTATTAATCTCTGATATCCTTTTGAGTATCCTACAACATTCATGACACAACATGTCAAGCCCTTGTATATCAAGGCTTTTTTCGATGGGATACAGATGAATAGGGTATTGGTAGATAATAGAGCAGCGGTGAACCTGCTTCCGAAATCTCCTTTGAAAAAACTAGGGAAAAAGAACCCCAGATTAATCTCAACCAGCACAACCATTGCTGGTTCTGCTGGAGATAAACAGATAGCTCAGGGTATTTTGCTCATCAACCTGAGTGTAGGAACCAGAGATTGCATGACGACATTCTTTGTTATTGACAGCAATGCTAAGTATAATGCTCTACTTGGTAGGGATTGGATTCACACCAACAAATGTGTGCCTTCCTCTCTACATCAGAAGATAATGATGGCCTTGTGCAATGGTGAGACAGAGGAGATCAATGCAGACCCTCAACCCTTTGTCGCTTGTGCTGATTTTGCGGAGGCCAAGTTGCATATTGAAGGAGTAACACCACTCAGTATATTAAGAAAACCTGATGGTTCAGCCGAAGTAATGGCTGATGAGGAAGTAGCACACCTGAAGCACTTGGTACAGGAGAGTGCTGATGAAGAATTCGTCGTCAAAGATGATAATGATGTCTGGTTGTAGGCAAGAAGGTGAAACCCAAGAAGCCAGACCTTTGGCTTTAGTTAAGTTCATAGCATTGGACTTAAAAGCAATAGTCCAAAAGGTTCAGGAACAAGAGAAGGAAGCCATGATAGTTGACTGCAAGCATAAACAACAACAGGTCAGACCTTTAACTTTTGATAAATACTGTGCATTGGACATCGAAACAAAAGTCCAGGAAATATAGGAGGAAGAAGCCTTATGGACAAACTTTGTCTATGAGGAGGAGGGCAAAGATGTTGAATCAAAGAAACTGGGAGCAAAACAAAGCAAAGAAATTGTTTTGAAGACAGAAGAAATCAAAAAAAGAAGCATTAGTGAGTTTTTAGATACAAGACCCCTCGGAAAAGGTTAATTTAGGGGAAGGTTCTACACATCAACCCACCTACATTAGTGCTTGGCTAAGTGTTCCTGACAGGGACTAGTTGTTGATGGTCTTAAAGAGATATAAAGATTATTTTGCATGGTCTTATAATGGACTGCGAGGATTGGATAGGTCATTAGTAGAACATAGGCTCCATATGAAGCCTAATTTCAAGTCATACAAGCAAAAACCAAGAAGGATGAGTCCTGAAGTGATTCAGAAGGTCAAGGAGGAAATTCTTAGGCTCCTTAAGGCAGGCTTTATTAAAACCACCAAATATATTGAATGGCTATCTAATATTGTGCCTGTAGTTAAGAAGAATGGTAAAATGAGGGTATGTATTGATTTTAGAAACCTAAATTTAGCAACTTCAAAAGATGAGTACCCTATGCCCATAGTAGATTTATTGGTGGATAGTTCAGCAGGGCACAAGATTTTATCAATGATCGATGGGCACTCTGGTTATAACCAAATCTGCATTGCAGAAGAGGATATCTATAAGACAACATTCAAATGTCCTGGGAACATTGGCACCTTCGAATGGATTAAGATGCCATTTGGCCTCAAGAATACTGGGGCTACATATCAAAGGGCTATGAACACTATCTTTCATGATCTCACTGGAGGATATTTAGAGTGTTATATTGATGACATTGTAGTGAAGTCTCAATCCATGGAGGAACATTTGTTTCACTTGGAAGCAACTTTTGAAAGAATGAGAAAGTTCAAGTTGAAGCTTAATCTTCTCAAATGTGCTTTTGGCGTATCAGCTGGAAACTTCTTGGGCTATGTAGTACACAAGAAGGGAATACAGATTGATCAAAATAAATCCAAAGCTATCATTGAAGCCAAGCCTCCATCAAGTAAGAAAGAAGTATAAAAATTCCTTGGACATGTTAATTTTCTTCGAAGATTTATTTCTAATACTACAAAAAAAACTAAAGTATTTTTTTCCTTATTAAGATTGAAAGATGAAGAGGAGTTTGTGTGGATAGTAGAGCATCAAATTACTTTCAAAGGAATCAAAGCCAACTTAGCCAAGCCTCTAGTACTGATGTGACCAAAGGGTGATAAGCCCTTGAAGCTGTACATTACTGCAGCAGAAGATTCACTGGGAGTTTTCTTAGCCCAGGACAATGAAGAAGGCAAAGAGCAAGCAGTTTATTACCTTAGTAGGTTCTTAAATTCTTGTGAATGTAAATATTCAGTTTTAGAAAAGCTGTGTCTTGCATTGTATTTTGCTGTAATGAAACTAAGATACTAGCTTTTGGCTACAACTGTCTTGGTAATTACAATCACAGATTTGGTTAAATATATGTTGTTTAGACCTATGTTGAGAGGAAGAATTGATAAATGGATACTAGCTTTATTAAAATTTCATCTAGAATGTTCCCCAAAAAGCAGTAAAAGGATAAGTTTTAGCTAATTTCTTGGCAGATCATCCACATCAGAGAGAAAGCCAAGAGATAATGAATCTTGGTATAGTTAGTATTGAACCATGGCAAATGTGGTTTGATGGGTCAAAAGTCAATGGTCTAACTAGAATTGGTGTGGTGATTAACTCACCACAAGGGATAGAAACCACACATGGTTTCAGAGTGGATGAAATTACTTGTTCCATTAATCAAGCTGAATATGAAGCTTTAATAATGGGACTGGAAATACTTATTAGGTACAAGTTCATGCAATTGATATATTTGGGGATTCTCAATTGCTGGTTAACCAAGTAAAAGGAATTTTCAAATGTCAAAGTGCAAGCATGTTGCTATACTAAGTTGTTGCATTATATTTGCTTTCTTAATTCCAGATAACAAATGTGACTTATGTCCCAAGATTCATGAATAACAAAGCCAATGATGTGGTTCAGAAAGTTTCGAATTTCAGGAGAAAGGATAAAACTCAAATGAACATAAGTCAAACGACATATCAAAAAGTAATACCACCTT
The DNA here is from genome assembly GCF_055761805.1 of Camellia sinensis. Lineage (NCBI taxonomy): Eukaryota > Viridiplantae > Streptophyta > Magnoliopsida > Ericales > Theaceae > Camellia > Camellia sinensis. Next base: position 227,200,616 of record NC_138961.1, on the reverse strand, counting down.
TAACCAAAAGGAATGTGGTGTTAGAAGTCAATCATAATGACTTACAAGAACAAAATTTGAGGTATCCAATAATGCAGTACTTAATTGGCCTATCTTCGAAAGCCAGCAGAAAAATCAAATTACAATCTATGCAATACATAATGTATGGTAATGCTCTTTACAAAAGGGGAGCAGATGGGTTATTATTGGAATGTTTAGGGCCAAAGGAGGCATTGATAGCCATGGCTGAGGTTTATGAGGGCATCTGTGGTGCTCATCAGCCTAGTGTGAAGATGAGATGATTGCTTCGAAGACATTCCTACTATTGGCCAACCATCCTTAAAGATTGCATAGAATATGCTAGAGGTTGCCAGGCATGCCAAAAGCATGGCACGATAAGACATGTACCAATAACTGATCTGTATGCGGTTATGAAGCCTTAGCCGTTTAGAGGATAGGCTGATATGATAGGAAAAATACACCCACCTTCTTCAAAGCATCATTGTTTTATCTTAGTGGCCACATATTACTTCACTAAGTGGGTCGAAGCTAAACTATATAAGGCTATAGACCATACTGAATTTATTAGATTCATTAAAGATCTAATCCACAGATTTGGCATCCCACAGACCATAACTGTTGATAATGGGACTGTATTTGATGGAAAGATGGTAAAGTCTTTTGTGGCAGAGTTTGGAATTAGCCTTGTTAATTCTACCTCTTATTATGTACAAGCAAATGGTCAGGCAGAATCATCCACTAAATCCTTGAAAAAAGAAATACAGAGAGTTGTGGAAGACAATCCCAGGGATTGGCATAACTTACTATTGGATGTATTATGGGCTTATAGGACTTCTCCAAGGTCAAGTATAGGGGTTACTCCTTATGCCTTGGTATATGGGCATGATGCAGTGTTACCTGTAGAAATTAATATTAAGTTCTTGAGGGTGAGATGTCAGGATCAGTTAGCTACTGAGTAGTACCATCAAAGTATGTGCTTGGAGTTAGAGAATGTGGATGAAGTTAGAATTTTGGCATTAAATAGCATTTTTTTCCAAAAGAAGAAAGTAGCCAAAAACTATAATAAGAAAGTCAAGCACATTAGCTTTGATGAAGATGATTTGGTATGGAAGACAATACTCCCAATAGGGATTAAAAGCCATAAGTTTGGCAAATGGTCACCTAATTGGTAAGGACCATATCAAGTTCATAGAGTTTTGCCTTGGGGAGCATATCATTTGAGAAATTTGAATGGATATGTACACCCTAAGAAAATTAATGGAAGATATTTGAAGCCTTATTATCCAATTGTGTGGGAAACACAAGGAGTATAATAAGTGCTAAACAAAAGAACCATGAAAACACTCAAATAATAAATAAAGATTTTATTTCATAAGGAGTTGAATACATGCAGCCGTAGATTGTCCCAAAAGTCAGTACAATGTTTCAGTTGTTCCTTTACAATTGACTCTCTACTCTTAAGAGATGGGAACAACTGAATGGCCGTAGTCATCTCCTGCTTTCAATCAGCTAGTCCTTGGTTGATAATTTACAGCTTGGTGGCAGTTCGATCCAAAGCCAGGTTGACTGCTAATAACTCTTCTTTTAGTTGAGCTTTTTTCTCCAAAAGTTGGGCTCGAAATTGGGAGACAGATGAATGTTGTTCTTTCAATTCAGACACTTCAGCACGTATCTAAGAAACAAATTTTGGTCTCTTAATAATTTCTCCTCTGCAGCTTTGGCAACATGACAGATGTTGATATAAAAGTCAATGGTAGCTGCTGCCTGAGATAAATGACTTGAAATAGCCATGCTGGATTGCTCAATAACCTTGTAACACTGGAGGAAACTATTCTTGATAATATGTCTTTGCAAGGCTTCGAAGGGGGTCCTCGAGAACAATGTCAGCAACTCCAAACAGCTATCCAAATCCAGTGAAGGCGAGGAACTCCTACTGGTGGTGGAAGAGCTCTCAAAAATTTCCAAGAGAGAATCAGCCAAAACCAATGGCTTAGTTTCATTGCGAGCTGTTAGAATGGTAGAAGGCATATCAAAAAGGCTAGCTAGTTTAGCTTCGAAAATGTCCACCTCTTCCGTTGACATGGTTGATACAGAAAGGGCTCTGGTAGAAACAATGGCTCAGCTTCATTGCTAGCTGCTGGATGGTAGAAAGCATGTAAAAAAGGCTAGTTAGTTTAGCTTCGAAAATGTCCACCTCTTCCGTTGACATGGTTAGTACAGAAAAGGCTCTGGTAGAAGGAAGAGATAGCTGCGTAGGGATAGGAGAGGAAGATGAAGTATCCCTAGCAGTTTCCATAGTCTTAGCTACCAGTAGGTCAAGAAAAGAGGGACTAGAGCTAGATAGGGTTAATGGATAAGGAACTGGTGAGCTACTAGTGTCTTCTCTAAGGGAATCAGTTGTCACTAGAGATGAAGTAATAACCGGGATTTCCTCAGGAGGGGAAGGGGCAGCAAGGTTTGAAGGAAGAATAAATTGGGCTGAGTTAAAGGATAGAAGAGAAAGGTATAAAGTTAAGCCAAAGGATAAGGATACAGGAATGCTTCGCATCAATGAAGGTATAAAAAATGTGGAACCAGAGAGTGCGAGCATTGCTTGAATGGGCTTCACATTTCGAGGCATTGTTTCTGATAGTCTCACAACTTCAGATGAAACTGAAGAAGTCCTTATTGAATGAGAAGGTAGAATAGTTGTTGCTGCAAAAGAAAAAATACAAAGCAATGTTAAGTTTCAGTATCAAGAACTTGAGAAAGGAAATTAGAGACACAAAAGGAAGTTACTAGTTTCAGAAGTGGTAGCAATGGCTGGAGAGTTGCGAAGGGTATAATGTTTAGTAGTTTGCTATTTCCTTGTAGTTTCTCTTTGGAGTTCATTAGCAGCAGCAGCTTCATCCCTAAGCATTTGCTGTTGTCTCCTCTTCTCAGCCCTCTGGAGCACAATGATTTCTTTAGAGTGTTCCCCTTCCACGGCTTTAACAGTTGCTTCGTGAATAGGCTCCCCAGTGAAATCAGAGAGAGAGACTATCATTTTCTTCTTTCTTTTTAATGGTACCTCATGCTCTTTTTCTACTTCATCTTCCTGCATGTGAGCCTCACCATTTCTTCAGGATCAAGCAAAAGCTTTCCTTTTCTTTGTTGCTTCTGCTTGCTCTTAAGGAGATTTAAAGCTTGAGCTCTTTGAGAAGAGTCTCCCTGTGAGGCGCTTACGCCACCTGCACCAAAGAAAGAACTATAAGTAAAAGGCAAGAGTATCATAAAAAGGAGAAAAGAAAAGAAGCAACAGTGCATATTTTTGTTCGAAGTAGCTCAAGTAACTCTAGGAGGAGTTGAGGTAGCAGAAGTAGACTTAGTAGTAGCCAGGGTAGGAAATGGGGTAGCATGAGCAGTGAAGGAAGTAACCACTCCAGTCCCTTTAGACTTGGCTTGAGGCACGTCTGGTACCATTAATAGATCTTGAGGAAAAATGGCCAAGTGCACCTCCATATTGGCCATCCACCAGTTCTGGTACCTTTTCAGTATATTGCTTTGAGGTATGAAAGGTAGGTACTCAAAATCAATTAGATCTTGGATAAATTTGGAAGTTGCTTCTTCCAATCTGGATCTTGGAACCTTCAAATCTTTACTGGCAAGGGTTAAATTGAACTGACTGCAAAGAGGGATAGGGACCCCTTGTGAGAGTCCAAATTGCCTAGCAAATTGGGCAGGACAATAGGGCTCAGAGATGCACTTATAAGCTCTGGGGTTCATAGTACCAATGAATAATTCCCTGGGGATCAAAATAGAAGCCTACATATTTTTGTGCTGAGGTGTAGAATAGGACCTATCACTCAAAAAGGTCCTCAGCCAAGCTGGGCCAATATTGGTAGCTTCGAAGGGGCAGAAGGTGTGAGAAGAAGGGAAAGCTGGGAGTTGGTGAAAGAAAGAAAAGTAGAAGGCGAAGTTGGAAGGATAAAGTGAAACATTGGCTAACTTTATTCCATGAGTGGTAGGGTTTGGCTCCAAGAACTTTAAGCATTTAGACTGCAAATCAGTGAAGTATGTAAAAAATCAAAGTTGGAGTATCCAAAATGAGCCTTCTTGATTGGCATCTATGGATTTTTCACAAAAAAAGGAACAAGCTCTATAAACATGACCCAAAACATATGGAGCTAAGGCCACCTTTCTTTGTAAAACAAAGGCTTTGGCAAGAGGGGCAAACTCAGGCATGATCCTTTGAAAAGAAGTACAGAAGAGGAATTTGCAAAGCCAATACAATAAAAAAGAGAAAAATTCCCTATCAGTCACAGGGCATTCTCTTTTGTTCTCAACCTTGACAAAGTTACTATAGGATAAGTTCAGAGAGGGGAGAGAAAAATGGGTTTTGAGGTCAGGATAGTTTGGACCGATGGGGGTACCAATAGGGGATAATCCTAACAGATGGCAGATGTCAAGGACAGTAGGAGCCATCATCCCACATCTAAATTGGAAGAAATTGAAAGCAGAATTCCAAAAACAAAGAGCAACAGGTATTAAAAATGGGTCCTTTGAAATGGTGAACCTAGACAATTGAAGTGCGTCGAAGAGGCAAAGCTCCTGAAGATCTAGTGTCCTAGCAGGGACGACCTGATCATACCATTTCTCCCACTCTGGTCTTACTGTGGGCCAGCAGTGATAGGGTTGGTTCATCCTCCAGGTTCCCCAATCAAGACCGCCTTCATAAAGGAGGCAATGATCCTCCAGACGCGGATACAAAGCTGCAAGCTCAGTGGGAATCTCCTTAAAAATGGGCCCAAGCACGTATTCTTGTTGTTTATGGCGACGGGGAATGAAGATGTGCTCGTCAATAGCACTTTTCTCACCAGCCTTGTATTTCTCACACTCTTCAGCAATGATCCTTTTTAAGGCTACGGATGGACTCACACGTTTTACAACCGGTATTTACAAGGAGGAAGAAGCCATTGACAGGAGTTTTTTCAGAAGACAAAGTTAAGAAAGAGGGTAAGGGAAATGAGAAGTCAATAGAGATGAAGGGTTTGTGTGTTAGGCGAATAAGTGAATTAGAAGCACGAAATAAAAGGGTTTTTAAACCTTTCTGTCTGAAAAATACCCAATCGTTTTAAGTGGGTAGAATTCATAAAGAAGCATTAAAGGTACGGATGCGAAGAGTTTCTCTCAATGTTGATAATTTGAGAGGGAAACGTATCTCAAATACTAATATTGGCTTCGAAATCAAATGTTTGGCTTCGAAGCCAAGCTTTGGTGCCAAAATTAGGTAACAAACATTCAGCATGAGCTTCGAAAGCAGGAAGTTGACTTCGAAGCACATTTCACACCTAAGAGTACAGGAGTGCTCAGGTATTTGTTTACTTCAAGAGGATTAAAGGCTTGCTTTTAGGTTTCTTATTGAAAGTAAAACCCTTCGAAGTAAAGTTTGAAATACTCTGCAGTTAGAATTTGTTTGTTCTAGGCTTCAAAGTGATGTAAAACCAATATTTGGTTACGTAGTGAAAAATACAAAGGGAATCACTTTTTTAGAATAAAACAGTGCAATTCTTAAAGGAAGTTTTCATACTTCAGAAAATGTAGACTGTTTGTTCAAAGCAAAAATAATTGATTCGAAACTGTTGATTGTGTTAACCATATGATTGGGAAAAGAAGACCTAAGGAAGAGGTTGTCAATTACACTCCATATGTTTGTGAAGTTCAAATTAGGTCTCCAGTATTTCATTGGATATGTTTAAATCAGGTTTCAAAGGACAGAATTGGTGAATTCGAAACTCTGATTTTCTTTTTTTGGAAAAATAGAATAAAATCAGACCATGCCGAATAAAGAAAAGAAAGCCTAGCTTTATTAAGGTAAAAGAAATTACATCAGAAAGCCTTTTTGGCTACATATTCAATTTCATAAAAATAAAGAATAGAGAAAATGACAAGGTCATGGAACTTGTTCCAACAGTGGTAAATGAATTTATGTTCCTTTTTTATTCTGTCTTTTATCTTTTCCAAGCTAAGTTGCTGAAGCTGATATGCTCTTATTTGATGAAAAAGTTGTTCGGCTTTTATTTCAAACTCCGTTTCCTTCAATTCTTGTTCTATTTCATCCATATCCCAATATGCAGAGTCTTTATTCTTGAAGTCATTATATTCATCGATAAGGTTTTTTGCTTCATACTAGGTGTGAATTCAACGGGCTGAGATGTTGTCCAAAGATCGAGTGGTGGCCACAGAAGTTTGGTGCCAATGAAGAAACAGTGTGAGTTGATCCAAAAACATCTGAAGCTCTTCTTGGGCAATAGGATTGAGGACATAACTTCGAGTCATAATGTCGCAAGCCCATCAAAGGTTCTTAAAAGGAACATCACCCTCAAGAACATTGAAGGGCAAGTGAGAAAAGGCCGCAAGCTAAAGCTGAGCTTGATATCGCTCAAATATAGTGGGGGAAGTTGGAGGTTCATAGGAAGGAAGAAACTGATTCTCAAAGACAGTAAGTCTTAGTTCTTTCACCCAATGAGGGTTTTACGGAAGAGGAGGTGCAGGAGGATCCATCTCGAAAGAAGGAGGGAACTGGGGGTTGTTTACGCATGCAAGCCAGTCAGAAGAGCAAAATTTTGCCCTCTGGGCTAAGAATGATGGGCTGCACCCTTGTACTTCCTCTGGATGACGAGCGGCTTGCACAATCTTCGTAGGCATGGAGGACGTAGACCATGTGTAGACACCCCATTTTTGACCGACCTTAAGACTCAGACGTCACTGATTGAGCACTCGGTGATGATGCATATTGTGCTCGTTCTGAGGTTTCGGAGTCTTGGCTGCGAGCCTTGCCTTCGGACTTCGGGGCTCTTTTGTGCTTTGCCTCGGTTTGTGAACTAGGTCCTGTTTTCTCTACTTTCTCTTCTCAAAGGGAGGGAGAGGTCTCATAGACCATCTCTCAGTGGCCGTTGGCTACGTTTCGTGGTCGTAGGCCATTTTTCCGTTTGCAGACCAGTTTCTGGTTTTCGGAGCCGTCAGCCGTGTGCCTCGGTTTGGGACCGTATAACTACCTCTATTTGCTTCAGGTTTTGGCACACACCTTGTTTCCTCTTTTTTGAGGGACACTGTGGGCCGAGAGACCACCTTCGTGGTCGCATGCCACTTCCGATACCTAACAGCCTGTTTTTGGGGCCCCGGGACACGTGTTTTGGCCCCCGAACCCTCGTTTTGCATCGGTTAGGGTTCATTTTTGGTATGGACCTTATTTTCATTGTTTGGGAGGTGGTACTATAGTGAGAGACCAGCAATTCTTTTGGAAATCATTTTCTCTCTCCTCCAGCCGGTTTTCTTGACAGAAAGCTGGTTTTCCTCACTTTTGGGCCATAATTTCTAGTCTCCCATACCACCATTGTGTTGTACTCATTTGGGAGGCCACCAATATGGGTAGGCCGACCAGATTTTCTTCCTGACCCTTTTGAACCTTGCTAGAAAGCTGATTTTCCTCTCCCCTAGGCCACAATTTCTGGTCTCCCACTATACAGTTGTATTCTACTCATCTGGGAGGCCATCTTTCTGGTATGGCCGACCAGCATTTCACCTTGACCCTTTTGACCCTTGGTCGGTCGACCAGGGGGAGTGGTCGGCCGACCACCTTGGCTGGTCGGCCAACCTTCTGCTTTTTGGCCTTCTTGAGTGCAACACAATTGTGCCAGCTGTGAAGCACTTGACCCTTCCTCCAGGATTTTGAGCCTTTTGTTTGTCTTCTTAAGGAAGATTTGATCCTTTTGCTTAGCTTCAAGGAGAAGCTTGACCTTTTTGTCAAGCTTCTTGTGGAAGCTTGACCCCTTTGGTCTAGCTTCTTCAAGAAGCTTGACCATTTTGGTTAAGCTTCTTTGAGAAGCTTTGACCCTTTCTTGAGGCTTCTCCAAGAAGTCTTGGCTCTCTTCCTCTATAAAACAAACCTTCCCTCTCCATTTGTAAGGGTTAGAAACATTTGGCTGAGATAGATACACCCCACCCTCCATAGCTCTCTTCTTCAAGCTCCAAACCCTAATATTCTTGGCCATTTACACTACACCTCATAGCCTACCACCTCCACCATCTATTCAATCACCTCGGAGTTGTTTTTCAGAGGTTGAAGGCTCACCTTCTTGGTCCAGAACTTGCTGCATTGCTGTGCTACAAGGGTAAGTCATCATTTTCCCCATTTTTTTCATTATTTTTCTTCATAACTTAGCCCTATTTGCAAGCATTTTTGGGTTTCATCTTAAATGAAAAGTGTCTTATTTTGGGCTCCTCTTGAAGTCTGATTAAGGACACTTTTCTGTTTGAGGTCATCTACCTCCTTGCATGCTCCATCCCTCTTTGTAGGCTTATTTTGCTTCCTATCTTAGCCTTGCTTGAAAGCATTTTCGAGGTTTGTCATAAACTGAAAAGAGTCTTTTTTTGAGTCCCTCTTAAAGTTTGGTTAAGGGAATTTTTCTGTTGGGGGTCATCTACCCCCTTGTATGCTTGTTTGCCTCTTGTTTTGAGCCTTGCACCTAGGCCCTTGTTTCATGCTTTGTTTGGCCTCCTAGCCATTGAAATCCAGTGGATTTGCAGTGGCTATCACACTATTTTGAGAGCTAAAATCAAAGAGGGGTGACCCTCTCACCCCTAGATTTGTTTACTAGCATTGTTGGCCTTCCAAAGGGGCTCCTACTTGCATGTTTCAAATTCACATTTCAGGCCCTATTTGGAGAGTTTTAAGGTCTGCCTTAGCTTTGTCCGGAGCCCTTTTGGCCATATTTTGTGTCCCTCATGCATGTGTAGAGCAATCCTCCTCAAGGCCTTTCAAAGGGACCTTTCATTGCATGCTTCATTGGTGCATTTTAGGCCCTTTTTAGTGAGTTTTAAGGTTGTCATAACCTCTTTCCAGGGGTAGTTTTTCCACTTTGTATGTCCATCATGTATGTGTAGAGTAATCCACCTCATGGCCTTCCAAAGGAACACTTCATTTTTGCATGCATTGACTGAGTTTCAGTGGTTATTTGGACATATTTTGGCATGGCATACTTCTGTTTTTGGCTGGTTCGGTGAGCCCTCATGTGCTTCACATACTTGTAGTGTAAATCATGGTTCACTAGCTTATTTCACATGCTTTGTTGACCCTTGATTTTAGCTCTTTTTGGCCATGCCTTAAACTAATGTTGTGCATATTTTGGACTGACTTAGCTCTGTTTTCAGGTCTCATGGTCGAATGATGTTTGTTTTGCATGCTTGTAGTTCAATACCCATGCTTAACTTTGAGTTTTGAGGCTCATTCCATGTATATACTGAGGTGTGTTCATGTTTTGGGTCCATTATACATCATATTTTAGAGCTTATTTAAATGCCATATTGCCATGTTTCGTACTCTTTAAATGCGTTTGAGAGTCGGGCTTGTATGCCTCATTTACCGACCATTGAATGAGCTCCATTTCTTTGCATTCTGAGCCATCATTTTAGGTCATTTCCCCACTGTTTCAGACCTGCCTACGGTCTGTTTGGGGTTGATTTTGCCATTAGTGCATTGTTTTGGGTACCTCTAGAGTAACGCACTTCACTAGTTTCAGTACCCGGGCCCCCTAGCTTGCATTGTGTGCCATGTTTGCATGTTTCGGGACCATTTTGTATCATGTTTCAGAGCTGTAGTTTGTGTGCTTCTATGCCATATTGCATCATTTTCCATGATTTGGTAGAGTGGCATTTGATGCCTTAGGATCGATCCCTTGCAATGTGCATGTTTGTATGTGTTTCAGTTGTCTCATTTCCATCATATGGCCACTGATGTGGGTGTGGCTGAGGTCCACTCATGTTGGTGTAAGTCCATCATGCATTGTGTATGCCATTTCAGTCCATAACATTGCGTATGTTAGGTTGTATGTTAGAGCATTGTGTATGCCATGTTACATCACGTGCATTATGTATGCCATCTTAGTCCATAGCATTGCGTATGCTAGGTTACATGTTAGTCGCATTGTGTATGCCATCTCATTTGCATTGTGTTTGGGATAGGAGTTAGCCCAAGCACGGGAAACGAGGGACGTTCCGTACTCCAAGTGACGAAACGCGTCTCAATTCTCGGTTGCCGACACTTCGGATTAACCATGATGGAGTCTAGGCCTTGTTGTGCATTCATTTCACATCGAGTCGTGCAATTCGACTCCTCTGCCATCGTGCATCGAGATGCGTGATTGGTGACACGAGGATCGAGGTGTGCATACATATGTGAAAATACTTTGTCATGCCCCTTTCTTGCTCTCTGTTGCAGCAAATCAGAAATCAATAACTTTCTAAAGCCTTGCACAGCATTCCGGGGTTAATTGCAAACAGAGGTGAATCGAGGCATCGCAATGGATTTCCGCGCAAGGCAACTCGAGCATGCATCTTTCATCATTCGGAACAGAGCTGAGGCAGTCCATGAATTTGCATGCTAGTTTATTTACTTTCCTAGTTAATTTGTCAATTAAATAGGGTTTTGTAATGTTTAATCATTCATTCGGACTGTAATTATTTATTCAGACTGTATTATTTATTCGGACCCTCCGAGCGAGGGCATAATTATAATAAGTGTGCGTGTGTGTGATGTATGTCTTCCAACCCCCACTTCTTTCTCCTTTTTATTTACCAGCTTATGATAGTTAGATTAGGGCATGTTTCAATTAGCATACTTATACTCGCATGTTTGCATCCATTCATCTATCTTGCATGCACCGGGCTCGGCGCATCATACTAATTGCATTGTATTTCAATTCCGAGTTGAATATTTGTTAGTTATAGCATTTCACATGCCATCTTTAGAATAGCCAAGCCTATTGTAGTTGCATTCCTGCATGTGTTGCATTAGGCATTTCGGCATAGTTAGGATCATGCATGGATTTCTAACATAGCTTCTGTTTTGGCTTAGAGTACTCGGTAAGTATTTATGCTTTAGCATCCTTGCATATGTGTGAGTGACTGCCATGATAGCATGCTTACCATGAGGCTATTTGCTTATGTGATATATCTGCCTGAATGCCTGTGAGTGAAGATTGGATTATCTGAATTGGAATAATGCGTTGACTGTGAGTTTTAAGCCCACTAGCTAGTGGCAAAACCATCTTTTCTAAGCCCACCCGAGGGTGGCAAAATCTGGATTTTTAGCCTACTTGCGAGTAGCAAACCGCTTTAAAAAACAAACATGAAATGTTTTGTTCCAATTCAGGCGATCCAGTCTATACTTGTATGTTGTGCGCATCACATAGTAAATCGAGGCTAATAACCGGAATAAGAATGCATAATGTTTTCAAAACTCGATATCATGGTTAGTAGAGGCCGATCTTTGATCGGGCGAGCGGGGGTGCTCACGAAGTGACCTTCCCCAATCGTACCCAAGTTCCCGAGCCGAGGCAACTTTGGTGATGATGAACACGTGGCCTTAGGCACGAGTCAGGGTTTCCTAAATTTCCCAAAATAAAATATTTAGATGGCGACTCTGTATCTGGCAAAGCAGTCCATGTTTGGCACTTCTTTCAAAAAAATCTATTTTCAAAACGATTTGCCGGATTTGGATGATTTGATGATTCATCGGTCTTGCATTGCACTCTGCGAGATTAGATACAGGACCGTGACGTTTGAGTCCTGAACTGTAGTGAGCCCCAATGAACAAAACAGGATTCATCCTCCTGGGACGTTCGGGGACGTCTACAGTTTCTGGTGACTCTGCGGGGGATTTAGAGAACTTGACTCGAACTCGTGATATCTGGTTTTGACTACACTTGTGTGTTTCTTTGCATTGCATTTGCATTGGTGCGCCTAGGACACCGTGTTTTCCATATGCTATTCCTAAACAGTTTGCCGGAGGCTCGCTTCGAGAAGCGTGCCATAAGACTGACCGGTTGCGGGCTCTGCCACGACAGGAACACGAACCCCAATTTTACCGGGGCACCCTTTTTGACCATTCGACCTAGTGCATATTCGGAATCCATAGTGACCATTCCAAGCTAGGATAGGTTACTTATCCAATCATAGGTTGTTTGAAACCGCTACGTGCGTAGTGAAATCCTAGCTCCTGACAAAATAGGACAGGGAAACCCTACCCCAACATAGGGGTGTTTTGGCTCTCACTTGTTTGCTATGTGCTTTTAGAGTGTGTCTCTACAGGAATGCATGTATCAGTTTACGAGTTTGGGTATCAAGCCTGCGGGCACCAGATCAGTATTTTGGAAATCAGTTATCTGCGGGTTTCAGATTCAGTTTTGGAGGCAGTGATTTAGGGATAATGATCAGTGTTTGAGAACAGTATTTTCAGCTTATCGATTATGTGTTGTGATGCCCAACTGTGTGTTGTATATTTATTTAAAGCCGTTATGCTGTCTGTTTGTCTGGTTGTTTATTTCCTTATTATTGTTTTATTTATCTTTTTGCTAGGGGTAGTTTAACACAATTGCTTCAGACCAAGCAGATATTCCCCAAGCACTCTGGACAAGAGATCGCCGACTCAATCGATCTGAGGATCTGGTCGATGGACAACCAGTGTTCCATTCTCTACCCCCGGTTGTTAGACAAAGGACGAGAAGACGCAGTATATCTGGACAGAGTTTGCCAGAGCAGTGGTCTACCCCATCAGTGGACAGTCACTCAAATGGAGATAGATATACCATAGAGATAGATATACCAGTCAGTCAAATAGATCAGCAGAACACGTCCGGAATGAAGGCAATGATGTGTCAACTCCAAGAGAGTATGAAACTCATGCAGCAAGACGCTGTCCGCCAAGCAGAATTTTCCAAGCAACAGGCTGCAATCATGGCCCAGCAGGCCGAGCTCATCACCAGGTTGCAACAGCAAAACAGAGCATTTGTTTCGCATCAAGCTCCTTCACCACCAGGGGTTCAAACACCCAGGGAAACACCCAATGTCTAGGAAGGTACGGACATTCTGATAGGGCCGGCTCCGACCCCAATCTTACCCCAGCTGTCCAAAACACCTACCAATCTATCGGACTCTCCCTTCGAGTTCGAGGTCGACCCTACCGCGTTGAAATTGAGCAAGCTTGAGAAGTTGTTCAAGAAATCCCAAGGGGTGAAGTCTATCCCGGACATTGAGGACGGGTACACCGACGTGGCTGCGAAGCTACCAGATAGATTCAAAATGCCACAAATCGACCGCTTTGAGGATCTGGGGATCCCATGGTGCATCTCCGGTTATTCTCAAATATACTACGGCCAATGGGCCTCACCAGACCGCAGAAGCTTTCATTATTCTGCCGGACCCTGTCGGGTGTGGCCACTATCTGGTACGTAAAATTAGAAGACGATGTTAAGCGGAACTGGGATGAGATGGCCGAGGCTTTCATTGCACAGTACTCCTATAATACGCAAATCGAGATTACAACCCGTGATCTTGAGACAACAAGGTAGGAGCCTAAGGAGAGCTTTTCGGAGTTTGTAGCCAGGTGGAGAGCGAAGGCCTCAATGATGACCCTAAGGCCTACCGATAAAGATCAAATCCAGATGATTGTGCGCAATCTCCAGCCCAAGTTGATGCAGAAAATGATCGTGCTCCCCTTCCCTACCTTTTCAAATCTGCACGAGATGGGAGTACAGATTGAGGATGCCTTGAAGCAGGGCTTGATTGATAATGGCAGAGAGCAACCCAGAAGAACCTTCAACCGCAACAACAATACAGACACCAGTAATGCCGCAAATGCTAGAGCTTCAGAAGTAAGCATGGCCACTACCATTTCCCCTCCAAGACCTATGGCAGCTACACCTTTCTCTGGCGCGCCCGGAAGCAACACACAAATCACCAAATACCAACCTCGAGGCCAAAGAACCTCCACCCCATTATTTATGCCCCTGTCCAAGGCTCTGGGGGTATTAATCAGGAAAGGGCACTTAAAGCCCCTGGAGCTGAGGCCATTGCCAAATCCACTTCTTCTCTCTCATAACCTAGCAAAATACTGCGCATATCACCAACAACATGGTCACGATACTGACCAATGTTTTAGATTGCGTCACGAGATTCAGGATCTCGTTGACAAACAGGTGATTGTGCCTCCCGAAAAACCCAATGTCACAACAAACCCTCTCCCACTGCACAACCAAGCTCCACCCCCCAAACGTATCAACTTTATCCAGACTGGGGTCGTATCTTATGATCCTAGCATATATATCACCCTATCCCACCTACCCAAGCCGGAGGTACTCCTTTCTGACTGCACTAACTTGTGCATGTTGGACATCTCCAGAACCCAACCTGAACCAATGGTGGTGACTGTTAAAGACAAAACAGGGAAGATTTCAGGGCAGAATGGGATTGTTGAGTCAGAATCCGAGGAATCTAGGAGTTTTGCTGAGGAGGTATACAGTCCGAGTGACTATATTCTATCAGTGGGCCAAGTTGGGCCAAATGTGGAATTGCCGGCAGGGGCAGAGCTTTATGTAATACAGGGGGATGAATCTGGTCAGAGGATAGGTGACTTGGCAGCTGTGGAAGAGGACTTTGCTAACCTCCAATTTTTCAATGAACAAGATCCAGAGGTCATGATAGTCAACTGGTCAGATTTTGAGGAGTTAACAGAGGTAATCAAGAGGCTTGATGACCTACCAGATGTTGTCGACGAAACTTAGTTGGAACAAGGCCCGGCAGGGGCGAGGACTTCAGTTGTGGCCGGAAGGGCCGGAGATCAGAATGCATCGTTGGAGAGCGCCGGTGCTAAGAATTTTGCTCAGGATCTGGGCATTTGGAATACAGGAATTATAGAGCAGCCAGCTGTACTGACGCAGTTGGAGCAAAAAGGAGTCGAAGAGTTTGAGAGAATCAGAAAAGCCAAGGCCCCTGAGGGGACTGAAAATGCTGTGTACACGAGGGTAGAGAATGCTGCGAGCATGTGGACGAAAAGTACTGAGAGTATAATTGTACCGGAGCCGAGCAGGTGTCTGTTGGCTGCCGATGGCATGTGGTGGGAGGACGATGATCTATGTCTTGCCCACACGGATGAGGATTGGGGGAGTAACCAGCCTGACGATACCTGGCACATTGGTGAAGTCGACCATATGACTAGAAGCGGGCGGTACTTCAAGCCCCCGCACCTAGATCAGCCAGAGGCGTCTGGGAAAGATAAGGAGGCCGAGAAATAGAAAGAGAAACAACTCGAAGAAGAGGCTGTACTGAAGCAGTTGAAAAAGATACAAGCAGACATCTCCATCTGGGGACTGCTTATGGCATCGCGAGTGCATCGACAAGTTGTCTTATCGGCTATAGACAAGGCCAAGCTCTCCATAGACACCACGCCCGAACAGTTGGTGGGCTTAGTTTTTCCGGGAGGGGCTACCCCGATGTTGACTTTCTCCAACAAAGAATTGCCACCTGAGGGTGTGAACCATAACAAGCCACTCTACATCTCTGTGGGGTATAGAAACAAATGGATACCCGTGGTGCTTGTCGACACAAGGTCCGCCATCAATGTGTGCCCGGCAAGGACTGCATATGCAATCGGTTTAAAGACCGCGGACTTTGTGCCGACAGCCCAGGTGATTCGGGCATATGATAACACGAGCAGAGAAGTAATGGGGACAGTAAAAATTCAGACCAAGGTTGGGCCGGGATAGCATGAGGTAGACTTTCACGTCTTAGAAGTTCCTGCGACCTTCAATCTACTTTTGGGGCGGCTGTGGTTGCACCAAGTAAAGGTAGTTTCGTCCACCTTGCATCAGATGGTGAAATACCTCCATGGGAAGGGAGTAGCCATTGTTTTCGGGAATTCATCGATCCATCCACCGCCGGAAGTGTCTACACCGGTCTTGGAAATTGAGCACGGTATGGAGGATGTGGTCTTATTCGATTTCACTCTGGCTGAGGCCCGGGTCGTGTAGAACATTTGGCTGTTAATGAGGGGGTGTATGTCAATGCTCAATCAGTATACCTCATGAACAAGCTTCAACACATCCCCGGGATGGGATTGGGAAAGTGCGGCCGGAAGGGCATTGCAGCGTTGGCCGAAGTGCCACACAACCCACACATCTTTGGCTTGGGTTATCTGCCCACCAAAGAGGATTTGATAAGGAAATGTAAGGAGATGGCTGGGAGAGCCAGAGCAAAGAAGGCAGGGAAGCCATATGAGTTAATGCACCGACCCATCCAGGGTACCCTAAACGGACACTTTGTCTGGGAGGGGGAGGACTTTCCATTTTGTGGCTTCCCGGAATCATAGTTAAACGCGAAGAGGAAGCGCGTGCTAGGGTTTGAGATCTTCTTCGACCTACAGTTATCCAGGGATGACGTTGCCGAAGAGCAGACGGACCCATTAGCTGAGGATGAGCAGAGCAAGAAAGTGGAGTCTAAGGACGCCGAAAGTGAAATGGGGGTAGCGCTGGCGTGTCTACTTTCAGATCTTTCGATCGAACAAAAATGCTTGGGGGATAACTTCTCGGTATGCGTGATCAGGAATGAAACGGCTGCGGGCCTACCAGCAAACATTTTGGATGCATCTATCGCACCCTCTCTCATTTGGCAGTATGAAGAGGGATTTTTGTCAAGCAGCACCGGGTCATGTAGTGAGCCGGAATCTGATTCCACCGAGTCTGTTGAGTCGGAATCAGGTTCCAGCTCGATTGAATCTGAGTCCGGTATTCCAGGGGGTGATAACCCGGATACCACAGTCCTGTCCAGGTCGTCTTTTTCTTTCTTTTTTGAGTTTGTTGTAACCGAAGAATCGGACGATTTGGATTTGCTTAATGAGAATGATGTGGCTGTGGTTTCTGAGTACTTTTCTGTGCTTTTGATTTATTGCATTAACTTAGACTTTCAAAATTTTGATGAAAATGACGAGGAAGAAATTCCTCCAGTTTTGCAACGCTTAATTGAACAAGAGCAAGAAAGATTTGTCAAATCCTTAATGGATGAAATCACTACTGTGAATATTGGTACTGAGGAGGACCCGCGGCTGGTCCAGATCGCGTCCATGTTGTCTTCGGAGGAACGTGAGCGCTTAGTCGCTTTATTAAAAGATTTCAAATATGTTTTCGCGTGGTCCTACGAAGACATGCCTGGAATCGATCCTGAGATTGTACAGCACCGGATCCCTCTTGACCCCGAGGCCCGACCTGTTAAACAAAAACTCAGAAGGATCCGCCCGGACTGGGCTCTCAAGATTAAGGAAGAGGTCACCAAGTAAATTGACGCAGGTTTCCTGCTGGTATCCGAATACCCAACTTGGTTGGCCAACATCGTTCCGGTGCCGAAGAAGGATGGTAGGATCTGGGTATGCGTGGATTTCAGGGACTTGAATAGAGCTAGTTCGAAAGACGACTTCCCCTTGCCGCATATCGATGAGTTAGTGTACTTCACAGCGGGACATGCTTTGCTTTCATTCATGGATGGCTTTTCGGGCTACAACCAGATAGTGATGGCACCTAAAGACCGAGAAAAGACTGCATTCACCACCCCTTGGGGGACTTATTGCTACAGGGTAATGCCATTTGGGCTGAAGAATGCTGGAGCTACATATCAACGGGTCGTGACCACGATATTGCATGACATGATCCACAAAGAGGTTGAGGTGTATGTGGATGACATGATTGTCAAGTCAAAAGAAAGAGAGGGCCACTACACCGCCTTGCAAAAATTCTTTCAAAGGATCAGAGAATTCCGATTGCAGCTGAATCCTCAGAAGTGTACGTTTGGTGTTACAGTAGGGAAAATGCTGGGGTTTCTGATTACACAAAGAGGTATCGAAGTCGACCATTCCAAAATCGAGGCCATCCTAGAAATGCCACCACCAAGGACTGAAAATGAGGTGCGAGGCTTTCTAGGTGAAGTGCAATTCATAAGACGGTTTATCTCAAAATTAACCTTGACTTGTGAACCACTTTTTGGCCTCCTGAAGAAAGGAAAGAAATTCCAATGGGACGACCGATGCCAAGCTGCTTTTGAACAGATCAAGGAATACTTATAGAACCCACCTGTGCTGTCACCACCTGAGCCGGGAAAGCCATTGATTTTGTATCTTTCAGTAACTGAGACTACAATGGGCTGCATGCTCGCGCAAGAATCAGAGGACAAAGTGGAGAGAGCCATCTACTATCTGAGCAAGAAGATGCTAGAGTATGAGACTCGCTACACACCGTTGGAAAAGGCTTGCTTAGCTTCGGTATGGGCTACCAGGAAGCTGTTGCACTACCTGTTAGCTTACTCCGTAATGTTGGTTTCACGTCAAGATCCCATCAAATATCTCTTCGAGAAACCGGCACTTATGGGTAGGCTAGCTCGTTGGTTGCTGTTGCTTTCCGAATTCGATCTGAAATATGTGACGCGCAAGTCAGTCAAGGGAAGAGCAGTAGCAGAATTCTTAGCCGATCATCTAGTGGAAAGAGGTGAAGCAGTTGAGTACTTATTCCCAGATGAGGCCATTTTTCATATCGAAGACGAAACTTGGACGATGTACTTTGACGGAGCGTCAAACCATTACGGGTATGGGATAGGGGTGTTACTGATAGCACCCGACAATTCCCGTATCCCTCTAGCATTCAAACTCCGATTCAAAGTCCTGAACAACGAAGCAGAATATGAGGCATGCATTGCTGGTCTAGAAGCAGTCCTAGAACTAGAGGCAAAATGGTTGGACGTCATCGGGGACTCGAACCTTATTGTGTCTCAAGTAAAAGGAGACTGGAAAGTCAAAGAGGAAAAGATAGTAATGTACCACCAGACCTTGGATCTGTTGATTCCTCGGTTTGAGAAGCTAAACTTCACTCATCTACTAAGAGAAAACAACAGGTTCGCAGATTCACTAGCAACTCTATCTTCCATGATAGACATCCCGTTTGGAGTCCGGATGTGTCCAGTCAGTATTGACCAGAAATTTGTGCCGGCTTACGAGTCGATTGCTGCTATAGATGAGGTTCAAGATGAGAACCTCTGGTATTACGATATTTGGAATTTCTTGGAGAAGGAAGCATATGCACCAGGGGTAAATGCCAAAGATAAAAGGGCAATCAGAAGAATGGCCGTTCAGTTCATCATCTACGGAGGTAAATTGTATAAGAGAGGTCATCTGGGAAGTCATAAGCTGTGCGTTGAAGCTGAAGAATCAAAACGCCTAATGGAGGCCATCCATGGAGGTGAATGCGGTGCGCATATAAACAGGGTAATGCTAGTGTGGAAGATCCTCAGACAAGGTTATTATTGGTCCACCATGGAGAAGGATTGTATCGGCTTTGTTCAGCGATGCCACAAGTGTCAGATCCATGCAAACCGCATGAACATTCCGCCGTCGAAGCTATACAATATGACTACGCCATGGCCATTTTCAGTTTGGGGAATCGATGTGATTGGGGCTGTCACTCCGAAGGGGTCGAATGGGCATGAGTTCATCCTAGTCGTGATAGATTATTTCACGAAGTGGGTTGAGGCCCAATCTTATGCGGTGTTGAAGGTGCCACACGTTGCAAAGTTTATCAGAAACAACATCACCTATCGTTATGGGGTCCCAAATGATGTCATTTCAGATAATGGTTCCCACTTCAAGAAGGAAGTGATTGACTTGTTGGAGAAATACAACGTGGCTTTTCATAAGTCATCCACATACCGGCCGCAAACCAATGGAGCGGTTGAGGCCGCCAACAAGAATATCAAACACATACTGCAGAAGATGGTGGAAACCTACCAGGATTGGCCAGATAAGCTGCCATTTGCTTTGTGGGGTTACCAGACGTCAACTCAAACTTCTACTGGGGCGACTCTGTATTCATTAGTTTATGGGATGGAGGCCGTTCTACCTATCGAGATTGAGGTTTTGTCTTTACGAGTGTTGGCTGAGTGTCAAATAGCCGAAGCAGATTGGCAATAGAGCAGATTTGAAGAACTCATGCTCTTTGATAAGAGAAGACTGAAAGCACTGTACCATGTTCAAGGTTATCAACGCAGAATTGCCAGGGCTTTCAACAAGAAAGTTAAGTCTAGGAATTTGAAAGAAAGAGATTTGGTGCTCAATGACAACCGAGCTCCCATCCACGACCCTAGGGGCAAGTTCAGACCCAATTGGACTGGCCCTTACATCATCAAGTCTATCTGGTCAAGTGGAACTGTGGTTCTGATGGACCTAGATGGCCTAGAGTTCTCACAGCCGATCAACATGGACAAGTTGAAGAAATATTACCCCTGAGAGGCTCGCTAGGCCGAAAACCTGAGAGGGCGACCTAGGAAAAAGTCAGAGCACAAAAAATTTGAAATTATAAAAACTGAGCTCGCAAGGTTGAAAACCTGCAAAGGGCGGCCTTGGCAAAAGTTAGGGCGTAAAAGGAGAGTGAAAATACTCGAGTGAACCCGAGCTTGAACTACGTAAGGCTTGATTCCCATCTTTGGGATACGTAGGCAACTTCATCTCGAAGTTCAGCCATAAACTTTTCCCCGATCAACTTTGTCCATTTGATCATCTCGGCCATCTTTGTCTATTCAGCATTCGAGAGTTCGGGTATGATCCCCGGTGTAGTGCTTTTCAGACTAGGGGCAACTTTCCGTTGCTGTGCAGTGTCGCAGTACTATTTAGACTAGGGGCAATTTTCAGTTGCTAGGATCCGAGGTTGTGCGTCTCAGTGGCAGATTTCAGGCGTGTCCAGTTTTGATCCATATCGAAAATGGTTTTGAAAAGTTTTAACAAAAGTGGACTTCATTCAGAATTAATCTTTTTACAACTTAAACCATTTTTGGACCAAAGCGGAAAATTTTCAGTACCCACAACCTTCAATTTCATTGATTTTAATACAGAGTTCTCCTGCTCTTGCATACAAATTGAAGTTGCTTTTTATTACATTCATAAAGAAAACTTGAAAATACTAATAAAGCAATAAATCCAGGGCATAGATAAGTCAGGTGTCCCTGCGCCCCCTCTCAGAGCTGGTCGAAGCCTCTGATGCCAAAGTGGGCCCTTCCTGTGCCTCTTCATTGAGCTAATCCAAGCACTCATCGGACAAAGTGCAACTGAAAGTGGGAGCGGGGGCCAAGAGTTCTCTAGTCCTCCATGCTATGGCATACCGGGCAAGCTGTGCGCCTCGGACTGGGAATGCAGCAGGGTACTCTATCCCCTCTGGCGGGCAAGTCTGATCATGCCCGAACTGGCGTTGGAACCGGAACAGAAAGTAGAAGACATAGTGTGTCATGCCAATCAATTGAATCCCAGGTTGACGGGTCATGTTGTAACTCATTGCTGGCAGATTGAGCCAAGGGTAGTGCCAAGCGATGCAGTTTGCAGACAAATTGCACATCCAGTTGTACCATCACCCCTCATCCAGGGCATCGACCAGGCGTTGTCGAAAAAAGTAGCCGCGAGCTGAGTATGCTGGGCAAGGCTCCACAATCTGTAACTTGTCCATTAACCACACCTGGGGAGGGATGAAAAATGAGAGAATAAAGAATAGAGAGAGGTACGATGAGAGAAAACAAAGAAAAGGGTTTTGTGAGAAAAATTGAGCCTGAGGGCCGAGTGATGTGAGCTATATATATGTGAGATTGGGTGGGAAACATTACCTGCAATAGTAGTGGGCTCCCCGCAAGCCTAGCCGCCTCCCGGCGATGAAAAGCGTCTAAGCCCATCAATGTTTCAGCCAATGTCATGGCGATGCAGCTCTTGCCCTCCTTCAAACCTTAGGAAACCTCGATCAACCGGACACTGAATCCACCAGAGCCCAGGGCAAGCAATAAATGAGATAGCAAGCATAGGCAGAGCGCATATCGCCGATAGCCCTGCCAATGATGGTCACCGCGGTCACCAGCATCAGAAAACCAGCGAACCAAGCTTGGGATGTCCAGCCCCCCGTCGTGAACCAATGATCGAGCGTCATGCAAAGTGAGGCCGCACATTCGTCCTAGGGCTTGGATGTGGCCAAATCGGAGTTGAGGCAAGATTTCCTCATTGCGCTCGGATTCCATCAAATCTTGAAAATCTTCGAAGGTCGGACACATCTCTTGCCCGCCGAAGCTAAAGACATGTGTTACCGGGTTCCAAAACCTTGTCGCGGCATGGAGGAAAGGAAAATGCAGCGGAGTATGGCCCAGCGTGAATAGTGCATTGAAGCCGAAGCCCCGGAAGTTCAAGCCATCTAGAGAAGCAACCCAAGCTGTGAGATTTTGGACAAGGAACGCCTCCATTTTGGTGCAACACGGAGATGAAATGAATAAACCACGAAGCTAAGACTTTTAAAGAGGATAAGGCACTGTTCGGGGGACACGTGTCAACAATTTGGTGGTTGCCAAGCCAGGTGGTCTGGCCGACCACCTTTTCTGGTAGGCCGACGACCCCTTTGGTCTCTGATGAAAAAAGCTGGTCGGCCAGCTCCCTATGATGGTCAGCCATGAAGAGAAGTGGGGCTTTGGTCATATCCTAGCCTTTGGAAGAAAGTTCCTAGCATTTCCATGCATTGGAGTGTTGAAGGTGTGAGTTTTCCTCTGTTTCGGATGGGTTCCGTCACCCCGATCGTCCGAGATACGCTTGTTTATCAAGTTGTTATTGAGTTTTGATTATCGAGTTGTTGTTGAGTTTTGTTTATTGAGTTGTTGTTGAGTTTTGCTTATCAAGTCGAGTTGTTAAGTTTATCGAGTTGTTAAGTTTTTATCGAGTTGTCGAGTTTTGTCCGTCGAAATTGTTGTTCTTTGTTTATCAACATTTCCGGGATTTGTTTATCGAGTTGTAAACTTGCTAAGGTTGTGTTATTTCTTAGTAAGTCGATTGTTTAGTTTGTTGTGTCGGTTCACTACCTGACTTGGCAATTTTCAGTGCACAATTCCATTCAATCTCATTTTCGTGCAAAATAATGCGATGCAATGCTAAGAACATAAAATGCAACACTTTTTCAAAAGGCTGTTTCATTCTATCATGCTTCCTTTGTTATAATATTTTACAACAAGGGTACAAGTTTTACAGAAAATAAAACTGCCTGATAATGTACAATGTGCTACAACTACTAGTAAAAAAGGCAAATAAAGCAGGGAACAGCTGCATCAATGCTATCAAGAACAGGAATAAGAGGCCCTCTTCGTCCTCTTCTGCGGAACAACCTCTGCACCATCATCATCATCGAAATCGGAGTCGCTGCCCTTAGAATCCTCATTGGCATCATCTCCACTACCAGAACCGGAACCAGAGTCATCCTCTCTGCCAGCAAATGTCTCTGACTGGGGATGAGCAGGCTCCTCCTCCTCGCTGGACTCCTCCTCTACGACAGGTGCCTTGCATCTGCCTCGGCCGCGAGTCGAACCCCCTCTCCCAGCTCTCCGAGGAGGCTTGGATGGCCCAGCCTGTGGCCCAGTATGTAGCGGAGGCATCTGAAAAGAAAGAGCGCAATTTGAATACATCAGCCAAAGTATGTATATCAGATGCAGATGTAAGAAAACTACGAAGGGTGGGTGTATGCAGATACAGTACATAAATGTGGTGTGTGTCAGATGTGCTCTACACATACAGTCAATCAATGCAATGAAATATTCAAGTTCAGCATGTCATCAGAAGTATGATAAATGCAAGGAAACTAAAGAGTACCAGGACACCGACGATGGACAACTGCGTCTCTCTCCGCAGGACCATGCCCTCAAGTGAGGCTACTAACCTGAGTAACCCCTCCGTATACTCCCTGGTAGGCTGCAGATATAAGCTCAAGTCATCAATGAGTAAATAAATGCCTAAGTACCTGAGTGGTAAACGAAAAGTAGTGGAACATACCGGTGGTGAGTCAGGATCACTGACGTATCGATGATCAGGCATAGGAGGCTCTATCGGAATCGGGTAGGAAGTCCCGTATCGCCATCCTGTCAACTTAGTCGGGATATCTAGCCATTCGACCTGATGATACGTCAGGGGAATCGGTGGAACCCGTCCAGCCCCACCTCTAGATGTACCGGCCCTACTGGTAGAAGGGACATCTGCAGCCCGAGCTCGACTCGATGATGGCATGCTAGCAGACCTCCTCATGGGAGTACGGACACCTGTCAATGGAGGCATCAAGTATGTATGACGGTACGTCGCATACTCCCCCTCCTCTAAATGCATAAGTACATCAGTACCCAGCATAGCCGACTCAACATCTTGGGGAGTGAGCCCCTCAGTAGACCGTATATTGACCGGAGGTGCTGCAGGGACACTCTGCTCGGGGTAGCCCATAGTCTGATGCATGAAGTGATCCCCCAGAAACCAGGCCCTGCCAACGGGCCCCTCAAATAAGATCCTGTACCGGGAAGCGACCCACCCTCCAGCAAGCTGAAATCGGCTATTTCCACCCAAGGGAGACTAGGGCTGCCATGTGATCTGCGGATAACCAATGCATAAGCCGATTAGAAATCGTAAATGTGCAAGATGAATTAAAGATGAAAACATGGAGAACTGAGAGTTCTGAATTACCTCTGTCAGCTGCACTGTGTCAAAATACTACCGCAGGTAGGGCAAAGTCTCCCGGGCCCTCAGCCGGTACTGGCCCTCGAATACAAGCGAGTAAGGGATCGTGAGAGGCACCGCCACCTCGAGCTCCGGGGCCAGCGTCGAAAAGTACGCGAAAACCCATAGCTGTGGAAAACAGGGCAATAGCCATTAGAATACAGAATGCTGAGTGCAGAATGTGAATGCAGAATGTACAGAGAATGCAAAATGCTGAGATTGGAATGCAAAGTACAGAATGTAAAGTGTGCCATGTGTGCAGTGTACAGATAACGAAAAACAGAAATGTAAATCAAGAGGGCAGAAAGTACCTCCCAGGCTCTCCAATAACAGTCGACTATGTTCCCCCATCCGCGGGAGGTCGCACTCATGTAGCAATAGAGGGTAGCCAAGCCGGTACCACCCCAGTCATACCGACTGACCTGTGATAGGTCCACCAGAGCACTCAGCAGATAGAGTCCGACGGTGTTCCCCCTATCGGAGAACAGAGTGGTCCCGAGGAGGAACATCAAGAACCCTCGAGTGTACTGCGTTATCTCCTCGGGAGTCTCGGGCTCGATCCCCCTGAAATGTGTGGAAAACCAAGTGTACCGGACCCTACTCGATGATCTGTCAGCCGGTGGGCGAGCTCCCAACAGATAAATCCAAGCAGCCTCCCACTCGCCCATGTCCTCGTCATAAGGGATCGACCAGCCTCCCACGTCAAGGCCTGTTAGCACAGGGAAGTCGAACGGGGTCATAGTCATGTCCCCGGTAGCGGAGAAATGAAAGGAGTTGGTGGTGTCCCACCATCTCTCTACAAGGCTGCCCATCAACGTCCTGCTAGCAGGATAGCGAGATATCCCCGCGCAAAAGGGTCCGAACCCTGCCTGATCAACCCAATCACGAACGGCCTCCGGGAGCTCTGTGTACCACTCCCTCGCAACGATGGAGCCATATCCTCGTGTAACCCGGGAAGACACCTACATTCATAATCAACACATGTATTCAGCTTCAGAATGAAATGAATAAGCTACGTGCAAATGAAATGTATGAGCTGTGTGCAAACCAAATCAGATACAATGCTGTGAGCTGTGTGTTCAACATAAAGTACATGAACTGTGTGTTCAGAATGGAAGTGTATAAGCTACGTGCAAACACAAGTGTGTGCTATGTGTTCACCTCAAGTTTGGGCTGTGTGTTCAAGAACTCAGAGTTTGGGCTGCGTGTTCAACTTTCAACAAGTGTGGGCTGTCTGTTCATTTAAAATCAGTGAGCTGTGTGTTCAGATTTCAAAATCAGTGGGCTGTGTGTTCATCTCAAAGTTCGAGCTGTGTGTTCAACGTAAACTCAGTGAGCTGTGTGTTCATCTCAAAGTTCAAGCTGTGTGTTCAACGTCAAGTGTGTGAGCTGTGTGTTCAGATTTCAAAATCAGTGGGCTGTGTGTTCATCTCAAAGTTCGAGCTGTGTGTTCAACGTCAAGTGTGTGAGCTGTGTGTTCAGATTTCAAAATCAGTGGGTTGTGTGTTCATCTCAAAGTTCGAGCTGTGTGTTCAACGTCAAGTGTGTGAGCTGTGTGTTCAGATTTCAAAATCAGTGGGCTGTGTGTTCATCTCAAAGTTCGAGCTATGTGTTCAACATCAAGTGTGTGAGCTGTGTGTTCAGATTTCAAAATCAGTGGGCTGTGTGTTCATCTCAAAGTTCGAGCTGTGTGTTTAACATCAAGTGTTTCAGGCTGCGTGTTCAGACTTCAGAAATAGTGGGCTGTGTGTTCATCTCAAAGTTCGAGTTGTGTGTTCAACATCAAGTGTGTGCTGTGTGTTCACAATCAACAATGGGCTGTGTGTTCAGAAATTCGAAGTTTGGGCTGTGTATTCAACTCTCAACAAGTGTGTGCTGTGTGTTCACAATCAACAATGGGCTGTGTGTTCATCTCAAAGTTCGAGCTGTGTGTTCAACATCAAGTGTGTGCTATGTGTTCACAATCAACAATGGGCTATGTGTTCAGAAATTCGAAGTTTGGGCTGTGTGTTCAACTCTCAATAAGTGTGTGCTGTGTGTTCACATTCAACAATGGGCTGTGTGTTCAGAAATTCAAAGTTTGGGTTGTGTGTTCAACTCTCAACAAGTGTGTGCTGTGTGTTCACAATCAACAATGGGCTGCGTGTTCAGAAATTCACGGTTTGGGCTGTGTGTTCAACTCTTAACAAGTGTGTGCTGCGTGTTCACAATCAACAATGGGCTGCATGTTCAGAAATTCGACAGTTTGGGCTGCGTGTTCAACTCTCAACGAGTATGTGCTGTGTGTTCACAATCAATATGTGGGCTATGTGTTCAGAAATTCAAGTGATTGAGCTGTGTGTTCAAGATGCAAACGGAATACTGGGTGATAGACTATGTGTTCAGAACAAGCTGTGTGCTAGAATGAGCAGATAAACATAGCGAAAGCATGAAATGCACAGAAAATGCATAATACACTGCGAAAAATGTAAAATTAAAGTACATGCCTCCCGTGCCTGATGAGAGAGGTGGGACTCCGGCTCCCTCAATAGGAGATCCACAGGTGCTCGATCATCAAAATCGGTAAAATGGTAGAAGACGGCCCGAGAAAGGATATGCTTCCGAGGGTGATACCTCTCGGGATCGAATGGCCGAACCCTTGGAGGCAAAGACATGATATCTGGCTCACCCCCTGCACCTGGAGGACCTCCTCCATAAGGCAAATGACCCGTCATCTCAAGAAATCTGCAAAAATGAGCAAAATGAGCCAAAATTAGAAAAAGTCAACAAAAGTCAACTGTCGGGAAAGGAAAAAGTCAACTCCCGAGAAAATGTTCCAAATATTGAGACAAACTTACCCCAAGTGGTGAAAATGGAGAAAGAAGCACCGAAATCAAAATTTAATCAGTTTAAAGTGAAGAAAACTGAAAGATTTCGCGAAACAACTTTGCATGGGGTGTTGGAAAACGCGTATAGAGCGCAAATCTGAGAGGAAAAATGGTCTAGGGAGGAGGAGAAGATGATTTCGGACCTGAAGTTGTGAACAAAAGGTGTTTGGCCGAATGTATTTAAAGAAACAAGAGCAAAAGGACAAAACTGCCCCTGTTTTGGGCTAGGTGGTCGGCCGACCACCTTTTCTGGTAGGCCGACCACCCCCTGCACCAAACCTGGTCGGTGGCCTCCAAACCTGGTCGGTGGTGTTCCCAAGGGGGTCCCCAATGCCTCTTTGAGCTCCCTGTAAATTTTGGTAGTGATCGGAGTCCTCGGCACTCGAGAAAGTATAAGAAAAGTGCACTTTTCGTCGCGAAATCCCTCCGCGGGAACTTTAACTCCAACTTTCGATGCGTATTTCATTATTACTCGTCAAAAGCAAGATGTATCCTTTTTGAGTACGTTATGACCCTTCCGGGAGGTAAACCGGAGGCCACGATTGAGTCGCCCTCGTCGAAACTTGCATTTCTTTGCCCGTTGTTTTGTGTCAAAATGTGCATTCAAAGTTGTACTTATCCTGCATTGTTATGCACGTCACTTGCATTCTCATGCACATCACTTACATTATTGTGCACGTTTCACCGGTATTGTCATACCTCCATGCTTAACTTGCGTTGTCGCGTGCATTTCTCCTTGCATTGCGATGCACTCTCCTATCGACACCATGTTTGTCTGCATTCGATGTAGTGTTGAACATGTGTTGCTAACTATGTTGTGCTTGTTAAGTTTCTCTCTTTTGCAGGCACGATATTGTATGTACGGCTCATTTGAAGCTGGTGCGACCAGACGAGCCGCACAGGTATTGTATCTTCTTCGTGTGAGACGCGGCGAGGATTAAATAATTCTCCATATTCTAACTGCATGAAATGTAGTTTTGCTTTGCATTCTTGCTTAAAACTGTTGCATTTATTGTGAATATTTGCTTCATTACAGCTCGCTGCTTTGCATGGTCATGAGTTACGTTCAGCTTGGTGCATATCATTCGGCATTTTGCCCCTGCTTGCGGGCATGCCTGCGGGCACGTCTTTGTTTATCTCGCCTGTTTGTCTAAGTCTTCGGCCTTGTCAAAAATGAGTCGTCTTTGGGCTTTGACATTCACTCCCGTCATTTATGACTTCCGAGTTCTGTCAAAGAGGGGCAACTGTAGACACTTCATTTTTGACCGACCTTAAGACTCAGATGTCACCGATTGAGCGCTTGGTGATGATGTATATTGTGCTCGTTCTGAGGTTTCGGAGTCTTGGCTGCGAGCCTTGCCTCTAGACTTCGGGGCTCTTTTGTGCTTTGTCTCGGTTTGCGAACCAGGTCCTATTTTCTCTGTTTTCTCTTCCCAAAGGGAGGGAGAGGTCTCGTAGACCATCTCTCAGTGGCCATAGGCTACGTTTCATGGTCATAGGCCATTTTTTCCGTTTGGAGACCAGTTTCCGATTTTTAGAGCCGTTAGCCGTGTGCCTCGGTTCAGGACTGCTTAACTACCTCCGTTTGCTCCGGGTTTTGGCACACACCTTGTTTCCTCTCTTTTGAGGGACATTGTGGCCCGAGAGACCACCTTCGTGGTCGCACGCCACTTTCGGTACCAAACAGCCTATTTTTGGGGCCCCGGCCGCGTGTTTTGGCCCTCGAACCCTCGTTCTGCATCGGTTAGGGTTCATTTTTGGTATGGATCCTATTTTCATTGTTTGGGAGGTGGTACTATAGTGAGAGACCAGCAATTCTTTTGGAAATCATTTTCTCTCTCCTCCAGCCGATTTTCTTGACAGAAAGCTGGTTTTCCTCACTTTTGGGCCATAATTTCTGGTCTCCCATACCACCATTGTGTTGTACTCATCTGGGAGGCCACCAATATGGGTAGGCCGACCAGCTTTTCTTCCTGACCCTTTTGAACCTTGCTAGAAAGCTGATTTTCCTCTCCCCTGGGCCACAGTTTCTGGTCTCCCACCATACAGTTGTATTCTACTTATCTGGGAGGCCACCTTTCTGGTATGGCCGACCAACATTTCACCTTGAGTGGTCGACCGACCACCTTGGTTGGTCGGCTAGCCTTCTGCTTTTTGGCCTTCCTGAGTGCAACACAGCTGTGCCAGCTGTGAAGCACTTGACCCTTCCTCCGGGATTTTGAGCCTTTTGTTTGTCTTCTTGAGGAAGATTTGATCCTTTTGCTTAGCTTCAAGGAGAAGCTTGACCCTTTTGTCAAGCTTCTTGTGGAAGCTTGACCCCTTTGGTCTAGCTTCTTCAAGAAGCTTGACCCTTTTGGTTAAGCTTCTTTGAGAAGCTTTGACCCTTTCTTGAGGCTTCTCCAAGAAGCCTTGGCTCTCTTCCTCTATAAAACAAACCTCCCCTCTCCATTTGCAACGGTTAGAAACATTTGGCTAAGATAGATACACCCCACCCTCCATAGCTCTCTTCTTCAAGCTCCAAACCCTAATTTTCTTGGCCATTTACACTACACCTCATAGCCTACCACCTCCACCATCCATTCAATCACCCCGGACCTGTTTTTCAGAGGTTGAAGGCTCACCTTCTTGGTCCAGAACTTGCTGCATTGCTGTGTTACAAGGGTAAGTCATCATTTCCCCCATTTTTGCATTATTTTGCTTGATAACTTAGCCCTATTTGCAAGCATTTCAGGGTTTCGTCTTAAACTGAAAAGTGTTTATTTTGGGCTCCTCTTGAAGTTTGATTAAGGACACTTTTCTGTTTGAGGTCATCTACCTCCTTGTATGCTCCATCCCTCTTTGTAGGCTTATTTTGCTTCCTATCTTAGCCTTGCTTGGAAGGATTTTTGAGGTTTGTCATAAACTGGAAAGAGTCTTTTTTTGAGCCCCTCTTGAAGTTTGGTTAAGGGCATTTTTCTGTTGGGGGTCATCTACCCCCTTGTATGCTTGTTTGCCTCTTGTTTTGAGCCTTGCACCTAGGCCTTTGTTTCATGCTTTGTTTGGCCTCCTAGACACTGAAATCCAATGGATTTTCAGTGGCTATCACACTGTTTTGAGAGCTAAAATCAGAGAGGGGTGACTCTCCCACCCTTTGATTTGTTTACTAGCTTTGTTGGCCTTCCAAAGGGGCTCTTACTTGCATGTTTCAAAGTCACATTTCAGGCCCTATTTGGTGAGTTTTAAGGTCTTCCTTAGCTCTGACCGGAGCCCTTTTGGCCATATTTTGTGTCCCTCATGCATGTGTAGAGCAATCCTCCTCAAGGCCTTTCAAAGGGACCTTTCATTGCATGCTTCATTGGCCCATTTCAAGCCTTTTTCAGTGAGTTTTAGGGTTGTCATAACCTCTTTCTAGAGGTAGTTTTGCCACTTTGTATGTCCATCATATATGTGTAGAGTAATCCATCTCATGGCCTTCCAAAGGAACACTTCATTTTTGCATGCATTGACTGAGTTTCAGTGGTTATTTGGGCATATTTTGGCATAGCATATTTCTATTTTTGGCTAGTTTGGTGAGCCCTCATGTGCTTCACATACTTGTAGTGTAAATCATGGTTCACTAGCTTATTTCGCATGCTTTGTTGACCCTTGATTTTAGCTCTTTTTGGCCATGCCTTAAACTGATGTTGTGCATATTTTGAACTGACTTAGCTCTATTTTCGGGTCTCGTGATCGAATGATGTTTGTTTTGCATGCTTGTAGTTCAATACCCATGCTTAACTTTGAGTTTTAAGGCTCATTCCATGTATATACTGAGGTGTGTTCATGTTTTGGGTCCATTATGCATCATATTTCAGAGCTTGTTTGAATGTCATATTGCCATGTTTCGTACTCTTTAAATGCGTTTGAGAGTCGGGCTTGTATGCCTCATTTATCGACCATTGAGCTTCATTTCTTTGCATTTTGAGCCATCATTTTAGGTCATTTCCCCACTGTTTCAGAACTGCCTACAGTCTGTTTGGGGTTGATTTTGCCATTAGTGCATTGTTTTGGGTACCTCTAGAGTAACGCACTTCACTAGTTTCGGTACCTGGGCCCTCTAGCTTGCATTGTGTGCCATGTTTGCATGTTTCGGGACCATTTTGTATCATGTTTCAGAGCTGGAGTTTGTGTGCTTGTATGCCATATTGCATCATTTTCCATGATTTGGTAGAGTGGCATTTGATGCCTTAGGATCGATCCCTTGCATCGTGCATGTTTGTATGTGTTTCGGTTGTCTCATTTCCATCATATGGCCACTGATGTGAGTGTGGGTGAGGTCCACTCATGTTGGTGTAAGTCCATCGTGCATTGTGTATGTCATTTCAGTCCATAGCATTGCGTATGTTAGGTTGTATGTTAGAGCATTGTGTATGCCATGTTACATCACGTGCATTATGTATGCCATCTTAGTCTATAGCATTGCGTATGCTAGGTTACATGTTAGTCGCATTGTGCATGCCATCTCGTTTGCATTGTGTTTGGGATAGGAGTTAGCCCAAGCACGAGAAACGAGGGACGTTCCGTACTCCAAGTGACGAAACGTGTCTCAATTCCCGGTCGTCGACACTCCGGATTAACCATGATGGAGTCTAGGCTTTGTTGTGTTTATATGTGCATTCATTTCACATCGAGTCGTGCAATTCGACTCCTCGGCCATCGTGCATCGAGATGCGTGATTGGTGGCACGAGGATCGAGGTGTGCATACATATGTGAAAATACTTTGCCATGCCCCTTTCTTGCTCTCTGTTGCAGCAAATTAGAAATCAGTAACTTTCTAAAGCCTTGCACAACATTCCGGGATTAATTGCAAACAGAGGCGAATCAAGGCATCGCAATGGATTCCACGCAAGGCAACTCGAGCATGCATCTTTCATCATTCAGAATAGAGCTGAGGCGGTCCATGAATTTGCATGCTAGTTTATTTACTTTCCTAGTTAATTTGTTAATTAAATAGGATTTTGTAATATTTAATCATTCATTCGGACTGTAATTATTTATTCAGACTGTATTATTTATTCGGACCCTCCGAGCGAGGGCATAATTGTAATAAGTGTGCGTGTGTGTGATGTATGTCTTCCAACCCCCATTTCTTTCTCCCTTTCATTTACCAGCTTATGATGGTTAGATTAGGGCATGTTTCAATTAGCATACTTATGCTCGCATGTTTTCATCCATTCATCTGTCTTGCATGCACCAAGCTCGGCGCATCATACTAACTGCATTGTATTTCAATTATGAGTTGAATACTTGTTAGTTGTAGCATTTCACATGCCATCTTTAGAATAGTCGAGCCTATTGTAGTTGCATTCCTGCATGTGTTGCATTAGGCATTTCAGCATAGTTAGGATCATGCATGGATTTCTAACATAGCTTTTGTTTTGGCTTGGAGTACTTGGTAAGTATTTATGCTTTAGCATCCTTGCATATGTGTGAGTGACTGCCATGATAGCATGCTTACTATGAGGCTATTTGCTTATCTGCCTGAATGCCTATGGGTGAAGGTTGGATTATCTAAATTGGAATAATGCGTTGACTGTGAGTTTTAAGCCCACTAGCTAGTGGCAAAACCATCTTTTCTAAGCCCACCCAAGGGTGCCAAAATCTGCATTTTTAGCAAACCGCTTTAAAAAACAAACATGAAATGTTTTGTTCCAATTCAGGCGATCCAGTCTATACTTGTATGCTGTGCGCATCACATAGTAAATCTAGGCTAATAACCGGAATAAGAATGCATAATGTTTTCAAAACTCGATATCATGGTTAGTAGAGGCCGATCTTTGATCGGGCGAGCGGGGGTGCTCACGAAGTGACTTTTCCCAATCGTACCCAAGTTCCTGAGCTGAGGCAACTTTGGTGATGATGAACACATGGCCTTAGGCACGAGTCAGGGTTTCCCAAATTCCCAAAATAAAATATTTAGGTAGCGATTCTGTATCTGGCAAAGCAGTCCATGTTTGGCACTTCTTTCAAAAGAATCTGTTTTCAAAACGATTTGTCGGATTTGGACTCTTTGATGATTCATCGGTCTTGCATTGCACTCTGCGAGATTAGATACAGGACCGTGATGTTTGAGTCCTGAACTGTAGTGAGCCCCAATGAACAAAACGGGATTCATCCTCCCGGGACGTTCGGGGACGACTACACCATGCTATGAGTAAATTGTCTTCCAAACTGCATCGGCGATCGATGGATACATATGGGTAAACCACTGAGCTCCGAACGAAAGGAGGGAAAGATGGAAGATCTGCGAATTCGACGAAGTGATGATTAATGCGCTCTCTCAGCTTGGATTCCTCAGGTTCTTGCTAGCCTCCCCAGCCATAAGTCTTAAAAGAAGAAAAAGAAGCTGTAGCCTTAGAAGAAGAACTTCTAATATCCATGTTTGCAAAGTTTTGGGATAGAGAATTATGAACAATAGGTTCGTAATCCAAATGTCGATAGTTTGCAAAAGCTTCCATGACTTGAATATAGGGAGATGGATAGGAGTGGCTAATAAATGCATGAAAATTCTTTCGAGGGCAAACATTATTATCTAACAACTCCTCGTATGCTCGATCTATGTCAAAGAAAGTTTGTTTGGCCATGTGAGTTGTATCAGTCCTTTCGAATGCTTAGATAATGAGAAATGTTCAAGGTGTAGAAAAGAATTTAATGCAGGCGATTGCAGTTCTAAGAAGATGTGAAACCCATGCACGTCCTAAGACGTGGGTGAAGTGTTTTGATCCACTAATATCACCAAGTATTGGGTATATTAGTGCGGGGGGTAATGTTGGCTGTATAAATTGTATAAGCCAATCACGATTCAACACGTGGTATGAGAAGGGCAATTTGGGAAGGTAATATAAATCGCCAACCATAGTTAGACACGTGTCAACCCATATTGGTAATAATGGGTATGCATAGCACTAGAATGATCAAGGGATATAAGGTGATGTGGCCTAACGGTTACTCACAAGATTCAAATTCAAAATCAGAAGGGAAGCCTAACTACAGACATGGCGTAGTGGAGCTAACTGTGAGAAAGCATGATCAGTGATCATGGAGGGATGTTTCGACGGTTAGAAGCTCATTTCGACGATTATCATTGAGAAGTATAAATAGCAGAGAAGGCCCCAGAAAGAAGGACCCAGACTTAGATCCAAAAACCAGTTTTTGTCTACTTTATTTTCTTTCTAGTTTTTACATTTCTTATTATTTACATTTCTGCACTTCAAATTCTTGTATTGCACTTTATTCATAGGAGTAGTTTCGAATAGCTTGTTGCTGTAAACCTCTACGAGGCTGGATCAGATCATTGTAAGTTTTTCATTTTTACTTAATGAAATGCTGCAATTATTCTTCATTTAATTGTTGTTTACTAAATTTTCCTAAACAAGCCACCAGTAAAAGTCCTCTTCATTGAGGTTGAAAGAACTGAAATACAATCGCCTGATAATTGGTTGGCAATTAATTTTCTGTAAGGACTGATTGATCATTGCTAGCACGCTTAAAATTACAATATTAACCTTCGAAAGCCAAAAAAAGCCAACAGAAATATTCATTTATTTGAAAGTTGAGCACTTTCTACTGAAGCCAAGTAGCCATAACAGTGTCAGTGACAGTGAGCCAATGCCAATGATAACCTCCTCACAAGATGATACAACCCCTACATGCTGCCTATCGATTATAAGGTTAAAAAAAAAATTAAATAAGTTAAAATAAACTAATTATTAAATAGTAACTAGCAATGTGCATTTAATTTTAGTACCTAATTATCAACTTTTATATTGCAAAGAGTTACATGAAACATAGTTATCCTCGATTAAGAATCCTTTCTGAATACTATTTCAACCTCAAACCTGCTATTAAATTCCAAGTTCAAACTTCTGTTCCAATGCCTTCCCATCATCCAAAACAAACATAAACAATCACAGACAATCTTGAGAAATATGACAATCTTCCACCAATCTTGAGAAATATGACAATCTTCCACCAATCTTGAGAAATAACAGTATATTAGTATTATGTCTCATATCGGTTGATATCTATATAATATTACAAAAGGATTTTTGAATTTATGTATATTTTTGTCTAACATAGTATCATCAATGGTTCAGATTACATTTCTTAACTATTTAAGGATCAAGATGATTTCTTTATTTTGCATTTTTGTGACAACCTTCACCTCTGATTACTGCTAAACTGTGAATGAACATGATAAGTAACTGATTAGGATGAAATCCTAAACTGATTGCATGAGTATGTTGCTTGATTGCATTTCTATCTGTTTATCAATTGATTGATTCTGTTCATGTTTTAAGTTTTGAACTGCAAATTGAAGGCCTTATCGGCGGTCGAATCTGAAATTGATTGGTATTTTATGCTAATTAGGATTTATGTGATTTTATGGTAGATTTAATTGAAATTTGATTTGGTATGATTAAATTAGATTAAATAAAGCTAAATCGCATTAGTTGGAGTTTATTACAATTTTGCCATTGAGTGGCCATTTCCTAAAAAACTTGTTTGGGACTTAATTTTTGTATTTGAGGCATCATTCCTTCAGCCATTTCCCTAGACCAAACCGTGGGAGAGAGAGAAAGCTAGGAGAAGTTTGGAATTCATCTTGAAATCTTGCTTGAATCTAGAAGAATTGAGGAGAGATTGCATAATTGAGCTTGTATACCTTGAATTCAAGACCTAAGGTAGATATTTCATCCTCTCATTTGTGAATTTGAGTTGTATCTTGCATGGTTCATGGTAATTTAGAGTTAAAAGTCAAGAATTGGTTTAAAGAGTTGAATTTGAGAGTGAATTCATGCATGCATGTACACATTCTTGAGTTTTGAGGTCTTTCCCCTGAAATTTGCTACATGCATGTTCATATTTTGATTATAGTTCAAGAATTCATCATGTTTTTGGAAGGATTTAGTTATTTGATCATGTATTTGAAGCTTTGAATTTAATTGAATACATGCATGTTGTGTTTGAGCTTTGTTCTTGAAGTTTATTTGAAAATGGTGTTCAATTAACTCATCCTTGGGCTTTGATTTCTCAAATTGATCTTCAAAACATGTTATATTATGGGTTTAAAGTGTTTTTCTAGAAAATTGGCCCAAAAGGATCGAATTTGAGGCTTTTAAAGTTGAGTTTTGTGCTTGGGGATGAATCTAAAAATTCCAGATTTTGGACCCACGCTCGAGCGTAGGACTTCACGCTCGAGCGTACCCTCTGAGTCGTGCACTTCTGCTCGAGCGAGGAAAGGCATGCTCGAGCCTGAAATGCATATGCCCAGAAGTTCATGTGTTTTACAGTCCGCTCGAGCGAAAGAGTTCACGCTCGAGCGAGGACCGGAGTCTCACGCTCGAGCGGAGGTCGAGCATCCGTCGAGCGTGAATTGCATGCATCCAATAATTTTCATGAAGTTTATAGTCCGCTCGAGCGAAGGAAGTCACGCTCGAGCAGAGATCCTTTGTCTGCATGTCCGCTCAAGCGTAGAAAGCCACGCTCGAGCGAGACCCCTATTTTCTGAAAATTTTGAAAAGTGTTTTAAAGTGCATCTTTGCATCCTCTTTCCATCCTAGGCATTCCTAGGCCATGTTTAAGGCATCTTAATGAGGATATTGATGTAGAACCACACCGAGTCAAGTTAGGGACTAAGTTGTTGATTCCCAAGTGTGTAACTTAGTGTGTGTTCATTCTGTAACTGTGTAGGGTTGGCATCCGAGGACGCTCATTAGCTGCTTATAGCCCAGTGCTCTGTGAGTAACAATGTTGTAAAGATATGTTCAATTATGAATATTTTCTGAATGATCAACTGTTCTGCGTACTGAAACATTCTTGTTTAATGAATGAATGTTTGTCCTATTTGTCAACTGTATTCGTGGCATCCATAGCAATTTACTGTTACTGTACTGTTATTGCTACTGTTACAGAGATCTCTGTCGGTTCCCACATTTGGAACCACTACTGTTTATGTTATGATGGCCATCAACCGACTGTTCGGTCTGTTAAGACCTACTGTACTGTTTTGCTATGGGATGCACCACATATGACTGCTATGGTTTCTAAGTAACTGATATGACTGTTTATTTACTGAAAGGACATTCATTCTTAACCTCTTTACACAACTGTTATTCATTGGGCTTTAGCTCACTGTTTATATATATATATATATATGTAGGTGTCCAGGCACCGGACCGGAGCTAGGAACGTCGAGTTAGCTCTTGTCTTGTCAAGCCAACCATCGTGCCTCACCTCGAGGTTCCAAGTGCTGCCAAGCCAAGGCTGTGTTGGGGTGTTTTAGATTCACCCTTTTTTTGTCTCTATTTTGTATTGACTGTTTAAGACTTGCACTGTACTGTTATGGTAGGGATTTGGTCCCTAACCTAAATGTCTGTATATGATGTATGCATATACTGTTTTGGTTTTGAATGTGAATATGTTCGGAAAAGTCTTTTTGCATTCAGACTGTCACAACTCATTGGACATCTTTTATTTACTGTTTTGGCTTCCGCCAGCCCCTTACTCTGTATTACTGTCATTACTGTTAAGCAGGCCTTTGGTAATCACAGATTACTGGCCGGTTACGGTGCTAAACCCATAGGGGTGGGTTTGGGTTGTGATAATTTTCCTCCAAAATGGATCATTCAATACCTCTCTATCTCAATGATCTATTCCATCTTCCTATGATATGTTCCATCTATCTCTCCTTGCATGACATAATTTTCCAAATTGATCTACGAGATTATGGCTCATTTTGGCAACAAGCTAAAAAACTAGTTTTTTGACTTTTTAACTTTTTTAGCCAAAAGAAGCCATTTTTTTGCCAAAAAAGCTATCAAAATAGTCAAAAAATCAATTTTTTATCAGCTTCCCAAAACACTCATATGTATCTATGAAACTCTAATCTAGCATATCCTTTGTAGTTAATTCTTGCAAATTTGCTTGCACTTTCAAGATTCACTTTGGATCAAACTATTTTTTTTATTGAGTGAAACATGCTAATGTGGTTTTTTTTTTTTTTTTTTTTTTTTTTTTTTTAAAACTTATGACAACTGATTTTGTGGCTTTTAAGTTTTTGACTTTTTAGCCTATTGCCAAATGTATCCTTAGTTCTCAATTCACATAATTAGTTTTGTTTGATTTCTTAATTTTTTTTTTATTTTCCTTTTTCAAAGTAATTGGTTCTCTGCATTTGATATTTA
The DNA here is from genome assembly GCF_055761805.1 of Camellia sinensis. Lineage (NCBI taxonomy): Eukaryota > Viridiplantae > Streptophyta > Magnoliopsida > Ericales > Theaceae > Camellia > Camellia sinensis. Next base: position 227,162,174 of record NC_138961.1, on the reverse strand, counting down.
ATCATTTGTATTTTTTTAAATCATCTATTTAACGTGATATCATTCTTCGATTTTAAGGTGGATAACAAAAATTCTACAACGGCAAAGCAAGCTTGCACTGACGTGACAGTATTGTGTGTATTGCTTTAGTTTCCTTTATTGCTTTAGTTCATCAAATTTATATGTGTGTATTCAAAGTTATTGCTTCATTGTAATGGTTGTTTGGTATTTTTTTTAAATGTGTTTTGTGCATAAATTTCAATTTCAGTTTGGACTCTCCAAGTAATAAATGGTGAACTTCATAATTTTGGGTTTCATCTTTTTATGTTAATAAATTATTGAATTTCATTATGTTCTTTTTTTAAAAACATAATTATTATTAATTGACATGGGTAAGCCCATAAAGGTTATAGCCCACCAATTAGGACCCAATACATAATTCAAATACTAAGGCCCAGCGTTGCTGCAACTCAACATGGCATTAAGAACCAATGACATCTGAACACGTGGCAAGAGAAGGAGAAGCCACATAAGCAGACAAAGATCCTGCAAAGTTATTGCACTGCACATCAGCCATTAATGAAGTCCTTTACAGCATTTATTGCGATAACCCCTCCCCGTCGAGACAGAACGGCCTCACCATGAACAATGCAAGCTAGAGCATAGACTTTCGGTCAAGATGACAGGTCGGAAGGGACAACGAAATGATTACCAGAGGATATAAGCAGACGACGAAGACAAGAAGAAGGTTAAGTTTTTTATCTCTAATCTATCTCTACATTTCATCTCTCTTTCTAACTTGCTCGTCGGAGGGTTCGCTGGGGGACTCCCCGTTCCCCGTTAAACTCTTGTGCAGGTCTTCTGGTGGGCTTAGTACCTCGGGCACCGGTTAGAGAAGTGTGGATCAATCCGACCTGTTCCATCTGGAACACGCTGTCTCATCAGTCAGCGCCGTCTGTGGGAATTCCTTTTGTTCCGCGCGCTAGTTGTGCTCATTGCCGCCAGAGACCCTTTCCCAATAACCCCTTCCTGCCACCCACCAAGGTGGATGGTCACGACTAGATCCATGGCTTCTCACCACAATGTTGCTGACCACCAAGCCGACCCTCCTAATCCAAACAACCCACCGCAGTATCTCACCAAGCTCACCAACAACATTAACTGCCTCGTCGAGCAAAACCAAGCCCTGATTAATGCTCTACTCTAAAGAAACCTTCCTATGCCTCCTCCACTACCTCCAGATATCGCACCCAACCAAGAACGAGTGTAGACACCCCATTTTTGACCGACCTTAAGACTCATACGTCACTGATTGAGCGCTCGGTAATATTGCATATTGTGCTCGTTCAGAAATTTCAGAGTCCCGGCTGCGGGCCTTGCCTCCGGACTTCCGGACTCTTTCGTGTCTTGCCTCGGTTTGCGAACCAGGTTCTGTTTTCTCTTCCCGAAGGGAGAGAGAGGTCTCGTAGATCATCTCTCAGTGGTCGTAGGCTACGTTTCGTGGTTGTAGGCCATTTTTTCCGTTTGGAGCCCGGTTTTTTATTTTCGGAGCCGTCGACCATGTGCCTCGGTTCGGGACCGCCTAACCACCTCTGTTTGCTCCATTTTTTGGTATACACCTTATTTCCTCCCTTTTGAGGAACACTGTGGTCTGAAAGACCAACTACGTGGTCGAATGCCACCTCCGGTGCTTAACAGCCCATTTTCGAGGCCCCGGGCTGCGCGTTTCAGTCCCCGAACCTCCGTTTTGCATCCGTTTTGGTTCATTTTTTGTGGAGACCTTATTTTCATTGTTAGGAAGCTTGTAGGAGGATGGGAGGCCAGCAATTGTTCTGAAAAGCCAACTTTACTTCTTTATCGCTCTCCGTCGCTCGTTTTCTTCACTAAAAAGCTAATGTTGACCACCCCGGGGCCACTTTCTTTAGCCCTAAACCCCATATTTGTGTTGTACACACCTGGGAGGCCACCAATATGTATAGGCCGGCTAGTAATTGTCCTTGATCCTTTTAAACCCCTCTAAAAAGTTGGCTTTTCTCTCTCCTGGTTCACATTTTCTGGGTTTTGACTACATATTCGTGTTGTGCACACATGGGAGGCCACCTTTTTGGGGTAACCGGCCAGCAATTTTGCTTGACCCTTTTGACCCCTGGCCGACCGGCCATGGGGGGTGGCCGGCCGGCCACCTGAACCTTTTGAACCTGGCCGGCCATGATCCTCTCTCCAAGTGTATTCCAGCTGTGCCAGCTGTTTCCCCCCAGATCCTGTATCTGAGGGGCTGCCTTTTGGAGGGGAAGTTTGAATTTGTTTTTTCCCCCTCCCCTTTCCTTGGCCTCTCTCCGTCTTTATAACCATCACCCTACCTGATTTCTTAGGGTTAGAAAAACCAGCTAGGATTCATATATACACCCTTCCATATATCTCTCTCATTCAAGCCTCCAAACATCCTTGTTCTTGACCTTTACACTACACCTCCAAGCCTACTACCTCCACACCCCATTCCAGCACCTTGGAGGCCATTTGCAAAGGTTAAAAGCTCAGAAATTTGGACCAAAAGCTGCTGAAAAGCTTCTCTTCAAGGATGAGTCCCTATTTCCCCTTTTCTTGCCTAATTTTGCATGATTGGTTAGCCTTATTTGCAAGTATTTTTGGGCTCCGACCTGATCTCTAAATAGTCATATTTTGAGCTCCTCTTCATGTTTGATCAAGGACTTTTTGCTGTTTGAGGTCTTGTCCTCACCCTTTGTGTTTAATCTTTCTTTTAGGCCTATTTTTGTATGATATTTTAGGCTTATTTGTAAGCTGTTTTGGACTTGGTCATAAACTGTGAAATGTATTTTTTTGATCCCCTCTTCAACTTTGTTGAAGGGCTCTCCTCTGTTTGAGGTCAGCTGCTACCACTTGCCTCTTTATCCCTCTTTTAGGCCTTTTTCTTGCATGCTGATTTAGCCTCACTTTTGTTCATTTTCGAGACTTGATGTAAACTTTAAAGTGCTTCATTTTGAGCCCCTCTTCAACTTTGTTGAAGGGCTCTTCACTGTTTGGGGCCAACTGCTGTCCCTTGTCTCTATTCTCTTTTTTTAGGGCTATTTTTGCATGATAGATTAGCCCTATTTGTGTTCACTTTTGAGATCTGTTATAAACTGGAAAAAGTCTCATTTTGACATCATCTTCATATTTGATTAAGGGCATTTTCTTATTTGAGGTCTCATGCTTCCTTGTATGCTTGATTGTCCCTTGTTTTAAGCCTTACACCTAAGCTCTTGTTGCATGATTTGTTTGGCCTTCTAGCCACTGAAATCCAGTGGATTTTCAGTGCCTAGAACACTATTTTGAGCCTCCAAATCAGAGGGGGGTGACCCTCTCTCTCCTTGACTTGTTTGGTGGTCATTTTGGCCTTCCAAAGAGACCCTATGTTGCATGCTTCGAAGTCACTTTCCAGGGCCAATTTGGTGAGTTTTAAGACTACCATATTTGATTTTCATAGTTTTTATGCCATGCTAAATGTCTACCTTGCATGTGCTTAATAACTCCTTGCATGGCCCTCCAAAGTAACTCATTATTTTTGCATACCATGGTTGCATATCAGTGGTTATTTGGGCCTATTTTCATATGATTTATTCACTGATTTTTTCTGATTTGGTAAGATTCCATGTGCATCATATACTTGCCATGTAAACCATGATTGCTAGTTAAGATTGCATGCTATTTTGTCCACCATGCTAGCATCTTTTGGCCATGCTTTGAACTGGAAATGTTCATGTTTTGGGACTGCCTTGGCTCTGTATTCATGCTTCATGATCAAATAATGCATGCTTTGTATAGCTATAAGTCATTCCATGTGCCTAGTTTCGAGTTTCGAGATTCATCTCATGCATCGGGTGCCATTTTTCCATGTTTCGGGGCTGTTTAGCATCATATTTCAGTGCTGGAATTTGTGAGTTTGTATGCCATCTTGCATCCCTTGCCATGCCTTGTTAGAGTTGCATGTTATGCCTAGGATCGGTTCTCGATTTGCGTGCATGTGTGCACGCGTTTCGATAGTCCCCTTTTTCACCTACTGGCTACTGATGTGAGTGTGGCTGAGGTCCACTCATGTTGGTGTAAGTCCATCATGCATGGTGTATGCCATTTCATTTCATAGCATTGTGTATGCTAGGTTGTATGATAGAGCATTGTGTATGCCTCGTTACATCGTGCATTGTGTGTGCCATTTCATAGGATTGCGTATGCTAGGTTGCATGTTAGGATTACATTCATGCATGTCATGCATATTGCATTGTGCTTGGGATTGGAGTTAGCCCAAGCATGGAAAACGAGGGACGTTTCGTACTCCGAGTGACGGAACGTGTCTCAATTCCCGGTCGCCGACACTCCGGATTATCCATGATGGAGTCTAGGCCTTGTTGTGTCCATATGTGTATTCATTTCATATTGAGTAATACAATTCGACTTCTCGGCCATCATGCATCGAGATGCGTGATTGGTGGCACGAGGATCGAGCACTACACTCCCTAAAGAGTAGTCATGCATACATATGTGAAAATACTATGCCATGCCCCTTTGTTGCTCTCTGTTGCAGCAAATCAGAAATCAGCAACCTTTCGGAGCCTGGCACGCATCCCATGAATAATTGTAAACAGAGGCAAACCGGGGCATCGCAAGGGATTCTCCGCACAAGGCAACCTGAGCATGCATCATTCATCATTTGGAACAGAGCTGAGGTGGTCCACAGATTTGCGTACAATTTATTGCTTTCCTAGATTAATGTGTTAATTAATTAGGACTTTGTATTTATTCGGAACTGTATTATTTATTCATTTGGGACTGTATTATTCTTTCGGACCCTCTGCGCGAGGGCAATGTTGTAATAAGTGTGCGTATGTGTGATGTATGTCTTCCAACCCCACGTCTTTCTCCCTTTTATTTACCAGCTTATGATGGTTAGATTAGGGCATGTTTCAATTAGCATACAGTATGATAGCATGTTTGCATTCATTTATCTGTCTTGCATGCACCGGGCTCAGCGTATCATACTAACTGCATTTGTATCTCAATTCCAAGTTGAATACATGTTAGTTGTAGCATTTCACATGCCATCTTTAGAATAGCCGAGCCTATCTTAGTTGCATTAGGCATTTCTGTATAGTTAGGATCATACATGGATTTCTAACATACCTTTTGTTTTGGCTTGGAGTACTCGGTAAGTGTTTATGCTTTAGCATCCTTGCATGTGTGTGAGTGACTGCCATGATAGCATGCTTACCATGAGGCTATATGCTTATGTGATATAACTGCCTGAAAGCCTGTGGGTGAAGGTTGGATTATTTGAATTGGAATAAATGCATTGACTGTGAGTTTTAAGCCCACTAGATAGTGGCAAAATCATGTTTTTCTAAGCCCACCCGAGGGTGGCAAATCCACGTCTTAGCCTATTTGCGGGTAGCACCATCAAACCACTTTCAAAAATAAACATGAAATGTTTTGTTCCAATTCAGACGATCCAGTCTATACTTGTATGCTGTGCGCATCACATAGTAAATCGAGGCTAATAACCGAAATAAGAACGCATAAAGTTTTCAAAAATAAATATCATGGTTAGTAGAGGCCGATCTTTGATCGGGCGAGCGGGGGTGCTCACGAAGTGACCTTCCCCAATCGTACCCAAGTTCCCGAGCTGAGGCAACTTTGGTGATGACGGACACGTGGCCTTGGGCAACGAGTCAGGGTTTCCTAAATTTCCCAAAAATAAAATATTTAGGTGGCGACTCTGTATCTGGAAAAGCAGTCCATATTTGGTACTTCTTTCAAAAAATCTGTTTTCACAAAACGATTTTCCGGATTTGGACTCTTTGGTTCAGATTTAGAACTGTGACAATTTAAGAGTCCGAACTTGTAGTGAGCCCAAAACGAACAGAACGGGGACTCATCCTCCCGGGGGCGTTCGGGGACGTCTACAACGAGCCCCGAGCCATACTATCTAGCAGCCCCATCCACCCAACTTGGAAGGCTTGCGACCCCCTCCCCCAGATATGAACCCACCTCCCTGGGTCCCACATCCGTCAGTCCAGGCATCAACCCCCGAGGGAGAGGCCAGTAGCGTCCAGCCTCCGCTGCATTCCAGTGGTGACAACGTTCCTCTCTAGGATGCAGAACTCCGAGCCATGATGCTCCAGCTCCAAGGAGTCATGCAGAACATGCAGAGTAAACCATCTACCACAGCCAACTCACCATTCATTGCTTCCATCAGGGACAAACCCTTACCTCCTAAATTCAAAATACCCTTGCTTGACTCTTTCGACGACACCATCGACCCGATCGACCTTTTGGAAACTTACAGGACCCTTATAATCCTCCATGCATTCCCTAACGAGATCATGTGTCACGCCTTCCCTGTAACTCTTAAGGGGTCGGCGCGACTCTGGTTTAGTTAACTACGAGTAGACTCTATCTCCACTTTCCAGCACCAAAGTGACTCCTTTCTTAGCCATTTCATTGGTGCCCAGCGTCAGCGACGTCCGACAACCCAACTCCTCAATATCAGTCAAACCGAGGGGGAGTCGCTGCGCAGCTTCGTCACCCGCTTCAATACCGAAGCCCTGCAGGTAGCGAAAAACGATGACAAGGTCATCCTCACGGCTTTCATGGCCGGTCTATGATCATCTGACTTCCTGTTCTCCCTCTCTAAAAACGCCCCAACGTCCATGGCAACCCTACTTTCTAAAGCCCAGAAATACATGAACGCTGAAGATTTCTTAGCCGCCCGACAAGATCCTACAGCCAAAACCCCGACCCCTAGAGAGAAGACAAAGGACTCCGAAACCAGAAACACCCAGTACACACACCAAACACCTCAGTATACAGACCAACCACCACGAGCCGACCGGCCAGTACCAGCCTGACCGGCCGACCGGTTCGAACGATACACACCCCTCAATTCCCCCATGGAACAAGTCCTGAATCAGATCCAATAAGACTATACCCTAAAATGGCCCCAACCGTCACGGTCTCCTTCCAACCGGCGAGACCAGTCCAAATACTGCCGCTTTCATCAGGACCACGACCATAATACGGAGGAGTGTGTCAACCTCAAAGACCAGGTCGAGGGTTTGATACGCCATGGACGTCTCAGTCAGTTCACGGCAGCCCACCCTCAGCAAAGGCAAAGAATTGAACCTATCAGAATCGACCGCTGGCTCACCCTTCCTCGACAACCTGCCTAACCTAACCAAGGTCATGATAGACCTCCTCAGCAACCTCGGGCACAAGGCAATCCTGTCCCCCCTATCGGAGAGATCAGAGTTATTGCTGGCGGGCTCGCTTGTAGAGGACCATCCCGCTCGGCCCAGCGGGCAGAACTAAGAAAAATAAGGCAGGGCTCAGATAAAGAAGTTGTCAGACTGGACCACCCTTCCAAACAGCCCAAGAAGTGGATGGAGCCCATCACTTTTACGGAAGCCAACTACACGGGCATCCGTTACCCCCATGACGGCCCCCTCATCACCTCTGCTCTCCTCTCCAATTACAAAGTCAGACGAGTTCTCATCGACAACGGCAGTTCTTCAGACATCATCTTCCTCAACGCCTTTCGCCAGCTCAAGGTTGGGAAAGAAAGCATGTCCCCTCTCCAAACCCCACTAGTAGGCTTTACTGGAGATCAGGTGACCTCTATCGGCTCCATCGACCTTCCCATCACAATCGGTGAATACCCGCGGCAGACCACAAAGTTGCTCACCTTCCTCTTCGTCGACTGTCCCTTTGCTTACAACATTATCCTCGGCCGCACCGCCCTGAATGCCTTCCGAGCTGTGACATCCACTTTCTATCTTGCCGTCAAATTCCCCACCGACCTTGGGGTCGACACGGTGAGGGGAGAGCAGACCGTGGCCAGAGAATATTACGTGGCTTCACTTAAAGAGGTCAAGCTAAATGAAGCTATGATCATTGAAGGACTCGACGTCAGAGACGAAGACGAGCTGGTCAGAGGGGAACCGGTGGAAGAGCTCGTCGAGGTCCCCATCGATCCCACCGACCTGACAAAAATAGCTAAGATCGGCAGCCAACTATCCCCACAAGCCAAGGCCGACCTTACAACCCTCATGACTGAACACAAAGATGTATTTGCCTGGATCCACTTCGACATGTCGGGCATTGATCCCTCCTTCATCACTCATCGTCTCAGCATTGAGCCCCATTTCTGACCCTTTCGCCAAAAGCAGCGCATCTTCCACCCAGAACGCAATGCCCTAATTGCTTCTGAAGTAGATAAGCTCCTTGAGGCGCAGTTCATCAAAAATGTAGACTACCCCAGATGGCTGTCAAATATGGTCCTAGTCCGTAAAAACAATAGTAAGTGGTGACTTTGTGTCGACTACTCTGATCTCAACTGAGCTTGCCTCAAAGATAGCTATCTCCTTCCTCGCATAGATCTACTTGTCGATGCCACAACTGGACATCAAATGCTCAGCTTCATGGATGCCTTCTCTGGTTACAACCAAATCCTGATGCACCCGTCTGACCAGGAACATACCTCCTTCATCACCAACCGGGGAACCTACCATTATCGTGTCATGCCATTTGGGTTGAAAAATGCCGAAGCCACTTACAAACGGTAGGTCAACGCCGTCTTTCATCATCAGATAAGCAGGAACATGGAAGTATATGTCGATAACATGCTAGTCAAGAGCAAACTCTTCACTGATCATCTGGCCGACCTGTGAGAGACCTTCGGCACCCTACGAAAGTATCAAATGAAGCTCAATCCGGAGAAATGAGCCTTCGGCGTAGGATCTGGGAAGTTCTTGGGTTTCATGGTCAGTCAGCGAGGCATCGAAGCTAACCCCGAAAAGATCAAGGCCTTGATAGAAATGCAGTCACCTAGAACGGTTAAGGAAGTTCAGAGACATACTAGTAGAGTCGCCGCCCTCAACCGCTTCATTTCCCGTGCAACGAACAAGTGCCTCCCCTTCTTCAAAGTTCTTCGGCAGACTTTCGAGTGGACGACCGAATCCGAAGAGGCTTTCCAACAGTTGAAATAGTGCATGGCCAACCCCCCTAACTCTCCTAGGCACTCACGGGCGAGCCTCTTTTTCTCTATCTAGCCGTCTCAAGCACCGCGGTCAATGCAGCCCTCATCAAGGAGGACGGTTCAGTACAACGCTCGGTTTATTACATTAGCCGGGCTCTCAGAGGCGCCGAACAGAACTACCCATTGCTAGAAAAAATGTCCTTGGCTTTGGTCACCGCCTCAAGACGACTCTGTCCTTACTTCCAAGCCCACTCCATAGTGGTCCTCACTGACCAACCTTTGAAGAAGATAATGCAACAGCCCGAGCTGTCTGGTAGACTCATGTAATGGTCGGTCGAACTCAGCCAATTTGATATCTCCTACCGACCTCGAACGGCGATCAAAGGTCAGGCTGTTGCCGATTTCATCCTGGAATTCACTAATCTCACTCCAACCACGGCCCCGCCGCCCCCGCAACCCCACACTAAGACAGAAGACTCCCATTCTTGGACCCTCAACGTCGACGGATCCTCCTGCAAAGAAGGTAGTGGGGCTGGTCTCATCCTCACCATCCCTGAGGGTGGTTATTTCAAGTGTGCTCTCCGCTTCTTGTTCAACGCAAGCAATAATGAGGCCGAATATGAGGCATTGATAGTAGGTCTCTGCCTAGCCAAAGACATTGGTGTCAGCCATATCCGGGTGTTCAGCGATTCCCAGCTCATTGTCGGACAAATTACGGGGGAATTCGATGCCAAGAAAGACACAATGCGGGCTTACAGGGATATTGCACTCCCTCTTGCTCGCCTCTTCAATACTTTCCACATCAAGCACATCTCTCGGGCGGAAAACTCCAAGGCAGATGAGATGGCTCAATTAGCTTCTGCAGACCAGTCAGACCTCAGCCACGATGTCCGCCTCGAGTACCTAACCTACCCTGTCATTTCCCCAAACCAGCAGCAAGTCCACTTCCTCCAAAATGAACCTATTCCATGGGCGGCCAACATCTTCCTATTTTTGACAACGGGAGAACTGCCAGACGACAAACAGCAGGCCGCCAAAGTCAGGGCCCGGTCGTCTAACTACATTCTCATCAACGGCCTCTTGTACAAACATGGCTTTTCACACTCATAACTGCAATACCTCAACCCTACTCAAGCGACCTACGTGATGAGAGAAGTCCATGAGGGTATATGTGGTAATCATTCGGGTGCCAAGTCACTAGCCCACAAAATACTTTGCACCGGTTATTTCTGGCCTACTCTCAATCAAGATTCGGCTGACTTCGTGCTTAAATGTGATAAGTGCCAACGTTTTGCCAATATCTCCCATGCTCCTCCTACAGAATTGATCACACTTTGCACTCCTTACCCATTCGCCAAATGGGGGATCGACCTAGTTGGCCCATTGCCCAATTGCCGAGGCCAAACCAAATTCGTAATCGTCGCCATTGATTACTTCACTAAATGGGTGGAGGCGAAACCCCTTGCCACAATTACCCAGCGGAACACAACCAGATTCATCTGGCAGTCGATCATATGCCGATTTGGCATCCCTTAAGCCATCGTCTCCGACAACGGCAAACAATTCGACAATGCTAAGTTCAGGAAATTCTGTGCAGAACTTCAAATCCAGCCATGTTTCTCTTCCCCAGGTCATCCCTAAGCTAATGGCCAAGTTGAGGTTACTAACCGTTCTCTTCTGAAGATCATCAAAACTAAACTGGAGGCTGCTAAGGGACTCTGGGCTGAGGAATTACCAAACGTACTCTAGGCCTACCGCACTACTGCTCGAACCCCCACTAGGGAGACCCCCTTTCGCTTAACATACGGCGCTGAGGCGATCATCCCAGTGGAAATCGATCTGCCTAACCCGAGGGTTCTACACCCGAATCTGAAACTAACTGAAGAACTGTGTCAGGCAGACTTGGACCTAATCGAAGAACTCCGAGAGACCACTGCTGTCAGACAGGCCTCATATTAACAGAAAATGAGAACACACTACAACCGCAAAGTCCGACCGAGGGAGTTCGTCATGGGGGACCTTGTTTTGTGCGAAGCAACTCTTGCCACCAAAAATCCGGCTGAGGGCAAGCTGGCGGCCAAGTGGGAGGGACTTTACGTTGTTAAGGCCAGACCTCGTCCGGGCACTTACCGACTTCAGGATATAGAAGGTCGAGATTTTCCCCATCCGTGGAACGCCGAGCACTTGAAGCGTTATTTTCTATAAAGCCCTATTTTTGTATTGATCAATTGCTGTATTTTCCTTTTTGACAATCTACACATTGGGATGTTCTTGTTCTTTTCTCACATGGTGTAAATTTGTGATCAATGGGCTACACTTTAAATGACAACAATCTTATCTCAGTTATCTGTGTGGTGTTTCAATAACGCCTTACTTAAAGCCTCAGCCAGACTGAGTATGAAGAGCTCAGCTAGACAGAGTTACTTAAAGCCTCAGCCAGACTGAGCATGAAGAGCTCAACTAGACTGAGTTACTTGAAGCCCCAGCCAGACTGAGCATGAAGAGCTCAGCCAGACTGAGTTACTTAAAGCCTCAGCCAGACTGAGTTACTTAAAGCCTCAACCAGACTGAACATGAAGAGCTCGGCCAAGGCCATTCTTGCAACTTCATGTTTGTGGCATAGTCGCCACAATTCGTCAAATTTCAAGACCATGCTTTTACGCCTCTTAACATTCTTTACATTTTTTAATTTTCATTTCCCAACCCAGTCTTTCATTTCTCAACACTCTTACGACATGCCTTAAAACTTCACATTTTAAGACCTTTACATTTCAACGTTTTACAAGTTAGAATGGCTCACTGCTGGGTCGTGATTTAACACTTCACATTTCTTAACATTCTCATAAGTTAGACTGGCCCCCTACTTCTCAACCTTTACTATAATTTTTACACAAACCTTATGTGAATGACCATTCTCATTCTTTTCAGATCCACAAAAAATAAAGACAATAGTATGAAAAACACAACTCATAATTTTATTTATTCACAAACTTACACATATTTCACTACAGAAATTACAAACAAAAAACAACAACAACCAAAATTTTCTTTACAAATTTTATTCAAACCAATCATTCATCCTCGCTTGACGCAAGGTCTTCTTCTTCAACACCCGCGTCTAGGGGGGTCTGTGCCACGTCGTCTTCGTCTATCTTCACATTGCTGAAGTCCAAGTCTGGGAACAACTCTTCTGCTTTACGCTTGAAAGTTTTCCAGCCACTGTCCCAAAACTCAGCCATCTCATGCTTGTAGAAGTTCGACTGCTGGAAGCTTTGGATCACTTCCTCTTCGCCCCAGCTCCCAGCAGTCGCTCCCGACGGGCCAGCCCCCCTATCCCCCTCTCTCACCAAGCTGCTGGCGATCGCGGCATCAATGGCTATTTGAAAGTTGGCGGACCCCTTGAACTGCTCTTCTGCTGCAACACATAGATTAGGGTACGCCGTATTTTCAGATGCCAACTTGGCCTTTTCTTCCTCCAAGGCCTTCTCCAACCCCGCCTTCTCCGCCACTGACTTGGCCCGCTCATCTGCCAACACCCTCTCCAGTTTAGCGATCTTCAAGTCTGCTTCTTCTTTTTCTTTGATCGACTGAGCGCGCAGATCTTCGTTGTAGGTCATTGCCTCATCCCACCGTTCGTTGGCGACGGTGCAGGCTTTCTGGGCCTCTTCCAGCTTCTTCTGCTCGCCAGCCAGTTAGAAGGAAAGCGACACCACCTTGCGGCGTTCCGTCTCCAGCTCCAACTTGGTTGCGAGCAGCTCAGCATAGGCACGGTCAGCTAAATTGCCCTACACCACCGCCAACACCTCCATCTTCTTGGCCTTCTGGGCCTCTTCCAGCCCCCTGACACACGCACTCCGCGCGGTCTTCCTCCACCCTACAGTCTCCCTCCTAAAACTTTCAAGTTGGGCCTCCACCTCCTCCAACTTTGCCTTCAATGGCCTCACTTCACCTTTTGCAGCCGCCGCCTTGTTCAGTAGGGCTCTTGCTAAGGCAGTTGCCTCCATTTGGGCAAGGCATAATCCCCTTAGCAGCTCGGTCTTAGTGAAACTGGCCATTGAACGCACGACTGCGTCTTTCACTACTCCCAAGAGGCGATCTGCAGCAGTCCTGACTTCTCCTCCTTCTCCTTCTAGTTGCCCGGACACTGCTGGGGCGTGGTAAAAGGCGATTTTCAGCCTGGCCCTCTCTTCTCCTTGGGGCACAGGACCCCGCTTGGGCAGCTGCTCTGCCCCCTCCAAAGGGCCAGTCGCCCCATCCTCCACTCGTTTTTCAGGGACAGTCGCCCCACTCTCCACCCTCTTCGCCGCCTCCTCCAGTCCTACTTCAGGGATCTCCTCTGCCATCACCTCCTTTGTTCTCTTCAGGGCTAGTCCCTCCTCCCTTTCCCTTACTCTTTTCTTCTTCTTCAACACAGCCTCCACCTCCTTTTTGCTCTTCTCCTTCAGAGGATCGACTAGAGGTGGCCGTGGCTCAAAACCACTCAGATCCTTCCCCCCCAGCGGCTTGGGGCGCGGTCGGACACGCTCCCTTGCGATCGGCTTCAGAGCAGGCCCCAACTTTGCCTCTTTTTACTTGTCCGCTCTGGCAAACAATCTTCTTTCCTCCTCCTCCTCTGCCCTCCTCTGTACCTCCAACTCCTCCCTTGCCGGATCCTTCTCCAAAGGTTGCGGTCCCAAGTTCAGGGCAAACAACGTTGAGGGAAGGAGCAGCTCGTCCCACCTCACTCCCTTCTCTTCCCTCCATTCCCTCACCTTTTTTACTCGGTCTTCGGCCGCCTTGTCCAACTTGGGCTCGAACGATTTCATGGGGACCTTCCACGTCGTGCAAACTCCTGCCCCACCGTTCGCCGTCACAAAGAACCATCTCGGCCTCTACCCCTTTACCGAAGATGGAAGACCCGCCACTAGCCTTCTCCCCGCCACTGCTTGCAAAGTCACCCAAGTCTCCTGCTGACCGGAGGCCTTGTAGCAGGAGAAGAACTCCTCTACTGTCATCGCCGTCCCTCTGGTCGCCTGTAGCCAGGAACTTGCGCAGGTCACTACTATCTTCCAAGCGTTCGGCATCAGCTGCCCTGGCGCCGCTTCTAACTTGTTTAGCACATCCATTACTATTTGGGAGAGAGGTAGCCTCAAAGCCCCTTGCAACGTTTCCTCGTACAAACTGAATTCGTCTGGCCGCACGTCCGACGCCCTTTTCTTGGATATGGACAATCTTAACTCTATCTCCGAGGGAATTTGGTACCTCCTCCTTATCCCCTCCAACTCCTCTGCCGTAAGTATGGATCTATCCAGTTTGGTGTGCCAGTGGTCCGGCTCCACCTGACTAATAGGTCTCGCAGCTGCAATCATTGTCCTGAGGCGAGCCCGCACCGCCTGAGTCGCTACTTACCCCTCCCTTCGCTCCGTACGATATTGTTCTGCCAAATCCACCACATCGTCGTCACCTAACGGATCAACCCTTGCGGCTGCTGCTTCTTTTGGGCCATTTCTCTTGTGTATCTGCGAATGGCTTCGGATGCGGGCACAAGAAAATTCACAAAGTGTTGCAGGGGTGTCTCACTGGAAACGAAAGAGTTTACTTCTAGAATGTTTTGATTTTCTGCAAAAAGATAGGTAAAGCGGATAACACTAAAAGCCCAAGGCTTGCCTATATTCCAAGGGTCACAATTAAATTTTGCCAGCTTGAAAATTTTCATAAAATTCGCCAAAACTGCCTTTTCAACACCCTATGTTAAACTACCCTTTTGTTTCTTGCCCAACGCCTAACCTTCCCCATCACGGGATCCTGCCACGTGTAAGACCACGATCCACTGCCCCCTTCCCCTACCCTGTCTTTTCCACTTCAAATCACCATGTGCCCTGCCACTCCTCAAGCCCCGCGCACCGCCACTTCTCCCTCCACTCAGCCACCTTTCGCGGTCGGCAGTCCTCATGGTCAATCCCACCACTCGGCCACCCTTCACACTCGGCCCTCCTCATGGTCGATCCCACCACTCGGCCACCCTTCACGGTCGGCCCTCCTCATAGTCGGTCCCTCCACTTTGCCACCCTTCGCGGTTGTCCCTTCTTAGGGTCGGCCCCTCTGTTCGGCCACCCATCGCGATTGGTCTTTCACAACTATCGTCTTCTTCATTATTCCCTTCATTGGACTAAAGCTGCACTTGGGAATGGGGAACTACTGACATGGGTAAGCCCATAAAGGTTATAGCCCACCACTTAGGGCCCAATACATAATTCAAATACTAAGGCCCAGCGTTGCTGCAAATTAACATGGCATTAAGAACTAATGACATCTAAACACGTGGTAATAGAAGGACAAGCCCCATAAGCAGACAAAGATCCTACAAAGTTATTGCAGTGCACATCAGCCATTAATGAAATCCGTTACAGCATTTATTGTGATAACCCCTCCCTGTCGAGACAGAACGGCCTCACCATGAACAAGGCAAGTTAGAGTATAGACTTTCAGCCAAAATGACAGGTTGGAAGGGACAACGAAATGATTACCAGAGGATATAAGCAGACGGCGAAGACAAGAAGAAAGTTAAGCTTTTTATCTCTAATCTATCTCTACATTCCATCTCTCTTTCTAACTTGCTCGTTGGAGGGTTCGTTGGGTGACTCGCCGTTCCCCGTTGAACTCTTATACAGGTCTTTCGGTGGGCTTGGTACCTCGAGCACTAGTTAGAGAAGTGTGGATCAATCCGACCCGTTCCATCTGGAACACGCTGTATCATCATTAATGATCATGGCATGTTTAGAAAAACACAATAAATTTTGCATAAGTGGGACTTTTGTCCCTACTAAATATGAGTATCTCATTATTTCCCTAATTCGTAAATAACTGTTTTCGTACTCGTAATGTTTATATTTTTATAAATTTCTACCAAGCTTCTCATGAAAATTGCAAGGTAAGCCCTTTTTTTATGTTTTTTTATTACTATTATCTTAATTATTATCTTAAATGTTTATATCTTAATTATTTCTATCCATGACAATTATTTATCAATGGTTTTATTATCCAAATAAATTCAACCGAATGTACAAGTGAAGGTTTTTGAAAATGTCCAATTTGTCGTAGAGAGATATATTTTGTATGTGTTTTTATAGCTTATTTACGTTTAACTTGATCACAAATTATGTTTTTTTTATTATTATTAAAAACATAATTATTATTAATGATCATGGCATGTTTAGAAAAACATACTAGATTTTGTATACTAAATTCATAAATATGAGCATCTTAGTGTTTTCTTAATTCGTAGATAATTGTTTCCCTACTCTTAATGTTTGCATTTTTTTTATGTGTTTTTTAATTTTTATTTTTTCTCATCTTGATTATAACCAATTAAGTATTTATATTAAATTTTGGATTTTTTTAGGTTGAAGCATACACATATTTTGTAAAGTTTTAACTGACTCTTTTGTAAAGCATACATATATTATCGACTTGGGTGCATGGCAATATAATTTTTTTTTTACTTATGTGGTTATAATTTGATTGGTAACAGTAGTACTTGCAGGTGTGCATTGTTTGGTGTTTAATTTAACTAATTTTTTTTTTTAAAGATTGTAAAATATTAGCTGGTGTGCGTTCATTTTTTTTTATAGATTGCAGAGCACTGGTTGGTGTGCATTGATTTATTTAATTTGTTTGGAATTGCAAAGTATAGGCTGGTGCGCATTGTTTGATGTTTAATTTTCAATTTAATTTATTGAGATCGCATAACATTTGCATGTGTGCTTTATTTGGTGTTTTTTTTTTTTTTTTTTTAAGATTATATAGCATTAACAAGTGTACAATAATTTTAATTTGTGTGTTTTGTTTAGTGATTACAATTTTTTCTTAACTTACCTAACAGGTATGCTTTCACTATTTTGATTTGTAATATGTTGTTATTTTTATTTCAATTTTGTAGAATGTGTGGTATAAGTAAAATTGATAAAAGTTTTTTAAGAATAATAATATTTATTTATGTTATTTCAGTGTTTTTATCAAAGTTCAATATGATACGTATAAATTACAATTGTATTTTCATTCTAACATAATTTACACCACTAGTATAAATATATTATTGATATAATATATATTTGGATACTGATATTTAAAATTATGGTTCTAAATGAAATGTCATCGAGAGAGTAAGTCAATTCTTCCCACTCTTTCATTTCAATTAGAGATCTATATATCTTAGCAATTCAAGAAAAAATAAAAGAGTAAAAAATCTCATCCAAAATAACCTTGTACGGTTATAATTAGTGTTTCTGATAATGACTCTCTGATTAACTACAAAGCGAGTTAAAATTCTATCTAAAGCACAAAAGAATCATTTTGGTAATATGACCTCTCTCTCTCTCTCTCTCTCTCTCTCTCTCATATCAAAACTTGAAAAAAGTGGATCCGCGGAACAAAAGTTGTTAACTTACAAGTCTCAAATGGTACCAGGAAAAACAGTTGCTGAGTAACATAATTAAGATTTGAGCGTTCAACTGATCAATTCATTGTCAGCCACAAATCTCCCCTTAATTAAATATCCTTTCCCTTGCCTTAGTTGCCTGCAATTGCATATTAAAAATAAAAATAAAAACCTTGTTTAGTTTTAGGAACCAACATGGCTGCAATGAAGGAGATTACATTATATATAAAACACAGAAAAATTCAAAAACAAACCAACCTCTTCTTGCCAATTAATTAGGCATGTTGCAGAAGAAAGCAAAATGACTTGCACTGTCGACCCTGTTGCTATTCCGCTCCAAATCCCCTTTCCACTTAAATGTTGAACAAAACCCAATACAATAGCTACTGGTATTCCAATCAGATAAAATGCCCCAAAATTGATGTAGGCTCCAACATGCTGCCACCCACTTCCTCTGGCAACCCCTGTTCAAGAAATAAACAGCATAGGCTGTGTTATAAAGCAACAAGTAACAGTACTTTATCCGAAGGATTAGATGATATTGTACCAGTTCATCATAGTCCACAACCAAATAATGGTTTTATGCCTAGCAATAAGTTCATAACCAGAAGGATTTAAGATCTTTACAGTGTCCCAAAATCATCCAACCATAATGGTTTATAACATTTATGACTTAAATCTTTGCAGTTATCCTCAATAGCCCAAACTGTCACACAAGTTATTCTTTGCGTCTGAAAAAAAATGGTCATTCCCATCATGTAATTTGATTAATGTATACTTTTTTCTCAGAAGTAATACAGTTGCACTTTTTTTAGGGGTCTTTCATATATGTTGCTCCCATAGATATTATAATTGTTTGAATGAACATAGCTCAATATGGGGAGGTAAGAAAATAACCGGATAGTACTGCTTGTAAGCTGTCCATGGTGATTGAGAAACAAACAAGAGGAGTCATTTCTTTGACATAGTCCACAACTTCCTTCTCCTCACTGTATGCGTATCCCAGAACAAAGCGGCAACAGAACAGAATTGTGCTTATAATAATTGCCTCTGCAACTGCAAGAACCATTACAGTGCAAACAGCCAGTCGAGCAGCCTGTGGATTCCCAGCTCCTAACTCATTTGAAACCCTAGTGCTACAAAAATGGTCAATGTACTCATTTCAGTAACATTAAATATACATATAAGCACGTTGATAAATGTCAAAAATTAGAAGTAAGGTTCTATGCTCTAGAATACAGTTTTAAAGCAAACCTTGCAGCGGCACCAATAGAATATGGTATGAGGTAGTGCAATGAAGTAGTTGTAAGGCTGCTTGCAAATATGGTATAAAAAAATAAAAATTTAAAAAAAAAAAAAAATCATATGTAATTCTGTTGTAAAAACCCATATAATCCAATTTACAAGCATAGAGAAGAAGCATACCATATTGAAAGAACAGAAGATTCAAGTTCTGGGTTTGATAAAAGCCCAGACAACAATATGACCAGTTCAAATGACCACCATTCAAGACTGTACATTTGCATGAAAAGGAAATATCAGGGGCCAAACGATACTTAAAAAACGCTTGACTAAGAGCTGAATTGGATTAACAGAAATACCAAACCATTCCAGCAGAAGGAAGAGCCAGGCATAAGAACTCCCCAATGCTTAGGAAAACATCCTTTGAGAAGGAAGCACGGGTTTTTTCACAAACTGGAGAATACTTCAAGTAAATCCCTAGCAAGATCACATTTACCCAATACGATAAACCAATTGCCAACGCTGCTCCCTCAGTTCCTAATTCAAACTTAAATACCAAAGCCCAACAAAGAGGCATATGGAAAGATAAAGTTACAAGCGAGCATAAGAGCATTGGAAGGATCAAACTCTGAGTTTGCAAATAAGGAACCAGTGATTCAAGAATGGCATAAGGAAACAGTGATGGAATGAGCCAAATTGAGTATTTTCCAGCTTCCACTGAAATTGAAGGGTCTTGGCCAAAGAACACGAGTAGTTTGACCATGAAGACCCAAAGAAGAGATATTGGTATACAAATCAGAATGAGAGAGAGAATTGCTCCATAAGTATAAATTCCCAGCTTCCGATATTGACCTGCGCCGTAAGCTTGCCCACATAGAGTTTCCAATGCACTAGCCATTCCAAACTGCATAATAAACAAATTACTATTCAATTAGTTATACTTTGTGACAAAATTTTTACACGATTAGGCAAATTTGTACCTGGCACATTTTAACTAATTCAATTAAATAGATAGGCCTGGATACAATTCCAAAAGATCAAGCTAATACTTTCTAGTGCACATAAAGTTCTATTGGATGTAAATTATTGTTGTAGATAGCAGTACTAACTGAACTTGAAGGACAAGAAAGAAAACTTTACAACAACACTGTAGCCGGAAACATTGGTGACAGAGGTGGCAATTGCAGCACTGGAAAGGTAGAGCTCACTGATGTGCCCCACCATTATCATTGGTACAACACGCAAGAGGTATTGTGACATTGTCACCACCACCATCGGCGCTGCTATGTGGCTCACCTTCTTCAGCTCTTCCACAAATGCCATTGATGTTGGCACCAATTTCCTCTCCTCATTCTTTTGCCACAGAGGCTCTTCCATCAACCTCTCCTGCGTTAATTCTGCTTCAACAACCAACAAGAAAGGAACATAGCTATTGTTGGATCTTCAAAAATGTATGGCAAGTGATAAATTTAAAAGCATGGGAAGAAGATTTCCCTGTAATCAAGGATAAGTGACATGAAAATAGCAAAAGGAAGAAGAAGAATTAAAACATATATTATATGGTACCAAAGTTCATGAATTTAATATGCAGCCAAACTAAGCCTAGCTGAAGTTCAGTTAACAATTTTTTTATCTTACCAACTTGGTTTGAAGCAGTTTAACTATTTCAAATTAAGAATCACAATCTGTGTTCTAGTCTGACAACTCCATTGAACTCAGAAATTAGAGGTCAGAAGCACATGACTCCATCATAAAGTTTGAAAGTAAACTCATCATATTTTATGCTTTACTCATAATACAATTCATAAAAAAGTTTCGACACATGCAAATGAAAGTGAATCAAATACCACCAAGCAGTAAAAAACAATCAGTGATCTGTTCAGAACTTCTATCCAAAAACTAAAGTCAACATCTGAAGTAAACATCTTTCGTATATATAGTATACTGAGACCGAGATATATATAAATTATGTCACATCTATAATTGTTAATCATAATTGGGATTACTAGAAAAAGCAAGGAAATTTCACAAGCTAGCATGAAGAAAGTTCATTGTCACAAAGGTTGCTTCTAGAGAAAATAAAATTGTATTAAAAATAGAAATTTCAAATTCAAAACTATTTCTGATTCCTTTCCTACAATATCATGTCCTCACAATTCCTTAGAACCTAATACAAAGTTACAAACCATGAAACCATTTGGGAAATAAGCAGCCACATATACAGGAATCAGAAACATCATATATCCAATATAGACCAAAAAAATCAATGGAAATAAAAAAATGAAAAAAAAAGGGGGAAAGGGGGGGCGGGGGGGGAGAGAAAAGAAAACATAAACTTGTGAAAAGGGAATTAAAAACACAAAAATACTAAATCCTAAAAAATTATTTTTTAAAAAAAAATATTTCCATCCTAATTACCAATCTAGCTTTTGAAATTTTCAACTCAACTAAACATGGGACAAAAATGAAAGTACTTCTATTAAAGATTAGGGTTGATTCCTCTAAACTTCATAGCAAACATTCACCAAAAAAAAAATATAATAATAATAATAATAAAATAAAAAAAACACTGAATTGAAATACTGGCCATAGATAGATAGATAGATAGATAGATAGAGAAGAAGATTGTACAATTACACAGAGAGAATGAGGCGTTGGTATTTTGGGACTATTGTTTGTCGTTGTGACGATTGGAAATCACTGCCAAAACACAACAATGGCCCTGTTTGGTAGAGTTGTGGAAAAGTGCTTATAGCTTATGCCTAAACTGCTTATAGCTTATAACTTTCAGCTTAAGCTGATTTCCAGCTTATTCTTAAAGCATCTCCTGCCCCACTTAAAGAATAAGTTGTTTTCTGACTTCCACAAAGCTATAAGCTATAAGCTATAAGCTAAACCAAACAAATCAAAATAGCTTAAATTAAGCTGAAAGCTGAAATAAGCTGAAATTAAGCTGTACCAAACAGGGCCAATGTCGTCTAGTACCTACCAACCAGAAATATAATGAGGAACTTATATCAGTAGGGCAGCTGAAAACAAATTGTTTTAGTAATATTTCAACTTTCTATAAAAAAAAAAATGTATAAAAAATAAAAGTAATGTTGTGATAATTTATAATAATATTTTAATTTTTTAATTAAAATATATAATTAAAAAACAAAATCTTATCATAATAAGGCTAAGTTTGCCATACTTCAAATAATCCATCTTTTTATTTTTTTAACTTTTTTTCCTCACATCACTTATTTATTTTTTTGAACATCTTTTCGTAAAAAGACAAAAAGTACACTTATTTAGGTCATCCCAAACAACCCCTAAAAATTAGAACTTATACTCCTTCCGTCTCAAAATATTAGTCCTCTATTTCATTTTTTATTACCCCAATATATCAGTCACTCTTCAAAAATCAAATACAAAAATAATATAAATTTCTTATTTTCTCTTGTTTTATATTCATAAACAATATAAAAAGTATAATTATGATATTGATATTCTCAAAAAAAAAAAAATACTATCAAAAGGTAATTTTGAAAAATTAATTTTTTTAAAGTGTAACAATTATATAGGCTTGGTTTGGGAAGTAGGTTGGCTTTTTGGCTTTTTGGCTTTTTTGGCTATTTTAGCCTGGGCTAAAAAGCTTGGTTTGGGAAGGGCTTTTTGGCTTTTTTGACTTTTTTTGTGAGAGAAGAATGTAATCATTATAGGTTGGATGTGATGTTTTGTTTGTTATGGCTAAAATAGTCTATTTTGTTTTTTGTGGCTAAAATAGCCAAAAAAATCTGAAAACCATCTTGCCAAACAGAGGCTAAAAAAAATTAAATTCCCAAAAAGGCTCTGGCACATAAATCGATATATTAGTTGGTGCCATTTGAATTGTACCACCAATTCCTGAACTTTTCTCAACACTAATCATTGTCAAAACTTGCATTTAGGTATTAGCTAAATGAATGAATGGATTGAATTCTATCGTCTTAATATAACGACAACAATATTACGGGACCATAATCTAGGTAAAACACACAATTATGATTATTTAATTTAAATATAATAAGATATCATTTGTCAATTGAGTAAAATAATTAAAAAATTACTATGAGTTATCATATTATTATTATTATTATTTTTTTGAAAGTCTTTTGATAAAAGATCAAAAAGTAAACTAAAATTATCAATTATCAAATGAGCGAAATAACTTTCATTTTTATAAATTTATATTATAGGAATTAATAAGTGCAAGTCTATATATGTTCTTTTTATAACTTTTATCATTAAATATTAAATTATTTTATTTAAAGTTATAATTTGTATTGTCTAATGATAAAAAATAATAATAATAACAATAATAGATTTTGTTTTATTGATTTGATTCATATAAGATATTACAATGAATCGTAATGAATTATAATAATAATAATTAAGATTAAACATAATACATATATATATATATATATATAATCAATACAAAGAAGTTCTCAAAGTGAGAGGAAAAATCCTAATAAATACATAAGAAATAAGACACACTAGAGAATAATAACAATCACCATGTTTTATTTTAGAAAATTGAGTTCACTTTTTAAAAAACTAAAAAAAAATTATTATTTTTTTATTTTTAGTACTTTTTTAAAAATATTTTAAGTAATTTTTTTATTTTTTAAATACACCTAATCTAAATATACTTAAAAAATATAATATTTGTAAAAAAAATTAAAAATTAAAAATTCATCAAATACAAAAAATACAAAAAAAAAAAAAAACATTTTTGCATTTTGTTTTATTCAACGATTTTTAAAAAAAAAATTATACACATTTTACTTTTAATAAGTGCAAGTCTATATATGTTCTTTTTATAACTTTTATCATTAAATATTAAATTATTTTATTTAAAGTTATAATTTGTATTGTCTAATGATAAAAAATAATAATAATAACAATAATAGATTTTGTTTTATTGATTTGATTCATATAAGATATTACAATGAATCGTAATGAATTATAATAATAATAATTAAGATTAAACATAATACATATATATATATATATATATATATATATAATCAATACAAAGAAGTTCTCAAAGTGAGAGAAAAAATCCTAATAAATACATAAGAAATAAGACACACTAGAGAATAATAACAATCACCATGTTTTATTTTAGAAAATTGAGTTCACTTTTTAAAAAATTAAAAAAAAATTCTTATTTTTTTATTTTTAGTACTTTTTTAAAAATATTTTAAGTAATTTTTTTTATTTTTTAAATATACCTAATCTAAATATACTTAAAAAATATAATATTTGTAAAAAAAATTAAAAATTAAAAATTCATCAAATACAAAAAAAAAAAAAAAACATTTTTGCATTTTATTATATTCAAAGATTTTTTTTTAAAAAAAAAATTATACACATTTTACTTTTAATAAGTGCAAGTCTATATATGTTCTTTTTATAACTTTTATCATTAAATATTAAATTATTTTATTTAAAGTTATAATTTGTATTGTCTAATGATAAAAAATAATAATAATAACAATAATAGATTTTGTTTTATTGATTTGATTCATATAAGATATTACAATGAATCGTAATGAATTATAATAATAATAATTAAGATTAAACATAATACATATATATATATATATATATATATATATATAATCAATACAAAGAAGTTCTCAAAGTGAGAGGAAAAATCCTAATAAATACATAAGAAATAAGACACACTAGAGAATAATAACAATCACCATGTTTTATTTTAGAAAATTGAGTTCACTTTTTAAAAAACTAAAAAAAAATTCTTATTTTTTTATTTTTAGTACTTTTTTAAAAATATTTTAAGTAATTTTTTTATTTTTTAAATACACCTAATCTAAATATACTTAAAAAATATAATATTTGTAAAAAAAATTAAAAATTAAAAATTCATCAAATACAAAAAATACAAAAAAAAAAAAAAAAAACATTTTTGCATTTTGTTTTATTCAACGATTTTTAAAAAAAAAATTATACACATTTTACTTTTAATAAGTGCAAGTCTATATATGTTCTTTTTATAACTTTTATCATTAAATATTAAATTATTTTATTTAAAGTTATAATTTGTATTGTCTAATGATAAAAAATAATAATAATAACAATAATAGATTTTGTTTTATTGATTTGATTCATATAAGATATTACAATGAATCGTAATGAATTATAATAATAATAATTAAGATTAAACATAATACATATATATATATATATATAATCAATACAAAGAAGTTCTCAAAGTGAGAGAAAAAATCCTAATAAATGCATAAGAAATAAGACACACTAGAGAATAATAACAATCACCATGTTTTATTTTAGAAAATTGAGTTCACTTTTTAAAAAATTAAAAAAAAATTCTTATTTTTTTATTTTTAGTACTTTTTTAAAAATATTTTAAGTATTTTTTTTTATTTTTTAAATACACTTAATCTAAATATACTTAAAAAATATAATATTTGTAAAAAAAATTAAAAATTAAAAATTCATCAAATACAAAAAATACAAAAAAAAACATTTTTGCATTTTGTTTTATTCAACGATTTTTTTTTAAAAAAAATTATACACATTTTACTTTTAATAAGTGCAAGTCTATATATGTTCTTTTTATAACTTTTATCATTAAATATTAAATTATTTTATTTAAAGTTATAATTTGTATTGTCTAATGATAAAAAATAATAATAATAACAATAATAGATTTTGTTTTATTGATTTGATTCATATAAGATATTACAATGAATCGTAATGAATTATAATAATAATAATGAAGATTAAACATAATATATATATATATATATATATAATCAATACAAAGAAGTTCTCAAAGTGAGAGAAAAAATCCTAATAAATACATAAGAAATAAGACACACAAGAGAATAATAACAATCACCATGTTTTATTTTAGAAAATTGAGTTCACTTTTTTAAAAAAAAAAGTCTTATTTTTTTATTTTTAATACTTTTTTAAAAATATTTTAAGTAATTTTTTTATTTTTTAAATACACCTAATCTAAATATACTTAAAAAATATAATATTTGTAAAAAAAATTAAAAATTAAAAATTCATCAAATACAAAAAAAAAAAAAAAAAAAACATTTTGCATTTTGTTATATTCAACGATTTTTTTTAAAAAAAAAATTATACACATTTTACTTTTAATAAGTGCAAGTCTATGTATGTTCTTTTTATAACTTTTATCATTAAATATTAAATTATTTTATTTAAAGTTATAATTTGTATTGTCTAATGATAAAAAATAATAATAATAACAATAATAGATTTTGTTTTATTGATTTGATTCATATAAGATATTACAATGAATCGTAATGAATTATAATAATAATAATGAAGATTAAACATAATATATATATATATATATATAATCAATACAAAGAAGTTCTCAAAGTGAGAGAAAAAATCCTAATAAATACATAAGAAATAAGACACACAAGAGAATAATAACAATCACCATGTTTTATTTTAGAAAATTGAGTTCACTTTTTAAAAAAAAAGTCTTATTTTTTTATTTTTAGTACTTTTTTAAAAATATTTGAAGTAATTTTTTTATTTTTTAAATACACCTAATCTAAATATACTTAAAAAATATAATATTTGTAAAAAAAATTAAAAATTAAAAATTCATCAAATACAAAAAATACAAAAAAAAATAAAAACATTTTTGCATTTTGTTATACTCAACGATTTTTTTAAAAAAAAATTATACACATTTTACTTTTAAAATATATTAAAAATAAGTTGACCTAAAAATTAAAAAAAAAATTTGATTAAAATATTTTTAAAAATTATTAAAAATATAAAAATACAACTTGAAAGCTCTAAAAATTATTTTTTTTAAATTCAAAATCAAACACGATGAATAGTTTTAGGAAATAAAAATAAAAAAAATTATTTTTTATTGATAAGATGTTATATACACATACAACACAAATTAGCAACAACTTTTGTGGAACCCCAACCAAGGGAATCTTGAAATTGAAATAACACCTCTCTTTTTTCTCGCAATGAACAACTCATAAGCATTTTGTTTCCTTGGGCTTGATAAATTCAGTCAGTTCTGTGCAGAATATCCTCCTTCCTATCTCAGTTCAAATATTCTATCCCTTGCATTGTTTGCCTGCAAAATCCATACCAAAATTCACTTCGTCATTCAAGTTGGGATTTCATCTACTTCTCTCCCTATTTTCTTTGGCCTTCTAGACAACCAAACAAAAAAGGAAAGTGTTTAGATATGTAAGATGCATACCATATACACTTACATAAATTTTCACAAATATACATAAGTTATTTCATAAAATTGCACAAATTCTCACAAATATACATAAGTTGTAATTTTTTAAATTTTTATGAGTAAACTTGCATATGTTTGTCAAAACTTACACGATTTTGTAAAGTAACTTACATATATTTGTGAGAATTTACGCAAGTACATAAGATATGCACTTGCACACTTAGTGGGTGTTTGGGAAGTGAGTTTTTTTTATAAGTTTTTTTAGTTGTAGGATATTATTGGAGATTTTTTTTTTTTTTTTTTTTTTTTGTGTTTGGGAAGATAGTTGAATTTTTTTGTGATTGGATGTGATGTTTGTGAAAGAAAAAGTTAAATGATTATGGAATTTGATATGATATTTTTTTTTTTTTTTTTTTGATCAGAAGAGGAATATCATTAAAGTAGCCAAACGGCACTTACAATGAGAGAATCCATCCCAAAAAAACTTACACCATCAAAGGAAAAAAGAGAAACAAAGAAAATATAGGAGTAAAACTATGAAGAAAACCCAGCTGCACAACAAGTACTTGTGCTCGTACCGCAAGCAGAGGCCAACAAATGGCCGTAGAGGATGACGAGAATACATCATAGAATACAACCACAAAGTGGGTAAGCATCATTAAGCACTGATGGATTCCATAGGCAAAACCAAACCAAAAAACAAAACAAAAAACCAAGACTCCACCTCAAACCAGTGGGTAGCACACTTCCACCATGGACTTGTACATGAGCTCCTATAAGCCAAAATCGAGGAGGTCGATGTGTGGAGGCAGCAGATCCAGCGAGAAGTGGCAGAGTTGGGGTCGATGTGGTGTTGGCGATGCTGGTGTGAAGCACAAAGAAGGTAGACGGCGGGTCTAGGGAGGGCTACGGCTGGAGTGAGGCAGAGTGAAGGAAGACAAACTGTACACCCACCAAAAGGGGAAACACACCTCACAAGGAGGGAGAAGATGGAAAGCCAAGCTTCCAAAGCTTATTGATCAGACAATGGCAGAGAAAAACGGAAGAGAAAGGGGGTAGAGAGGAAGGGAGAGGTGGCCAGAGGCCGGAGCCCCCCTCCCCCACCCCCAACGGCGCTCAAAACGAAACCCTAGAAGAAGAAAAGGGTAGAGAGAGAAGCTCTCAAAAGAAGAAGAAAAGGGTAGAGAGAGAAGCTCGATGTGATATTTTGTTTGGATTTATTTTTTATTTTTTTTGATTTTATAACCAATTTGCCTTTTAGTGAAAAAAAATCAAAAAAAAACTTTCCAGACACCGCCTTAATAATTGCCCAATAGGAAATATAACTGATAATTATAAAGAAAGGGAGGAGTAGATTTGAACTATGAACCTGCTTTTGCAAATCAGAGAAACAAGTTATGAGGGAAAGAATGGTAGATTGTACAATTGACCCAAGAATAAAAGATTCCAATCCAAAGCCCTTTTATTCGGATCCGATCCATTGACAGGCCATTAATCCGGATCCGAATCCGATTATTAAAAATTCGACTACTTACAATCCGATCCGATCCGTGTTAAACAGATATCCGATCCGTATAATCCAATCTGACTCTCTATGTGTGTATGTGTCTGTGTGTGTGGGGTTAGCAGCCATAGCCACTACCAGTGGTGGTTTTGAAGAACTTGGCATTGGACTGTGAAATCAGAGACGCATAAAGTGTTGAGATTGCTTGTGAGCAAACCCCAGTTGGATTTGATAATTTTTGTTTTACACAGCCCTTGTAGACCAAGGTTGAGTAATCAGATGCAGATTCAGACAGTGGGATGAGATCAAGATTGAACAGACCAAAACTCAAATTCATAAATCCCAACAACAAAATGTAAGCAAATTATGCATAAATCCTAACAACAAAATGTAAGCAAATTATGCATTTCGTCATCAAATAGAAAAATGAACATGAAAGTAGCTGCAGATTTGATAAAATTAGAAATCTTCCTAGGCTAACATATTGCACACAAGGAAAAATTGAAATTATGGACATCCTGTTTCCACCTGTTTGTACTATGACTCTGTGAAGCACACTCTTGTATTTGCCATTGGTGATTACTTGTGTGTAGAAAATAAATGTATGAAAGTCCACTACACATGCATAAATCCCAACAACAAAATGTAAGCAAATTATGCATTTTGTCATCAAATAGAAAAATGAACATGAAAGTAGCTGTAGATTTGATAAAATTGGAAATTTTCCTGAGCCAACATATTGCACACAAGGAAAAATTGAAATTAAAGGTCATGAAAAGGAAGGGTTTCCCAAGAAGCACCATCACTACAGCATTTTCCAAGGTAATTGAGAGGATTCAATAATAGACAAAACCACAACCTATACAACCGAATTAACTGTCACAGAATACAACCGTGAAGAAGAACAACAGACAGAAAAGGTCATCGAAAATGCAGAAAATTTGAAGGGAGAGACAACAGAACAGACTATGCCTCAATCTGACAAGGTTGATTACGTAAATAGTTTATTTTCAGCATATTCTTCTCCTCTTCTAAATTTGCTAGATCAAAAACAGGACACTGTAATTGAATAACAAACTGTCAAAAGCAATGCTGTGTTGTCAACAGAGTAAAAAAAAAGATAGTTGCAGTGAGTTCTTAGTCATTAAAGCTTCAATTGTCGATTCCAATGATTCAACCTGCATAGAGAAAACAACACAAGCCATGAAAGAAAAGCAGTCAAGAAAAACAACCATGGAACACTAATAAATGTATATAATTGGAATTGACATATATCTTAAACTTTAAGATAATGGCATATCCCAAGAGATAATGGCAGAAACTCTGCTACCCAACCCTTCAAATTAGAAAAATAAATGCTAAAAGTGAAGGAATCTTTAACATGAGAGCACAAAAGAGCAGGGGACAAAAACAAAAAGAAAGAACAAAAGTTCTCCTAACAGATATGATTCAATGAAAAAACCCAGATTGTAAAAGGCAGAGATGAGAAATATACTGACCTATATGTGACAGTGACAAGGCTGCAGCTTAAGATAACTTCTCCTAACAGAAAACAAAAGTTTAGTTTAAGATAACAGAAAACAAAAAACAAAAGTTTAGCTTAAGATAACATAAACAAAAGTTGAAAATGACAAACCAAGTGATTCAATTCAATCCATCTATTCATGTCAGCATTCTTCTACATCTGCAATTTCAAAATAATGTGAAATTAAGATATTTGTAGAACTAAACTAAAGAACATCTAATTATTTAAAAACTTCAATACTTCACTTACTAATATTTTTGGTTGATTCAATCCAATCATTGCAAGTGATCAAGGCCTCCACAATATCTGGAAGTAATGAAGCACGTGTCTCATCAATCACCCTACCTCCTACACTAAACGCCGCCTCTGATGCAACCGTAGTGGCTGGAACACTTAAAACATCACGAGCCATCCTTGCCAAAGTTGGAAATTTTGCTTTATTCACTTTCCACCAATGTAGAATATTGAAGCTCTCATTACTTGGAAACACCAACTCCTCCAAGTATTGCTCCACCTCTGATTTTTGATAGGCATGAATGTTAGAAGCACGTTCTTGGGAATACCACGCATGAAAAGCAGCCAAACTTTCTTGTTTCGAAGAACCCGCATGCAATTGACTACCACTTGAGCTACTATTTTCAGAAACAAGGGCAATGCAACTCATAGAATCAGAAGAATCACTCCTATACTCATAAAAAAGATCAACAAAACCATTACGGACCCTCTGAATATGCTTATTAGCATCAGCACCATAAATAAGCCCATAGTAGTACTCCACCAAGTCCATTTTAAATCTCGGATCGAGAACCACTGCAATTGCTAACACCAAAGAACATTCTTCCCAATATTTTTGAAATTTCACTCTCATTGAACCGGCCATCAATCGAATGCAATCATACTCACTTTGCTCCCATTTTTTCATTTCAAGTTGAATAAGACAAATATCGGGAAAAAACACATTTGAAGTCGAAAAAGTGGTACCACTAAAGTGAGATGTAGCATCAAAAAAAATCTTCAAGCACCCACAAATCACATTTGCTACATTCCACTTATCCTCAGAAGGATTATGCTTATATTGTTTGTCAATTTGCCCTAAGCGGTGGAATGCACTTTTCAAATCTAATGCAGCATCAAGCATTGAACAAGTGGAGTTCCATCTGGTAGGAACATCCATGGGGACTTTCTTTTTATGATGCAACTTAACATGATTCACTACAACAACAAATTTTTGTTTTCTATAAGGAGACCTCCCTAAATATCTCACACTTTCTCGGATTTTTGAAATAAGACTCTCAATCACCTTCAAACCATCCTGAACAACTAAATTCAATATGTGCGTGCTACAACGCACATGAAACAATTGTCCACCCAAATATAGTAATCTTTGGTCATGTAGCCATCGCTTTAAGAATCTCACCATGACATCATTACTCATTGCATTATCGACTACCATTGAAAACAACTTCTTATCTATGTTCCACTCTAAAATTAGATCTTTGATAAAACTAAACAAATGGTCTCCATCATGCGGGTAATCAATGCGTCTATAAGCAAGGATTTTCTTCTTTAACTCCCAATCATTAGTCACATAATGAGCAGTCAAACATGTATAAGCAAAATTCTGATGGTCTGAAGTCCATATATCAGTTGTCAAAGTGATCTTAGAAGAGAGTTCATCCAAAAATTGATATAACTTGGCCTTTTCTATTTCATAAACATCAAGGACATCCGCCCTAACAGTGTTACGAGAAACAAGTTTGAACATTGGTTGAAGATTATTACAAAATATTTAAAAAAATTCATGCTCGGCCATGTTAAAAGGATAATTATGCTATATTACCATCCTAGAAAAATCCATACGACTTCTCTCTTGATTGAATTTAAAATTTACAGCCTTACTAGCATTCCTAGGTGCATTTGGCCCTTTAAGTACTTAGACATGTCTTCGACAAATGATTTTTTAAATGACTAGCCCCTTTCCCACTCTCTCCAACAAATTCCCTATTGCAATGCTTACATCTAGCTATGTCATTTTCATTAGGTCCTTTAAATTTGACAAAGTCATCCCATACCTTTGAAGTTAGTTTTCGAATCCTCTTTGTGGGTCCTTGAGATACATCGTCATCCAACTTGGCATCATCAGCAGTAATGGGTTCGCTATAATCCGAAAACATCTTTGGCTCAAAAACTCAAATATGCACTGCACAAGAAATCAAACATAAAGGTGCAGGAGTTGGTAAGATAATTATGCAGCAAACAGAACTGCAGACAAGCACAAAACAGTGTGCACCAAACACTTCAATTTGGAAATTATATAGATTTGTGTGCATGTGATCAATCGGGGCCGGGGGAGGAGATGAAGTTCAAGCTAATTCACAACCCACACCCCATTTCCCCTTTATAAATCCAACACCAAACATAGCATAACTAAAATGATTGAATTTGGAAATTACTATCCAAAAGTCAACAGAAAAATTTACTCTCAGATTCATTATGGAAAAACACTTTTCACAGCAATTGAGCCATATGTGAAGCCCCCCATTACTTGGAAAGCACCAGTATCCTATGCATGGAATTGAAGCCTAAATGAGTTCAGATTATTAAGATGGGCTAAAAATGAACCCACAATGAGATGGACTGAACAGTTCAATGAACTTAATCAGAGACAATATGGTCTGTTTGGTTGAACCTAATTAGTTAATTAACTGTTTATGACAGAAGGGAGAAGCTGCCAGATGCGCATCCCCATCTTCTTTTTTTTTGTTTTTTCGTTTTTTTGAATGACTTGGTATCCTCATCTGGTGCTCTAATAATTTATGAATATAACATCAATAATTTAGCAGCATGTTGATCATAGCAAGGACGTTATTAAAAGGCAACACAAGCATTGAAAAAGAGAGTATAACAAAAACAATAAAATTTGAAGCATTCAATCATGAAGGAAAAAAGTAGTCATGAATCACTCTAACAAGCCTTTCAGATTGGACATAGAAAATGGCAGGATCAAATTCAAATGTATGCCCATGAACAGGACACTCATGGTGTTGTTGACAAATTTTTTAAAAGAATCCTGGACTTTGTTCATGAAGGTTTCAATCAATCTAACCACAAACTTCTAGCAATCTGTGCAACCTCCAAGCAAAAACACCATACAACAACAATTGAAATGCTAATGTCAATTATCATCATTTTGTCCATATCTCTGCTTGTGCAGATAAAATGATACTAAGGCTGTGTTTGGGTCATGGAATTGGGGTAATGATTTAGAAATGGAAAGGAAAATGTGAGAGAAAGAGTGGAAAAAACACAACCTAATAGACAAAAAACACCAACTTAAAACTGCTTAAATAAATCAACCGACCCACTGATTCAGAATTGATAACAAATATATGATATTACATTCAAACAAACAACCCAAAGTACCCATCAAATAACAAATATATAGAGTCCCAAAAACATCCAAGAAAATGTTTCAGAATTGATTTTTCATTCAAACAAACAAACCAGACCTCTTATATAAAGGAGAAACACAAGCACAACGCAGTAAAAAGTAGATATAATGACAAACACATACAGATGATAGAGCTCACCGAAGAATACCTAGATCAGAGAAGTCGGAGAAGAAGACGATGACAGATAGATTTGATACTGACTAGAGAGCTCACCGAAGAACACCTAGATCAGAAACAGCATAGAGCTCGATTTGGCTAAGTTCATCGGCATCAATCGGAGCAGGAAGAAACGATGAGAGAGAGATTTGATTATGAGAGAGATCTAGGTATTCTTTGATGAGAAATGATGAAGAGACGATAAGAGATCTGATTTGGTTTCTGAGAATTAAATGTAATCGGATTGGGCAAACAAATGGACTGGATTGGATTTATTCAAATCCGACCCGTTTTAAATTGGGCTATGCGGATACGGATTAAACAAATATTCGGATTCGGATTTGTGTAAATAGATCGGGTTAATCGGATCGAATTCGGGTTATACCCGATCCGTTGACAGGCCTAGCCTTTTGCTATCAAATGGACAACAAAACTCAGAATAACAGCTACCGGTATTCCATTCATATAAAATGCTTCAAGATTGACACAAGCCCTTACACAGTGCCACCTGCTCTCCTTTGCAATACCTGATCATGCAAACATAACAAAAATTGAAGTCAGATTTTGAAAATTAAATAAATAAATAAAAATCAAAATACTAATCAGAAATTAGACAAATCAGGGGAGTCATCACAGCAATATAATTCACAACTTACTTCTCATTGCTGTAAGCATGTCCCACAATAGACTGGCTGCAGAAGAGACTTGTGCTCAATACGAATGTCTCAGTGACTAAAAGAAGGACTACAGCATGTACAGCCACTCAAGCCGTTTTTGGGTTCCCAGAGCCTAGCTCATTTGAAACTCGAGTACTACATATAATAATCATTCCAATATTTTAGTAATCCAGCAGAGGTAAAAAGCTCTAATTATACAACCTAACGTAAAAGACAAGCAGACAAGTAAATAGTCAGTCACATAGCGAGAGGCCTAGTGTAGTAGTACTGAAACAACAAACATCCCTCAGAAGCCTTCTAACTGCCAATCACCACAGGTCCACAACCAGGAAGAGATGGAGAAAAAGCCAGGCAAACTGAGAGATTAACTTAGAAGAAGAAAACCAAACCAAACCAAACCAAACCAAGCCTTAAATCCCATCAAATGGGGTCGGCTACATGAATCCTTCTTCTCCACGCGGCCCTATCAAAGGCCATTTCATTAGTCAAATTAAGTAGATTCATATCTCTATTTATAACGCTAGTCAACATTAATCTAGGCCTACCCTGTTCCCTAACACTTCCATC
Source organism: Camellia sinensis (assembly GCF_055761805.1). NCBI lineage: Eukaryota > Viridiplantae > Streptophyta > Magnoliopsida > Ericales > Theaceae > Camellia > Camellia sinensis. The sequence goes on along the minus strand of NC_138961.1, from coordinate 227,127,356 downwards.
TACTGTTACAGTATCGCATCTCTTCACAGCATTGCATCTCTTCACATTAACTTAGAAGAAAAAAAAAAAAAAACAAGAGATGATAGAGGTCTCTAGGTAGTGGATTTTTGTTTTCTTTCCTTTGATTTTCTTCTACTTCTTGTAACCAAAATAAACAAAAACATTATAGACATTTTGACTTTTGGGTCAAGCTGTATGTATGTAAAAACATGAAAGTGAGTGCTATTGGTGAAAACTTCTTTCAATCATCAGGTTAAGACAATAAGTGAAAGCTACTAAAATGCATACCTTAGCTTCAAAATAGCGCATTAACAATCCAAGGACTGTACTAGTTCACCATTGATCTGAATAATGGGAATGCGAACTATCTTCAGCCAATCTTCACCAGTCTCTTTCTTGCACCGGTGCTCCAAAAGTGGACATCCTTTAATTTTGATCCTTTTAAGAGTCTTTAGACCCTGCAGCTCACATGGCAAACACTTCAGATTATGGCAATTCTCAATCTCCAAGCATGATAATGACCGGAGGCTGCCTAGCCAGTTTGGTAGATAAAGTAGTCCTTGACAATTCCATATCTCCAAGTCTCGAAGAGCATTCAAATGTTGCATATCCGTCGGAAAATCTTGTATCTCTGGACATCCATTGATAAGCAAGTCCCGGAGTGCAGTCAGATATCCCATTCCGTCAGATAAATACATTAGTTTCTTACAATTTTGAATACTTAAGGATCTAAGTGAAGTCAAGCCTTGCAATCCTTGCACTGGAAGAGAAGTAAGACTATCACATTCACTTATATACAGTGTCTCCAAATGGTTTAGGTTTTCGAGTCCTGACAAATTTTCAAGTTGAAGACAATAACCAAGGTCTAACAGCTTTAGAGAAGATAGACAACCCAGCTGATTTGGCAGAGTCTTGAGATTGTACAGAGAAATTAGCCGTAATGACACCAAGTCCTTGTGACTCTGCAACAATTTATCTGGAAGAATCTTCAACTCAGAGCCAAGTATCTCAAGATCGGAAAGTGAAGTGACATTTATCACTAACCTAATTAACCTTTCATTGCTTCCTTCCCAAATTGTTAATATCTCGAGTGTTCGAAGAAAAGGAAATTCAGTCAACTTGGGGCATGCCTCTATATGTAAATTTCGTAGGCAAGGAAAAATTTCTTCTCTATCCACAATTGTCCATTTCTCCAAACTTGGCATTACATTGAAGCTGAGAATCTCCAATGCAGGAAATGAATCTTCCCCATCTCGATAACTCTCATGATTAAAGTACTTGAGAGAATCCATGGAACTGATCTTGAGAATTTTTAGGGAGGTTAGTTTCCCAAGAGGCGGAAGACGTTCACATCTACAAGATTCTAGAGAGATCTCAACCACATTTTTAAGAACCAAACCTGACATCCAATTTGGAAACCTTGAACCTTGGTAGAAACTTATGCTCAACTTCTTCAGATTCGAATTAGGTCGGAGATTCTCAAGAATTTCTTCAACATTCTTTGGTATGCTTTCTTTGTTGCTATCGCTCCAACATAAATTCAAAGAAATAAGATCAAGTTTGCTCTTCAAATTGGCTCTTTTTGCATCTTCTGAATTTCTTACGTTTTCAAGCTCCTTTATGCTCAACTCTCCCCCAAGATTTAATTCCTTCAGCTCGCTAATTTGGTAACCCTCATCTTGGCCCACAATGAATATGCTTAGTCTTTGTAGACAAGTTAATTGTCCCCTATTAGTAGGCATAGAAGTCAGGGAGTCACACCCTTTGATGTCTAGGCATGTGAGATTTCTCATATGCTTCAAGCGTTTGGGCAACTTACAAATCTCTTCACAATAATTTAGTTTCAATGTTTGCAGGTGTTGGAGACCACTTATTGATTCTGGTAGGGTTTTTATGTAAGAGTATGACATGTTGAGGAACCTAAGATGCTTGAAATTGGAAATTGACACTGCTACCTTCTCGTCAATTTTGCCACTCAAATCTAACAACCTAAGATACTTCTGTTTTGAAATCCAAGAAAAATCATTGTCCTTGCAAGAATATTGGTTTGAAAGTAAAATGCAAGACCGCAAAGATGGAACTTTAAACATAACCTCATTACAATGAATCATCGGTGTTGAACTTACATTAAAAGACAAGTGACGAACCTTTTTTGGTAGTTTCAGCCCCTTACGAGAGTCCATGATAAAACATTCGTGTCTCATAATTGATTCCGCAAGATCATGCGTAAGATCATGCATTTTACATGTTGTTTCACCTTGCTCTTCCTTCACATCTTGTAAGAAAGACCTCCAAACCAATTGATCAAAAATCTGATGGCCCATATCATACAAAGTTGTTTGTCCTCTAGATGGAATAAAACCATTCGCCATCCACATCTCTATCAACGCGTCTTTCTTCATTGTATAGTCTTTGGGGAATATGCAACAATAAGCAAAACATTGCCTCAAATGTGGAGGCAAAGCTTCATAATTCAATCTCAAAGCAGGTAAGACAGCATTTCCACCATCTGATAAATCCAAAATTTTACTCTCCTTCACAGATAACGACTCACTTTCACTGCTTTTAAATTGCATAAGGCTTCCTAGAGCCTTTATTGCTAAGGGTAATCCTCCACATTTTTTCACAATATCCTTCCCAATCAATTCCAATTGAATGTTTTCCTCCCTTCCTCTGTTGCCAAAAGCACGTTGCTTAAATAAGGACCAAGAATCATCCTCCGATAAATAAGCCAAGTGGCGTGTAGGAAGTATTGTAGCCATAATAAGAGCAACTTTCTGAATCCTTGTGGTTACTATAATAGTACTGCGTTTAGCTCCACACCTCAGAGCCTGTTTTAGCCCATCCCATTTCTCATGGTACTCATTCCAAACATCGTCCAAGACAAGTAAAAATTTCCTACCGCCCAATTTTTCTTGGAGGTGATGCAAAAGTGGATCCAAGTTAGAGATATCACATCCATGGCCTTGTATGGACTCTAGGATTGCTCTTATTAGTCTCTCTACATCGAAAACATCAGAGACGCAAACCCAAATACGCAACTCAAAGTGCCTCTTTACCCTTCCATCATTGTAGACCAATTGAGCAAGTGTAGTCTTTCCAAGTCCCCCCGTACCACAAATAGCATAAACAGAAACATCATCATCGCAACTGAAATTGTCGATCAAAAGTTTAATTATCTCTTCTTTCTCATCATTTCTCCCATAAATTTCCGATTCATTAACGAGTGAACTAGTTTGTCCTCTCTCCATCTCATGAACTTCAGTTTCCACAACAATCTCCCTCAAATGAAGCGTAGTTATCTCGCTTGCAATAGCATCTAACTTATCCTTCATATCTATGATCTTATGCCCCATTTTTAAGCGAAACAGAAGACGACTTACTTTGGATTTGAGACCTCGTTGAGAATCCAACTTTCCTCTCAGACCTTCAGTCACGAACTCATCGATTAAATTGTCGGCATCATAAGCTGCATCCTTGACCTTTCTCAGCCAATTATTGACAGCCAAACTCTTACTCTGCTTTGCCTCAGCATCTTGGAGGACTGATTGAATGGTACTGAGCGTGCTCTTGAGGTTATCCAGCTCAGATTTCAGGCCCCATGCTATCCCAAGCTCTTGCAGGGCTGAACGGTTCAAGTTACTCAAGATTGTGTCGACTAGGGCAGAAAGAAGTACATCAGCCATAACTGTCAGTGAAATGGAAAACCTCGATTCAACAGATCATATCACCTGACATTACATTAGTAAAGGCACTGTTATTTCCTTTTTTATTTTATTTTTATCTTTTATTATTATTGTTGTTTTGGCTAAAAAATAACCAATAAATCTTATTTTGGACTTAAAAGATAGGTTGAACATTGGATATTTTGATCCGTCTAAACTGATTGAACCGAACCGTTCCATTTTATTTTGGACCAGTCATGCTAAAAACTAATAATTTGGTGGCTCTAAACCCACCACTAATAAGGTGGAAAAGCAACCAAAAAAAAAAAAAAAAAAAACACAAACAGGCACAACACATACTGTGGCACCATTAGTGGTAGCTCTAATTAGAACTCTCAATCATTTTTTATTTTGGACGGATGAGTGATAACGAGCGGATGGTTGCGGATTGCTTTTTTCTAATCCGCCTAGTTTTGCACGGATGATGGATTTGAGATTCCTTTGACATCAACTGAACCGCCAAACCGCAGGCACTCCGATGCAAAACTTTATGTTTTCAATTTGTTTAGATATTCTGTTTGTATTTTCTGTTGAAAAAAAGTTTAAATATTCTGTTGTGTTTTTAATTTGTTTTCAATTTAGAAATTCTTTTATCAAATGACAAATGTTGATATTTGGTATTTTTGTATAGAAAATATAAGGTTTTATTTTGTCATTTAAAAAAAAACAAATTAAATAGTTTTTTAATTAAAAAAAAGCAATGAAATAGTTTTGATAATGCATGATTTTCTTATATGTATTTATTATTGGTATTTGACAATTTATTTGATAATCTTTTGGTTATATTGAGTTATTATGTTCAAAATTTGTAAAAGATTAAATCGCCAAACCGATTCGCATCCATCTGTCAATCTGCTCAATTCGCATCGGTCAATCCAATGGACGGATGCAGATTGATTTTTTTCAATCCGCCAATTCAACGGACGGATAACAAATTAAAAGTTTTTCAGTACAATTGCACCACGAACACCCGTACTTAAAGATCACTATTCAATCCTACATAAAATATTTTTAAAAAGTTCATTGTTTCATAATGGTATTTGTTATTTTAATTTTATCCCTCATTTAATATGAATAATAATTTTACAAATATTTTAAATCTAAGTAAAATTATATTTTTAAATTTTAAAATCTATGATATGAATTTTAAAAAAATCATAAATTACAACACAAAAATTATCAATAAGTTTATTTTTTGTTTTAAAAATTACTATTAAGTTATATCAAATTTTAATATTAACAAATAAGGGGGTGTCTGATAACATGATTCAGCACTTAAAATTGAATTGATTAAGTGATAATCGATTAAGTCTATTTGATAATTACAATTGATATCACTTTAAAATTTAACTACCTCATAAAATGTAAATTAAAGCTTATGTAAATTTTAAATCATATTAAACTTACTTAATTCTAATTGAATTTATAAAAATAAAACATAAGCATTGACATATATTATTATAAATTCACTACCACCATCGTTAGTATTACCACTACCATCATCCACCGCTATACCACCACCACCATGCCACCATCACTGCCGCTGTTACCTCCACCATCATGCCGCCACCACCATCACTGATGTCACTATCATCATCATCATGCCATCACCACTACCACAACCACCACACCACCGCTACCGCTAACACTACCAACACCGCCACCGCCACCATAACCATCATATCATCACCACAATTACTATTATAATATGAAAGTTAAAATATATAATTTAAAAATAATAAATTTTAAATGTAATCATATACTTATCAAATAACCGACTAAAAAGAAGAAATTTCATTTAAATGAAACATTAAAGACATGGGACGTATCTGTTTTTGGCTCACATTCATTAATGTGTGATTTGTTTATAAATAAAGTATGGTTGTTAATGACTTTAACTAAAATTATTATTTAAAGCCATGAGAGGCACGTGTTTGGACCCGCAACACCATTAATCAACACTCGACGCGCAAGTATGTTTGCGACGAACCTTTGCTTTTTTTTTTTAAAGTAACTAGTTGTTGGCATTTGTGATGTGTATAATTAAAATTAAAAAAAAAATAAATTAAATTTTTATTATATATAATATATTAGGTATGTGATAAGAGTTTTATTTATTAATTTTAAGGTTTAGGTTTGTTGTATAAATTGTGGGATCAAATAGAATAAATAAATTTATATTCATGCTAGAAAATCATGTTGGAAATGGTTTGGAAAAATTATGGGTAAATCAGAATTTTTTCCTAACTTTGACCTAATTTTTAGGTGGGATCCAAGCGTCGATTTTCGCGGGTCAAAGTGGTAACGCGTTCTATGCCGCATTGTGATTCACGTGATATATTTGGTTGCTCAAAACCATTACCGAGTGAATGGGAAATTGAAGCCAAAGTATGCTATATGGAAATAGAGTTTTGGTGGAAAATCCTTAAAGGTTTGAATAAGGCTTGTCCCACATTGATTTGATGGAAAGTTTTGAATGGGTTTATAAGGCATGGGATCTGAACTTGGGGTGTGCCCCAAGGGGTACCCAAGTGTTTTAGAGAGGGAGGTTATGGGCAAAATGGGCTAGACCCATTGGATCCAAAAATCACCACACATGCAAGCTAGGCTTGGGTGCGTGGTGTGAGGTTGGGCTAGGCTTGTTTGACCCAACACCTTTCTTTTTGGGTCAAAAACATTTGAATTTTTTTTTTTGGTAAAATAAAATCCAGAATTCAAATTAATTCCAGAAATAAACTGGTCTGGTTTTTACTGTACACCCAAACAGGGCCCTTCCCGTTTTTTATCTGTTTGAATTTTCGAACCCAACAGACTCAAATCTGTTTAAATTCAAAACCAAACAAGCCTGTTTAAATTCAAAACTAAACAGGTTTCATACCTGTTCAAACAGGTTTGCACCTGTTTAATTCAAAACCTGCAGCCACCACTACATCTATGAATAGGACAGCCCTCATTTGATGTTTATACATTCAGAAAATCCATACTTCACCTCTGCAAATTTATTTTTCATTTTGCTGCATTTAATTTTTGTGAGAAAGAGTATAAACACTTAGTATGTTCGTTAGGCAAACAATTTGTAGTGCTGCTATTATTTGTAATTGATCATTTCATCCTGGGAGATAGACGTCCATATTCTGAAAGCACCGTGGAGAGGACGAATCTGTCTTAAGGACACAGTGTTAAACACTGGACTTGATCATATATTTATTAGAAGAAATTAATCAAGTATTGTTTAATTTATTATTCTGTTTTATTTGTTAATTAAATCAGATTTTAATTTTATTTTTGTAACAAAATAAAATCTGTTTTTATTTATTTATTTATTTATTTCTAATTTGATTTTTGTAATCAAACAAATTCTCTCATTTCCCTTATTTCTTTATATTCTTGTTGTTGTTTAGTACACAACAGAATTTAATCTATTTAAATACAGTGAAGATTGTCCAACAATCTTAAGACAGACTATTTTTTTTCTTTGGTATCTTCATTGTATTTATTTTTCTATGATTTCATAAAGACATATTGTGGTTGGAAAAAGAAATAGTGGTTTATGCTATTTGACAGATAGTAGTAATATATTGTCTCTTTTCTTTGACAACTAGTAGTAATATACTGGTGTCATTAACAATTGCAGAATATTAATTTGTGTTACAGAAAATTATTGTGGTATTTTATTTTTCCAGTTTTAGTAACAAGGAAAATAAAATTATTTTGTATTAAAATTTATTTTCTGGTTTTAGTAACTAGAAAATTAATTTTTGATTTAATTTTTCCTGATTTTTGTAATCAGAGATTACGGCTACTGCAACTGAAACTGTAACAGGTAGTGGTACTCCGATTGTTACACCAACACCGGTCCCTATCCAGATCCATGTTCATGTACCAATAAATCATGGAGAAAAATCGGAAAAATTTAACGGTATTGAGTTTAAGTGATGGCAGCAGAAGATGCTGTTCTATCTTACAACTCTTAATTTGGCCCGGTTTCTCCATGAAGAGGCTCCAGCACTTAAAGAGGGTGAAAGTGATCAGCAAGTTGTTGCCGCTGTAGATGCTTGGAAATATTCAGATTTTCTGTGCAGAAATTACATCCTCAGTGGCCTTGATAATATGCTATATAATGTATACAGTCCTCTGAAAACAGCAAAAGAATTATGGGATTCTTTGGATAAGAAATACAAGACAGAGGATGCCGGCACGAAGAAATTTGTCGTCAGTAAATTTCTGGACTTCGTTATGGTAGACTCCCAAATGGTAATTTCTCAAGTTCAAAGTTTTTAATTAATTTTACATGATATTCATTCTAAGGGTACGTCTCTAAGCGAGTCTTTCCAAGTCGCTACTTTAGTGGAAAAGTTCCCACCTGCTTGGAAAGATTTCAAAAATTATTTAAAACATAAACGCAAATAGATGACCATGAATGAACTTATTGTAAGACTAAGAATTGAGAAAGATAACCGAAAGACTGAAAAGAGGAATAGGAAAAATCCCATTGAGTCCAAGGCTAATGTGGTTGAACAAGTTCATAAACCACATATTAAAAAGAGGAAGTTTACTGGAGATGGTTCTAAACAAGGCGATAGCAGCAAGAAGTTCAAAGGAAAATGCTATAACTGTGACAAGACTGGACATCGAGCTTCTGACTGCCGCCGCCCTAAGAAGGATCATGGAAGTACAAGCAAGAAGACTACCAATCAGGTCAATGTAACTGAACTAGAGTACATCCCTGACGGAGTAAATGACATCAACCTCTCTGCTGTGGTGTCTGAGGCTAATTTGGTTGGAAATCCCAAGGAATGGTGGGTTGACACTAGGGCAACTCGTCATATTTGTGCGGACAAGAAGATGTTCACTACCTACAATGAGGTTGCAAATGGTGAACAAATTTTCATGGGAAATTCTTCTACTTCTACTGTGGCTAGACAAGGGAAAGTGATCTTGAAGTTGACATCAAGGAAAGAACTGACCCTCAACAACGTACTGCATGTACCTGACATCCGGAAGAATTTAGTTTCTGGTTCTTTATTAAGTAAAAATGGTTTTAGGCTTGTTTTTTAGCCTGATAAATTTGTATTAACAAAGAGTGGTATGTATGTTGGTAAGGGATACATGAGTGATGGTCTCTTTAAGTTGAATGTAATGACAGTTGTACCGAAAGTTGTACCTAAAGTTGCTATGAATAAGAATAACACATCTTTTGTTTGTATTATTAAGTCAAATTTATGGCATGGTAGATTAGGACATGTGAATTTTGATGCTTTGCGTAGATTAATTGGTTTTGATTATATATCAAAGTTTGAAATTAATCTTAATCATAAATGTGAAGCTTGTGTAGAAGCGAAACTAACTAAGGCTCCATTTAAATCAGTTGAAAGAAAAATCGAACCTCTAGAATTAATTCATACTGATGTATGTGATCTAAAATTTGTTCAAACTAGAGGAGGCAAAAAGTATTTCATAACATTTATCGATAATTACACAAGATATTGTTATGTTTATTTATTTAGAAGTAAAGATGAAGCCTTAGAAATATTTAAACTCTACAAAACAGAAGTTGAAAATCAACTTGGTAAAACTATTAAAATGGTTAGAAATGATAGGGGTGGTGAATTTGATGCACCATTAAATGAATTTTGTGCACAACATGGCATTATTCACCAGACTACAGCACCTTATTCTCCACAGCAAAATGGAATTGCTAAAAGGAAGAATAGAACCCTAAAAGAAATGATGAATGCCATGTTACTAAGTTCAGGCTTACCACAGAACTTGTGGGGGGAAGCAATATTGTCTGCTAATTATGTTCTTAACAGAATACCCCACAAGAAAACCAACAGCACTCCTTATGAATTGTGGAAAGGTCGACCGCCTTCCTACAAATACTTAAAAGTGTGGGGGTGTTTGGCAAAAGTTGAAGTTCCTGTTCCTAAAAAGACTAAGATTGGATAAAAAACAGTGGATTGTGTGTTTATTGGTTATGCTCAGAATAGTAGTGCATATCGGTTTCTGACTTATAAATCAGAAATACCTGATATAAATGTGAACACTATTATAGAGTCAAGGAATGCTGTGTTTTTTGAACATGTCTTTCCTTACAAGAAAGGACAGGAATTAAGTTTACAGAAAAAAACTTATGATTGTACACAAAGTCAAGAGGCTAATGATAATCAAACACAAGAGACTAGTAATGGTCTCGACCAACAGGATTTAACTGATGATGAACCAAGACGATGTAAGAGAGTGAGAACATCAAAATCCTTTGGTCCAGATTTTTTGACATACCTATTAGAAAATGAATCTCAAAGCTTTAAGGCAGCAATGACAGGTCCTGAAGCACCTTTGTGGAAAGAGACTGTTAATAATGAAATTGAATCCATTATGCAAAATCATACTTGGGAATTGGTGGATCTTCCACCAGGTTCAAAATCTCTTGGATATAAATGGATATTCAAGAGAAAAATGAAAGCAGATGGTTCAATTGACAAGTATAAAGCAAGACTTATAGTTAAAGGTTACAGATAAAAGGAAAGTCTGGACTATTTTGACACATATTCCCCTGTGACAAGAATAACATCCATTCGCATGCTTATTGCTACAGCAGCGTTGTTTAATTTAGAAATACATCAAATGGATGTTAAGACAACTTTCTTAAACGGTAATCTAAATGAAGAGATCTATATGGAAGAACCTGAAGGGTTTGTAGCGTCGGGGCTAGAAAAGAAAGTTTGTCGGCTTGTAAAGTCTCTTTATGGATTAAAACAAGCACCTAAGCAATGGCATGAAAAATTTGATCATATAATGCTTACTAATGGGTTTAAGATAAACGAATGTGACAAATGCGTCTATGTTAAAAACGTTGACCAAGGATATGTCATAGTTTGCCTTTATGTGGATAGCATGCTTATCATTGGAAGCAGTCAAAACATAATCAAATCAACTAAGCAAATGCTTAACAAAAGATTTGATATGAAAGATATGGGGGTCACAGATGTTATATTAGGAATAAAAATTACTAAAATATCTGACAGATATGCATTATCTCAATCACATTATATTGAGAAAATTCTTGGTAAAGTTATCAATAATGATATGGATTTAGCTAGAACACCTGTAGACGTCAATCTTTATTTATCAAAAAATAAAGGTGACGCAGTGTCTCAGTTAAAATACTCTCAAATCATTGGAAGCCTAATGTACCTAATGAATTGTACTCGTCCTGATATAGCCTATGTTATCAGTAAATTAAGTAGGTACACTAGTAACCCCGGAGAAGACCATTGGAAAACGATCATTCAGGTTCTTAGATATCTAAGATTCACCTGTGATCATTATCTCAATCACATTATATTGAGAAAATTCTTGGTAAATTTATCAATGATGATATGAATTTAGCTAGAACACATGTAGACGTCAATCTTTATTTATTAAAAAATAAAGGTGATGCAGTGTCTCAGTTAAAATACTCCCAAATCATTGGAAGCCTAATGTACCTAATGAATTGTACTCGTCATGATATAGCTTATGCTATCAGTAAATTGAGTAGGTACACTAGTAACCCCAGAGAAGACCATTGGAAAGTGATCATTCGGGTTCTTAGATATCTAAGATTCACCTGTGATCATGGTTTGAACTTTACTCGATATTCAGCAGTACTCGAAGGTTATTGTGATGCCAATTGGATATCGGATACTAAAGATTCAAAATCCACAAGTGGATATGTCTTTACTCTAGGAGGCGCTACTGTTTCTTGGAAATCCACGAAACAAACATGCATCGCACGATCCACAATGGAATCCGAGTTCATTGCTTTAGACAAAGCAGGTGAAGAAGCAGAATGGCTTCGTCACTTCTTAGAAGATATTCCAATGTGGCCAAAACCTGTGCCAGTTATTTGCATTCATTGTGATAGTCAATCTGCAATAGGCAGGGCAAAGAATCATATGTATAATGGTAAGTCACGACATATTCGTCGTCGACATAATACCGTAAGGCAATTGTTGTCAAATGTAATAATCTCAATAGATTATATAAAATCTAAAGAGAATATTGCGGATCCATTAACAAAAGGTTTGAAAAAAGAGCTAGTGTATAGTTCATCGAAAGGGATGAGATTAAAGCCTATTACATAAGAGTCGTCATAATTGTAACCCTACTTATATGACTGGAGATCCCAAGAACTAAGTTCAAAGGGACAACTAAGTTATGTGTGGCTCGCCAGAAATCACCAAGGGATTAAAATTCCTTACCCATTCCTATGATAAGAGTGATATCTGCAACATATGTTGTATGCAGAGGTATAAGGATAAGCATTGCTTTTAATGATTACTTTTATCTTGATTTAGGTATAAAATCAAGACGAGTATCAGGAGATACTCACAATAAGAATCACCTATATGAGTGTCGAACTGGGGCCAGTTCTATGAGAATGAAGAGGCTAAATTCTCTAGAAACACTCATGAAAACCAGGAGCGTTCAAGGCCAAAATGAACACAACAGTGAGAACCACGATGTGTTAGAAGATATTTTATGTGAAATCTATTGTCTTGGCTTATACAAACGGTTGAACAATTCAAGGCATCGCGTCCATTGGTTAGCTAGTAAGTCCGATAAGTTATCACTAGGGAAGGTTCAAGGCCGAAAACTACCTATCCTGATGCAAGATATTTTCGACTTATACTCTTTCGATAAATTCTGCATATTGTTGCATTTCCGTTGTCATCAAATTCTATTCATGTGGGGGATTGTTAGAAATGGTTTGGAAAAATTCTGGGTAAACCAGAATTTTTTCCTAACTTTGGTTTAATTTTTAGGTGGGATCCGAGCGTCGATTTTCGCAGGTCCGAGTGGTAACGCGTTCTTTGCCGCGTTGTGATTCACGTGGTATATTTGGTTGCTCAAAACCATTACCGAGTGAATGGAAACTTGAAGCCAAAGTATGCTACATGGAAATAGAGTTTTGGTGGAAAATCCTTAAAGGTTTGAATAAGGCTTGTCCCACATTGATTTGGTGGGAAGTTTTGAATGGGTTTATAAGGCATGTGATTGGAACTTGGGGTGTGGCCCAAGGGGTACCCAAGTGTTTTAGAGAGGGAAATTATGGGCAAAATGGGCTAGACCCATTAGACTCAAAAATCACTACACGCGCGCGCGCCGCTGTTGCCATCTGTCCGGTCGAGCGGGCGGGCTGGGCTGGGCCTAGGCTTGGGCGCAGGTGCGTGGTGTGAGGTTGGGTTGGGCTGGGCTTGTCCGGCCCAACACCTTTCTTTTTGGGTCAAAAACATTTGAATTTTTTTTTTTTTTTTTGTAAAATAAAATCCAGAATTCAAATTAATTTCGAAAATAAACTGGTCCGGTTTTTACTGTACACCCAAACAGGACCCTTCCCGTTTTTTATCTGTTTGAATTTTTGAACCCAACAGACTCAAATCTGTTTAAATTCAAAACCAAACAGGTCTGTTTAAATTCAAAACCAAACAGGTTTCATACCTGTTCAAACAGTTTTGCACCTGTTTAATTCAAAACCTGCAGCCACCACTATATCTATAAATAAGACAACCCTCATTTGATGTTTATACATTCAGAAAATTCGTACTTCACTTCTGCAAATTTATTTTTCATTTTGCTGCATTTAATTTTTGTGAGAAAGAGTATAAACACTTAGTGTGTTCGTTAGGAAAACAATTTGTAGTGCTGCTATTGTTTGTAGTTGATCATTTCATCCTGGGAGATAGACGTCCACATTCTGAAAGCACCGTGGAGAGGACGAATTTGTCTTAAGGACACAGTGTTAAATACTGGATTTGATCAGATATTTATTAGAAGAAATTAATCAAGTAAGTTGTTTAATTTATTATTCTATTTTATTTGTTTATTAAATCAGATTTTAATTTTGTTTTTGTAACAAAATAAAATCTGTTTTTATTTATTTATTTATTTATTTCTAGTTTGATTTTTGTAATCAAACAAATTCTTTCATTTCTTTTATTTCTTTATATTCATGTTGTTGTTTAGTACACAACAAAATTTAATCTATTTAAATACATTGAAGAGTGTCCAACAAATCAAACTAGAAGAACATAAATACATAAAATAAAATAGTAACAAATTAAAGCAAACTAAAATCTGCACTAGACAGTCTCCTTAAAATGGATTTGCCGCCTCACCAGTTGGGTGCTGGAGGTTTCTTTGACGTCTGTCTCCCAAGAAACGACGGTTGAACTAGCTACAACAAAAACACCAACTGCGTAGCCTCGGCGAATAAAACTAAGGTAGCACTTTCTCACTAGGAAGAATATAAAATTTGAAGGAAAAATTCTGAATACACAAAGATAACAAAATTTCTTGTGTTGAAGAATGAAGGAGAGGGCACCCTTTTATACACATGAAGGGAGAGATGAAAAGGCTCTTGCAATAAATGCAAAAGATTTAATTTTGCAAAACTCCCAATTGATGGCTTTAATCCATCATCATTATAGAGGAGTTACACCCATTTTATACACATGTGTGACGTGTATAATTTTCTAGCCATCTTTTCCAACACCTCTTTCATGAGGCCAACTTAATGAGTCAATTTCTTATTCAAATATCAATAGTTTCTAGTCATTCTTTTTGTGGTGTAAAGATTTCACTACAAAGAATCTAAACCCACTTAAATTCACCTCAATTGAGAATTGACACCCACTTTAATATTGTATTAAAGTCACCAAAAAATCATTATTTTTTCAACAAAGTTTTGAGTCATACTCTTGTTAATTATCTATTTTTTTTAAATAGAAAAATGAAAAAATATGGCATAAAGAGAAATCAAAATTTGAATATCAAATAAATTGTTTACTTTTAATAAAAGTATATATATATAGATGTGTTAAAATCTATTTTGACAAGGTTTTCGGATATGCTTAACAGTTTTGATTCAATTCCACGATAAGGAAAAAATAATATTTGTCAAAAATTTCAAAATACAAAAATGTTATTTCTAAATAGCACTCATGAGAAAATTACTCAATAATTAAGGACCACAAGGATTGTGCATGACAACCTTTTATTCGAAATAAGCCAATCCAAATTTGACTTTCGTGTTTTGGATAACAAATACTAATGGTAATTCATGTGATGTACGGGTGTATATGATTTAAAATAAATAATTTACAAATAGAATTGTAAAATATATAATGTGTTATAATTTTAAGTTAACATCATTCACATTGATTGTCTTTTATTATTTACTTTTGTAAAAGGTCAGAAATTAAACTTCAAATTAAGTATGGGCCTAAGTGCCGAGGTTGTCCTTCTGAGGCGACTAGGAATGAAAAAAGAAGTATGGGCTAAATCCCAAGGGAAATGGGCCAACCATGGGCTGAAGCAGGTTCGACCCGCCAAGGGTCCAAACGGACTCCACGAACGAAAATGTCTAAGTGAAGTTGCAGAGACAATACTTGCAGCAGTCAAGTTGAAGAGGCAACACTTGCAGCGGCCAAGTTGTAGAGGCACTTTGCCTCAGCGTCACTATTCACAATATTGTCGATTCCGCCGCCCTCTGAAATTGTTGAGGGAAAGAGAAAGCCGAAGCAACCAAGTTACGGAGGCAGCATTTGCGACGGCCAAGTTGTAGAGGCACTTTATCTCAGCGCCGCCATTTCAAGTATTGTCGGTACCGCCGCCATTCTAAGTATTGTCGGTACCGCAACCATCTGAAGTTGCTGAGGGAAAGAGAAGGCCAAAGAAACTACGTTGCAGAGGTAGTACTTAAAGTGCCCAAGTTGCAGAGGCATTTTGTCGGCGCCGTCATTCCTAATATTGCCAGTTCTGCCATTTGAACTTGGCGTAGGAAATGACTGCCGCAGCAACTAACATGCGGAAGGAATATCCTGCCAAGGTGATAGCAGCCTTTGGGAGAAGCTTCCCCTCTGTAAGTAAAGGCTAATGCTTGGCGCTGATAGCAGGCCCCAAAGTTCATTAACTTGGCGTTGATAACAGGCCACAAGACTTACTGGTTAGAGCTAATAGCAGGCCCAAAGATGCTAATTTACCGTGGCGATCCTGCGAAAATAGGAGCAGGATAGCCTAAGTGTAAGGGACTCCCTTTCCATTACCCAAGTCATGGACCTGCCTTAGTCGCATAGGCAGGACTAAGGAAGCCCACTTGGGCTTGGTATTAAGGCACAACATGACTGATAGTAGGCTTGGTTGTGGCCTTCGCCTTGAAAAGTTAGGGAGTTTGTGGTTAGGTGGCTAAGGGTGGAGGCTTACTAAGGTAAACACAAACATAGCCGATAATAGGCTAATGGTGTCCTAAGAATGCATGTACTGGCTAAATAGAATCGAGAAGGCAAGTGCAGCGGCAAGGTTTACCGTTACAAGTGCACTTGCTGAGATTCGAACTGAGAAGGCAAGTGCAGCGGCAAACACTCTTGCTGCAACTGCACTTGTTGAGGCTTAAAAGGGAGTTACAGCACCAAACACTCCCGTCGCAACTACACTTGATGAGGCCTAAAAAGGTAGTTGCAGAGGCAAACAAGATATTACACAATACATGCAGAGGGACACGTGGCACCTTCAGCCTGGTGGCTCAAGGCAGAATATTATGTGTGATCCTTAGGGACACCTATCTTCTCTCTATTTGGCCACTTGGTGTCCTCTTAGCACCAAGGAAAAGCCTATAAATAGGACCTATTTCCCAAGGTCCAAGGAGAGGAATTTGGGGATTTGGGGGGAGATGCTGCCCATTTGTGCACTGCCATACATTTCTTCTTGAGCTACCTACTTCACCCTCACCCAGCTAAACACTCTCTAACTCCCAGACAGTTGTTGCTGCTCATTCTCCAGTCATCCCACCATTATTAGACCGTTAACATAGTTTTGCCTCTCTAATCATCTTCCCAACCTTGAACCCCCCCTACATTTTTGGCGACTCTACTAGGGAGGCTGCTCTGTTGATGGTTCATACCTGCAGTGGTTTATACACTTCATTGGAAAAAATGACAGAGGATGAAGTTCAGCAACCCCCACGACAGCAAGGCTATTCCAATGGCGGGGCAGCACATGTGAAGGACCGTGACCATAGTGTTGTGGTTGAGGCAGTCCAGTCACTCCAGGATATGCAGAGGGAGATTCTAGCAGCTTTGCAAACTCTCACTGAGGCTATTATAGCCATGGCGTCTAGACCAGCCCAGTGCAAGCGCCTTCGCCTGTAGCAGTCCCACACCCAGTGTCTAACCTACTCTTTGAGGTTTGAGCTCCGATCCAGGTGCATCCGATGATACCTCAGGCGAACGGTACGGTTGCTGGTTCAGCTACCCAAGAGCAGACTAGACTATTCCAGTCCACTCACTTCGTTACTCTAGCTGATGTATAAGTTGTGCTCAAGCAAGAGCGTAGCAAGAAGCAACTACCATCTCTCCCCGACCCAGATGTGAAGCCCCCATACTCTCAAGGGATATTAGCCATGCCATACCGAACCGGGTATACAGTGCCTAAATTTATTAAGTTTGACAGGAAACAAGGCAATGCCAGAGAAGATATGGTGAGGTTCATTGAAACTCTTGGTGTCCATGGTAGTGACCACTCTCTGCGCTTTCGGGAGTTCTCTAAATCAGTCACTGAAAAGGCTTATAGCTGGTATGTGAACTTGGTCCCCAACTCAATCAAGAGTTGGGAGGAGATGGTGAACAAGTTCCATACGAAGTTCTTCCAAGTCCAAGAGAAAGTTACAACCCTCACACTTGGGCAAGATGTCTAAAAAGAAAGTGAAGATATACTGGACTATGTCAAGCGGTTCCAAGATAAGGCTATTGACTGTCATGAACCAGTGGATGAGGCCCACTTAGTCAGCATATATGTGAAGGGTGCCATACACGACTACAACATTTTCTTGGCGAACCATAATTTGACTACCTTTTCGGTCTTGATTGAGCTAGTTAGGAACCTCAGCACCATTGGTCCTTTGCATAGATCTCGTGACAGTTACCGCTACTCTCGTAGTAATAGAGTTGCTGCGGTAACCTCCATAGGAGTGAGCCGCTCGCAAAGGGAGGCATCATCCTCTCAGAAGAGAAAGAGTTATGAGGAAAGAAATCCCTATCCTTGTAGCCTTGAGAACGTCAAAGCCTTGGTTAAAGAATGGGTGGCCGATGGTGAACTTACTTTACCTCTGGTTGATGTTCCCCCGACCAAAAAAGACAAAGAAAGCCCAGATTATTGTATTTATCACAAAGCCACCAGACACCCTACTAGGAACGGTTGGACTTTGAAAAGTATCTTTAAGAAGAAAGTTGTTATGAATGAGCTGAAGTTCAAAGACACCAGTAACCGTGATGTTAGGAAGGACCCTTATCCTAATCACAACGAGAAGGAGAATAATGTACACATGATTGGCTATCTTGGGCCTGTGCGCGATCAAATGCACATGGTGTCCTACTATGATGAGTTAAAAGAAATCGCAACTGGCCAGCTCCCGAAACAGTACCTGTAGAGGCAAAACTCAAAGAGGATACTCATGCTCAAGCCTTGCAAAAGTCTGTCAAGTTTCGTACTTTCTTTAACCAACTGAGACTGAGCCAAGCTGCCAGGTTGGAAACAACAAAGGCCCTCATCAACATTTCTGAAGTGCACCACACTGAAGTTACTGAGGTTAAGGAGTATGTACCTCGGCGCATCCAGGAAGATCATGGACCCATTACTTTTTCAGAGGCAGACAGAGCATACCCATTTCCTCATAACCATTTTCTTTTTGTCACAGCTTACATCAATGACGTAGAGTTCAAGCGTGTTTTCCTTGATAGCGGAGCGTCCATAGACATCATCACTACCGACACCTTTGTGAAGGATGGTATCCCAAAGTCCAAGATGGTCCGCCAATCCATTACTGTGACGGGTTTTGGTGGTGAGAAAAAAGTTACTAAAGGCTATGTTGTAGTGGAGTTAGCAGTTGGCGAGATCCACTCCGCAACTAAGTTCCATGTGATTGAAGCGGACACAAATTACCACATGATACTTAGTAGAGCTTGGATGCACCGATATGGGGCTATCTCGTTGAGTTATCACCAATGTGTGAAGGCAAAGTTGGGGAAGTGCACAGTGACCATAAATGCGTCTGAAAAGTCATTTGGAGTAGAGGAGGCACACCCCGAGACCAACAAGTGTGATGGTTTTGAATTCCAAGAAGGGTTAGTGGAGACCCCTGAGCCCGCTTCTGAGTGTATGCAAGACAAACCCAAACCGCAGTAAGAAGTACTTCCTGAGGTAAACCTCAGCGACTTACCAGGGTAGAACAAGCCCGTGTTTATCAGCGATACAATGACCCCCACAACCAAGGCAGAATTGATAACACTACTAAAGCAGTACAGTGACGTCTTTGCTTGGACATACGAC
The DNA here is from genome assembly GCF_055761805.1 of Camellia sinensis. Classification (NCBI taxonomy): domain Eukaryota; kingdom Viridiplantae; phylum Streptophyta; class Magnoliopsida; order Ericales; family Theaceae; genus Camellia; species Camellia sinensis. Next base: position 227,108,262 of record NC_138961.1, on the reverse strand, counting down.
GAAATGCCTGGTTTTGACCCATCCCTGGTCATCCATCACCTTGACACTTTCCCTAACTCTAAGCCAATAAAGCAGCATGCTCAAAGTATCACCCTAACCTTGAGGCGAAGATTAAGGAAGAGGTAGAGAAGTTGCAAAAGGCCAAGTTCATTGAGCCTATACAGTACCCAACTTGGCTAGCAAATATTGTGCCTATGAAGAAAAAGAATGACCAGATCAGGGTCTGTGTAGACTTTCGCAACCTAAACAAGGCCTACTTGAAAGATGAGTTTCTATTACTCCATGTTGACACACTTATCGATTCTACTGCGGGCCATCAGATGTTCTCTTTGATGGACAGGTTCAGTAATTATAACCAGATCAAAATGGCACTAAAAGTTGCAGAAAAGACAGTTTTCAGAATGCCCTTGGAAATTTTTTTCTATACAGTAATGCCCTTCAGTTTGAAAACGCGGGGGCAACCTATCAACGGGCTATGACTTCACTGTTCCATGACATGTTACATCATGAAGTGGAAGTGTATGTGGATGATCTGGTGGTAACGTCTACCAAATCAAATCGGCACCTCCGCGACTTGGAAAAAGTTTTTCAGCGTTATCGAAAATTCTGCTTAAAGATGAACCTCTCAAGTGTGCCTTCAGAGTTACCGCAGACAAGTTCCTTGGTTTTTTGGTACACCAACAGGAAATTGAAGTAGATAGGGATAAGATTAAGTCAATCATGGAGATGCCACCACCACACTCTCAAAAAGACTTGAAGAAATTCCTAGGCAAAGTGTTATACCTTAGGAGGTTCATCCCAGCCCTTGTTGAGATAACCTTTTCCTTTGGGACACTGCTAAAAGGGAATCACAAGTTTGAATGGTTGCAAGAACACCAACAAGCGTTTGATATGGTGAAGCAAGCACTTACCTCTCTACTTACAATGATTGTTGCACAGCCTGAAAAGCCTCTACTACTGTACCTTACCTCTACACCTCGGTCTATTAGAGCTCTACTTGTCCAAGACATAGACGGCGTTGAGAAACTGGTCTATTATATCAGCCGCAAAGTCAACGGTGCCGAATCACAGTATACCCTAATTGAGAGGCCCGCACAGAAGTTGCGCCATTATTTTTTGGCACACCCGATCCAAGTTGTGACCAGGAGTGATCCAGTCCACTACTTATTGAGCAAGCCTGCTCTGACCAGAAGAATGACAAGATAACTTTTGGCTCTAGCAGAATATAACATAACATGTGTTACTCCTAAGGCTATCAAGAGCCAAACACTTGCAGACTTGCTAGCACAATTCCCATCTGGTGAACATGAACCTGCAGAGGTATCTCTACTTGATGAAGTTCATGTCTTAGCAGCAGCGGTTGAGACTTATTGGGATTTAAAATTTGATGGAGCCTTTGGAGCTGGGAAAGGTGGAGCTAGCATAACACTTACTAGTCAAGAGGGGGGAGAATTTCCATTTGTCATATAAGCTTGACTTTAAATGTTCAAACAACGAGGCTGAATATGGAGCGTTGATACTGGGTCTGATTGCTGCTCAAAAGAAAGGCCTTCGCAAGTTAAAAATTTAAGGCGACTCCAAGCTAGTTGTCAAGCAAACAATAGGTGATTTTGCCTTGAAGGAGCCTCTGTTAGCCCCATATCGCACCATAGTTCAACAGTTACTCACTCAGTTTGATGATGTCCAACAAGTAAACGGGGCCAACGGAAGCTATTATAGAAAAAAAATAATACGTCCAATGAGCTACGAATACACTTGAGACAAAAGACATTGCTATAGTTATATATACATTCATGCATAAGTACATCATGTTACCACAAGTTTGCCAAAAGACAGCAACAAGAGAAAAGTCACTCCCATCGAAAACAAAAATAATGCCAGAGACAACCGATCAAAATACATGAGCGAGTTACAAAAGGGTGCACACTGGCCACCTCAAAACTCGGGTAGATGGGAACCTCATAGTGAGGCACAAAAGTTAGCTTGACAAAAATCAAAGTAAGGTTGATGCCACTATGTCCTTTCTTGAGCCGGGTCACCCACATAACATATCAAAATACGAACTAAAGCCTAGTGAATAACAACTAAATAAAGAGATTCTGAACAATAATTATAATGTAAAATTAAACACATACTGGGCAGATTCATATGACATTTGAGAAGCATAACATATCACGTAGTATATCTAAAAGCAAGAAATACAGGTGGTCTAGAAAATCGAACAGACAGTCATGAAGATCAGACAGGCAGTCATAAAGACCGAACAGGTGGTCATGAAGACCGAACAAACGGTTATGAAGATCGGACAGGCGGTCATGAAGACCGAAGATCAATTATGATAGCCAACCCCATATTAAACAGGAGTTCCATGAAGTGGAACTGACAGATCTGCAGTCATTCAAATGGTGCTAGGGTTGCCACAGTAAACAATGAAAACAGTGATAGAATTATCATTCATTAACATAAGAAACTTTCAGAGTAATGCGTAAATTCGAAGCAGAGAGAAAGTAATTGAAATTAAACATATTTGTATAACAGTGTTACTTACAGTCAGTTCCATGTTGCAGATGACTGGAACGAGGCGTTTGACCTACACAAACAGATATAAGCGTTGTTCACTTAATTTACCGAACACCTAACTAGTTGATTCCATGACTTGGGAATTGATTGGTTAAAATACAGTTTACTTTTGTTAAATGCTCATACCATGCAAATGGACATCAATTGTGGGTGTGAAACACGGTAACGAAGGTTCGGAAGTGGGGTAAATAACACAGAAAAGAGGAACTGAGGCCACCAAACAGCCGTAAGTGTAGAGGTCCTTGGCCACACGTGCGGGACCCTCTTTGCACGTGCACCATCAGGTGTTTTTTAAGCAGAATGCTCCCCAACATTCCCCTGTTTTCCGCACCTGTGGGCCTACCGGCCGCACATGCACCAGTGCACTCCCGTACGTGCAGACTCCCTTGCCGCACATGCAGTTCTGGGTGTTCCAGAACCGAGTTTTTGCCCTATTTTTGGAACTTCAAACAACCAAAAATTCAAACCCAAATTCACTCAAATCAAGGACCAAAAATTAGGAAACATGGTATGAAAACAATTACTAAGAATAGGGCTCAAAAGTCATACATCAAATCCCTTAATCTGATAAACACTTAAAGATTAAAGAGGGAATGCACATTGTAATTCTATGTCTTAACAAAACCATAGAAATATGACTTAAATTCATATAAAATCATAGGAATGAGCAAGGTTATGGAATACATGCAAGGTTATAGGAAAATCTCTCTCATTAGGGTTTTTAGCTCAACTTATACCACTCAATCCCTCACCCTCTCCTACAACTCCATGAATTCAAGATGAAAATTAATCTCATGCAAGAAATTAGGAGGAAATTTTACCTTAATGTGTTAATTGTTGAAGTTGTCTCAATTCCTCTCCTTCTTCTTCTTGATCACTCACCCAAGCTCAACTTTAGAACACTCTTTCACTCTGTCAGATTATCTCTCTCTTTTTCCTTCTAATTGGAGTCATATATACATATATCTAGATATTTAATTTGCCTATCTAAGTTACCCATCTTAGAGTAAGTAACTTAGAGTCTCATAATTTGACTTACCTAGTTAATTTATTAAAGCACTACTTTATCTAATTAAGGTGAATCAACTCTGTCCACTTTGTCCAGTAATTAATTTATAACTCTACTATTTAACGAATCAGATAGGTCTTTTCATAAGTGGACATATCTATTAACAAACGTAATGCACATAAATAAGCATACAAGGCACAGATAGATGCATAATTCAGATTAATCACAAAATTAACGACTAAGTACAAGGTGGGTGTTACAATACCCCTCGAACACACAACTATTTCCCCGATGCCTTGGCTACACTAGGGGCAAATATGGATTTACTAGATGATAGTATAACCATCGTTATCGAGAAAAGAACAACACCAATAATGTTAGCCAAAGAACATATAGAGCAAGATGCTGAGGGATGGAAATTAGATATAATCCAACAGCTGAAAACAGGCCAGAAAACAATCAGACTAGCAGAACTTGCATCATTCCTGCTCCTCAGAGGAGAGTTGTATTTTCACGGTCCCGACAACCTACTTGCAAGGTGCGTCGGTAGACAAAAAGTAACTTACAGACTTAAGCAGATCCATGATAAGTCCTGCGGGGATGGAGATATCAGTCTATACCGACGAATGCAGAGGCAAGGGTACTACTAGCCAAAGATGGAAAAGGAAAGCACTAAGTTACAAAGGCAATGTGCAAAATGTTAGTCCCATCCTAAAGAGGAAGAAACACATTTCTTAAGCAGTGAGGAATGGAGGCAGCCGTATATTGACTATCTTGGAAACGGTACACTGCCTGAGAATCAAGCCGATGCAATTAGAGTTAAGAGGCGGGCCCTCCACTTCTTCCTTGACCAAAGCAAGTTGTACTACAGAAGCTTTAAAAGGAAACCCTTGGCATGTTTATCAAAGGACGAGGCAAACGAAGTGCTAAGAGAAGCCCATAAGGTAGAGCATCAAGGAGCGCATCGATTATATGTGCGCCTTATTCACCTCAGCTACTACTTGCTGACAATGGAAGAAGATGCTAAAAACTTTGTAAGGAGATGTCAATCTTGCCAGAAGTTTGGGAACTTGATACATGCACTGGCGGTCGAACTACACAACATCAAGACTCCTTACCCATTTCATACTTGGGCATTTGACCTAGTAGGTCTTATAGCGTAGCAATCCAAGGGCCACAGATGGATATTGGCAGCGAATGAAGTTAGTAACAAGTGGGTAGAGGCTATACCAATGAAAAAGGCAGATAGGGCAGGAGTGGCCAACTTCACCAAGGAAAACATAATTGTAGACCGCCCGAACTCTGCACCGCACGTGAGGACACGAATTGTGTTCATAGCTACTACAGTTTGGACTCCTATCACGGTTCTGAATCTAATCTCACAAAATGTGCAATGTAAGACTGATAAATCACCAAAGAGTCCAAATCCGGCAATTGGTTTTGAAAAATCGATTTTGAGTCGAAAAGCACCAAACATGGACTGCTTTGTCAGATTTCAGAGTCGCCACCTAAATATTTTGTTTTGAGAAATTCAGGAAACCCTGACTCGTGCCTAAGGCTACATGTCCATCATCACCAAAGTTGCCTCGCCTTGGGAACTTGGGTACGAGAGGGGAAGATCCTGAAATGAGCACCCCCGCTCGTCCGATCAAAGATCGGCCTTTACTAACCTGATATGTTGTTTTTGAAAAAACAAGTGTTCTTATTCCGGTTTATTAGCTAGCTTACTATGTGATGCGCACAGCATACAAGTATAGACTCAATCGCTCAATTTGGAACAAAACATCTCATGTTTGTTTTTCGAAAATGGTTTGAAGTTTGCTACTCGTAAGTAGGCTAAAGCGCGGATTTGCCACTCTCAAGTGGGCTTAAAACATGATGATTTGCCACTTCAAATGGGCTTAAAACTCACATTTCAATAAATTGTTCAAATTCAAGCAATGAAGCCTTCATCCACAGGCATTCATTCAGTTAAACACCTAAGCAGATAGCCTCATGGCAAGCATGCTGTCATGGCAGTCACTTACACGCATGCAAGGATGCTAAAGCATAAAAGCTTACCTAGTACTCCGAGCCAAAACAAAAGATATGTTAGAAATCAATACATGACCCTAGCTATGTTAAGAATGTCTAATGCAACACATGCAAAATGCAACTAAGATAGGCTCGGCTATTCTAAGATGTCATGTGAATGCAACTTGATAACATGTATTCAAATTGGTATTGAAATACAATGCAGTTTGTATGATGCGCCGAGCCCAGTGCATGCAAGACAGATAAATGGATGCACACATGCAAGCATAAGGATGCTAATTGAAATATCTCCTAATCTAACCACCGAAAGCGGATAAATAAAAGGGAGAAAGACGTGGGGTTGGAAGACATTCACACACACACGCACACTTATTACAAAATTTGCTCTCTCGACGGAGGGTTCGAATAATAAGCTAAGCTAGCTACACTAAGCTAAGCTACTTAACTAATCTAATAATCTAATTAGACTAATTATTACACAACACAGATCAAATAACTAACTACAACTAATTATTATAGTACTTTAATTAATTAAAAAATTAATTAAGTTACAAATTCAAGCTAGACAATAAGCAAAGCTATAAATGAGGCTGCCTCAGTTCTTGATCGAAGAAACAGAAGATGCATGCTCGGTCGCCTCGCTCGGAAATCCATTACTATGCCCAGAATTGCCTGTGTTTGTACTTACCTTGACCTCTGAAGATTGTGCCAATCTCCAGAATGCTTTTACTCCAACACAGGGACCTCCTGGTGGGCTGCTGACCAGAAAAGGTAGCTGTAGACCACTTGTAGACCAGAAAAACTGGCTGTAGACCACTTGTAGACTAGAAAAAATTGGCTGTAGACTAGAAAAACTGGCTGTAGACCAGAAAATTTGCCAAACTCCAGTTTTGCTGCAGCAAAAAACAACAAGGGGCATAGCAGTGTATTTGCAAGATATGTGTGCACAACTACCCTCCCTATCATTTCTCAAGCTCAAGGGAGTGCGGTACTTGACTCTCGGGCCACCAACCGAGCATCGCAATGCACGATGGCCGAGAAGCCAAGTTTGCACAATTCAATGTTAATGAATGCACAAATAACACATAAGGGCCTCCACCTCTATCATGCTTGATCAAGAGGGTCAGTGACCGAGAAATGAGGCGCGTTTCATCACTTTTAAGTATGAAATGTCCCTCGTTTATCGTGTTTAGATCAACATCAGATCCAAACACAATGCAATGGAACACACATGCAAACAATCATGCTTATCTAATAATGTTAATGTGGCATGCACAAGGCTCTATCATGTAAGCAATGCATGCATGGCATGTTTAGGAGCTAAGGCATCAAGGCAAGTGAAGTGCATCACACATGAAGCATGTTCATTCATTGGCTTACAAACAAGGCATAATGCATAACCCTCAAGAGCAATGCAAGAGTGATAAACATGGGAGTATAGCAAAGACAAAAGCTCTGAAATCACATTCCATATGATGCCATATCATGCATATATCACAAATAAGGCATGCTAAGCGGCTCAAAGCTTAAGGCTAGCAAAGGCACTTGTAGCAGGGCCATATCAAGCAAGCCCCAAAGGGCCAAGGTGACTCAAAATAGTCCCAAGGTAAGTCAAAACAATGTCAAAACATGCATGGAGCAGAGCTAACACATGCTAGAATGGGAGGCATAAAGCATGACGCATGCAAGGCCAAAGAGTGGGATTACACTACACATACCAAAACCAAGCATGAGGTGACCTCACCAACAAAAATCAGACTTGTAATATGGAAAAATAACACCAAAAACATGCTGATATGGTAGCCCAAAAGCTTAGGCAAACATGCATACGTATTGGCTCATAAACGAGGCATGAGGCTCAACTTCTCAAAAGTGATGAAAGAGCGATACATATGAGAGTATGACAGTGAAACATGCTCTGAAATCACATACAAAATGGTGCCAAGGCATGCAAACAACTCGAGCAAAGCATGCTAGAAGCCTTAGATAATAAGCTAATGAAGGCATTTGCACTATAGCTATACAAAACATAAGCCATATGACCAAGACAGCCCAAAACAGTCCTAAAACATCCTAAATGAAGTTCTAAAACATGCTTGAAATAAGCTAAGAATGGCTAGACTTAGAGGCCAAAACAATAGCACATGTTAGGCAATTTAGCACAATTGCACTACAAGCATACAAAGAAAAGCTCGAATGATCAAACCGGCTCAAAACAGAGTTCAAGCATGCTAAAATATAAGTAAAAACATGTTGGAGTGGAGCATGCATATGCTAGATTAATAGGCTAAACCATCAAGTAAGCTAGGCTAGCATGCAAGTTTACACTACAAGTGTATAAAGCATACAAGAGGTGACCAAACCAGCCCAAAACAGAGTTATGGCAGGTCCTAAAAGTCACAAAAAAGTGCTCAAACAAAGCCTCAAGAAGATAGAAATACATGCTCTTTTGATGGGCCATCAACACAAGTAAATAAGAAAAGAGGAGGGGGGACAACCTCCACCCATTTGGGACCTCAAAACCACCTTTTCACCACTGAAATTCCTCTAGAATTCAGTGGTTTAAAGGCCACAAAAGTTGGTTTGAAAGGTGGTGAAAGATGGCTCAAAAGGCTTTACAAGCCAAGAAGCAAAAGGGAGGAAAACCCCCTAGCCAAACAAGGCACAAACCAACACTTTTAGGACTGAAAAACAGAGGTAAAATAGAGCTTTTTGTAGTTCAACACCACCCCAAAAACAGCCCCAAATTAGTGTGAAAAGATGGCCAAGCAAGCATGCAAAATAAGCTAAAAGGGAGAGAGTTCTTACCCTTGATGCACAGCTGCAAAACAGGCACAAATTCTGAGCTAAAACCACCTTAGGAGCTCCAAATGATCCTCAAAGAACCTCAGCCCAATGGTGGTTAAGTTTGCTCAAGGGTCTCCTTGCAAAGTGTAGAGGATTCTAAGCTTAAGGCTCAAAACAAGAAGAGAGAGAGGCTTCTAGAGGGAGGGGTTAGAATTTTTGCTCTTCAAAATTCTAGAGAGAGAGACTTTAGAGAGAGAGGCTCCCCAAACTTTCCAACCCTTCAAAAAGATGAGATATAGCTCAATATATAGCAATATATGAGCATTGGTCAAAATATCTCAATTCAGAAATATCTAGGATAGCCTGGGACAGCTAGAGTAAAATATCTGCAGATTCTGGGCTTTCTGGGCATAAGTGGTCGACCGACCACTTTTTCTGGTCGGTTAGCTACTTTTTCTGGTCAACAAGGATCATTTCTGGTCGGCATGCTCCATTTTTGGTCGGCACACTCCCTTAGTGGTCTGCAGCAAAAATCAGTCTTGGTCCCTAACTTGAAGCAAGCATAACTCCTTCATCTAGATGTCTTTTCAGGTCATTCTTGTATGAAAATTGAAGCCCCGGAAGTAATATTTCCAATGGTGGTAGCCTTGCATCAAAATTATAAGTGTGCTAATAGATATCCCTCTTTTAGTGAAGACTGCTCAGTTTCGGTCCAACCGGATTGATGCCTAATTTCAACCAGCTATATCTCTCTCATCCAGACACGGCTTTAGGAGATTCTTAAGTGAAAAACGAAGCCCCAAAAGTAATCTTTCCAACGGTGGTGGCCTCATAGCTGAAATCCAAGTGTGCAAATGAATAGGCCCGATTCAGCGAGCGCTGCTCGACTCTCTCTTAACGGTTCATGCCTATTTTCTCCCCCAACTTGGTTTCCTCCCTCCTCTCCTTTTTTCTTCAACTTCAAACCCCTAAACAAAGTGTTTTGAAAGATTTTTTAGAGATTTAATCTCTCTTTCATTCATTTTCACTTTGTCCTTTGCTCAGTTTATCGAAAAGCGCAACATTTAACAAAATGCGAGCGTCGGAACATCGTAGGAATTTTTTCAAAACTATTTTGAAAGAGAGGGTTTCAGGTCTAAAATCTTTTGATCAAGATTGTTTTGGTCCAAAATGGGGTGTGAGGTTTGAAATTGGAGTTCTCCTTGCCAAAGAAATCGAACATTTGCATAGTATAGCCTGCATCACTAAGTAAGCAATCAGCGGCGCCCAAGTCTTAAAGGCAGTCAAAAATGGAGTGTCTACAGTTGCCCCTCTTTGACAGAACTCGGAAGTCATGAAGTGACGTGAGTAAATGTCAAAGCTTAAAGACGACCCATTTTTGAGAAGGCCGAAGACTTGAACAAACATTCAATATAACAATATAGAGATGCGCTCGCAGGCTGGGGCCAAAATGCAAATGACATGCATGATGCAAGAGCATAACTTATGATTATGCAAAGAGGGCTGTAATGAAACATCTAGATACAAGTGTTATGCAAACAAATGTTACAACAAACTCGTATATAAAATAAGCGAACATGCTATGTGTGGGAACTACAAACCGAACTACATTTCATGTAGAAAGGATGTAAGAAAATTATGCAATCTTAACTGCGCCTCACGCAAGAAAGATAAAGAACAACTACCGTCAGGCGCACCCGAGGCGGCAAACAAGATCCCAACGCGTGGCATACGTGAAGGAAGAAATGGTGTAAAACCAGGGACACATCCTAAGGTTCCGAATCATAGAGAACGATAATAACAGGTGAAACACATCTAACCATGCTGGAATTATGAGAGAAGGAATAACAAATCCCAAACACGTTGAAATCGTGTGAGAAAGGGGACACTCAAACCACGCTGAAATCGTGAGAAAAGGTCCGAAAATAACTACTCAAGGGCATACTTGACGCAACCTGAGATAAATTCCAAACACGCTGAGATCGTGTGAGGAAAGGAACACTCTAACCACGCTGAAATCGTGAGAAGAGGTCCGAAAACAAACCAATCAGGAGCGCACTCGACGCAACCTGAGATAAATTCCAAACACGCTAAAATCATGTAAGGAAAGAAACATTCTAACCACGCTGAAATCGTGAGAAGAGGTCTGAAAATAACCACCCAGGTGCGCGCACAACGCAACCTGGGATAAATTCCAAACACTCTAAAAACAAACCGCCCAGGTGCGTGCACAAAGCAACCTGAGATAAATTCCAAACACACTGAAATCGTGTGAGGAAAAGAACACTCTAACCATGCCGAAATTGTGAGAAGACGTCTAAAAACAAACCCCCAGGTGCGCGCACGACGCGACCTGAGATGAATTCCAAACACGCTGAAATCGTGTGAGGAAAAGAACACTCTAACCATGCCGAAATCGTGAGAAGAGGTCCGAAAACAAACCAATAAGGAGCGCACTCGACACAATCTGTGATAAATTCCAAACACGCTGAAATCGTGTAAGGAAAGGAACACTCTAACCACGCCAAAATCGTGAGAAGAGGTCCGAAAACAACCGCCCAGGTGCACGCACAACGCAACCTGAGATAAATTCCAAACACGCTAAAATCGTGTAAGGAAAAGAACACTCTAACCACACCAAAATCGTGAGAAGAGGTCTGGACAAAGCAATCAGGAGCGCACTCGATGCAACCTGAAAAAGCCCTAGAGGACGACGATCCTAAACGCTGCTCAGCGTAAAAGGATAAACGATAGAAGATAACACAAGATGCAAATAAATGCAATAAGTGCGATGATATGACACATGTTACGAGCAATGTAGAGCATGATGTTTAGGGAATGTAGTAAACAAACAAAGCGGCACTTTAGAAAGCACCTCATGGGGTGAGTGGCGATGAATCGCTCTACTCTGATAGCGATCTCCCCTTGTGTTCCTCAAACTCTTACCTTGCGTTCTTTGAACTCTTTCCTTCAACTCACAGTATAAAGGTTCTGATATGCTAACAAGGATTCTTCACATAGAACACTTTGGATGTCGCCTTTCTTCCTGACCATATTCACAACTTTCCCTATTCTCCAACGGGGTGACAGACTAGGTTGGTTCAGTATCCAAAATTGAGGCACATACATGCTATCTCAACCTGTGGGGCTTCCATATAGATTTCAAGTTGGGGATACACCCCTGGGTATTTAAACCAGACTTTAGTCTTGGAAATCCTAAACCTTTGCGTTCTAGGCATCAGTCATTCGAACTCTAGTTTCCACCGTCGCAGTTGGTCTCCTAGGAACTCATTGCGAACACAGCCAAGATGCCTCTGGCAGTGAAATGGTACTCAGGGAGAGCACTTCTGATCGCCATTCTGGCATTGAAGCAGGCTTGAACTTGAGCTTGAGGTAGAGGCACACTTATGCTTCGGAGCATTGACAAAGCCTGAGGAGGTGCATCCGGAATGCAATCTTGGAACTTTCTGAAGTTGAAACAAACTCAGATGCCCGACATTTTCCCTCTTTTCTTTTGCTTTGCAGTCTGGAACCTGTATAGCTTTAGATAGGTCCTTGTTCTACTGTTCTCACATAACCTGGGTTGAACCTTGCAGTTTTATGAAAGAACAAATCATGTTTTGTACATATGCGGAGAATGACACAGCACTCTGAGCACAAAACGATTCATTTTGAAATTAAGAAATGAGTTCTTAACCGGGTATTGAGCCTACGATTGAACACAGCACACCACGACTCAACAAAGGAAAACAAAGGTAAAACAACCTAAACACATCCATTGACACTCGAAACGACTTAAAACAAGAACCGAGACGAACAAAAACACACACACAACACTCATATGTGTTACAAAGACGAAAGACCTCAGTCCAGGGGGAGCCCACAGCTTCTTCGGGTATTGTTTCCCACTCTTTCTTATTTGTGATTCTCACATCACTCTGGCACTCTATCTCTTATTTTCTGAAAAAGCCTTTTTCTCTCTGCACACATCTCTCTATTCTTCAATCTCTCTGATTTTTTATCCCTCCCCTGGGTGGTTGATGGATAAACAGGAAGTTGTGGGCCCTTACCCCTAGTATTCAACTAGATTCTTCTTCTTTTGACATCGGTTGACGATGCGCTCAGCCAGTTTGGATGTGATCTGATCTGTCCAGATGAGGGAGTGGAATATCTTGATCCATTCCAATTCGTGCTTCGCATTTGGCTTGATACCTCGCTGCTCGGAGGATGAGAGAGCTTTCGGCCCTTTGTTTGTTAGCTTCAGTTGTGCCCTTTCCGGCGAACAAGGTGCCCTTTCTGGCAAGTACGATGCCTTTTCTGGCGAATACATTGATAAAGGGGAAAAGAAAGAAAACCTGACTCAACTATGCCCCTAGTTCATTATTTTGACCATTTTTTGTTTTTTACTTTATACTAAACTTGGCAATTATGCGAGGGCAACCAATCCCCAAGTTCTCGCCAAGATGGGAAGGTCCCTACAAAGTTGCCGAGGCAAGTAGTAGCGGGTATTACAAGTTGACAAGAGTAGATGATGAGCTCAGAACTAGCCCTATCAACGCTAAGTATGTAAAGCAGTATTTTCCTTAACTTCTTTTTTGTTCAGAAAAAGAGTTGTAAGTTTATTTGTTAATACTTTCAAAAAAAAAAAAAAAAACAAAGTGTAAGAAGATGTCATACATTTAGTAAACTTGTTACTCTTGAAAAACACTTAGTATGAAGAAAGTTTTCTATACTTAGTGAAACTTTGTCCATGTAAAAAGCTTAGTCATGACAAAGTTCTGTTCATGGCACGAGTTTTGCTTGTCTTTAGAAGTTATGTAAAAGACATTGAAAGGAAGGTAGTAAAGTAAGGCTCAATATCTTTGCTTCTCATAAACATTAAAGTTCTCCATAGCATGATTATAGTGTTCAAAAGGAAAAGAAGAAAGAAAAAAGATAGCAAAAGTACAAAGAAAAAGAGCCATAACAAAGCCACAATACATCAAATCAAGCCCTTCATAAAGGAGTCCATCAGGGTCACATCCAGAGGCAACAGCAACCAGCGTAGAGCCTTTTCTTTGAACCGAGCTAGGTTCTGCCGGTGTTGCTCCAAGGCACCCTCACACTCTTTGATAGTCTCCTCCAAGGATGCAATCATCGCCACATTGTTTGCAAGCTCAAGTAAGCCATCGATTGCTTGAAGCCTATCCCTTATCCACGATAAGTCCAAATCATTCCTCTCAAAGTCGCTCAGGTTGGCCTCAACACTTTCTACGAACTTGTTGGGGGTTGTCAGAATCTTCTAAGTAGCAAGGTCGCAAATGAAACTGGCAAGTGACTCCAGCAGCACTGTCTACACCATAAATCCAGGAACATTAAAAGTAGTAAAGGTGTCAGGGTGCAGTGCTTGGATGCAGGCAAAAGTAGGAGCAGCTTCGAAGGAGACCCAATAACTTAGCAAAAAAACTTTCCTTGAGGACTGAGGGGACTCTCTTACACCGCCGCCAGCTTTAATTACTAGAGGGAGACTGGCAAAGCAACCAAAGGTTTGAGGGCGACAACCTCCCCTGAAGATGATTGCCCAGCAGCATTAGAATGGGTAGATGTTGGGTGGCGACCGGGCAAACTAACTTCGTGAGAAAGGCCAAAGCTGCTTGCACCATCATGTCACTCTAAAAAGAGGTCGTCCATAGGATAGTCTTTAACATTCAGATCTGGCACAACAGTGGTGTCCATGCCTACACAAAAGTCTCATGATCCCCCAAGATTAGCTCGCACCTCAGGGAAATGAGTGGGGTACAGATCAACCAGCTGCTCAGAAGTTGTTTAGGCAGCTGGGTTAGAAGCATCAACAACAACGGTGGTACCATAAGTGGCCAGATTGACAGCTACCTCCGCGAGTTGGGCCAAATTTAGAGGGCCCACAGTAGGAATAACCACTATATCTGCACCTCCCTCAGCAACTTGAACGTTGGGAAGTGGGTCTGTGGAACTAGTGGAGACACAGTGGACTGGGAAGAACCCCTAAATGCAGCTCCCAAGGGGGGTGGTGCAACTTCTAGTGGCTCTCTTACGCCACGTTCCTCTCTCAGAGTCTCTGGAACAAAATCATCCCCGTCAACGTAGGAACGGTCAGAATGAACAGAATCAGTAGGGTTTGGAGATTCTGCACCCTCAACAACTATACCAACCGTTACAACTTCCACAGCAGGGGGGATTTATTCGTTTTCAGCAAATGGGGTATCACGACCTCCTTCTATGTCTGCAACCTCAGCATTTAGCTCAAACTCAACAATTGGCTCAGCCTCAGTAGTTGGTTTAGCCTCAGCACTTGGTTCTTCTTCAACGTCTGGAAGTACTATTTTGCGAGTTTTGAGTCTTATGACCCTTGAAGCAATGGGAAGGTCGTCGTCGTCGTCTGAATTTGAGGAGATTTCGATGGCAGTAAAAGAACCTCCAGGCCCCGAAGGTGGTATTGCCGAAGGGCCGTGAAAACGAGAAAGATTGTCTGATTACTAAAGTAAAGATAAAAAGCCCAAAGAAGTATGAAAAATGCAGAACACTTTTTACGTATGGATACCTTCCAGAGTCTCTTCCTACTTGGTGAGGCACGGGCCTCAGCGACTGATACTGCTGCCTCTTGGACTACCCTCAAGCGGGAGCGGGTCATGCACACTAATGCACCGATTTGGGGAGGAGTAACTTGCAGAGGCTGGACACCAAACAGATGAGGCTTCTCTACTGCAGGCAAGGACAAAAGCTTGAAATGGAAAAATACACTAGTCTACTTCCCCCTGACTAGATAGGAGACGAAGGGACAAGTCAGCTTGTGGAATAGGTTCCACTGTAGGGATGACTGGGTCAGTGTTGCAAAAGTTGAAGAAAGAGTTAAGGTTGCGGTGCCGATATAGCTTGTTGCTAGGGGTGAAGGTGTTTTCCCTTCCAAGTGAGGGCAACTCTATAAGGCCTAAGCCCTCCATAAGTAAGGCGGTATAATCACGGGTAAACCGCTAGAAGCTCTGATGAAAATCTGCCTGAGGTGGAGGGGCTTGTGGGACACCCTGATCCATACCAAACTGCCTAAGGACCCTGTCCGGTCGATAGACTATGCTGGACATACCCTCCTCATTCCATACGAGCAGAAACCCAAGGCGTATCATAGCAGTGATAAGAAGGGAGTTGGCCTGGACGCTGTCAAGAGACAAATCAACATGACGAGCCCTAGGAAAATAAAACAGAACAACAGAGATGCCTGGAATAAGCTGGGTAAAAGGGCAGAACACGCACTTCTCCATGCGGTCAATATAGTCCATGAAAGGTCTGTTGGTGCCAACACCAGACCACCTGGAGATACGATGGAGTGAATAGCACACTTGTCTTGTGACAGGTCGTCCCTCTGCATCTAGAACAGGACAACCCTCTGCATCAAGGACTTCATCGGTAAAAAGGGCTCATGCTCTTTGGAAGAAGGGCCCATAGTGGGGAACCTTTCGTAGAATAAAGCGGTCAAGAACTGAGTATGAACGAAGCTCCATACATCATAGTGGCCCATGGATCTCTCAATGTCCAAGTGAGTGAGGTCTAGATGGAAGAACAGATTCCCTAAGAAGAAGGGAACCAAAGGGATCTGACTGCTGCTACGAAGTCTGACAACGAGGGGGAACACCAGGGGATTAATGCTCTCAGCAGGGTTGCTGGGAAAAACAAGAAAGAAGATAAAATAACTAACAAAGGTAGCCAAGTACAAGTTGTCGCGGTAGCCTGGCCCAATTATGGACTCACGGCTGACTTCGGTAATGTCACCCACAACCGATTGCATGTCCTTACAAAAATGTTTCAGCCAGGAGAGGTAGGTGGTCTTGTCCCTTTTAGGCCTCTCTTGAAACAACTCCCTAGTCCTAAGATCGTACCAAGAGCTATACTTTTGTGCATCTCGAAAGACACCTTGGAGAGTAGTGACAGCAGTCTGTCCTGCAACAGTCAGGGACGCAGGATCAAAAGGGTAGTCTCCACGAGTGCTTAGGAGGAGGAGAACAACATCTTCAAGGTGTTGGGGTTATCTCCCCCCAAGCCAAAACGAAGGTATGGATGTCGCGGCTCCAGCGGGAAACAACCATATCAGTGTTAGTCTGCACCTTGTGCACGGACAACTCCCTTGAGATCAAAATGGCGTTGAAAAGAAGGACATCCCTCAAGCGCTGCTCGAAACCATCATCCGCAATGATATCATCAACCCAAATAGACCAGTCCACTAAAGGGCCTAAATGAGTGCGATAATAGATGTATGAGTGGAGAAAATCACCGCGCTTTACACGGAACCGCAGCACAGAGACTGGGTCACCATGTTAGCGTCATCTAGAGAGGCCTCATCAAAAGGAAGTAGTGGCTCTTCTAGAGGAGGGGCGTTAGAAATAATGGAATCAACGACTTTCCAGAATGGGTCAGCAAGCCCCCCAAAGTATGGGGCCCTCATCTACTTAGTACTGCGTAGGACAACTCTATCGGGTAAAAACCTGGTGGCAGCCATAAAGAAGATTAAAGAAAAAGAAGAAAGCTTTGGAAGGTAGGGGCCAGAGAGAGAAGAAAACAAGGAGACAAGAAAGTGTGTTATGACGGAAGTGGGGGACCAATGGACCTAAGAGGCATTATTTATAGAGAAAGCAGCAAAAAAGGTGTCAACACGCCTCCCTAGGCCCATCATGACTGTTAATCAAAAGGCACATTTTCAGAGCCATTATGACTCTGCAGAAAACTGACGTAACTCCTGGCCCAACCGATGCAACTTCTGACCCAGCCGACGCAACCCCTGGGTTACTTGCTGACGTCATGCACATGCAAAAAACAAGGAGTTGTCCCCCACCCGTGCAGGGGGCAAATGTAGAGGGTCAGAAATTAAACTCCAAATTACGTATAGGCCTAAGTGCTAAGGTTGCCCTTTTGAGGCGACTAGGAATGAAAAAGGGAGCATGGGCTAAAGCCCAAGGAAAGTGGGCCAACCATGGGCCGAAGTAGGTCCGACCCGCCAATGGTCCAAACAAACTCCACGAAGAAAAATGCCCAAGTGAAGTTGCAGAGGCAATACTTGCAGAGGTCAAGTTGCAGAGGCAACACTTGTAGCGGCCAAGTTGCAAAGGCACTTTGCCTCAGCGCCACTATTCACAATATTGTCAGTTCCACCGCCCTTCTGAAGTTAATGAGGGAAAGAGAAAGTCGAAGTAACCAAGTTACAGAGGCAGCACTTGTGACGGCCAAGTTACAAAGGGAAAGAGAAAGCAGAAGCAACCAAGTTGCAGAGGCAGCACTTACGACAGCCAAGTTGTAGAGGCACTTTATCTTAGTGCTGCCATTTCAAGTATTGTCGGTATCGCCGTTATTTCATGTATTGTCGGTAGTACTGCAGCCATCTAAAGTTGCTGAAGAAAAGAGAAGGCCGAAGCAACTAAGTTGCAGAGGCAGTACTTACAGTGCCCAAGTTGCGGAGGCATTTTGTTGGCACTGCCATTCTTAATATTGTCGGTTCTGCCATTTGAACTTGGCGCAGGAAATGACTGCTGCAGCAACTACAGCCGTCGCAATTAACATGCGGAGGAAATATCCCGCCAAGGTGATAGCAACCTTTGGGAGAAGCTTCCCCTTTGTAAGTAGAGGCTAATGCTTGGCGCTGATAGCAGGCCCCAAAGTTCATTAACTTGGCGTTGATAGCAGGCCCCGAGACTTACTAGTTGGAGCTAATAGTAGGCCCAAAGATGCTAATTTACCACGGTGATCCTACGAAGATGGGAGCAAGGTAGCCTAAGTGTAAGGGACTCCCTTTCCATTACCCAGGTCACGGACCTGCCTTAGTCGTATAGGTAGGACTAAGGAAGCCCACTTGGGCTTGGTATTAAGGCACAACATGGCTGATAGCAGGCTTGGTTGTGGCCTTCGCCTTGGGAAGCTGAGGAGTTTGTGGTTAGGTGGCTAAGGGTGGAGGTTTCGCTGAGGTGAACACAAACATAGCTGATAGTAGGCTAATGGAGTCCTGAGAATGTATGTACTGGCTAAATAGAACCAAGAAGGCAAGTTCAGTGGCAAGGTTTACCGCTGCAAGTGCACTTGCTAAGGTTCGAGCTGAGAAGGCAAGTGCAGCGACAAACACTCCCGCTACAACTGCACTTGCTGAGGCTTAAAAGGGAGTTGCAGCGCCAAACATTTCTATCGTAACTACACTTGTTGAGGCCCAAAAAGGTAGTTACATAGGCAAACAAGATAGTACACAATACATGTAAAGGGACACGTGACACCTTCAGCCTGGTGGCTCAAGGTAGAATATTCTGTGTGATCCTTAGGGACACCTGTCTTTTCTCTATTTGGCCACTTGGTGTCCTCTTAGCACCAAGGAAAAACCTATAAATAGGACCCATTTCCCAAGGTCCAATGAGAGAAATTTTGGGGATTTGGGGGGAAATGCTGCCCATTTGTGCATTGCCATACATTTCTTCTTGAGCTACCTGTTTCACCCTCACCCAGCTACATACTCTTCAACTCCCAAATAATTACTGCTGCTCATTCTCCAATCATCCCACCATTATTGGACCATTAACATAGTTTTGCCTCTCTAATCATCTTTCTAACCTCGAACCCCCTTACAACTTTTGATAAGATTTTAATAATAAAAAGCATAAAAAGTAATTCAATTAAATAAACAAATAAATTAAAAATAACTGCAGTGAAACATCAATAAGTATCATATCACGACCTAAACCCGCCCATATTGGTTTAGTGTCATAATCGGCCAGTAATCCTGGAATTACCAAAGGCCTCTGAACAAATTAACAAAATATAGGGGCTAGCAGAAGTAAATATATATATATATATATAATATACATAGTTCATTGAGCTGTGTAGACATACATGGGATAAGAAATTTGAACCTTTAAGCATATACCCATATATAACGTCAAGTATACATCCATCTTACATAGCCATTGAACACAGCACAAAAGGGATGTTCACAAAACAAACAAAAGTCGCAAACTTATAACTGATTCACAAAATTCGACCACTGGACTCTTTCCGGAACCTCCTCGGAAGGCACAAAGGTTGACCGACAAAACAAACTCCAGGCAATCATCACTGAGCCTAGCCACGCGCCTGGTCACCTACATACATAAATAATAAAGTGAGCAGAAGCCCAGTAAATAATAACAAAGTAAAGATTTTAATGAATGATGCCTATAACAGATTCAGATTTCAATTCTCTAATCAAATTGGAAACATAGTCATGTTCATAATCGCATTCAAATCATGTGTAGTACATCCATTAACATTAACATATCACTTTTGTCAAGCATATCAAGTTCCATAATGGAACCTCCGGTACCGGGTAACATATCTTATACGTGGGCCACGGTATTGTTTCCCTCGAACGAGGACCTATTCCACAGTATTATCTCCCCCGGTTAGGAGTGTAAAAATAGCCCGCGACCCGTGGGCTACCAAAAGCCCGCCCGCGGCCTGGGGTGGGGCCGGCCTGTTTTGGGCCCGGGCCCGAGCCCAACCTGAGCCCCTAGGCTTGGGCCTGGGCCTGGGCCATCATTTTGAAGTCCAGCCCGTCTAGCCTAGCCCATCGGCCCGCTCAAGACCCGGTCCGCTTGAGGCCCAGTGTCTTTTTAGTGGAAAATAATAAAATTTTGGTAGAAAAAATTTAACAAAACAAAAACAAATGGTTTGGCCCGCCCAAGCCCGAGGCCAAGCCTAGGCCCACCGAGCCAGTCTGAGGCCCGTCCCACCGGCCCACCCAAGACTCGAATACCCCTAGGCTTTGGCCTAATTTTTTGGCTTGTGGGCTGGCCCAAATTTTACCTAGAACCCGCAAGGCTCGACATAGGTCGAGCTCAAGTAGGCCGAGTTAGATTTACACCCCTACCCTCGGGCGAAGGCCTCGTGACCATAAGCCACAGTATTATGTTCCCTGGGCGAGGCCCTCTACTAAGGATACCATAAATATATCTCAAAGATTTGAATCATCATTCATTCATTTAAAACATAGCATTTTGAAAAACTGATCATTTCATATCATCAGAAAATAATTACAGCCAAACATAAATTTACAGAGTTATTACTCACAGATAGCTCTAATAGAAAAATAGAGAAAGCAGGCGAATCGGATAGTCTATGGCATGTGACCTACACAAACACATATAACAGATACACTTATTGAAACACACACTTAGATAGCACTTAACTTAATTCATTTTGTTCTTAGTGTGTTTCTAAGTCTTGTCCTTATTATAGTGTCTTAATTCGGGCTTAAGAATGCCTAGGATGCAATGAGGATGCCAAAATGTGATTCAAAATACTTAGTCAAATTTGCTAAAAATAGGGTCTTCGCTGAAGCAGAGGTTTAAAATAAGAGTGGTCACTCGAGCTCAACTTCGATCGCTCTAGCGGTTTGTAAAATCCGCAAAAGTACTGGTTACATGATTTTTCCGCTCGACGCTTGCTTTAGCACAAGACTGAGCAAACAGGGTCCTCGCTCGAGCGCAACTATTGTCGCTTGAACGGTCTGCAAGAATTTTCAAAACTTTTAGGAGCATGAATTTTACACTCAAGCTAACTTTTGGTTGCTCGAGCGAAAGTGCAAAACAAAGAGTGGTCACTCGAGCGCAGGTTCTGTCGCTCGAGCGAGGCTACAAATTTCTAGAATTTCTAGATTGTTGTTCATGATACAAAACTTAAATTCAAAGCCTTAAAACACATTCTTTGGGCCCAAAACTTGAGAAAATACTTGTAAACTTACAAAACATTATAAATTAAAGATCATTACACAAAACCAAGGCCCAAAAGCAAGCAAATTACTCGGAAAGAAACTTGAATTATATGTATACATGTCATGCGTGTGTTGTTATAAACTCAAACCTTCCAAATCATGCACAATGGAGTGTTGAAGTGCAAAACCACAATGAGCTCCCATAATAGAACAAAAATAAGTCTTTACATGTAAGAATTTGTTAAAATCAAAATTCAAAATCCATGAATTATTCATGCATGTGTGGTATGCCTTGAATTCTTCATTTTCTAGCTCAAATCTCATACTCAAACAGTTAAACCTCTTGAATCTATACATTAGTTGGTTCAATTACATAACTAAAGGCTTGAATTCTTACCTTAGGTGCTCAATTGAGCTCTAGATGGCTAATTGTTTGAGTTTCCAAGCTATTCCTTCCAAATTCTCTCCAATTCTTTCACCTTCTAGCAATTCTCCTTTATTGAGCTCAAGTCTCCTCTTTCCCTCTCTCTCTCATGTATGTGCCTCCCGAGGAGGTTCCGAAAAGAGTCCAATGGTCGAATTTTGTGAATCAGTTATAAGTTTACGACTTTTGTTTGTTTTGTGAACAACCCTTTTGTGTTGTGTTCTATGGCTATGTAAGATGGATGTATATTTGACGTTATATATGGGTATATGCTTAAAGGATCAAATTTCTTGTCCCATGTATGTCTACACAACTCAATGGACTATGTATGTTTTATATATATTTGCTTCCGTTAGCCCTTGTATTTTGTTAATTTGTTCAGAAGCCTTTGGTAATCCCAGAATTACTGACCAGTTATGAGGCTAAACTTAGAGGGGCGAGTTTGGGTTGTAACATATCATATAAATGAGAACTATGTTTTGCTATGATAAAAATAACATTCTACTGACAACCCACCGACAAAACAAAATAAATGACTCAATTATTCAAGTTTCTTATTAAAAATAAATAAATTTGATATCACATGTAAAAGAGAAAAATTAAATATTACATAAAAACATATAAACTATGTGAACTCATCACCAAAATATCCTCAAAAGATAAAATTTTAAGCAAAAGAATATAGTGGGTACTCAATGGCCAAATTAAATTACTCTGAAATTCTCAAATTGGAAAGAGTTTTTCTTTTTTAATTTTGGTGGGAAATTCATTATGAGAATGGTACACACAAATAATTTTCTTACATTTTTTTGGGGGGGGGGAATTTTGGTACATAATATTCAACATTGATGCAATAAAAAGAAATTCAAAAACTCTTTAGCTGTCAAGTTTGGTATTATATTTATGATGTCACCTGAAAAAAAAATTAAAATTAAAATTTAGACAAAAAATGCAAATGTGTGGAGCATTTTAGCTATACTTATAACAATATAAAATTATATAGAGAGAGAAAGAGAGAATGGGAATGCAAATGTGTAAAACTTTTCAGCCATACCTATAACATTATAAAATTATATATACTAGAAAAAGAGAAAGGGAGAAAGAGAGAGCAACATAATAGTTTTGTATGCGTTTATAATCAATTGAAATATAACTGTTTATATGAGAGGAGAGAGATGTGAAATTGGATAGATAAATAAATATATTGTGTGAGTAATTTTCTGTCCACATTGCCCGTTTAGTAATCAGCTAGAGAGCACCGGCAGAATAGATGGCTTCAGTTAACCTGTAACAGAAAGAAAAGGCTCTGGCGGTGGCTCTTCTACCCGGGGGCACTCCGACGATCAAGTCAGTATATTTCTCAAAGATAATCAAGTGCTAAACTCACCGCTCAAAGCATAAATTGCGTACCTTAGACCCACGGGGGTGCTTCGCTTTTATAGTTTACTTAATCCTAGTCCCACTAGAAGCCTGACTTCTATGGACTCCAATT
This sequence comes from Camellia sinensis, assembly GCF_055761805.1. Classification (NCBI taxonomy): domain Eukaryota; kingdom Viridiplantae; phylum Streptophyta; class Magnoliopsida; order Ericales; family Theaceae; genus Camellia; species Camellia sinensis. Next base: position 227,085,206 of record NC_138961.1, on the reverse strand, counting down.
CAGTACTTACTTTGGACTCTTCAAGAGATAAAGATAAACTCCCTAAGAGATTTATCCTCATCTTGACTAAGTCCCCTCTTCATTCTAGGACTCTTGTCCCTTATCCGTTTATCTCGGATTCTGATATCTTCGGAGATAACCTCGGCATAATGACCAGGACACGTGGCACCTCGGCTGACACATCGGCGTCGCCTTGCCACGTGTTGGTACTCAGAAATTTATCCCCACAACTGCCCCCTAGGTTCTATTACCTCGGCATTCTGAGGTGATGGAACCTATATCGGTACTTCCATCTGTACATCGGCTCAAGAATTCCTCAGCCGAGATCATTTTATGGTCGACATGTTTTCTTCAGCAAACAAGAATTCCAGTGAATTTTTTCACGTGTGTGAGTTGTCACGTATCATTTACTCAACCGTTTCATTTAGGTGTCTCCACCTTACTGGACCGTGCTCACGACGTGCTTGCAAGCCGTCTCTCTCTCACGTGCGCCGTCTGACGCATACGTTCTTTTAGGCGTATTGACTACGTTTTTGCCGTCGTTTCAAATTTTTGACAAAAACCTTTCCCCATTTCTTCATTTTTCACTTTTGCATTCGATTTCTCTTCGCTTTTTCTCTCTGTAGCTCCTGGATACGCCATTGTTCCAGCCTTCAAGTTCTACAACTGCCTTCCGTTCTCCCTTCCTGTGAAGCTTTCGTCGTTCTCGTTGCATCCGTAACTATCGTCTGACTTCGGCAATCTTCATACCGGCTTCACTTTTTTCTAGTAAGCCACTATTCCTTGTGTTTTCAATTCTGTTGATATTCTTCATTTCTTGTTGCCATTATTGTTTCAAATCTTGCGAATCACATATCTGAGCATATTTATTCAAGTGGCTTTGATCTTGCCCATATCTTGAATACATACTGTTCACCACTTTCTTGCACTCTTGTTACTATTCTTGACCATTTATTTCTCGTATTCTTTATGCTCTTGATAGCCCATTCCTGTTCTTGATTATAAAGCACATCTTTGCCTTTCTGTCTTCCAGATCCGTACCTTCAACCCTTGCTTTCATAGATCTAGGTTTGGGATTTGTTGTGTAGAACCCATAATTTAGGAAAAAACTGAAACTAGTACTTTACCTAGATTTTTGCTGAGGTCTTATTAACCCTCTCGTGACATTTTTTCTCTGAAATCCAACCCCTCTAATTCAGGCCGATATGATGGGTATGTGGAGACATAGGGTAGATACCCTGACCAAACTTGATTTTTTAGGCAAGAATTCTTTATCCCTGCCGATGTCCATCTGAGGCTGGCTGGAGATAATGACTCCATCATGCCCACAGATGATTCGATGCCCTTTCCCATTGTAGCTTTCACTGAGTGCGGACTCCGGCTCCCACTCAACATCATTTTTCGTGAGATTCTTCACTATTATAAGTTGAACCTCATGCAACTGGCAATCAATTCCTACCGAGTGATCAATGGCATCATAGCCTTAGCTAAACAGGAAAATGCTAGGATCACCCTAGCCGATATCCAATATTGCTATACCATGTGTGCCCTTAATTTGAAAGAAAAAGGCTACATTTATTACCTTAAGCCGAGGTCTACCGAATTCAAAATCGTAGCCGACCTCCCAGACTCCAACAAGGGGGCTAGAGATGACTATCTCATTACCTCGGGAAATTGGGAGTTTGCTCCAGACGAGGACATCCATCTCTACCCTATTCCCCAATCAGTTTTAAAGGGCAAGGGTAAGAGCCCAGTATTCATCTTTGCCTGTTTTCCTTCGAAGTCTTAAATACTTTGTCTGTTTCTAACGTCTGTTCTTCTTGCAGCTGTTCGTCAGCCACCGAAAAAATTTTGCCAATCCTTTGTCCCCAGCAAGGATTTGAAGAAACTTCTAGACTTGCCAGTCCATAAAAGGAAAGCGCCTGTGCTTCTCAATTTTATTCCATCATACAAGTCAACTTTGCCCGACGTTCCCAAAAGGAAGAAAAAAAAGCCTTTCTCCACCCTCTGCTACAACTCCGTTGACTGCATCCATATCACGAACAGATCAAGGATCAACATCTGATCCAACTGATCAGCCATCAACTTCAGCTCCATACCTGGTCCCAATATCAAAACGAAAACGTCGGCGACGACTTGTCCTTACTGCCGAGATGGGTCGCCCAAAGCCTGTTGCAAAAGATCTTCTGGCCAGTATTCCATCATCTGTTGATGAGCAGCCAACACAAACCCTTCCTCCATCGAAGCCAAAAAGAATAAAAAAGGCTCAACCAAAGGCTAAGGTAGCTCAGGTTGAGTCTGAAGACACTTTGCCTATTTCAAAGTTGGCTGAGAGTGATAAATCTCAGCCTTCCGCTGGGAAGAGGCGCTCTGAGTCTCAACCACCAAAATCCCAAAAACCAAAAAAGCCGAGGTCTTCTTCTACAACAACCTCGGGATCAAAAAAACCTAATGCCCACTGGGCCCCCACAATTACTTTGGAAGACAAGCCTATCATGGCAAGTGATAGTGCCGATGATATTAACGTCAGCGTCGCACTCAGTACCGCTCTGCTTCTTCCAGGCGATCTGGAGCGAAACGCCCAGTACAGTGAGTACGAGAACTATGCTCTAATGCTTCAGCACTCCGTTCAGGTAAATGTCTTCTTTTTGGTAATTTTCTTCTTTCTTTCTCTTTATTTCATACTTTGAATATTCTCTAATACCTCTGTTTTCTTTCAGGCCATTCAGCATGCCCACTCTTTCTCAATGCAGTCTTTTGAGAATCGGGAGAGGCTTGTCGAGATGAAGAGGGAGTTCTCTTCCCTCCAAAAGACTAACAAAGGCTTACAATCAAAGATGAAAAAATTGGAGGACCAAGCCGAGGCTGCAATAAAAGCTCAGACCAATGCCGAAGAGAAGGTTGAGGCTGTTGAAGCTATCAGGAAAGTGGCTGAGTCTCAAAAGAGAGAAGCTGAGAAAAAAATGGCCCAGGCCAAAAGGAGCTTCAGGAGGCCCTAGCCACCAAGGACGCCGAAATCAAAGAAGCTGACGAAAAGGCGTACACTCAAGGTATGGCCGATGTTACTGAGGCCTATGAACTTCAAGTGAAGTAGGCATGCAACAAGGGTTTCATCCTTGGTTGGATGTCCCTTCTGAAGAAACTCAATGTCCCTGAGGACTTACCGTTGAGGAAAGCCGATGCCATCCCTCTTCCATTCCCTCCAGCTCAACCTCCAAGTCAAGACGTTGGCGAATCTGAGTCTGAGGATGGTGACGAGGAAGAGGACGATGCCTTGGTGAGAAAAGCGAAGGAGGCTACTGCGTCTAAGTCCCTTCCTTCAACTGAACAAGTCCTGGACTTGACTCAAGATGAAGAGGGCGATGGAGTTGTCAAGGAAACTACCCCGGAGCAGGAATCCTCCGATGTTCCTGTAGCCGACAAAAGCATTAATGAAACCCTTGCCCAGATTGATGCTGAGATCGCGGAGGAGAAGGCGGCCGAGGTAGCTCTTTCAGAAGCTTCCGAGGTCCAAACCCAAGTTGCTGTTGATGCTGATGAAGCTTAATTTTCATGTTTTTCCTGTCTTGTCTTTTATACTGTTTTGTTTCCTTAGACAATGTAAGCTTTTTCATATGGCCGATGTGCCCCTGTTCTAACTAAATGCTTAACACAACTTTCCTTCAGTGAATGCTTGTATCTTTGTCTTCTTCTAACTGCTCTTGCATGATTATATACTTAGAATATTTTGCATGTCTTATGTACTCTTCCTTCTTTGTGCAATCTTCTCGGGGTGACACACCTCGGATAGACAAATTTCTTGTAAACTTTTAACAGATGTTGAACATTATACTGGTTTAACTTAACTTGTAAATTGTCCACAAATTTTAACAAGTGTTAAGTAACGATTTCGGCTTACCTTCAACGTGTAAATTGTCCATCAATTTCAACAAGTGAAGATAAACAATAATCTTGGCTTAACTTCAACTTGTAAATTGCTACAAATTTCAACAAGTGAAGATAAACAATAATCTCGGTTTAACTTCAACTTGTAAATTGCTACAAATTTCAACAAGTGAAGATAAAAAATAATCTCGGCTTAACTTCAACTTGTAAATTGCTACGAATTTCAACAAGCGTTAAGCATTACTTCAGTTTAACTTCAACTTGTAAATTGCTACAAATTTCAACAAGTGAAGATAAACAATAATCTCGGCTTAACTTCAACTTGTAAATTGCTATAAATTTCAACAAGCGTTAAGCATTACTTCGGTTTAACTTCAACTTGTAAATTGCTACAAATTTCAACAAGTGAAGATAAACAATAATCTCGGCGTAACTTCAACTTGTAAATTGCTACAAATTTCAACAAGCGTTAAGCATTACTTCGGTTTAACTTCAACTTGTAAATTGCTACAAATTTCAACAAGTAAAGATAAACAATAATCTCGGCTTAACTTCAACTTGTAAATTGTTACAAATTTCAACAAGCGTTAAGCATTTGTGTCTTCTCTCTGCCCCTAATGTGAACCTAAGTTCCACTTGGGTTCTCATTATTCAGAAACAACATTATGCATCTTTTATCAATTCACAAGTCTGGAAAATTCTGCTAAGATTTTATTGATGATGTCGGCAAAAAATAACAAGGAACATCTAATGATAGAAAAATTTTAAATTACAAGTCTTCCAGGGTCTTGGCAATGCTTTGCCCTCATTATCTTCAAGCCGGTATGTTCCATTGCCCAATACTGAAGTGATTCTGTAGGGTCCTTCCCAGTTTGGGCCAAGTTTGCCCTCTCTGAGATCCTTCTTGTTGCCAACAACTTTTCTTAGGACTAGGTCGCCGACCTGAAAATCTCTTCGATTGACCTTCTTATTGTAGGCTCTAGCAAGTTGTTGCTGGTATGCTACGAGCTGAATTGCAGCTTTCTCTCTTCTTTCTTCTAAAAGATCCAGATCTCGAGCTAGAAGTATATCATTAGTCCCATTTTCTACTCCCTGGGTTCTGATCCCTGGGATGTCGATCTCCAGTGGGATGACTGCTTCTGTGCCGTAAGCCATGGCAAAGGGTGTTTCCCCTGTTAATCCTCTCGGTGTAGTTCGATATGCCTAGAGTACATTGGGCAACTCGTCTACCCACTTTCCTTTTGCTGCCTGCAGCCTTTTCTTTATCCCATCCAAAATTAGTTTGTTGGATGCTTCTACTTGCCCATTGCTTTGGGGAAAACTTGGTGCTGAAAAGTAATTCTTTATCTTGAATTTCGCACAGAAGTTTTTGATAAGTTTGCTGTCAAACTGCGTTCCGTTGTCGGCAACTATTGCTCTTGGAATGCCAAATCTGGTGATGCTCCATATGAAGTTCTTGACGTCCACATCTCGGATTTTGGCAAGAGGTTCTGCCTCTATCCACTTCGTGAAGTAATCCATTGCTACCAGCAAGTACTTCCTTTGCCCAGTTGCTTAGGGCAACTACCCAACGAGATCCATGCCCCATTGGGCAAATGGCCATGGACTGGATATAGGGTTCAGGTCAACAGCTGGCTGGTGTATCAAAGGTGCGAACCTTTGGCATTGTTCACACTTCTTCACGTAGGCTTCTACATCTTTTTGCATGTAGGGCCACCAATACCCCTGGGTAATGGCCCTGTGAGCTAGTGATCTGCCCCCAACATGGCTTCCACGGATCCTTTCATAAATTTCATATAGAAAATCTTCAACCTGCAAAGGGTGTACGCACCTTAAAAGGGGTCCAGTGAAGGACCTTCTGTACAGATGTCCATCTGCTGTCAGATTGAATCTTGTCGACTTCAATCTGACCTTGTGTGCTTCCTTATGATCTTCTGGAAACTTTCCGTCTTTTAGGAATGCAATAATTGCATCCATCCAGCTTGGTCCCAAGTCCACACACATTGCTTCTTGTTATGTGATCGGTGGTTCTATGCTCGGGCCTGACAAATAGTCAATCATTATTGTCCTTGTTTTTCTAGCTTGTATTGAACTTGCCAAGTTGGCCAATGCGTCGACGTGGCTGTTATCATCTCAGGTAACTTGAAGAAGTCGGCAGTTGCGAAACAAGGCTGCCAGCCTGACGACTTCCTTTACGTATGCCAACATCCTTTCATCTCGAGTTGCGAACTCTCCTGTTGTCTAATTCTCTATAAGTTGTGAATCACAAAAAATTATTACCTCATCTGCTTCTGCTGCCACTGCCAGCTTTAGTCCTGCAATCAATACTGCGTATTCTACCTCATTGTTCGAGGCCTTGAACCCTAATCGAATAGATTGTTCCAATATTTCCCCATCAGGAGATATTAATACTACTCCTGCCCCCGCTCATTGCCGATTTGAGCTCCTATCGACAAACAGGCGAAAGGAGTCGCCGATATAAATGCTGCAGGGTCTGAGTTTTTCCTTTCCTTGTTCTTTTGCCTTTGGCTGGGCTTCTTCTTGTTTGCTTGGACATCGTTCATCTTGGCTCAACGGAGCCCGATGTTCGATGGATTCTGGCGTGAATTCGGCCACAAAGTCGGCCAAAACTTGGCCTTTAATTGCTGTTCTCAGCCTGAACTCCAGGTCGTACTGGCCCAAGGCCACTGCCCATCTTGCTATTCTTCCAGTTAAGTCTCCTTGTTGTAATAAGGACTTCAGTGGGTGCTCTGTTAGCACTATAATCTTGTGCGCTTGAAAGTAATGCTTTAGCTTCTTTGAAGCCATTACTAAGGCCAGCATTAATTTCTCTAGTAGTAGGTACCTTGTTTCTGCATCTGCCAATGTTTTGCTTACATAATAAACAGCCTTTTGCTCCCCATTTTCCTCTCGGATTAGCACTGCACTTACAGCGTGTTCTGAAACTGCCAAATACAAAAACAGTTCTTCTCCAGGTTCAGGTGTTGAGAGGACTGGAGCCGTGGTCAGATACTTTTTTAGGTCGGCCAAAGCAGCCTCACATTCCTCAGTCCATAGGAAGTCCGTAGCCTTCTTCACCAGGTTGAAGAAAGGTTTACATTTGTCTGAGCTTTTGCTGATGAATCTGTTTAGGGCTGCGGCCCTTCCGGTTAGCATCTGCACCTGTTTTGCCGACGTCGGGCTCTTCAACTCTAGGATGGCCTTGATTTGATCTGGGCTAGCCTCAATGCCCTTTCTTGTTACTAGGTATCCCAGAAACTTACCTGATCCAACTCCAAACGCGCACTTCGATGCGTTGAGTTGGAGCCGGTATGTTTTGAGTATATCAAAGACCTCTTTTAGGTCAGCAAGATGACCCTTAGGTTTCTTGGTCTTCACGACCATGTCATTGATGTAGGCCTCTACTGTTCGGCCAATCAGGTGTTTGAATATTTTGGTTACTAGCCTTTGGTAAGTTGCTCCTGCGTTTTTCAACCCGAAAGGCATTACTCTGTAACAGTATAGGCCTTTTGGGGTGATGAATACGGTTTTTTCTTCGTCTGGGAGGTACATGGCGATCTGGTGGTACCCCCTATAGGCGTCTAGAAAACTCATTCTTCCATGCCCTGAAGTGGCATCTACTAGCTGGTCAATTTTGGGCAGGGGAAAGCTATCTTTGGGACAGAGTTTGTTAAGGCTAGTAAAGTCTACGCAGACCCTCCATTTACCGTTCTTCTTCTTTACCACCACTGTATTGGATAGCCATGTTGGGTAGTGTACTTCTCTAATGGCCCTGGCCTCCAAAAGTCTGTCTACTTCTTCTTCTACTGCTTCGACGTGTATCAACGTCGGTCTTCTGGCTTGCTGAATTACAGGTTTGGCCGATCTATCAACATTCAGTTTGTGGCAAGTGACCTCGGGGTCAATGCCAGGCATTTTGTAAGGTGTCCAAGCGAACACCTTAATAGTTGCTTTTAAAAAAGTCTCCAACTCTTTTTTCTCTTCTTCGGCTAAGCCCGAGCCGAGAAGGAAGAAGTGTTCTTCATCCCCATCCTGGACGAGGATTTTCTTTAGCGCCTCTTCGCTCTTCTTGGCTGGTTCTTTGCCGACGTCTTCTAGGACTTCCACGTTCTCATCTTCAATTTCTGCCTTCTCTGGCTCTCGCACGCTGCAGGTAGATTTCATTGCTGCTATGGAGCAATTCTTCGCCTGCAGCTGATCGCCTCTAACTTCCTCTATCCCATGCTCTGTTGGGAATCGCAATAGTTGATGCAATGTTGAGGGAACTGCCCCCATTGCATGCAACCATGGCCTTTCCAAGATGATGTTGTAAGGGGAGGGTGTATCAATCACCATGAATTCTGTCTTGATCTTCTTAGCGCCAGCTTGTACTTCCAAGCTTGTTGCGCCCAGTGGCCACGTCAGCGTTCCATTGAAGCCGACCATCGGGCCATTGGATTGTTCCAAGTCATCAGGATGAAGGCCCAGCTCTTTGTAACATCTAACATACATGATGTCACAAGAGGTGCCTTGATCAATCAGGATGCGTTTCACTTGGCACTCCCCAACCTGGAGGGATACTACCAAGGCATCATTATGTGGATGCTGGACCATCTCTAGGTCGGCTTCAGTAAAGGCTATCGTTGGTCCCTGGCATTTTTCAGGCCGAGGTCTTTTATGTCCGACTTGGTTTATGTGTTGTAGGTGTTTTACCTTCTGGGTCTCCCCTCGTATGTCGTTTTCATTCACTTTTGAGTGAATTACATTAACCACCCGTGGTCCTCCTGCCTGTGGTTGCTGTGCTGGGAGAGGCGGAGCTGCTGGTGCTTGAGGCAATCTTGCCTGTTCTTCCCTTGTCCTGGCTTCATTGACAAGGTCCCTCAGATGGCCTTGCCTCACCAAGTCTTCTAAGTGTGCTTTTAGGGCTTTGTAACCCTGAGTTGGGTGCCCTTCTTCATTGTGGTAAGCACAACGCCTACCAACGTTTCTTCCCATAAATTCCCTTGGTGTTCTTGTCGGTGCTCTGAAATAGGGTTGGTTTTGCATTTGATCGAGGATTTTGTGGACCGGGATTCGAAACACAGTCGTCACTGCTTGTTTAGCCCTCAATTCCATTTTTTGTTTAATCGATCCATTGTTACTTCGGCTTCGTTTCGGCGAGCCGTTTCCTTTCTCCTGCTTTGTCTCTTTGTTTCCCGACGCATCCTCCTCGGCTCTTGCATGCTTCTCGATTCTCGCCATGAGTTCTTCCATGCTTTTTGGCAATGTCTTTGCCAAAGACTTCTGTAGTGGGCAGTCATCTTTCAGGCCGTTCTTGAAAGACACGACTGCCACCTCTTGGTTGCATTCAGGTATTCGATTGAACACCTCGTAGTACCTTTTTGCGTAGGCCTTAAGGCCTTCATCCTTGGTGATTTTTAAAGCCATCAATGCGTCGACCCTCAAGGGCTGTAGTTTGTTCGTCACAAACCTGGCCACAAACATCTCGGCCAGGCCTTCCAAAGTCTTTACGCTTCCCTTCGGTAGTTTATGGAACCAATCTGATGCAATCTCCCCGAAGGATGAGGGGAATACTTTGCAGAGCAACGGCTCGTTCCCACTATATAATGCCATTGAATTCAGGTATAGTCCAACGTGAAAGTTGGGATCTGACTTACCATCATATATTTGGAATCTCGGCATGATGAATCTCTTTGGTGCTTCAAATTTGTCCAGTTCCACCGAGAATGGTGTCCTCGGCTTAACCGAGGAAGTTACCTTGGCTTCAGCATTCTGTTGCTTCCTCTTGAGGTAATCTCTCAAGCCTTCTTTACTCCTCCCTGGAGCTCGACTACCTTTGGACTTCAATCTTTTCGGCACACTACTTTCGGCCTCGTGGTGGGCCCGTTTTGATCTTTCTCCATAGGTTGTGTCAAAGCAGAGAGCCTGCCCTTGAACATGCCGATGTTCTTTGGGCTCCGGGTCCTTCGTGTGATACGTCCTGCGGGACTCCTCTCGTCCGATTTCCCTGGAGGGTCGGTGAGAGTGCCTTCCACTCCTGGTGTGCTGAGGGGCTTCGGGGATTGTTTTCCTTCCCCCCTTCTGGGTATTAGTTGCTGGAATTGGCGTGTCGTGCAGCGGGTATGGTGGCTGCATGACATTGTTTTGCATCATGAAGTTGATGACCGACTGCAGGTCTGCCAACTTGTTTGCCAATTCTTTTACTTCTTCATCCCTCCGCAGGCACCTATCCCTCCATACCTGGAGGTTATCTTCGTTATAGTACTTGTTTTGGTCTGTCTTCTTCGAAGTGTTGCCCTCCTGGCCGATGTCTTTCTCTCCGTGGCCCTGGTCACAAGTTTTTGCATTGTTGTTGTCTCCTTCAATATCAAGGTCGATAGGTCTGCCACTCCCAGCAAGAGTGTCGTCTCCAATTTTTTCCTTCTGTCCATTACTGGCCATCTATTCTTCTAATTTTCCACAGACGGCGCCAAATTGTGTGAGTAATTTCTGTCCACACTGCCCGTTTAGTAATCAGCTAGAGAGCACCGGCAGAATAGATGGCTTCAGTTAACCTGTAACAGAAAGAAAAGGCTCCGGCGGTGGCTCTTCCACCCGGGGGCACTCCGACGATCAAGTCAGTATATCTCTCAAAGATAATCAAGTGCTAAACTCACTGCTCAAAGCATAAATTGCATACCTTAGACCCACGGGGGTATCTCTCTTTTATAGTTTACTTAATCCTAGTCTCACTAGAATCCTGACTTCTATGGACTCCAATTCAGTACTTACTTTGGACTCTTCAAGAGATAAAAATAAACTCCCTAAGAGATTTATCTTCATCTTGACTAAGTCCCCTCTTCATTCTAGGACTCTTGTCCCTTATCCGTTTATCTCGGATTCCGATATCTTCGGAGATAACCTCGGCAACGCCGAGATAACCTCGGCATAATGACCAGGACACGTGGCACCTCAGCTGACACATCGGTGTCGCCTTGCCACGTGTTGGATAGATAAATAAATATATATATATATATATTTATTATTTTTATTAAATATTCAAGTTCAAATTTAAATTGTCTTTATTTTGAATTTTGTTGATAGATATAGATTATCTTTATATAGATTTTCAATTCAAATATTTTTGAATTTTGTGATAGCTTTCTCCTTCCTTTTTTTTCCTTTTTTTCCTTGTTGATAAGTTTGTATTCGGATAAATAATATTCTAAGAGCATATATTATTAAATTATTAAAAAATAATTTTTATTTTAAATGGATGTGATGGAAAATAAGTGAGTTTGAAACTTAAGTGTCACGTAATTTTTTAAAATAGATTTTATAAAAAATTAAAAATAGAGATTTTGAGACCTAAGAGTACACCCACTACATTTACTCTTATATATATATATATATATATACTAGCACATCACCCGTGCTATGCACGGATTGTGTTTACAATTATCTATATATGTGAATTGTAATTTTTAAATGTTTTTTTTTTTTCAAATGTCTTCTTTTTTTCCTTTTTTATATTATATTAAAGTTTAATATTTTGATAATAATCATATGTGTTGGACTTTTCAAGGAATTAAATGTCTTTTTTTATTATTATATTATATTAAAGTTTAATATTTTGATAATCATCATATGTGTTGGACTTTTCATGAAATTTTTTTTATGTTTGTTCTTAATGTACTAAAGTATTATTATGAGGGATAATAATCATATGTGTTGGGACTTTTCAAGGAATTCATATGTGTAAGATTTCAAAGAATTTTTTTTATACTTATTCTTAATACATTAAAGTGTTATTATGAGAGTAAGACTTGGGAGTTGAGAGGAGTTAATAAATACTAAGATTTTTTTTTTTTTAAATCAAAAAATCAGGAAATTTAGATTGGGAGATTAGAGCTCCGGCAAGGCTTGGGATTAAAAATGTAACAACCTAGATTTTTAATTATTCTGTAGAATTTATACTAATATTATTTAATCACAGTTAGGAAAATATATAATTTATTATAATTTATTATTTATAATTTTGTAAAATAATAAAATTATTATGAGTTTTGGGGTTAAAATATAAATAATAATAATGAGTGGTAGTAAAATAAATAATTAATTTTTTATTGATATACGATAAAATATAATTTAATTAAGAATTAATTTATTTATATAATTATATTAAAAAATTGGGTCGACATGTAATTCTCTTAATTATTACTTAAGATAATTGTGAATCTATGAGTGAATCAGGAGAATTATGAAATAATCATTCATAATACGGATTGGCCACGTATTGGCTTGCTAGTGGCGTTACCTTCCTAGAAAGGAACGAAGAAAGGAAAAGAAAGAAGAAAGAAAGAAGGAAAGAAAAGAGAGAAGGAAGAAAAAATAGTGAAACTTGAAAGGAACTTTGATAGTAGAAAGAAAAAGTAAGGTATTAAAGTTAAAATGAGTTATATTATATCTTGAGTTATCAAAATATATTTTACGTATGTTTTGACTTACCATATTTATTTTATACAAGTTACATTTTATAAATTATTATAAACTATATTAATATTTCATTTACATAGTTTAATTTTTGAACCCTATTTGTGAAAATGAAACTCATGAATATGTTTGTTTATATTTTAAACAATATTTGATTATGACCTTACATACAATTATGTTTTGTAAATACTACCACGGGAGTCCCACGATTGGCCTCTATTTGACCACTTTGTGGCCCTCTGTTTGTCATGGATCCATTGACCTCTTTTCTATACGGAGTAAAGTGCTGTGCGAAACTAAGCGCTACACTATTGTAGGAGCCACCTCTAGAATCCGTACGAGCCACCTCTTGAATCCGTACCTCTGTTCTGTGCGGAGCAAAGTGCTGTGCGAACTAAGTGCTACACTATTGTGGAAGCCACTTCTAGAATCTGTATGAGCCACCTCTTGAATCCGTACCTCTATTCTGACTGTCACTTCTGTAACATTTGTTCTATTCAATTCAGTACCGTGGTTATGGCTATATATTTACATAATTTATGTATTTCAGTTTCTGCCACTTAAATGATTTATTTACCAAACTGAGTTATGTAAATATTTTGTCCTAACTAACTATCCATGGTTATTTCGTGTCCCTTATACTCTTGGTATAATATTTCTCACTCTGCCATGTGCTTATAGCTGTTTACCAATTTTCAGGAAATAATGCAATTCAGAAATAGTTTTTGCAAAGTCTTATATACAGGGCAGCGAAATAGGCACGCACAACATTTTTTTGATATTTTTATATGTACATATCGGCCTTTTTGGTCAATAAATTTTGTAATAAAAATAGAAGCTCCGATAATTATTTTGGTACCCTCATTTAAATTTTACTTCCATTCGCGTTTATTGATTTGTTTAAGAATTGGCCGGAGGTAACCTCAGTTACGGGCCATCATGATACTTAATCCTTGGGTACGAGGAGCAGGTCGTGACAAAAAACTCCCCTTTTGTTTAATATATAGTATAGATATAGTGTAGATCTTCAAGCGAGGAAAAAAAAAAAGATTAAAAGTAATGTGATGTAAAAGGATGGAGAAATAGTATTGTTGAAAAATAAAAATGTATGAGTAGAAAAAAAAAATTAAAATTAACTAACCTTTAATAACCTTAGAAAAAATATAAATAAAATGGTGTGATGTTCTCTTGCGTGAGATAACTTCTTTAAGGATAAGCAAGTTGCATATGACATTTAAAAAAAGAATAAATTACATTGACACCCCTTGAAATTTCTGTCTAATATAGATTCTCCCCTTACATTTGAAAAATTACATTTCTCTCTCTAAGATTTGTAATCTCATTACAAATTGCTCTCTAAATTGCTAATGTCATGTCCTAAAATTTTTTAAATGACCATCTTGCCATTTTTCCTACCATTTCTTCTTTCTATCATAATGACTACATTGTACAACTTTTCATCGTTAGATTCTATCTAAACATATTCCTATTGAGTAATTATATATAAACATAAATTTTATATAGAATTTTCAAACACAATGATAAACATGATTTATATTTAAAAAATATCACTATCACAATATTTTTATGATATTTTTTGTATAAATTTTTATATATGAATATAATTTTTCATTTTTATTTTCACCATTATATCTATATTAGATCAATTTCATTTAGATATATTTAAAAAATATAAAATTTGTGCAAATTTTTTTTAAAAAAAAATTCATTAAATACGACAAAATAAGATAATATATTGAATTTTTATATTTTTAATTTTTTTTATTTTTAAAAAAAATCACAAAATATTATACTTCTGTTGGCTTTTTGGCTTTTCGAAGGGTATTTTTGTAAATGTGAGCATGCCAGCAAGGATCAATCAGTCCTTACAGAAATTGTGATTGCCAACCAATTATCAGACGATTGTGTTTTAGTTCTTTTCAGCCTCAATGAAGAGGACTTTTACTGGTGGCTTGACTTAGGAGAAATTAAAAGAAATAACAGTAATACGAAGAACAATTGAAGTATTTCATAAAAATGAACACTTACAATGGTCCAAACTCAGCCTCGGAGAGGTTTACAACAGCAATCTACTTGAATCTACTTGAAGCTACTCCTATGAATCGAAGTACAGTGCGGGTATTTAAAGTGCAGGTATTTAAAGAACAGGTATTTAAAGACTGGAAATGTAAAAGACTGGAAAAGAAAATATATGAAGTAAATGACTGATTTGTATGATCTGAGTCCGTCCTTTTTTCCTGGGGGCTGCCCTGCTATTTATACTCGTCAGTGATGACCTTCGAACTGCACTTCGAACCGTCGAACTACTCCTCCATGATCGCTGATCATGCTTCCTTACAAGTAGCTCCATTACGCCATTACTGGCAGTTGAGCTTCCCTCTTGTACTTGAATTTGAATATGAGTAACCGTTGAAGATATGTCATCCTGCATCCCGTTATTGATCTAGTGTTACTCAGATCATGTGAGGACCAATATTTATTGCCACGTGTACGATTAGGATTAAAGGCTTGAATAACCTTCCTTTATTACCCCTACTCTGCCACGTGTCGAACTGTAACTGGCTTTTACAAAATATGTAGCCAACATTACCCCCCGCACTAATATACCCAATACTTGGTGATATTAGTGGATTACAGTTTTCCCGCGCCTCTAGAACGTGTATGGAGTCCAAATTCTGGAAACACAACCGTCATCCATTTGGTGATCATTTGCATTAACTCGTCGAACATCCCAATACCTTAGTATTCGAACAGGCTATGGCTGCATCAACTTCCCTTACTACTGATCAAGCATATGAAGAGCCTTTGAGTGATGTTATTCCCCCTCGAAAGAACCTTCACGCATTCATTAGCCACCTTTACCCGCCCTTCTCTATTCAGGTAATGGAGGCTTTTGCAGATTATAAACCTTTGGACTACGAACACATTGCCTTTAATCCCTTGGTTTATAAACTTACAGATACAAAGAGTTCTTCCCCTAAACTCCCTTTGTATTTTGACCGAACTACTCTCAAGCCTTTGCTTCGACAAGTTGCAAATATGGACTTAGAAAACTCTTCTTCATAGACCTCTGCATGGGATGAAACTGTAACCTCTTCACCCTCTGGGGCTTCTGGCTGGACAAGCTGGTCAACTCCTGAGACTTATGATTTAAGGGAGCGAATCAATCACCATTTTGTTGAGTTCACTGATCCCTTGGAGTTTCCCTCCTATGCTCGAAGCTCAGTAGTCTACCCTTACGTGCCCATTGACCTTCGACGCAGCTTGGAAGAGACTCTGCTTGTGGCTTGGTATACTTCTTCCATGCCTACAAAGATAATGCACCCTGCCCGGCGTCCAGAAGAAGCACAAGGGTGCACCCCTTCATTCTTAGCCAAGAAGGCGAAGATTTGTTCTTCTGATTGGCTTGATTACATTAATGCCTTTGTTCCTTCTGCTCCCGTGCCATCTCCCATGATAGAGGCATCCACACCCTCTTCTGCATCTTCTGAGATAGAAATATCTACTTCCTCCCCTTTGTCTTCTGAAGCAGAGCCATCTACTCTCTTCCCATCTTCCGAAGCAGGATCATCTTCTCCTTCTTCTTCTCCCATTCTTTCCTGGACAGAGAAACTAAGACTTGCCCTTCCAATGGACAAAGTTTTTCCACCTTACCAACCTCCGTCACCCCCTTCTCCAGCCGAGCGAAAGCAAGCTCAACTTTTGCTCGCGGTTTTCTCCCACCTGCCTTCAATGTTCTTGAGGATGACATTCCTCTTAAGAACTTTCAATGGGCATGTGATGTCCTGACTAGGGGTCATGTCCTCAACCCTCTTGCCCAAGCAGAGCTTCATTTGTTTTTGGACCAACTCCCAGTGCTCCTCTACTGGCATCGGAATTCTAAGATCACCATCCAAAATCTGGATCAACTTTTATCTCTCCGAATTCATGCCCAGTATGAAGCAGAAAATTTTATCGAAGAGTTCGATGACTTCAAGAATAAAGATTCTGCGTACTGGGACGATTTGGTTATAGATGAATCGGAACAAAAATCGAGGGAAGAGGCTTTCGAAACAAAGGCTGAAGAACTCTATTATGAAGTGAGAGCTCATCAGCTTATGCAGCCAACTTTAGAAGAGATAGAAGAAATAATAAAGAAAGAACAGAAATTTATTGACCATTGCTGGACAAAATTTCATGACCTCATTATTTATTCTATTCCTTATTTTTATGAACTTGAATTTGTACCCAGATAGGGTCACTTAATGTAATCGTCTTGGCTTTAATATAAACAAAGTCTTTCTGTACTTAACACTGTTTGACTCTGTTTCCTTTTATCTCTAACAGCTAACTCATAACTTCGAATTGAACAATCTCATCCTTCGAGTCAATTGTTTAATGAAGTACTAAAAGAACCAACATGTCTTATTCCAATTTATGGAGTAAAATTGACAATTCTGGCCGATATCGTCTGGAATTAATGCTTTAAATTTTAACAATATTACTCCTCAAAACCAATTACAACCAACATATGGTCATGGTTAATATAATCAATCAATTCTAAATTGACCATTTTTTTTCTTTCGAAGAGTAATATGTATAAAAAACCAACAATTGGTTCTGATGCTTTGAACAGTGTTTCTCATACTCAGAGAATATTAGGGTTTGCTCCGAAGGTCGTTACTTTGATTCATAATCCCTAAACAGGTCTTTAAACCCTTTGAAATAGACCAATAATCAAGCAATTTAGCACCTTTACGCATATAATAGGCTTCGAAGCCGGCTTATGTATTTCGAAGCCGCTGTTATTTAATTTTTTGGCGCCAACTTCTTGTCTTCGAAGCCAAATATTTCATTTCGAAGCTGGCCCCAATCCCGGAATAAGCTCTTCCCTCCAAAACTACCAAAATTGGAAGAGACTCCTCGCATTCGTACTTTTAGTACTTAACGACTCACGGGGTATAATTTCGGACACAGAGATTTTAAAACCTTCTCGTTTCGTGTTCCGAAATCTCTTGCCTTTTACAAACCCTTCTCTCTACTGGTTCCTCTTTGCTTCGGTCTTCATCTTCTGAAGAGTGTATCATCAATGGCTTCTTCTTCACAAAAAGTACCAGCCCCAGAGCGCGTAAGCTCATCTTTAGCTTTGAAGAGGCTTATTGACGCAGAATGTGAGAAGTACAAGGCTGGAGAGAAAAGCACTATCGATGGGCGTATCTTCGTCCCTCGTCGTCATGAGCAGCAGAACTACGTGCTTGGACCAATTTTCAAGGAAGTCCTTGCTGAGCTCCCAACCTTTTATCCGCGTCTGGTGGACCAGCGACTCCTTTATGAAGGTGGCCTTGACTGGAAGAACTGGAGAAGCAATCGTCCTCATCGATGCTGGCCCACGTTAAGACCGGAATGGCAAGAATGGTATGATCGGATCATTCCTGCTAAGACACTGGACCTCCAGGAGCTCTGCCTCCTCGATGCTCTTCGACTATCTAGGGTAACTATCTCAGAGGACCCTTTCCTAGTTCCTACTGCTTTGTGCTTTTGGAACCCCGTCTTCAATTTCTTTCAATTCAGATGCGGGATGATGGCCCCCACTGTTCTTGATATTTGCCATCTATTAGGAGTATCCCCCATTGGTACCCCCATCACACCAGATTTTCCTGACTTAGCAGTCCCTTTCTCCCTCCCCTCTCTTAATTCATCTTACAGTGATTTTGTTAGAGCCGAGAACAAAAGAGTGGGTCCAGTAACTGATAGGGAATTCTTTTCCTTTTTATTATATTGGCTTTGCAAATTTCTATTCTGCACCTCCTCCCAAAGAATCATGCCTGAATTTGCTCCTCTTGCCAAAGCCTTGGTTTTGCAGAAAAGAGTAGCCTTAGCCCCATACATTCTGGGTCATGTATATAGAGTTTGTTCCCTCTTTTGTGAGAAACCCTTAGATGCTAGTCAAGGGGGACCATTTTGGATCCTTCAGCTTTGGCTCTTTGCCTATTTTACTGAACTACAATCCAAATGCCTTAAATTTTCTGGGCTACACTCTCTCACTCATGGCATAAAACTAGCCAATGCTTCACTTTACCCAGCTACTTTTGCCTTTTATTTCTCCTTCTTTCATCAACTACCAGCTGTTCTTCCTGATCACCGTTTCCGTCCCTTCGAAGCTAGCATAGGTCCAACCTGGTTGAATCACTTCCTCAGTGACAGGCTCTGTGCCTTGCCTATTCATAAAGACATGTGGGCTTCCCTACTGATCCCCAGAGAACTGTTTATTGGGACCACCAACCCCAGAGCCTATAAATGCATAGCTGAGCCTTATTGTCCTGCTCAATTTGCTAGACAATTTGGCCTCACACAAGGAGTTCCAATACCACTCTGCAGCAACACCAACTTAACTCTGACCAAGAGAGATTTGAAGGTTCGAAAGTCAAGGCTAGAAGAGGCAACCTTCAAGTTTATGGATGATTTGGCCACTTTTGAGTACATCCCTTTCATACCTCAAGGCACCTTTTTGAAGAGATATCAGAGTTGGTGGGTGAGTAATATGGAAGTTTATTTAGTTGAAGGTGATCAGAAACAAAAGAAGCGGAGACTGCTTGAGCCTGAGAAGAAAACAATTAAGGTGCAAGAAGAAGAAAAAGAAGATGCCCAAGATCAAGAGCATGAGTCACCCTTGATGAGGAGGAAAAGGGCGATTGATTTGTCCCAAGAGGAGACAACCACTAAGGAAGTAGAGGAGGAGGTTATTTTTAAGGAATCCGAACCTCAGGCTGAAGGAGCTGAGAAAAAAATTGAGGAGCAGACAATGCCAATTCAAAGAAAAAAGAGAAGAAAGATTACTGTCTCTTCTTCTGAGTTTGATATCTCCCCTTCCAACTTTGATGAGGATTCTGATTCTGAGACAATCGCCCAAGCCATAGGAAAGAGAAGGAAAATGGCTGCTTCAACTACTGCCTTGATTGAAGATCCCCTTCATGAGGCAGCCGCCAAGGCCGTGGAACAAGAACATTCCAAAGCCATAGTCGTCTTTGAAAGGGCTGAAAAAAGACGGCAACAACAAATTTTAAGAGAGAGAGCTGCTGCTGCTGATGCATTGCAAAGGGAACTAGCCAGAAAACAACGGACTGCTGGACACTATTCTCTTCGCAGTTCTCCCATCAGTACCAGTGCCTCTGGAACAAGTAATTTCTTTCATACCTCTACTGTTTTTTACTTTGTCAGCTTGTGGTATTGAAGTTCAACATTGTTCTGCATTTCTTCTTTTTGCAGCGACAACTACTGCACTCACCTTTCCAATAAGGCCTTCCTCAATTTCGGTTGAAGTTGATCAAATGCAAAATGTCAGGGTTGTTCGAATCGTACTTCCACTTCCAAAACCTACATTTGATGTACCTTCCTTAAGTCCCAGTATTCCTGCATCTCCTTTTCTTGGATTAAAGCCATACCTCCCTTTTTTGGCTCGTGACCTACCTCAGTCTACTTTTCCTTCGAGCCATGCTCTTTTTCCATCCTTTACAGAAACTCCAACTGCTGCTCCATTCCTAGTGGCAGTTGATTCTTCCACAGAGGACACTGGTAGCTCTTCAATTCATGGCTCATCACCAATGCCAACTTCCAGCCCCTTTTCACTTGATTTGCTGGTGGCCAAGACCATAGAGGCTGCCAAAGATGCTCCATCCGTTTCTCCCATCCCCATCCAGCCCTTTGTGTCTTCCACCACAACACTCTCTATGCCCTTCATGTCAAGGGACGAGGTAGACATCTTCGAAGGAAGACTAGTTAGTCTCTTTGACATACCTTCTACCTCTCCCACCTCTACTGCTGAAGCTAAACCATTAGCCTTGGCTGACTCCCTATTGGAAATCTTCAAAAGTTCTCCTTCCTCCAGCAACAAGCCTTTTGCACCTTCAGTAGATTTGGACACATGCTTGCAACTGTTGACTTCTTTTTCAAGGATCCCCTTCGAGGCTCTACAAAGGCCTATCATCAGGAATGGGTTCCTTCAATGCTGTAACATTGCTGAGCAGTCTGCCATGAGTGTCTCAAGTCATCTATCTCAGGCTGCAGCTACTATTGATTTTTATCTCAATATTTGTCATGCTGCTAAGACTGCGGATGAGAAGCTGGCTAAGGACCAGAATTTTGTTTCTCAAGTGCATACTGAAGTATCGACTCTGAAAGAACAACACTCTTTTGCCTCCCACTTTCGGGTCCAACTTCTGGAGAAGAAAGCTCAGCTTGAAGAAGAGTTAGCCGCAGTAAACCAAGCCTTGGTTTGAACTGATAAGAAACTGCACATCACCAATCAAGGGCTGGCTAATCGAAAAGAAGACATGGCTGTGGCTATCCAATTGTTTCCTTCCCTTAGCAATAGGAAAGCTATTGTACAAAAACAACTAAAGCATTGTAATGATTTTTGGGCCAATTTGTGGCACAATGTACTTGATTCTTTATGAAAGCACAATATTTTGTATATCATTTGAGCAAGCTTGTGTTTTTGCATATGATGCTTGCATATGATGTTTACTCTATCCCTTGTGTTTCCCAAATGGTTGGAAAATAAGGTTTTAAATATCTGCCATTAATCTTTTTGGGATGTACATAACCATTCAAATTTCTTAAATGGTATGCTCCAAAAGGCAGAACCCTATGAATTTGATATGGTCCTTCCCAGTTAGGTGACCATTGAGTATTGTCTTCCATACCAAATCACCTTCATCAAAGCCAATGTGTTTGACTTTCTTATTATAATTCTTGGCTGCTTTCTTCTTTTGGAAAAGAATGCTATTTAATGCCAAAATTCTGGCTTCATCTATGCCTTCTAATTCTAAGCACATACTTTGATGGTATTGTTCAGGATTCAATTGATCTTGACATCTTACTCTCAAAGATTTAACATTAATCTCTACTGGTAAGACTGCATCATGTCCATACACCAAGGCATAGGGAGTGACTCCTGTGCTTGACCTCGGTGAGGTTCTATATGCCCACAGAACATCCAATAATAGGTTATGCCAATCCCTGGGATTGTCATCCACAACCTTTTGTATTCCTTTTTTCAAGGACTTATTGGATGACTCAGCTTGACCATTAGCTTGTGCATAATAGGGTGTGGAATTAACAAGGCTAATTCCAAATTCTGCCACAAAAGCCTTCACCATCTTCCCATCAAACACAGTTCCATTATCAACTGTTATGGTTTGCGGGATGCCAAATCTATGGATCAAATCTTTAATAAAACCAATAACCTCTGTTTGGTCTACAGCCTTGTATGGCTTAGCTTCGACCCATTTAGTGAAGTAGTCAGTGGCCACTAGAATGAAACAATGATGCTTCGAAGAAGGTGGGTGTATTTTTCCCATCATATCCATGGCCCACCCTCTGAATGGCCAAGGCTTCACTACTGCATGTAGGTCAGTTATGGGCACGTGCCTTATTGTGCCATGCTTTTGACATGCCTGACACCCCTTTGCATATTCTATGCAGTCTTTAAGGATGGTTGGCCAATAATAGGAATGCCTTCGAAGCAACCACCCCATTTTTACACCAGGTTGATGAGCACCACAGATGCCTTCATGAACCTCAGCCATGGCTGTTAATGCTTCTTTCGGGCCTAGACATTCTAACAATAAGCCATCTCCCCCCCTTTTGTAGAGAGCATTACCATATATCATATATTGCATAGACTGCAATTTAACTTTTCTACTGGCCTTCGAAGATGGACCAGTCAAGTACTGCTTTATTGGATGCCTCCAATCTTGTTCTTGTAAGTCATTATGATTGACTTCCAAGATCACATTCCTTTTATTCAAAGGTTGTATTAATCTCTGATATGTTGTTTGGCTTATGTCCCTTTGGGTATTATCCCTTCTCTTGAAGTTCGAAGCCTTTTGAGCCACATCATTGGCTCTAGTGTTCAAGAATCTTGGAACATGGGTTACATTTGCTATTTGAAACTGAGAAAGCAAATGTAATGCAACAACATAATATGGCAGGATACTTATGCTTTGACACTTGAAAATTCCTGTCACTTGGTTAACCACCAATTGAGAATCTCCAAATATGTCAACTGCATGTACTTGTAATCCAATAAGAATCTCTAATCCCACAATTAAGGCTTCATATTCAGCCTGGTTATTGGAACAGGTAGCTTCATCTACTCTAAAACCATGGGTAGTTTCTGTCCCCTGTGGAGACTTGATTACAATACCAATTCCAATTAACCCATTTGCTTTCGACCCATCGAACCATATTTGCCATGGCTCAACACTGGCCATACCAAGTTCCATTATCTCCTGGCTCTCTGTTTGAGATAGATGATCTGCCAAGAAATTGGCTAAAACCTGCCCTTTTACTGCCCTTTGAGGGACATATTCTAGATGAAATTCTGATAAGGCAAGCATCCATTTGCCAATTCTTCCCCTCAACATTGGTCTAGATAACATATATTTAACCAAATCTGTGGTTGCAATTACCAAGACAGTTGTAGGCAAAAGATAATATCTTAATTTTATTGCAGCAAAATACAAAGCAAGACACAGCTTTTCAACAGCTGAATATTTACATTCACAAGAATTTAAAAACCTACTAAGGTAATAAATAGCTTGCTCCTTGCCTCCTTCATTGTCTTGGGCTAAGAAAGCTCCCAATGAATCCTCTGCTGCGGCTATGTACAACTTCAAGGGCTTGTTCCCCTTTGGTGGCATCAGCACTGGAGGGTTAGCCAAGTAGGCCTTGATTCCTTCGAAAGCAATTTGATGCTCTGCTGTCCACACAAATTCCTCTTCATCTTTCAGCCTTAACAAGGAAGAAAATACTTTAGTTTTCCCTGCAGTGTTAGAAATGAACCTTCGAAGAAAGTTAACCTGCCCAAGGAACCTTTGTAATTCTTTCTTACTTGATGGGGGTTTGGCTTCAATGATTGCTTTGGCTTTATTCTGATCAATCTGTATTCCTTTCTTGTGAACAACATAGCCCAAGAAATTTCCAGATGATACACCAAAAGCACATTTAAGAGGATTGAGCTTTAACTTGAACTTCCTCATCCTTTCAAAAGCTGCTTCTAAGTGAAACAGGTGCTCTTCCATGGATTGGGATTTAACCACAATGTCATCAATATAACATTCCAAATATCCTCCAATAAGATCATGAAAGATAGTGTTCATGGCTCTTTGATATGTAGCTCCAGCATTCTTTAGACCAAATGGCATTTTAACCCATTCAAAGGTGCCAATATTCCCAGGACATCTGAATGCTGTCTTGTGGATATCTTCCTCTGCAATGCAGATTTGGTTATAGCCGGAATGCCCATCCATCATTGACAAGACTTGGTGACCTGCTGAACTGTCCACCAACAAGTCCACTATAGGCATAGGGTACTCATCTTTGGGAGTCGCCAGATTTAAATTTCTGAAATCGATACATACCCTCATTTTGCCATTCTTCTTGACTACAGGCACAATATTAGATAGCCACTCGACATACCTGGCTGTTCTAATAAAACCTGTCTTGAGGAGTCTAAGGATCTCTTCCTTAACCTTCTGAATTACTTCTGGACTCATCCTCCTTGGTTTCTGCTTGTAAGGCTTAAAATTAGGCTTCATGGGGAGCCTATGTTCCACTAATGACCTATCCAATCCTGGTAGTTCATTATAAGACCATGCAAAGCAATCTTTGTATTTCTTCAGAACAACCAATAGCTGGTTTCTGTCCAGAGCATTCAAACAAGCACTTATATAAGTGGGCTGTTGTACAGAACCTTCCCCTAGATTTACTTCTTCTAAAGGGTCTTGTGCATGAGAACTCCCTCTGGTTTCTTCTACCTTTGAAGTGATCTTCAAGCTTGGTTCTGCCCCCAGGTTCTTCAATTCAATATCTCTGCCCTCCTCTTCATAGACAAAAATCTGTCCACAAGGCTTCCTCTTCCTGTATCTCCTGGACTTTTGTTTCAATGTCCAAGGCACAGTACTTACCAAGAGTCAAGACTCTAGCCTGTTGCTTCTGCTGTTTGCAGCCAATTATCATGGCCTCTCTCTCTTGCTCCTGAACTTTCTGGACTATTGCTTTTATATCCAATGCTGAAAATTTAATCAAAGCCAAGGACTTGGCTTCTTGTGGTTCCTCTCTTTGCCTATAACCAGGCATTATTGTCATCTCTAAGGACAACCTCTTCATCAGCACTTTCTTGGACTAAGTGCTTCAGGTGTGTCACCTCCTCATCTGCCGTTACTTCGGCTGAACTGTCATCTTTCATCAGTATACTGAGTGGTGTCACTCCCTCAATATACAATTTAGCCTCCGCAAAGTCTGCACAGGCTATGAAGGGTTGAGGATCTGCATCGATTTCCTCTGTCTCTCCATTGCCTAAAGCCATCATGATTTTCTGATGTAAAGAAGAAGGCACACATTTGTTAGTGTGGATCCAATCCCTTCCAAGCAAAGCATTGTATTTAGCATTACTGTCGATTACGAAGAATGCTATCATACAATCCCTGGTTCCCACACTTAAATTAATGGGTAGAATCCCCTGAGCCATTTGCTTATCTCCAGCAAAACCAGCAATAGTTGTGCTGGTTGGTATCAACCTGGGATTCTTTTTTCCTAGTTTCTTCAAAGAAGATTTCAGGAGTAGGTTTACTGCTGCCCCATTGTCTATCAGGACTCGGTTCAGCTGTATCCCATCAAAGAAAGCCTTGATGTACAAAGGCTTGACGTGCTGCGTCATCAAATTCGAGGGGTACTCAAATGGATACGATAGATTGATGCTTACCACTTCCTCACTTTCATATTCATCTTCCATCGGGGTAACCATTTCGAAATTATCTTGCACCATACTTGCTTGTGAGTCTTCACTAGAGATCTGAACTGGATCAGCTTCCTGCCCCTCTTGATTTTCATCTCCAGCTTGGAATTCCTGTGGTAGTATGTGTACCATGTTCACTGATACTGGGGGAAACGAGCCAAACTGGATGGCTGGCTGTACTTGTTTCCCCTCTTGGTTACTTTGGTCGACTCCCTCAGAAACATCCTGCATGATGCATTCTGGTATTTCATTGCTAACTGATCCCTTCGAAGGATCTTTCTCAACTGGCTCTTCAGTCAGAAACGTTTGTTCAGCCATGAAGGCTTCGAACATCTCTTCTTCCATCATTTCTTTCTTTTGGCTTGTGCCAATCTCTTCTTCCGTCTCACCATCACTCTCCATCAGAGTCTTTTCCAAACCAGCTAAACTAGACTTCTCTCTGGCTGTTAGTTCGGCATGAACCTTAGCCAATTGTTCTCGGCTGCAGACCACTTTGCTCTGTGGAACCGGCTTTGGAGCATGGTCTGACTTTGGGTTCTTCCTTCCTTCCGTTTTGACTGGTGAAGAATTTTCTCCACCCTTCAGATCTTTCTGGTACTGGGTGTACCTGCGCTGAATTTTTCTCCTCTGTGATCTTGAGATGACTGGGACCATACCTGGTTCCCTCGTCTTTGGGTGTTTAAGCAGCACCCAGTTATTCGGAGCCACCATAGGCGGCCTGATCATCCTGCCTTGGTTTACAACATCTCCTCGAACAGGCAATTCCCTAGGTTTG
The DNA here is from genome assembly GCF_055761805.1 of Camellia sinensis. Classification (NCBI taxonomy): domain Eukaryota; kingdom Viridiplantae; phylum Streptophyta; class Magnoliopsida; order Ericales; family Theaceae; genus Camellia; species Camellia sinensis. The sequence goes on along the minus strand of NC_138961.1, from coordinate 227,059,296 downwards.
TTTTGCATTACAAACCAGTCTGGGACTCCAGGTACCCATGAGCTTGCTGATTCAGATGCTGACCTGCCTTTTTCCACCTTCGAAGCCATCTTCGAAACTAGCCGTGAAGGTAAGTGCTTGGTTTTGTCCTCATGTTTTGAATCTGATTCAGACCTTCGATAAGGGTGACCATTTTCTGTCCTGCATGAAGCTGGTCTAGGGGGCCAATCTCTGGCTTTGATTCCATGAACTGAACCTCTCTCCAGTTTTCTTTCAGAATGGCTACTCTCCATTCTATAATAGTTATGTGGCCTGGATTCATGCAAGAGCTTATTGCCTTTGTCATGCATTCTGTTCACCACAGGCTCAACCACTGGTGGTCTCTACCTATCACTAGCCGGATACGGCCTTTTGTTGTAAGCATTGGTTGACTTAGGACGTCTCTGAACATCCCTGTAGTATTGCTTCCCATCAGTTGGAAGCCCCTTCAACCACTTGTAACTGAGTCTGCACCTGGGGCACATTCTCTGCATCACCGCTGCTTCTAAAGAATCATCATCCAGTGATTCTTCATCAGAACGTTCCATCTGGTGCGAGAAACCCTGTTCAATAACTGGTGGGCTTCTAGTATTCTTCTTAATGTTGGTTTGATTAGCAACATGCATCTGCACATTGACTTCCTCCAATTCTGTCAAGGACAAGTTCTGGAAGTCTGATGTAATGACATTGGCTGCTACCTCTCCAACTTCTGGAAAGGGATCACTGTCAATTCCCATGGCTTTTTCTGTTTTAGCTGAGAACTTCAAACTTCCTTTTCGAATCTGTTCTTGGATCCTGTCTCGAAAAACAATGCAGTTTTTAGTCGAGTGAGACCAAGAATTATGCCATTTACAGTATACTTTTCCTTTCAGTTCATCTGGAGATGGTAGTTTTACTCCTTTAGGTAACTTAAGGAAATTAGCCGCGAGCAAATGATCAAAGATGACATCTGCTTTTGTTAAATCGAAAGAGTATTTTCTGTGAAAGTCTTTCTTTTTAAACTGCTGGTCTATAGTTGTATCCTTATGAATTAATGCTTCACAGATTACAGGTTCTTTGCCTACAATCTCTGCTGCATCTATTTCATAATTAGGATCTCTATAATATGTCTTATATGATGCATTATTTCGATCTTGTTCCTCTTCTAATAATGCTTCATATCGAGACACCTTATAGGTCAGTTCGACCAAATCTCTGAATTCAGTTGAATCAAACTTCTTTCGAAGCCTGAATTCTAAACCATTTTGAGCCAATCTGACGAATTCTGGCTCTGGCAGGATGACTCTACATTTATTTCGAGCCCTTTTAAATCTGGCAATAAACTGAGTAGCCTTTTCTTCAGGCCTTTGACTCAATCTAGCCAAATCTGCCATAGATATTTCTGGCTCTGATTGGAAGAATTGGGCATGAAATGCCTCTTCCATTTGTTGCCAATTTTGAATGGAGCCAGGTGTAAGGTTGATGTACCATACAAATGCTCCCCCTGTTAGGGAATTTGGAAATAATCTCAGTTTCATATAGTCATGGTTAGTAAATTCACCGCATTGAGCAGCAAACCTAGCAATATGTTCTATCGTTGATTGATTTCCAGTCCCATAAAAAAGGGTAAAATCTGGTATCCTGAATCCCCTTGGGTATTCATGTACCCTATCCACCCATTCTGGGTATGGTTTTCTGTATATAGGAGTCTGGACCCCCCGAGCCATTGGTCCACATATCTCCCTAACAATATCAGCAATCTGGTCTCTAGGGACCATATTTTGTGCCTACTGAACCACTACTGGAGGGGCAAACACAGGATTTGGTGGACAAACTTGTGCTTGTGGTCCTCTTGGTCCATAAGGTGGTAAATTTGGGGCTGGTTGTCCTTGCGGTGCAGGTTGCTGTTGAGGGTATGGGTAACCTCTTTGAGCATGACCTGCGAAAGGACCTGCGAAAGGACCTGCAAAAGGTGCTGGAACAGGTGTTGTGTCTCTGCCATTTGTAGGAAAACCCTCCAACCCCCCGGGTGTAAATTCGAATAAGGGATTAGTGTACCACCTTGTGCCAGGTATGGCTTCGAACATGGGATTTGTAACCATTCTTATGCCAGTTTTTTGTATTTGGCCAGATCTACCAACTTGTGTGGCTTCATCATTAAGTACTGAGGCATTTTGGCCTGCTATAGGCCTTGAAATGGGTTCATACCAAGACAGAGGTGATGGTCTTTCAAAGTTTTGGGTACTAGTTTGACCGTTAGAATGTCCATTAACTTGCATAGGCTGTTTTTCTCTAGCCAATCTTTGTTGGGGGACATTTACAACTTCCTCCGTGTGTCTTGTGTTTGTGGGTTGGTGGTTATTCATTCGATCCAAAAAGGATGTTGCCCACCTTTCCATTGTGTTCATTAATTGTTGTCCCATGGCATTTACTAAACCATCCCATGGATTTGTTGGTTGAGTAAATGGCACAGTGGATGGTCCAATTCCTTGGTTTCGTCCAGTAATATGAACATATGGTTCTTGTCCAGAAGTACTGGTCTGTTCGACCATAGGTTCTGACAATATAGGAGTTTCCACAGGATGTGTTACCACATTATCCTCTGGATTTGGTATTTCTACCTCTCCTTCCACGCCTTCTTCCAAGCGTTCATTTTCTCCTTGTCGTCTTCTTCTAGCCATTTTTAATTATGTCCCACTGGGCGTGCCAAAAATATATGTTGGCTTTTTGGCTTTTCGAAGGGTATTTTTGTAAATGTGAGCGTGCCAGCAAGGATCAATCAGTCCTTACAGCAATTGTGATTGCCAACCAATTATCAGACGATTGTGTTTTAGTTCTTTTCAGCCTCAATGAAGAGGACTTTTACTGGTGGCTTGACTTAGGAGAAATTAAAAGAAATAACAGTAATACGAAGAACAATTGAAGTATTTCATAAAAATGAACACTTACAATGGTCCAAACTCAGCCTCGGAGAGGTTTACAACAGCAATCTACTTGAATCTACTTGAAGCTACTCCTATGAATCGAAGTACAGTGCGGGTATTTAAAGTGCAGGTATTTAAAGAACAGGTATTTAAAGACTAGAAATGTAAAAGACTGGAAAAGAAAATATATGAAGTAAATGACTGATTTGTATGATCTGAGTCCGTCCTTTTTTTTCTGGGGGCTGCCCTGCTATTTATACTCGTCAGTGATGACCTTCGAACTGCACTTCGAACCATCGAACTGCTCCTCCATGATCGCTGATCATGCTTCCTTACAAGTAGCTCCATTACGCCATTACTGGCAGTTGAGCTTCCCTCTTGTACTTGAATTTGAATATGAGTAACCGTTGAAGATATGTCATCCTGCATCCCGTTATTGATCTAGTGTTACTCAGATCATGTGAGGACCAATATTTATTGCCACGTGTACGATCAGGATTAAAGGCTTGAATAACCTTCCTTTATTACCCTTACTCTGCCACGTGTCGAACTGTAACTGGCTTTTACAAAATATGTAGCCAACAACTTCTTAAGTATATCTACATTAGGTGTATCTAAAAAATTTTAAAAATTACTTAAAATATTTAAAAAATTCAGTAAAATAAAAAAAAAATCAATTTTTTGTATGAGGTAAACCAAAAAAGATGATTGTTATTTGCCTTGAAATGACATGAACAAAATATCTGTATTATTTTATTTTATATGTATAAAGGCTAAATAACAAATATGTCATTTTAATCTAATAAGGGGATAAGTGTAATTTTTTAAATGTAAGAGGAAAATCTGTATTAAACAGAAATCTTAGGGTGTGTTAGTGCAATTTATCTTTAAAAAAATATATTGAAACTGTGTAAGGTAGGTAGGATTTTTTTTATTAAAGAGATAGTTTGGGGAAGAAGAGAAAGAGTAGAAAGAAAGATTTTAATTTGAAAATTGGTGAGAGAGATTATGGTGGGAGATATTATGGAATATTTTGTTATCTTTCTATTTGAAATCCATAAATTAAGGGATAATTACTATTTTTAAAATAATTAATAATTAATTAAATATATTAGTCGATAATTTATTTTTTAATTTATTTTGTAAATTTAATAATTTTAGAATGAAAATTTGGAACTCCTAGAAGGCGCTTCACTAAAAATTCTCTTTTTCTTATATTATATATAGATTAGATGTTTGACAAATGATTTTATTTTTTTTAATAACTAAATTTGGTATGTAGTAACAAAATCTTGAAATTTAAAATGAGACCGATTGAAATCGAATGATAAAAATAACTCACCTGACACATCTATGATCCATTTATAAACTGATTTTACAAATGTAAAAAAAAAAGGGTTCATTTTTATAAAATTGATCTTCTTGATAGAAAAAAAATTTGTACCAACTCAAAAATTTTGTCAAAAAATTTATTATGAATGGAAAACTATTGTTGAGATTTAATCGGTGTGAAGTTTATATATAAATAAATTTAAATTTTTAATTTTTAAATTAATATTCAAAAGGTGCAAGTTCAGTTCAAGTTTGTATTGGAAAATATTAAAGGAAATTGCATGTAGGTAAGAAAAAAAAATTATAAATATATATGTAATAGAGTGGAAATAAAAAACTATAAGAATACAACCCTATCATATGTTAATAATTTATTTCTCTAACTTCAACCTGTTCCCCCAAAATATTCACAACTCTGTTCCTCCCTCTAGGCTCTTTAACGAGGAGTTGACAGATGTAGTTAAAGTGGGGGATAATAAGCATTCAAGGATTCCCATCTGTTTATTTTTCGACTTTTGTCCACACAAAAAAAATAAAAAAAAAAATAAAAAAAAAAAAATAAAGAGTTTTAGAAACTAAAATTTAGGAATAAAATTATTTTTTAGAGAATAAATATTTTTGTTACAAAAAGTGTCGTTATTATATTTTTAGCAACAAAAATTAGACATTAATGATGAATTATTATTCTTTTGTGACTAAATTTTGTCTAAAAAAATAAACCATTTTAAGACCAAATCATTTTGTCCCCACAAGTCTTTATTAGTGACATTTTCAAAATTTTGTCGTTAAAAGTCTTATTTTTACTTTTCGGAAGAACCTTTTAGTGACTATTCTCATGACAATAAAAATTGATCCCTACATATCTTTTGTAACAAAATTTTCACTTTTAAAAATCAAAATATTTATTCTTTAAAACTTTTATACGTTGTAATGGTCGCGTTTTTCATTGCTCAAGTTCAGGTGTGTTTGGTAACGTTTACGTTTTCAGTTTATATTTACAAAAATTTAATAAACTGGTTTTTGTTTATTTTTTGTTTATTTTTAGAAAAACATAAACTACAAACGCGTTTGGTAATTGACAAAATGTTTACAAAATTTAAAAAATATAAAAAAGAGTGAAAAATGGCAAGTGGTGGCAAGTGATGGCGAAAGATGGTGGTGGCAAGTGGCGGCGAAAGACGGTGGGTGGTGGGTAGTTGGTGGTGGTGGGTGGTGGCGGGTGGGTGGGTGGGTGACGGTGGCGGGTGGTAGCGAGCGGGTGGTGGTGGTGGCGGTGACGGGTGGTGAAAAGTGGTGACGGTGGGTGGTGGGTACCTGGTGGTGGTGGGTGGTGACGGGTGGGTGGGTGACGGTGGCGGGTGGTGGGTGGTAGCGAGTGGGTGGTGGTGGTGGTAGTGACGGGTGGCGGGTGGCGGTGGCAGGTACGTGGCGGGTGGCGGTGGCAGGTACGTGGCGGGTGGTGGCGGGTACGTGGCGGGTGCTGGTAGTGGGTGGGTGGATGATAGTGGCGGGTGGTGGGTGGTGGTGAGTGGGTGGTGGTGGCGATGGCGGTGGCGGTGGCGGGTGGTGGTGGGTGGGTGGTGGGTGGCGATGGTTAGGTGGGTGACGGTGGCGGGTGGTGGGTAGTAGCGAGTGGGTAGTGGCGGTGGTGGCGGCGGGTAGTGGGTGGTGGTAGCAAGTGGGTGGCGGATGCGCGGGTGGTGGTGGGTGGTGGCGGGTAGGTGGCGGGTGGTGGTGGTGGTGGTGGTGGGTGGGTGAGTGGGTGACGGTGGCGGGTGGTAGGTGGTAACGAGTGGGTGGTGGTGGTGGGTAGTGGTGGCAGGTAGGTGGCGAGTGGGTGTGGGTGGTGGTGGTGGTGGGTGGGTGGGTGACAGGTAGCTGGTGATAGTGGGTGGTTGGTGGTGGTAGGTGGTGGATGGTGGTGGCAGGTGGGTAGTGAGTGGTGATGGCAAGTAGGTGGCGGGTGGTGGTGGCGGGCGGTGGATGGTAGTGCCGGGTGGTGGGTGGTGGTGGCAAGGGGTGGGTGGTGGTGGCGAGTGGGTGGCAGGTGGGTGGTGGTGGCAGGTGGGTGGCGGGTGGTGGGTGGTGGTGGCAGGTGGGTAGTAAGTGGTGGTGGTAGGTGGTGGTGGGGGGTGGGGGGTGGTGGCGGAAGACGGTGGTAGAAAATGGTGGCGGGTGGTGACTAGTGTTGGGTGGTTAAAAAAAAAAAAAAACTGAAAACTGAAAATGGAAACACATTTTTTGTGTTTTTCCTTTTTTGGCCAAATTTATAAACTGAGACCACTGATTTATAAATCAAAAATTTTACCAAACAAGTTTTTATTTGAATTTTTTAAATTTTTGTAAATATAAACAGAAAACTGAAAATATAAGTGTTACCAAACGGCACCTAAATAAATTCATGATCCTCATCCATATCCCTGTCAATTCATTAGTGGCAAACAAATAAAAAAGTTAATTAAAACTCATGAACCTCATCTATATCCTTGTCAATTCATTTAATATAGTGGTAAACAAATAAAAAAGTTAATTAAAATTTTAAAATAAATATATATTAAATGTGACTCATAGTTTTAAGAATGTTAATATTAATTACATTGATATGAAATTTTACACAAAAATTTCCATGACGTTGGACAAAGGAGTTTTGATGGAAAGTCTTACAATAGATTCGTGAAATCAGAGCTGCAATACTTTCCTTTTAGTGATGTGTGACTATTAAATAATTGAGCTGTGATTAGGACCTCTCATATTCCCACCCCCATCACCCCCCACACACACGTGGGGTTGGTGGGTGGGAGAGCAGAAAAAAAAAATAATAATAATAATAATAATTTTAACCAATTAAAAGGCAAAGGGGGTCATGGGGTTCCTTTGAAAGGAGGTCTCAGTCTTTTTTGTAAATAATTATCCATTCTAGTGAGATGATTCTTTGTACTTAATTTGCTTCAAAGTATTTACAATTATTAATTAATATCTCAAAAATCTTGTGTTTCATAATTTTTAAATAATCTCATAATATGGACAGTTGGTAAACATTCGAGTGAATTACGGAGCTCCTAAAGTTATTGGCCTCTTTAATTTATCCAAAAATTTACAAACTGTATTCATAACCTAATACTCAAAAATTCACTATTTGTATTGATAACCTAATTAATTAGAATGTTATTTGTTCCTCCACTTTTAGGTGAGCTACCATATGGACAGTTAATAAATATTCAAATAAATTAAAGAGGCTCTCTAATATTATTGAATAATAAATAATTTAAGACAAAGAACAAAGAAATCTAACAACTACACATATTTGACTAAAATTAAGAAGCCAATTTATTTTTGTCTTTTTTGATCCTTTTTTTTTTTTTTAGTCTCAACTAACGATTAAAAAAATTTAAAAATAAAAAATCAATTTTTAAAAAGTTTATTAGAGAAGAAAATAAGACATATTTTATATAAAATTAATGTATTTTGTCTTTTCTAGATTTTAAAAAATAAAAAATAAAAATTTAAAATCACCTAACCGAGACTGATTTGAAAAGTTGAAAAAAATTTGACAAAAATAAGTCAGATTAAAAAAATAAAAAATAAAAAATCCGAAGGAACTTGGTTCTATTTTCCTAAACAAGTATATGTCACTGGCAATTATGAAATATTCATTTATTTAAAGACTGATCACTTTCTACTGAAGCCAACTAGCCATAACAGTGTCAGTGATAGTGAGCCAATGCCAATGACAACTCCTTACAAGATGATGCAACCCTCACATGCTGTTGAGCTCACCATGTGGAGCGGTGGTCAAAATTTTGGTAATTTATGCAGTGTCTATATTGCCTCCGATATGGCATAGAAGGTTAACTGAAAATCAACCTCCACTTGCAACCATTAGCACAGCCAAGATTCTCCAACAGGCTCAGGAAATTCAAGAAACTTTTTTAAACCCACTTCACCCAAATTATTCAACACCACGACTCACTGTTTGGCTTGCTCCTCTTGCAGGGACATTGAAATTGAATGCTGATGGAAGCTCTAGAGGAGATCCAGGTCAATCTGGATATGATGGTCTATTGCGAGATGAAGTAGGCACTTGGCTGTGGGGCTATCATGGCTACCTGGGGAATTGCACGAGCTTAGAAGCTGAACTTTGAGGACTCTACCGAGGACTCACCATCATTATGCAGAAAGGAATGGCAAATATAGAGCTTGAGACAGATTCCCAGCTTGCAATGCAGCTAATTACAGATGGTGCTGACAGCTCTTGCCCATATAGAGCTTTGATTGAGGATGCCAACTTCCTCCTGAGAAGATACAAATGTAAAATTTCCTATATTCCAAGAGAAGCTAACCAATGTGCTGATGCTCTTGCCAACATTTGGGTCAGCCAAACTGAGCATTTTGTCTTCTTAGCTAGTTGCAGACATGGTGGCTAGCAGGCTGCTAGCTCTAGGAGGGACTAAGCTCCCTTTTGCTCAAATGCTTGTATTAAACTCTTTACTTTGCTAGCCTTTCATTTGAATCAAAAGAAAAAAAAAAAAGGGTAACAACAACTCTAACGATGAGTCATGAGAGTTGTTATTACTATAAAATGGTATGAAATTCTTTTTTTTTTCTAACAGTAAATTATTAGAGCTATTAAATTATAGTTTTGCTGTATATTTTATGTCAAATTCAACACAAGTTTCACATATAACTAAAGTTGACAGTGCAACAAATAGAGAGACAACAAATTTGAACGACTGCCTGGACAATCACCCAGACGACCACCAAATAGAGAGAGGACATGTCACGGCCCAAACCCGCCCTTATGGATTTAGCATCACAACCGGCCAGTAATCCGTGATTACCGAAGGCCTGCTTAACAGTAATGACAGTAATACAGAGTAAAGGGGCTGGCGGAAGCCAAGCAGTAAATAAAAGATGTCCAATGAGCTGTGATAATCTGAATGCAAAAAGACTTTTATAAACAAGCCACATTCATAACCAAAACATATATACATACGTCATAAGCATAAACATCTATGTTAGGGACCAAATCCCTAACTATAACTGTACAATCAAGTCTTAAAACATTTATTACAGATCAGAGACAAAAGGGTGAAACTGAGACACCCCAAAACAGCCGTGGCTTGAACCTCGAGGTGAGGCACGGTGGTTGGCTTGACAAAACATGAGCTTAACTTGACGCTCCTAGCATCGGTCCGGTGCCTAGACACCTACATACAAATATAAACAGTGAGCTAAAACCCAGTGAATAACATATGCGTAAAGGGGTTAAGAATGAATGTTCTTTCATTAATTAAAACAGTCATTTGCGTCAGTAAATCAGTTATTCAATCAGTGGTTTATATTTCATACCATAACGGTTATTTAGAAACCATAGTAGTCATATGTGGTACATCCAATAGCAAAACAGTACAGTAGGTCTTAACAGACCGAACAGTCAGTTGATAGCCATCCTAACAGTAAACAGTAGTAGTTCCAAACATGGGAACTGACAGAGATCTCTGTGACAGGAGCAGTAACAGTACAGTAACAGTAAGTTGCTATGGGTGTCACGAATACAGTTTACAAATAGAACAATCATTCATTCAGTAAGTAATGTCATTTCAGAAAGCGGCACCGTCAATCATTCAGAAATAATTATAATTGAACGTATCTTTACAACATTGTTACTCACAGAGTACTGGGCTATAGGCAAGCTAATGAGCGTTCTCGGATGCCAACCCTACAGTTGCAGAACGAACACACACTCGGGATTAATAACTTAGCCCCTAACAATACTTGGTGTGGTTTTATAATATTATCCCCATTAAGATGCCTTAAACATGGCCTAGGAATGTCTAGGATGGAATGAGGATGCAAAAATTACACTTTAAAACATTTTTCAAAATTTGCTGAAAACAGGGGTCTCGCTCGAGCGTGGCTTTCTACGCTCGAGCGAGCTTACCAAAACAGAGGGGTCGCTCGAGCGTAGACTTCCTCGCTCGAGCGGTCTGTAAAAATACAAAAGTACTAGATGTTGAAAATCCCCGCTCGATGCTCGCTCGAGCGTGAGACATAGCTCTTCGCTCGAGCATAGGTCTCGTCGCTCGAACGTGCGTCTGCATACACAAAAACCTAAGAGCTTGCAATCTATGCTCGAGCCAGCATCCCTTCGCTCGAGCGGAGCTCTGAACAAAAGATGGTCGCTCGAGCGTGGAAGCCAAAATCTGGAATTTCCAAATTTGCTCCCAAAGCTCAAACCAAGGATTAAACTTATCAAAACTCAACATTTTGGGCCCATTTTCTGGAAAACACTTGGAAACTCTTACTACAACATGTTTTTGAAGGTCAATTTGTAAAATCAAGCTCAAAGGTAAGCCAACAGAACACAATTTCAAAGAAACTTTCATGAATTATGTAAGAACATAACATGCATAAGTTCTTATGAGTTCCAATGCTCTAAAGCATGATCAAATGCAAGATTGAACCCAAAATCATGGTGAATTCATGGACTATAACCAAAACATGGACTTGCATGTAAGAATTTTCATGAAAACAACCTCAATTTCCATGATATGGACATGCATGCCTGAATAGACTCTTAATTTAACACATTAAGCTAATCCTTGACTCAAATCACTAATCTTTCCATGAACCATGCAAGAAACAACTTAATTTCATAATTAAGAAGGTGAATTCCTACCTTAGGTCTTGAATTCCAAGTATGGGAGTCTAATTTTGCAAATCTTCTAGAATTCCTTCTAATTTTCCAAGCCAATTCTTGTTGAAATCAAGCTTCTCCTATCTCCCTCTCTCTCACAGTTTTTGGGTCAAGAAGATAAACAAAAAGTGGTGCATCAACATATGTAAAGTGTAAGGAGTGTTGGTCTAGAATTAGGTCACTTAGTGGCAAAAGTGTAATTTACTTAAACTAATGTGATTTAACTTTATTTATTCTATTTTAATCATTCCAATTCAAATTTTAATTAAACCTACCATAAAATCACGTAAATCCTAATTAACACATAACACTAATCAATTTCTGATTCGGTCGCCGATAAAACCTTCAATTCGCAGTGCGAAGTTAAAACATGAACAGATCATTCAGTAGTCAAACAGATAGAAATGCATTTAAAACAATACACTCATGCAAACAGATTAGGATTTCATTCTAATCAATTACTTATCATGCTCAATCACAGTTTAACACTAATTAGAAGTGAGGGTTGTCACAGGACAAATTTGGACAACATCTCATACAACCATCCGGAGGACTACCCGAAAGTTGGTTAAGTTAAAAAATAGCAATTTGACTATTGAAACAACATTTTCTTGTTTTCACTTTTCAAAAAACACTTTTCAGAAAATTATGCTTTCTTATTTTCTGTGTTTTTTTGTTTTATTGAATTTTTTTAATATTTTAAAAAAAAAATTTTACTTTTTAGACACACCTAACATAAATACACCTAAAAAGTAAAAAAATCTTTTAAAAATTCACTAAATACCAAAAATATAAAAAAAAAAAAAAATACAAGAATTCAGTACATTTTTTTGTATTTTTATGTATTTATTAATTTTTGAAAATATTTTTTCACAAATTTTTTACTTTTAAGATACATCTAAGTAAGGTCCATCTAAAAAAGTAAAAAAATGTTTAAAATTTAAAAAAATATTCACTAAAAACAAAAAAAATACAAAAACCAAAAAAGTCAATTTTCAAAAAACTTAATCCAAAAAACTCAAACCAAACACACTGATTGTTATTCTATAACTATATACGTTCATTGTTAAATTATAACTTTATCTATTGACCACTAGAGTTGCTCTGAGTTTATGAAACTGTTTATAACTTATTTTATTTTAAAAACTTATGTCAACATATTTGATATAATTTTTACCAATAGATTAAAAGGTAAAAAAAAAATAAATAAATAAGTTAAAATAAACTAATTATTAAATAGTAACTAGCAATGTACGTTTAATTTCAGTCCTTAATTATCAACTTTTATATTGCAAAGAGTTCCATGAAACATGGTTATCCTCTATTAAGAATCCTTTCTGAATACCACTTCAACCTCAAACTTGCTATTAATAAGGTTGGCATCTTAAAAAAAAATTAAAAAGTCAAAAAGTCACTTTCCTATTTAAGTCACATCATCTTATTTAAGTCACATCATCTCTTTACCACATCACTTCAAACTCAACCCATATTTCATAAAAAGTCAAAAAGTACACTTATTTAGAATATCCCAAACAACCGTTATAAATTCCAAGTTCAAACTTCTCTTCCAATGCCTTCTCATCATCCAAAACAAACATAAACAATCACCGGCAATCTTAAGAAATATGACAATCTTCCACCAATCTTGAGAAATAACAGGCCACGTTTGGGAACTTGTAAAAAAGTTAAAAAGTAAAAAAGTTACTCAAAAAGTTAAAAAGTTAATACTATTCACCAAAAGTCAACAATTACGGCTGCACAACTCTCAATTCAAATTTTTCCCTACAAATCAATTTTTATAATTTTTTATTACACATTTTTCCATAAAAAGTCAAAAAAATAATCCAAACATCCATATTTTCAACATCAATTTTTTAGTTTAAAAAGACAAAAAATACACTTATTTAGGACACCCCAAATAACCCCACAATATATTAGTATTATGTCTCATATCGGTTGATATCTATATAATATGACAAAAGAATTTTTTTAATTTAGGGTAAATTACATTTACCTCCCCTGAGGTTTCTGACAAATACAGGGACCTCCCTTGTGGTTTGAATAATTACAGTAATCTCCCCTACTTTACCTGACAATGTCAAGATTCCCCCAAACCGTAACTGCCGTTAAAAGATCTAACAGAGAGTGCTGATGTCACTCATTATAAATTATGGAATGTCAAAAATACCCTCATTACCTTCTAATCCATCCAAGTTCTACAACTTCACTCCCTTCTAATTTACCTTCTACTCCTGTAGCACCATTGCAGCAACCCATTCACCATTGTAGCACCTGCCACAAAATCAGAAATATACATAAAGGTATATATATGTAAGAACTCACCCCCTTTCTATTTTTTTTTTAGATTAAAATATATATGTAATCCATTACATAAATGATATATATATGAGAATATATGTAAGGTATATATATGAGATTAAAATATACATAAACGCTGAGGTATATATATGTAAGAACCCACCATTGCAGCAACCCATTCAATTCTCTGTTTTTTTTTTTTTTTATATATTCAATCAAACATATATATATATATATATATATTACATAAATGACCAAACCCACCACACAAATTTGTTAAACAACTCACCCCCTTTCTGTCCTCATCTTTCTCCTACTCCTCTTCTTCTTCTTTTTTCTGATCGAAACCCATATTGCAACCAACTGCTCCAAACCGTGTGAGATATATATTGATTCAATTCTCTATTTTATGTTTGATATATATATATATATATATATATTGATTCAATTCTCTGTTGTTTTTTTATTTATTATTATTTAATCAAACACACACACACACACACACACACACACACACACACATATATATATATATATATAAATACATAAAGGTATATATATGAAAGATATTTATGTATATATATGTGTGTGATATATATATATATATATTGATTCAATTCTCTGTTTTTTTTTTTATTTTCAATCAAACATATATATATATATATATTACATAAATGACCAAACCCACCACACAAATCTATTAAACAACTCACCCCCTTTCTGTCCTCCTCTTTCTCCTGCTCCTCTTCTTCTTCTTTTTTCTGATCGAAACTCATATTTCAACCAACTGCCCCAAACCTAGATTGTGACCCAACATTGTTTCCATCACTGCCTACCATCACTCTCAAAACCATAGATCTAGGATTAGGGTTTTGAAAGAAGAAGAAGAAGAGGGAGAGAAGAAAAGCAGACGGCAAATGGTAGAGGAGAGGGAGTGGAGGAAGAAGAATGAGAAAGAGGAAAGGCGGAGGTGAAGGATAGAAAATGACAGACGATTGAAAGGAGAAGAGAAAGAAGATGCCCCAATGGCGCCGGCGAGGAGGAGCTTCTCTCTCGTTTTGATCTGACGAGAGAGAACAAAAACGAGAAACAAATTTAAAAAAAAATTGAATATGGTGGAGAGATGGTTAACAATCAAGGGTATTTTTGTCTTTTCGCGCTTAAATAAAAGGGTAATATGGTCATTTTGTATAGGAAAGTAACGTTGTTTGTGCAAAATTGACGGTTTGGGGGAATCTTGACATTGTCAGGTAAAGTAGGGGAGGTTACTGTAATTATTCAAACCACAGGAGAGGTCCCTGTATTTGTCAGAAACCTCAGGAGAGGTAAATGTAATTTACCCTTTAATTTATGTATATTTTTGTCCTACATGGTATCATCAATGGTTCAGATTACATTTCTTAGCTATCCAAGAGTCAAGATGATTTCTTTATTTTGTATTTTCCTTCAAAATGGGTCATTCAATACGAGCAAGGATCCTCTAGAGTGATTTTTTCCTAAAGTTTCCTAGAGTGCTCCATTGTGTGGTTGAGATTTATTGGCAAGTCACATCAATTTTTCTGATGTGACTTGCCAGTGAATCTCAACCACACAATGGAGCACTCTAAGGAACTTTAGGGAAATTTCACTCTAGAGGATCCTTGGTGCATTCAATACCTCTCTTCCCCGTGATCTATTCCATCTTCCCATGATATGTTCCGCCTCTCTCTCTCTCTCTCTCTCTCTCTCTCTGCGTGACATAATTTCCCAGATTGATCTACCAGATTATGTATCTATGAAACTCTAATATAGCGTATCCTTTGTAGTTAATTCTTGCAAATTTACTTGCACTTTCAAGATTCACTTTGGATAAAATTATTTTTTTTATTGAGTGAAACATGCTAATGTGGTATCTTTTTAATTTTTTTTTTAACTTATGACAACTGATTTTGTGGCTTTTAAATTTTTGACTTTTCAGCCTATTGCCAAACGCGTTCTTAATTCTCAATCCACATCATTAGTTTTGTTTAATTTCTTATTTTATTTTTTTTTATTTTCCTTTTTCAAAGTAATTGGTTCTCTGCATTTGATATTTAATCATTTGTATTTTTTTAAATCATCTATTTAACGTGATATCATTCTTTGATTTTTAAGTGGATAACATAAATTCTACAACGGCAAAGCGAGCTTGCACTAGCTGTATTGTGTGTATTGCTTTAGTTGCCTTTATTGCTTTAGTTCATCAAATCTATATGTGTGCATTCAAATTTATTGGTTCATTGTGATGGTTGTGTGGTGCCTTTTTTTTTTTTTAAATGTGTTTTGTGCATAAATTTCAATTTCAGTTTGGACTTTCCAGGTGATAAATGATGAACTTCATAATTTTGGGTTTCATCTTTTTATGTTGATAAATTATTGAATTTCATTATGTTCTTTTTTTAAAAACATAATTATTATTAATGATCAAATCATGTTTAGAAAAACACAATAGATTTTGCATAATTGGGACTTTTGTCCCTACTAAATATGAGTATCTCAATGTTTTCCTAATTCATAAATTACTGCTTTTCTACTCTTAATGTTTATATTTTTATAAATTTCTACCAAGCTTCTCATGGAAATTGCAGGGTAAGCCTTTTTTTTTTAATGTGTTTTTATTACTATTATCTTAAATGTTTATATCTTAATTATTTTTATCCATGACAGTTATTTATCAATGGTTTTATTATCTTAATTATTTCTATCCATGACAGTTATTTACCAATGGTTTTATTATCCAAATCAATTCAACCGAATGTACAAGTGAAGGTTTTTGAAAATGTCCAATTTCTCTTAGAGAGATATATTTTATGTGTTTTTATGGCTTATTTACGTTTAACTTGATCACAAATTATGTTTTTTTTTTATTATTATTAAAAACATAATTATTGTAACGCCCTCAAATATTAACATTAAATCCATCAAATAAGACATGCATTTACATTTAAACTAACCGCATACCTTTATTCAATCGAATTCCATTACAAAAGTATTACATGTTAACAGCATAACAAAATGCCCTACAGGCTTACAGCTTTCCAAGTTAACACTTGGTTACAACAAAGAGTTCTAACTCGTTTACACATTAAGCCCTTGGCTTGAAGTTACATGTAATTCATCAAAAGTAAAACGACAAAACTATGCCGCCACTAGCCTCCCAGCTATGTCCTTGGAGGTGGCATGCTTCCTGCACCTGAAAATGATATTCCCATATAGGGTGAGCCACAGCCCAGTAGAAATACACTAAACCAACCATGGACAATGACTAAAACATTAGCAATTGATAGTTGGTCAACACTGATACAATCACATAAATTACATATTTATGTCAACGACTTACAAGTCCCAATTACTTTTCATTTTCCCTTTTTCAACAGATAAGCATGCTAGCTCTATCATCATTTCCACAGTTATGTATAAAAACTATATCTCACATTCAGATAAGCATAAAAGCTATATCCACATTCTCAACAGATATGTATATCAACAATATCCACAGATAAGCATACAAGCTGTATCCACACTCTATATCAGATATGTATATCAACAATATCCACAGATAAGCATACAAGCTGTATCCACACTCTATATCAGATATGTATATCAACAATATCCACAGATAAGCATACAAGCTGTATCCACACTCTATATCAGATATGTATATCAACAATATCCACAGATAAGCATACAAGCTGTATCCACACTTCACAAAGATAAGCATATGAGCTCTATCTTCACTTCTCTAGACAAGCATATGAGCTCTGTCTACGGAGTTCATCCCCTATCTCCTCCCAATACCTATCCGGTTTAGAGGTACATCCCCTATCTTCCCCTAAACCGCGGAGTACATCCCCTATCTCCTCCTCTACACATAACGTATATAAACACATTGGTTCTATATACAATCATACACACAATTAATGTATTCTATCAACCGTCAAGTTCCATGACACATTCCATTGATTAGTTTCCGTTTACCTAATCATCATGCATTGTCTACAACAATCTCGACTATCCTCCACCGATAGCCCGAAGCAGTTATTTCTAAAACAGAAAATAAATGCACAAATGGATATTCAATCAACATTTTATTTCCTCATTTCTCACCAATTAATTATCCCAATTAATTAAACAATGTAATTAGGCCATTTTCCATAATTACTATTTCAACCCTTAGGTCCCATTTTCATCAATGATTCAACAATCATTCCATTTTCTATGCCAAACATGCATCTAGGTTTATTATGAATAAAACCCCAACTTTTGTAAAATTACACAAAAGCCCCAAACTTTCACAAAATTACCAAACCAAGCCCAACATCTCAAAATACCAAAATTTAAAGACAAAACCCATAGAGAGGAGTAGGTTATCCCTACCTCAAGTTCGGAGCTCCAAGGGAGAAGAAGACAAAACTCAACGTGCTCCAACCCGAGATTTTCAGATTAAAATGAAGCCCTCGACGATCAACAACTTTTTTGTAAAGGCCAAAGGTGAGCAAATCACTCCTACTAGATCAAAACCTAGAGAGAAGGTAGAGTCTAGAGTGAGAGGCTCAACAATGGTGATTTTGGAAAAGTAAGAGAGAGAAGAGAAAGTGAAAAAGTGATTTAAAGAGTCACAAATTCGGAACTTTAACCCAGGTCTCCGCTCGAGCGTAAAACACCCCGCTCGAGCGGCCACTCACAGACTTCCGCTAGAGCGGCCAACCTCCCGCTCGAGCGCAGAATGCACTCGCCCAGCACTTTTGCAGAACCAGGCCTCCGCTCGAGCTCCCAACCCTACGCTCGAGCGTACAACACTGCACAACAATTACTGAATGGGTGTAATCTACGCTCGAGCGCCAACACCTCCGCTCGAGCTTACAGGCCAAAAATCTGGGCAACTAGTTTTGGTTTCTAAACTCAACCAACCTGAAACAAATCCGCCCAACACATCCTATAACTCGATATACAAGGTACAAAGGATGCAAACACGATAATAAACAACAACCAACATCCACGGACACATGTCCGGATCACTGTACAACAAGGGTAAACCCGAGATCGCTATAACCTCCCCCCCTTAAAGAATTTCGCCCCCGAAATTAAGCACAAGTTTTCAAAAACAAGTTTTTCTCCAATTTAGACAATGTTACACTTGAACATTCAACAATTCGACCCATTACCGGTCATCCCATCCCTTTAACAAGAGACATATCACAATGTGTAAACAACATATGTATTTTCAACATGCATCAACATTATGCACTATCTTTCCAATTTCAACAATATACTAAACACATATAATGTTACATTCAACTTCCATATGAGGCAAGTTCCAAAACATACTTCCAATAATCAAAACATTTTCAATGTTTCACAACTTAAGACATATATAAAAGCTCTTAAGTTCAACAAAAATGTAAAATTTAAATATAAGATTACATATCAACAAACAAGTCCGGATATTTCTCTCGGACTTCCAACTCACGTTCCCAAGTGGCTTCCTCCACTCCGTGATGTTTCCACAAGACTTTCACCAAAGGAATGGTCTTGCCACGCAGGACCTGATCCCGCCTATCCAAGACCCGAACCGGTCTCTCCTCATACGAGGCATCCTCATCTACCTCTAAATCAGTCCAATCCAACACATGTGATGGATCTGGCTCATACTTCCGAAGCATACTCACATGAAACACGTCATGTACCCCGGACAACTGCGGCGGTAAGGCTAACCGATAAGCAACCTCACCAATCCTCTCAAGGATCTCAAAAGGACCAATAAACCGAGGGGATAACTTCCCACTCTTCCCAAACCTCATCAGACCTCGCCTAGGTGATATCTTCAGAAAGACATGATCACCTACCTCAAACGCCAAAGGCCTCCTCCTACGATCGGCATAACTCTTTTGTCGACTCTGGGCTGTAACAAGCCTCTTACGGATAAGCTCAACTTTTTCCGTCGTCTCCCTAACCAACTCCGGACCCAACAAAGGTGCATCACCCACCTCGGCCCAACACACTGGAGACCTACACGGTCGGCCATACAAGGCCTCAAACGGTGCCATACCGATGCTAGACTGAAAACTGTTGTTGTAGGCAAACTCTACCAATGGCAAGTGCCTCTCCCACGTCCCACTGAAGTCCAGGACACAACCCCGAAGCATATCCTCGAGGATCTGAATAGTACGCTCGGACTGCCCGTCAGTCTGAGGATGATAAGCCGTACTAAAGGTCAACTTAGTGCCCAAGGCACTCTGCAAACTCTGCCACAACCTAGCAGTAAAACGAGGATCTCTATCTGAGACGATCGTCACTGGGACCCCGTGCAATCTCACTACGTCCCGAATATACAGGTCGGCAAGATGATCTACCGAATCTCTCACGCGCATAGGAATAAAGTGCGCCGACTTAGTCAACCGGTCTACAACCACCCAAATAGCATCACTACCCCGCTGAGTCCTCGGAAGACCCACAACGAAGTCCATAGTGACATGCTCCCACTTCCACTCGGCAATAGGCAAGGGTTGCAACAAACCCGCTGGCCTCTGATGCTCGGCCTTCACTTGCTGGCAAGTAAGGCACTTCGATACGAAAACAGCCACATCTCTCTTCATACCCCGCCACCAAAACTGGCGACCCAAATCCTGATACATCTTAGTACCTCCCGAATGCACCGCAAGGCGCGAATGATGAAACTCTCAGAGTACTTCCTCTCGGCAAGACTCCTGTACAAACAAACGGTTTCGGTATCTCACACTCAGGTCGGGATACACCGTCAAACCCTTCTCAACTTTCCCACTGGAGATCTTCTCTCGGAGGGATTCTACCTCAAGGTCACCTCTTTGTGCCTCTAACACTCTAATCACAAGTGTAGGCTGCGCAACAACAGAAAACAAGGCCGCAGCCTCGACAGATTCGCCCAGTAGCAAATCAAACTCGCCAAGTGCTCCCAACATCTCCCATTCCCGGATGGCTATACAAGCTACATCACTAATGGTTTTCCTACTAAGGGCATCGGCCACAACATTGGCCTTTCCCGGATGATAATGTAACTCAAAATCATAATCCTCGATGAACTCCATCCATCTCCTCTGCCTCAGATTCAAGTCTCTCTGTGTAAACAGATACTTCAAACTCTTATGATCCGAGAATACCTCGAACTTCTCACCATAAAGGTAGTGCCTCCAGATTTTCAAGGCAAAGATCACAGCTGCTAACTCTAGGTCGTGTGTGGGGTAATTCTTCTCGTGTATTTTCAACTGACGTGAGCCATAAGCTACCACTTTCCCCTCTTGCATCAACACACAACCCAAACCCTCTCGTGAGGCATCACAATAAACCGCATAACCCAACCCTCTCTCCGGAATAATCAACACCGGAGCGGTGGTCAATCTAACTTTCAGCTCTTGGAACGACTTTTCACAAGTCTCACTCCACACAAACTTGACTCCCTTCCGAGTCAGCCTAGTCAACGGTGACGCTAACCTGGAGAAATCTTTCACAAACCGACGGTAATACCCAGCTAATCCCAGAAAACTACGGATCTCAAACACATTCTTAGGCTGTGCCCAATCTTGCACTGCCTCAACCTTGGATGTATCAACAGACACCCCTTCCCCGGATACCACGTGGCCTAAGAATTTGACTTCCCTCAGCCAGAACTCACACTTCCCAAACTTGGCATACAGCCTATGGACTCTAAGTAACTCAAGCACCACTCTCAAGTGTGCCTCGTGCTCCTCCTCAGAAGGCGAATAGATAAGAATGTCGTCCACGAAGACGACCACAAATCGGTCTAAGAACTCCCGGAAAATCCGGTTCATCAAGTCCATAAAGACTGCCGGTGCATTGGTAAGCCCAAATGGCATCACCAGAAACTCATAATGGCCATACCGCGTACGGAATGCCGTCTTAGGAATATCTTCCTCCCTGACCCTCAACTGATGGTAACCCGATCTCAAGTCTATCTTAGAGAAACAACGGGAACCCTTCAACTGGTCAAACAAATCATCTATACGGGGCATAGGATACTTATTCTTAATCGTAGCCCGATTCAACTTCCGGTAGTCTATACACAATCTCAAGGCACCATCTTTCTTTTTAACAAAGAGGGCCGGTGCTCCCCACGGTGAAACACTAGGGCGAACAAAGCCCTTATCTAGCAATTCCTGGAGCTGAACTTTCAACTCAACCAACTCTGCTGGAGCAAAACGGTAAGGTGCCATAGAAATCGGCGCCGTACCAGGCACTAAATCAATAGAGAACTCTATCTCTCGGTGAGGTGGCAAACTAACAAGATCTTCGGGAAAAACATCCGAATACTCACAAACCACCCTCGGCAATACATGCTGGGTCTCACCACTCTCACCACTCTCAAAGCTAGCAAGTAGACTACTAAGCTCACTTCGCCCTCGCGAATCATACCCCGGTGGCAAAACACTACCAACCCGGTCTCCCAAGAAATGGAACCACTCCTCGCTCAAGGTACACAATGTAACCCTCTGGCGGTAGCAATCAATAACAGCCCGGTATGACGATAACCAGTCCATACCCAAAATAACATCAAAACCCTTCATGGGCATGACAACAAACGGAAAAGGAAGCCTATAGTCGGCGACCTCTATATCACATCCTCTAACACCCTGTTTCAGAATCAACTCACCACCCAAAGGCGATACCACACAAATAGGAGATGCTAACTGTGCTAACTCCAATTCCAAAACAGATGCAAATGCAGCAGATACAAAAGAATGAGATGCACCCGTGTCTATCAACACATTAGCAACTGAGTTGCAAAACAGAAAAGTACCTCTCACTACTGATGGAGCCGGTACTAAATCCTACGCGGTAACAGCATACACGCGCCCCGTAGGCCCCTGGTCTACCTGCTCACCTCTCGGAGCAAAAGACTGCTGCACAGACTGGGATGACGAAACTCCCGGATTGGCCCTCGAGGCCTGCACAGACTGAGCTGGCTGAAAACCCTGTGTCTGCCTAGAACCAGACGCTCCCGAAGTGGTACTCAACTGTGGGCAAAACCTCTTCATGTGCCCAGGTTGTCCACACTGATAACAAGTCAAGAGCTGCCCCCTGCCCAAACTCTGACTCTGCGGTCTAGCTGAAGAAGAAGCAGCTTTCTGACCCCCACCCTTCTGCGGGCAAACAGATACCTTGTGACCCAGCTGGCCACACTTGTAACAGGTGAAATCCCCCTGACCACCTCTCCCGGAGCCTGCACTCGGCACTGGGAAGGTCGATCTAGCAACACCACCCTGCGACTGCTGAGGGTTATAACCCTTCTGTCTCCTGCCATCACTCTGACTATCCTGGCTCCTCTTGGAGCCTCTCTGACCCTCATCCTCCTCCTGCATCATAAGCTCCATATGAGCTGCAGCGTCCACTAGGTGTCTATACTCTCGAATATAAGACCCACCTATTCTCAACTTGAGACCCCGCCTCAACTTCCGCTCAAACTCATAGCAACGGCGTTCCTCAGACGCCACCAGTTCAGGTGCAAACCTAGACAGACTGGTAAAAGTAGCCTCAAACTCGGCCACTGACAAGCCCTGCTGATTAAGCCGGCTAAACTGATCCCTCAGCTTCTCCCTAGCTGCTGCTGATAAAAACCCCTCCTAAAAAGCATTTACAAACGCCTCCCAAGTACCACCAACACGAGCTTTCTCGTACTTCCACCATTGACCCGCATCTCCCTTCAGTTGGAAGGATGCCAAGGTCACTTTCAGTGCTCTGTCCTCGATGCCAAGCATCTCAAACGTCTTCGTTGTCTGTTCGAGTCATTCATCAGCCTTAAGCGGCTCTTTAGGATCCCCGATAAACTCGTCCGGATTACACCGGAAGAACTCCCTCTTCAAGAAGGAAGGCCCTGTCTCAGCTGCCTGATTCCCAGCTCTAAGAATACCCGAAGCTCCTGCTATCTCTCTGGCCAAGGCACCCATAGCCTGCTGACCCACTGGCTCGGCCACATTGGCCTGCCCAACTCCCTCCTGCACTGTCGGAATCTCACCCGGTAACGGTACTTCCTGCCTCGCAGGTCTACCACGCCTAGCACCTCCTCCTCGTCCTGACATCCTAATAAAGGCAACACAGAACGTTAGCACATTCATAAATGTGCCGAAACTAAACACTCACGTCCTAATGCATGGACAACTGTAATTCACTCCACATAAGCACATAAACACATAAGCACTTACGAATTTCATTTCCGGATAATAATAGTCCCGAGGCGTTACTAGAGTTCCGGTTAGAAACAGCATTGATCAAGTGCTTTTCCAACAAGACTCACAGAAACTCAAGGATCCAATCAATATCCTAGAAATTAAATCCCATACCCACATAGTCACATAAGCATGTTATCAAATAAACACATAGCATATGGTACTACATCTACGTCTCTATCAAGCGAGACAAACCCATTGTGATCCTAATCACTTCCCACGTACCCAAAGTATTCGAACCCGGTACGCTCTGATACCAAGTTGTAACGCCCTCAAATATTAACATTAAATCCATCAAATAAGACATGCATTTACATTTAAACTAACCGCATACCTTTATTCAATCGAATTCCATTACAAAAGTATTACATGTTAACAGCATAACAAAATGCCCTACAGGCTTACAGCTTTCCAAGTTAACACTTGGTTACAACAAAGAGTTCTAACTCGTTTACACATTAAGTCCTTGGCTTGAAGTTACATGTAATTCATCAAAAGTAAAACGACAAAACTATGCCGCCACTAGCCTCCCAGCTATGTCCTTGGAGGTGGCATGTTTCCTGCACCTGAAAATGATATTCCCATATAGGGTGAGCCACAGCCCAGTAGAAATACACTAAACCAACCATGGACAATGACTAAAACATTAGCAATTGATAGTTGGTCAACACTGATACAATCACATAAATTACATATTTATGTCAACGACTTACAAGTCCCAATTACTTTTCATTTTCCCTTTTTCAACAGATAAGCATGCTAGCTCTATCATCATTTCCACAGTTATGTATAAAAACTATATCTCACATTCAGATAAGCATAAAAGCTATATCCACATTCTCAACAGATATGTATATCAACAATATCCACAGATAAGCATACAAGCTGTATCCACACTCTATATCAGATATGTATATCAACAATATCCACAGATAAGCATACAAGCTGTATCCACACTCTATATCAGATATGTATATCAACAATATCCACAGATAAGCATACAAGCTGTATCCACACTCTATATCAGATATGTATATCAACAATATCCACAGATAAGCATACAAGCTGTATCCACACTTCACAAAGATAAGCATATGAGCTCTATCTTCACTTCTCTAGACAAGCATATGAGCTCTGTCTACGGAGTTCATCCCCTATCTCCTCCCAATACCTATCCGGTTTAGAGGTACATCCCCTATCTTCCCCTAAACCGCGGAGTACATCCCCTATCTCCTCCTCTACACATAACGTATATAAACACATTGGTTCTATATACAATCACACAATACACACAATTAATGTATTCTATCAACCGTCAAGTTCCATGACACATTCCATTGATTAGTTTCCGTTTACCTAATCATCATGCATTGTCTACAACAATCTCGACTATCCTCCACCGATAGCCCGAAGCAGTTATTTCTAAAACAGAAAATAAATGCACAAATGGATATTCAATCAACATTTTATTTCCTCATTTCTCACCAATTAATTATCCCAATTAATTAAACAATGTAATTAGGCCATTTTCCATAATTACTATTTCAACCCTTAGGTCCCATTTTCATCAATGATTCAACAATCATTCCATTTTCTATGCCAAACATGCATCTAGGTTTATTATGAATAAAACCCCAACTTTTGTAAAATTACACAAAAGCCCCAAACTTTCACAAAATTACCAAACCAAGCCCAACATCTCAAAATACCAAAATTTAAAGACAAAACCCATAGAGAGGAGTAGGTTATCCCTACCTCAAGTTCGGAGCTCCAAGGGAGAAGAAGACAAAACTCAACGTGCTCCAAAACCCGAGATTTTCAGATTAAAATGAAGCCCTCGACGATCAACAACTTTTTTGTAAAGGCCAAAGGTGAGCAAATCACTCCTACTAGATCAAAACCTAGAGAGAAGGTAGAGTCTAGAGTGAGAGGCTCAACAATGGTGATTTTGGAAAAGTAAGAGAGAGAAGAGAAAGTGAAAAAGTGATTTAAAGAGTCACAAATTCGGAACTTTAACCCAGGTCTCCGCTCGAGCGTAAAACACCCCGCTCGAGCGGCCACTCACAGACTTCCGCTAGAGCGGCCAACCTCCCGCTCGAGCGCAGAATGCACTCGCCCAGCACTTTTGCAGAACCAGGCCTCCGCTCGAGCTCCCAACCCTACGCTCGAGCGTACAACACTGCACAACAATTACTGAATGGGTGTAATCTACGCTCGAGCGCCAACACCTCCGCTCGAGCTTACAGGCCAAAAATCTGGGCAACTAGTTTTGGTTTCTAAACTCAACCAACCTGAAACAAATCCGCCCAACACATCCTATAACTCGATATACAAGGTACAAAGGATGCAAACACGATAATAAACAACAACCAACATCCACGGACACATGTCCGGATCACTGTACAACAAGGGTAAACCCGAGATCGCTATAATTATTAGTATCAGAGCCAAGTTGGTATCAGAGCCAAATTGTTAGTATATTGAGTTTCTTATTGAGTTATCTTTTCTGTTTATATTTTTCTCATTTCCACTCTATTTAAATTAACTCCAGTTTCCCTATTCTTGTTTACTAGTAGCCACCCACTTTTCGTCCTAATCCAGTGTAAGTCCTTAGGTTTAGGCAGTCGAAGGATATAGGGGTTCCCGGAAAGGGTATGAGCAAATACACTGTACGTGAAAACATGATAAGTTACAAAACGAGTTTTAGAAAATTTGATTTAATTTTATAGAATTAAAATGAGTCGATTATTCAGAAGTAACTCTTCAATTAGCTCTAAATCTACAACTCTAACTCTTATCCGTAGTACGGATATACTAATTAATGAAGAAGAACATGAATATCAAGATGTTAAAATTGATTTAAGCTGGAATATTCCTAAAGTAAAAACTAAGGAAATTTATAAAACTAGTTTTTTACAATCTACCTTTAATGTTGATTTGCAAGTCAAAACAGTTGAACAAGCTTATGCTTTAAGTAAACCACGGGAAACTTGCCAATTATTATTTAAAGAGTCAATCAGAAAACATCTCAAAGCTGGTCATAATTTTATCCATTTGGGATTAATCCAAGTAGGAATAAACCCATTAACTCAACAAGGTAAAAATACTTATGTCTTTTTATGTTTAAGAGATGCTCATTTTAACTATCATGCTAGTGTAATGGGAATGATGAAATCTGGTCTTCATAAAGGTTCAGTACATTTTAATTGTTTTCTTGATTTTACTTTAAGTTTACGGGATCCCCATATATTAAAGGCTTTAACATTAAATATACAATTATCTGGTGAATATACCAATATGTTAGAAAGTGTTTATAATATTGCATTAATTTATCAAATTTATTACAAATGCATAAAAACTAATTTAAATGTTCAAACTTTAACTAAAAGTTCCAAAGATAAAACCTTATTAATCCAAGGTAACACTAATGAACCTAATATTTCAGCTCCAAAAATGATTTGTTGGAAAGATATAAATCTTCTGGATGATTGGGTTACAGTAAATGAAAATTATTCCCAAAATCAACAAGCTTCGACTAGTCATGATATTCAGAATATTCAACAATTTAATGATGGTTCTGTTCATATTAGATTTAATAGACCTTCTAGTCAATCTTCTTGACATAGTACCTCCAGTTTACTTACTGAAGCTGATGAAGATGAAATCTTCAATATCCCATTATTCACTAGAAAAGAAAGAAAACTTCATAGTTGCGAACCTTCCTCGCAAACCCAACATATACATAGTAAATTAAAAGGAATTGATTATTTATCTACTTCTCAAATTAGTAAACCAGTTTATTCCGCTCACACACATCTTCAAGAAGAAGATACTATATCTCAAGATTCACTTACTCAAACTGATTTTGAAGTTATCCCTCCTGTCAATCCACAATTGTTAACTTTAAGTAAACCTTTTACTCCATACCTTAATAAACTTCATGCTGAATTCCAATCTACTGCAAATAAGTCAAAAAGACACACATATCGACATAGTTGTAATACAAAACAACAATCTAAAATTACCAAGAGATGGTATAAATTTATGACAGAAATCAATACTGAAGTTAATTTCTTTGATTATTTAGAAAATTATTATCAAAAAGTAAATGTTATCACCAAAACAAAATGGAAAACTTCCCCTACCACTTCTGTTTCATCTAGTCACCCTCCTTTAGAAACCATTTTGATTGAACATAAAGGCACCATTGTTCATGCTTCTCCTTTTAAACTCCCTAGTGACGAATCTGAAATTAAAAAAGTCATTGAACAAAATAATTATACTAATCAATGTTTAAAAACTATTGGTAAACAACTAGATAAACTCGAAACTACTTTTGAGGATTACTCTACTAGTCATACTTCTACAAGTAAACCTTTAGATAAACCTCTTATTAATCTTCCTAGTACTAGAAAACGATTAAGCTTAGCTACTCAAGATAATACTACAGTTGAAGCCATTGAAAAATTATTTACTAAAATGTCTACAAGCAAAGGAATTACTGTCCTAACACAACAACCTCCTCTAGAATTTCCTAGTCATTCTGATACATCTACCGATAATGAAATCACTCAGTTAGCACAAGAATTTCAACATTCTCATCTTAATAGAATCACACACCCTAAAGTTAATCCTACCACTCTTACCAAAAATTGGTACACTAAACCTACACCTCCCGATCTCCAATTTGAAGAAACCAATATTAGCAAACAATTTTCTATTTCTGCTAAAAAATTATATGAATGGAATATAGATAGTCATAGTGAACATCAAACTTTCCAAAAACTCAATCATTTATCCATGGTTGCGACTAGTTACCTTACTAATTATCCTGATTATACTCAACCTGAAATTGTTATTTTAATTACTACCGGATTTACTGGTATGCTCAAATCTTGGTGGGACAAACATCTCACTTCTGATCAACGAGAATCTATTCAACATGCTATCAAAATGGATGATAATGGTTTTCCTATCTTTGATGAAGAAATAGGTTCTAGTATACCTAATGGTATTAAACCTTAATATATACCATAGTCAAACATTTTACAGGAACACCGACTAATATTCATTCTCGTATCCATGATCAACTCAGTAATTTAACTTGCCCTACTCTAAGTGATTTTAGATGGTATAAAGATGTTTTTACTTCTAGAGTCATGCTTTGAGATGATTGTACTAAGTCATTTTGAAAAGAAAAATTTATTAATGGATTACCCATAAAATTCGCGCTGCTCTTAGTCAATCCACTGGTATTATAGAATATGATCACTTAACCTATGGTGATATAATTAGCACAATTCAAAAGGAAGGACTAAAAATGTGCATCAATCTGAAACTTGTCAAAAAGCTGCTAAAGACAAACATAAAGCTAAATATGAATTAAGTAACTTCTGTGAACAATATGGCTTACCTCCCGTAGCACCTTCTTGAAATAAAAATAATAAAAAGAAATCTTCTTATAAATGCTCCACTAAGTAGAAAAAGAAATATTACCCTTCTAAATCAACTGATAAATATTATACTAAACCAAAAAAAAAAGAAATTATCATAAGAAATCTAATCGATCTCAAAAGTCAAAACCTAAACCGGATGTTACTTGTTATAATTGTGGAAAAAAAGGTCATTATTCCAATAAATGCAAAGTAAAAGAAAAACTTAAAGCTAAACTTAACCAATTACAGATTACTGATGAAAATCAACAACAAATACTTGACATATTTAAATTAGCCACTACTCCAAATCAAACTCCAGTACCGTCTAGTCATTCATCTAGCGATGATATTCCCTCCAGTGATACTTCTTCCTATTATTCTCCCACTGACAGTACTGACAATGAAATTGAATTAGGATGTAATGATACTTGTTAAAAAACAGTCAATGTTCTTAGTAAATCTCAACAAGAAGAAACTGCTCTCATTGAATTAATTAGTAGATTAGAAAATCCTGAATTAAAAATACAATATACTAATAAGTTGAAATCCTTATTGACCAATAAAAATAAAAAAACCTAAACATGATAAACCAATCATTAGTTTAACTAAAACTTTAGACCGATTTAAAAAAGAAAAACATAAAGAAGTCACCTTACAAGATCTACAAAATGGAATTCATCATATTAAACTAACTATTCAAGAATTAAAAGCTAGAGACAAGACCTTAAAAGAAAACATTGCTCTATTAAAAACCAACAAAAGTCTTAATGATTTCCGATAATCTAATAAATCATCATTTGAATTAGAATCTGAATCTAGTTCTGAACCCGATCCAAAAAAAGTCATCTTTGATAATAGAACTACTCCACATAATAGTGATCACGACAGTAATCACCTTAATCTAATTAATCGAATTAATATTCAGAAATGACATTCAAAAGTCAAATTAGTTATTAATGATTTTGAAATAGAAGTCATCGCATTAATTGATACTAGTGCTAATTTAAATTGTTAAGAAGATTAATTCCTACCAAATATTATCATAAGTTTACTGAACAATTAAGTTCTGCTAATGGAAGTCAAATGCATATCAAATATAAATTACCAAAGGTACAAATTTGTCAAAATAATGTTTGTTTCAAAACATCTTTTGTGTTAGTTCGAAACTAACTGATAAGGTCATTTTAGGTACACCAGTTATCTTTTTATTATATCCTTTCACTACTACTCCTAAAGGCATAACTACATAAGTTTTTGGTAATTCGAATCTGTCTTAAAATTATTGGAACAATTTTCTATGTAAATAAAATAAACTGAAACTAAATCAAACAAAATAAAATAAAAACTTATTGAATTTATTTTGCTGAACCAAATGGAAAATAAAAGACCAAGTCAAATGTGTGACACTCTGTCCTTAAGACAGATTCGCCCCGCTACGGTGCTTATGGTTATGTGGCGTCTATCTCCCAGGATACAATTGATATTACAGTTACGATACAACAGGCTCCGGAGGGAATGGGTCGGACTGGTCCACGCTTCTCCAACCGATATCTGAGTGGCCAAGCCCACCTGAGAACCTGCACAGGAGTTCAACGAGGAACGGGGAGTCCCCCAGCAAACCCTCCGACGAGCAAGTTAGAGAGAGAGAAGTGGAATGTAGAGGTATGAATTGGAGATAGAAAACTTAACATTCTTCTTGTCTTCAACGTCTACTTATATCCTTTGGTAATCATTTCGTCGTCCCTTCCGACCTGCCACCTTGGCCGAAAGTCTATGTTGTAGCTTATCTTGTTCAGGGTGAGGGGGTGTTGTTCTGACAGAGAGGTGTTTTCGTAATAAATGTTGTGATGGACTGCATTAATGGCGACGTGCAGTGGCAATAACTTTGCAGATCTTTGTCTGCTGATGTGGCTTGTCCTTTACCTGCCACATGTCTGAATATCATTGGTTCTTCGTGCCATGTTGGCTTCCAGCTGTTCAGGATCTCATCAGTTGGGTTATGTGTTGGGCTCTAAGTGATGGGCTTGGATTGTTCATAGTGGGCTATGACCTTTGTGGGCCTAGCCACATCAGTAGTCCCCCATTCCCAAGTGCAGCTTTAGCCCAACGAAGGGAATACTAATGGAGAAGATGAGGATGACCGACCGCGAAGGGTGGCCGAGTGGGAGGGTCGACCATGAGGAGGACCAACCGTGAAGGTTGAGGTGGGGGGCGCGGAGCTCAAGAGGCGGCGTGTCACGTGATGGCTTGAAGTGGAAAAGACAAGGTAAGGGGAGGTGGCAGTAAATCGTGATCGTACACGTGGCAGCATCTCGTGGGGAGGGAGATTAGGCGTTGGGCCAGAAATGAAACGATAGGTCATGATAGGTGTTGAAAAGACACTTTTGGCGGATGTTTTGAAAAGTTTTCAAACTGGCGAAAATTAATTGTGACCCTTGGAATATGGGCAAGCCTTGGGCTTTTGGTATTATTCGATTTACCTACTTCTTTGCAAAAAATCAAAACATTCCAAGTGTTAACTCCTTTGTTACTGACGATACACCTCTGCAACACTTCTTGAATTTTCTTACACCCGCTTCCGAAGCTATTCGTAGGTACACCATAGAGATGGCTCAAGAAGAAGCTGGAACCGCCAGGGTTGATCCGTTTGGGGATGACGACACACAGTGGGGTTGGCGGAGCAGTACCGGATGGAGAGACAAGTGGAGAGGGTAAGGGATCCGGTGGTACAATTTCATTCTTCTACCATGATAGCGGCTCCAAGGCCAATCAGCCAGGCAGAACCAAATCACTGGCATACGAAGGCTGACAAATCAACGGTTACTGCAGCGGACTTGGAGGTTATGCGTGAAAAATACCAGGTTCCCGCTGAAATAGAGTTACTGTTGTCGTCGTCAACGGAAAGGCCATCCGACGCTCGGCCAGGGGACTTTGCCCTGTACGAGAAAGCATTGAAAGGAGGACTGAGGCTGCCGCTTCCGTAAGTGGTGGTTGTTGTCCTAAACCGGATAGAGGTAGTGCCGGGGCAACTAATGCCCAACGCGTGGAAGATTGTGTTATCCTGTGCAAGCGCGTGGTTGAAGGCGACTGAAGGGGCGGCTATGACGGTAGATGAATTTTTCGCGTGTTATAAGGCCTCAAGACAGCAAGAGACTTGGGTGACGTTGCAGGCGGCGGCAGGGAGGGGTCTGGTGATGGGGCTGCCGTCATCCATTAAGGGTTGGAGGCCGCGGTGGTTTTACGTGTCCGCGAGTGGAGGGGTTGGGGTGCGTACGGTGTGGAGAGTGCCCACCAAATCTGTGGAGCCAAAACTGGGAGCGGCAGCAAATGAGAGGATAAAAAAGGTGAAGGCATAGAGGGAGAATGAGGGAGTCAGGTGGGACGAACTCGTTCAACCTTCAGCCTTGTTTGCAGCAGGATTGGGTCCTCAGCTGAGCGTTGGAGATCTGGGACGGGCTGAATTAGAGGCGAGGAAGAAAGCGCAAGAGGCTGAGGATATGGCCATCCTTGCCAAAGCCAGTAAGTTCAAAGAGTCCCAGGCAGACCGACCACCAAAACCGATTGCGATGGAGAGGATCAGACCTCGCCCCAAACCCCTGGGGGAAAAAGACTTAGGTGGATTTGAGCCACAACCGCCCCCAGTTAATCCTTTGAAGGAGAGGGCCTACAAGGAGATGGAGGTGGAGGGTGTGGTAAAGAAGAAGAGGAGAGTGAGAATGAGTGAAGAAGAGCCTGCCTTGAAGAGGAGGAAGGAGATGACGGCAGAGGAGACCCCCATGGCCAAGGAGGCAGGGGAAGAGGGGGTGGGGGAGATCCCAGGAAGGGTGGTTGCCCCAGAAGTGGTGGAGGTTGCCTTAGAGGTCGTAGAAGTCGTCCCAGTAATGACAGAGATCACCCAAGAAATTCAAGTAGAAGGTGGGGCAACTGGCCCTGAGCCAAGGGGAGAGGAATAGCCCCAGGGGGGGTCCTGTGCCCTAAGGAGGAAGGGGGGTCAGGCTAACAATTGTGATCTACCATGCCCGCGCGGTGTCTGGGCGACTGGAGGGAGAAGAAGGCCCAGCCAGGGCAGCTGCAGGTCGCCTTGTTAGGATCATGGACGAGGCAGCTGTGCACTCGGTAGCCAGGTTCAATGAGGCTGAGCTGCTGAGGGGGTTGTGCTCTGCCCAAATGGAGGTAACCACCTTAGCTGGGGCTCTGCTGAGAAAGGCGACGGCTGTAAAGGTCAAATCGGATGAGGCCAAGGCTCAACTTACAAACTTAAAAAGGGAGAGTGTAGGGTGGAAGAAGGCTGCGCGAAGCGCGTGCTCCAAGGGTTGGCAGGAAGCTGAAAAAGCTAAAAAGATGCAAGTGTTGGCCATTGTTCACCGCAATATTGCCGACTGAGCCCAAGCTGAGCTGATCGCGATTAAGTTGGAGCTAGAAGACGAACGCCGCCAGGTTGTGTCACTCGAGTTACAGCTGGCTGGCGAGCAGAAGAAACTGGGAATGCTCAAAAGGCCTGCACGGTCGCCATTGAGCGGCATGAAGAGGCTATGACCAGCAATGAAGAACTACGCGCCCAGCAAATTAAAGAAAATGATGAAGCAGACGTGAAGATTGCTAGGCTGCAGAAGGAGCTGGAAGACGAGCGTGCTAAGGCAATGGAGGAGAGGGCGAGCCTGCAGAAGGAGTTGGAGGAAGAGAGGGCCAAGACGGCCTCTGAAAAGGAGAGCCTGCAGAAGGAGTTGGAGGAAGAGCGGACCAAGGTAGCCTCTGAAAGGGCAGCATATAGCGATCCCGGTTATCCCTTTACTGTTCTGTTGTATTCCGGACTCGGTTCCGTGAGGTTGGTAGTTGTATCTATCTTGTTGTCTTCCTTTAATTCCACTTGATTGAGTTTTAGGATGTATTGGGCAGAGTTGTTACAGGTTGGTTAGGCTTTGGTTTCAATTCTTTGTTGCCCAGTTTTTAGGAGGTCCGCTCAAGCAGGTCTTCTTGCGCTCGAGCGGAGATTACACGCTCTCAGTATTTTGGTGCTCTGTAGAACTTCTGCAAGCATGTTTTTCACGCTCGAGCGGGTTTCTTTACGCTCGAGCAGTGGCGCTCGAGCGGGTAGTACTTTTTTGTGTAAGTTCTGGGAAGGGAAAATCCACACTAGCGGATGTACTTTATTCTTGTGTCTTGGCGCTCGAGCGGGCCTTCTTGCGCTCAAGCGTACCTAGTTTTTTGTTCTTGACGCTCGAGCGTTGTGTTCTCCGCTCGAGCGGGAATGTCGTATATCAGTTGGCAGCTGGGCGTTTTAAATTCACTTTTTACATTCTCTCTCTCTCTCTTACTTTCTAAAAAGACATTTTGAGAGTTCCTCTCTCTAGAAACTCCCTTCTCTCTAGGGTTTGATCTAGTTAGAGTGTTTCCTTTCCCTTCGGCCTTTGTAAAAGTTGGGTTGATCGTCGAGGGCTACACTTTGATCCGAGAATATTGAGTTTTGGAGCACATTGAGTTTCTTCATCTTCTTCCCTTGAGCTCTGATTTTCGAGGTAGGGATTCTTACTCACTTTTATGGTCTTTGACATGGATTTTTGATTGTTTTGATAAAGTGTTGAAGTTGGGTAAATTTTGGGAGTTAGGGTTTCAAAATGTTAAAAGAGGATTTTGTTATTTTGAGTCTAAAATGTGTATTGTGGGTTCAAAAATAATGATATCGTTGTTGGTTGTTGATATTTAGATCATTGGGTCAATATCGGGAAATCAGGTGAAAACCCTAATTTTTGGAAAATTGTGATTTTATGAAATTGAGATGGAAATGATGAAATTGGTTCATTATATGGTAGAATAGTGGAGCTAGATCTATTAATCGCTCACTTTTGAAAACATTGATATTTTATCTGTTGGAGCTTTTATTATTTGTTTAGAAATAACAAAAAAGAGTGAGACCCCCTTTCCAAGGGACCCCCACGACCCCCTTTGCCTTTTGATTGGTTGAACTTATTTTATTATTTTTTTTTTCTTCTCTCCCACTCACCAACCCCCACGTGTCTGTGGGGGTGGTGGGGGTGGGAATATAAGGGGGTCCTAATCACAGCTCTAGAAATAATTGCTTGGGCTACCGGTGGAGGGTAGTTTTGATTGTTGTAGACAATGCATGATGATTAGGCAAACTAAAACTAATCAATTGGATATGTCATAGAATATGACGGTTGATAGAATACATTAACGTTATGTATTGATTGATTGTGTATATGACTTTTGCGTATATACGTTGTGTGTGTGGGAGGAGATAGGGGATGTACTCCACGGTTTAGGGGAAGATAGAGGATGGACCTCTAAACCAGATGTTGTTTGGGAGAAGATAGGGGATGGACTCCACTAATACAGCTCATATGCTTGTCAGATAATGTGTTGATACAGCTCATATGCTTATTTTTGGAAGTGTTGATATAGCTAAATGCATATCTGTTGAAATGTGGATACAGCTTGTATGCTTATCTGTTGAGATGTTGATACAACTGGTATGTTTATCTATTGTAAAAAGGAGAAACGTTTAATATGAGTCACTGTCTCATATAAGTGGTTGGCCAGGTTCTGAGCCGTTGATGTAAATTGTAAAATTGATAAGAAATGGAAACTGAAATGAAACATGAACATAGTGGTCATGATATGGAAATGGGTTATGAATTGATTTATGGAAATTGAACACTTATCAATTGCTAATGTCTTAGTTATTGCTCATACTGTGTTTAGCATATTTCTACTGGGCTGTGGCTCACCCTTTATGGGACATCATTTTCAGGTACAGGTAGCATGCCACCTCCAAGGACATAGCTTGGGAGGCTAGAGGCATACAGACTGTTTGGTTATTTGCTTCCTTTAGATGTATTACATGTAAATTCAAGCCTAGGGCTTAATATGTATTGAGTTAGCACTCTTCTTTTTGTAACCAAGTGTTAACTTGGAAAGCTGTAAGCCCGTAGGGCATTTGCTTTTGTTGTTAACATGTAATACTTTTGTAAAGAACTACTCTGATGAATAGAAGAATATTTATCTTTTATACCAATGCATGTCTAAGTTTATGGGTTTTAATGTTATTATTTTGAGGGCGTTACAACTTGGTATCAGAGCGTACCGGGTTCGAATACTTTGGGTACGTGGGAAGTGATTAGGATCACAATGGGTTCGTCTCGCTTGATAGAGACTTAGATGTAGTGTCATATGCTATGTGCTTAATTGATAGCATGCTTATGTGACTATGTGGGTATGGAATGTAGTTTCTAGGATGTTGATTGGATCCTTGGGTTTCTAGGAGTCTCATTGGAAAAGCACTTGATCAATGTTGTTTCTAACCGGAACTCTAGTAACGCCTCGGGACTGTCATTATCCGGAAATGAAATTCGTAATTGCTTATGTGATTATGTGCTTACGTGGAGTGAATTACAATTGTCCATGCATTAGGACGTGAGTGTTATAGCTTCGGCACATTTATAAATCTGCTAATGGTCTTGGTTACCTTTATTAGGATGTCAGGGCGAGGACGTGGTACGCGTGGCAGGCGTGGTAGGCAGGAGATGCCTTTACTGGATGATATTCTGGCACAATAGGAGGGAGTTGGTCAGGCCAATGTGGCTGAGCCAGCGGGTCAGCAGGCTATGAGTGCCTTGGCCAGAGAGATAGCAGGAGCTTTGGGTATTCTCAGAGCTGGGAATCAGGAACAGGCCCACGCAGCTGAGGCAGGGCCTTCCTTCTTGAAGAGGGAATTCTTCCGGTCCAATCCGGACGAGTTTGTAGGGGATCTGAAGGAGCAACTTAAGGCTGACGAGTGGTTGGAATAGATGGAGAAAACATTTGAGATGCTTGGCATCGAGGACGGGGCTTTAAAGGTGACCTTGGCATCCTTCCAGCTAAAGGGAGATGCGGGTCAGTGGTGGAAATACGAGAAGGGCAGTGTTGGTGGTGTATGGGAGGCGTTTGTGAATGCTTTCCAGGAGAAGTTTTTATCTTCAGCTGCAAGGGAGAAGCTGAGGGAGCAGTTTTGCCAGCTTAAACAGCAGGGCTTGTTAGTGGCCGAATTTGAGGCTACTTTTACTAGTCTGTCCAGGTTTGCACCTGAACTGGTGGCGTCCGAGGAACGCCGTTGTTTAGAGTTTAAGCGGAAGTTGAGGCGTGGACTCAAGTTGAGGGTTGGAGGGTCCTTTATCCGAGAGTACAGACGTTTGGTTGATGCTGCTGCTCATATGGAGATTATGATGCAGGAAGAGGATGAAGGGCAGAGAGGCTCCAAGAGGAGCCAAGATGGTCAGGGTGACGGCAGGAGACAGAGGGGTTCTAACCCTCAGCAGTCTCAGGGTAGTTTGGCTAGATCGACCTTTCCAGTGCCGAGTGGGGCTCTGGGAGACGCAGTCAGGGAGGCTTGACTTGTTTTGCGTGTGGCCAGCTGGGTCACAAGTCTTCGATTTGCCCGCAGAAGGGAGGGGGTCAGCGAGCTGCTTCTTCTTCAGCTAGACCTCAGGGCCAGAGTCAGGGCAGGGGCCAGTCTTTGTCTTGCTATCAGTGCGGTCAGCCTGGAAACCTGAAGAGGTATTGCCCACAGTTGAGTGCTACTTCAGGAGCGTCTAGTTCTAGGCAGACGCAGAGTTATCAGCCAGCTTAGTCTGTGCAGGCCTCGAGGACCAATCCGGGAGCTTCGTCATCCCAGTCAGTGCAGCAGTCTTTTGCTCTTAGAGGTGAGCAGGTGGATCAGGGGCCTACATGGCGCGTGTATGCTGTTACCGCGCAGGACCTAGTACCGGCTCCGTTAGTAGTGGAGGTACCTTTCTGTTTTGCAACTCGGTTGCTAGTGTATTGATTGATACGGGTACATCTCATTCTTTTGTGTCTGCTGCATTTGCATCTGTTTTGGAATTGGAGTTGGCACAGTTAGCATCTCCTATCTGTGTAGCATCGCCTGTTGGTGGTGAGTTGATCTTGAAACAAGGTGTTAGAGGTTGTGATATAGAGGTCGCCGATCATAGGCTTCCTTTTCCTTTTGTTGTCATGCCCATGAAGGGTTTTGATGTTATTTTGGGTATGGACTGGTTATCGTCATGCCGGACTGTTATTGATTGCTACCGCCAGAGGGTCACAGTTTGTACCTTGGGCGGGGAGTGTTTCCATTTCTTGGGGGATCGGGTTGGTAGTGTGTTGCCGCCGATGTATGATCCGCGAGGGCGGAATAAGCTTAGTGGTTTACTTGCTATGAGCGGTGAGTGTGATGAGACCCAGATTGTATTGCCAATGGTGGTTTGTGAGTATTCGGATGTTTTTCCCGAGGATCTCGTTAGTTTGCCACCTCACCAAGAGATAGAGTTCTCTATTGATTTAGTGTCCGGCACAGCGCCGATTTCTATGGCACCTTATCGTTTTGCCCCAGCCGAGTTGAGTGAGTTGAAGATTCAGCTCCAGGAATTGTTAGATAAGGGTTTTGTTCGCCCTAGTGTTTCGCCGTGGGGAGCACCGGCCCTCTTTTCTAAAAAAAAAGATGGTGCCTTGAGATTGTGTATAGACTACCGGAAGTTGAATCGGGCTACGATCAAGAATAAGTACCCTATGCCCCGTATAGATGATCTGTTTGACCAGTTGAAGGGTTCCCGTTGTTTCTCTAAGATAGACCTGAGATCGGGTTACCACCAGTTGAGGGTCAGGGAGGAGGATATCCCGAAGACAGCATTCCGTACGCGGTATGGCCACTATGAGTTTCTGGTGATGCCATTTGGGCTCACCAATGCACCGGCAGTCTTTATGGACTTGATGAACCGGATCTTCCGGGAATTCTTGGATCGATTTGTAGTCGTTTTCGTGGACGACATTCTGATCTATTCGCCTTCTGAGGAGGAGCACGAGGAACACTTGGGAGTGGTGCTTGAGTTGCTTAGAGCCCATAGGCTGTATGCCAAGTTTGGGAAGTGTGAGTTCTGGCTAGGAGAGGTCAAATTCTTAGGCCATGTGGTATCTGGGAAAGGGGTGTCTGTTGATACATCCAAGGTAGAGGCAATGCAAGATTGGGCACAGCCTAAGAGTGTGTTTGAGATCCGCAGTTTTCTAGGATTAGCTGGGTATTACCAACGGTTTGTGAAAGATTTCTCCAGGCTAGCTTCGCCGTTGACTAGATTGACGCGAAAAGGGGTCAAGTTTGTGTGGAGTGAGACTTGCGAAAAGTCGTTCCAAGAGTTGAAGGATAGATTGACCACCGCTCCAATTTTGATTATTCCGGAGAGGGGGTTGGGTTATGCGGTCTATTGTGATGCCTCATGAGAGGGTTTGGGTTGTGTGTTAATGCAAGAGGGGAAAGTAGTAGCTTATGGCTCACGTCAGTTGAAAATACACGAGAAGAATTACCCTACACACGACCTAGAGTTAGCAGCAGTGATCTTTGCCTTGAAGATTTGGAGGCACTACCTTTATGGTGAGAGGTTCGAGGTGTTCTCAGACCACAAGAGTTTGAAGTATCTGTTTACACAGAGAGACTTGAATTTGAGGCAGAGAAGGTAGATGGAGTTCATTGAGGACTATGATTTTGAGTTGCATTACCACCCGGGAAAGGCCAACGTTGTGGCCGATGCCTTTAGTGGGAAATCCATTAGTGATGTAGCTTGCATAGCCATCCGGGAATGGGAGATGTTGGGTACACTTGGCGAGTTTGATTTACTTCTAGGCAAATCTGTTGAGGTTGCGGCCTTGTTTTCTGTTGTTGCGCAGTTTACACTTGTGACTCGAGTGTTGGAGGCACAGAGAGGTGACCTTGAGGTAGAGTCCTTCCGAGAGAAGATCTCCATTGGGAAAGTTGAGAAGGGTTTGACGGCGTATCCCGACCAGAGTGTGAGATATCGAGACCGTTTGTTTGTACCGGAGTCTTGCCGAGAGGAAGTACTCCGAGAGTTCCATCATTCACGCCTTGCGGTGCATCCGGGAGGCACTAAGATGTATCGGGATTTGGGTCGCCAGTTTTGGTGGCGGGGTATGAAGAGAGATGTGGCTGTTTTCGTATCGAAATGCCTTACTTGTCAACAAGTGAAGGCCGAGCATTAGAGGCCAGCGGGTTTGTTGAAACCCTTGTCTATTGTTGAGTGGAAGTGGGAGCATGTCACTATGGACTTCGTTGTAGGTCTTCCGAGGACTCAGCGGGATAGTGATGCCATTTGGGTGGTTGTAGACCGGTTGACTAAGTCGGCGCATTTCATTCCTATGCGCGTGAGAGATTCGGTAGATCATCTCGCCGACTTGTATATTCGGGACATAGTGAGATTGCACGGGGTCCCAGTGACGATCGTCTCAGATAGAGCTCATCATTTTACTGGTAGGTTGTGGCAGAGTTTGCAGAGTGCCTTGGGCACTAAGTTGACCTTTAGTACAGCTTATCATCCTCAGACTGACGGGCAGTCCGAGCGTACTATTCAGATCCTTGAGGATATGCTTCGAGGTTGTGTCCTTGACTTTAGTGGGACGTGGGAGAGGCACTTGCCCTTGGTGGAGTTTGCCTACAACAACAGTTTTCAGTCTACCATCGGTATGGCACCGTTTGAGGCCTTGTATGGCCGACCGTGTAGGTCTCCAGTGTGTTGGGCCGAGGTGGGTGATGCACCTTTGTTGGGTCCGGAGTTGGTTAGGGAGACGACGGAGAAAGTTGAGCTTATCCGTAGGAGGCTTGTTATAGCCCAAAGTTGCCAAAAGAGCTATGCCGACCGTAGGAGGAGGCCTTTGGCATTTGAGGTAGGTGATCATGTCTTCTTGAAAATATCACCTAGGCGAGGTTTGATAAGGTTTGGGAAGAGTGGGAAGTTATCCCCTCGGTTTATTGGTCCCTTTGAGATCCTTGAGAGGATTGGGGTTATCGTTTAGCTTTACCACCGCAGTTGTCCGGAGTGCATGACGTGTTTCATGTGAGCATGCTTCGGAAGTATGAGCCGGATCCGTCCCATGTGCTAGATTGGACCGACTTGGAGGTAGATGAGGATGCCTCGTATGAGGAGAGACCAGTTCGGGTCTTGGATAGGCGGGATCAAGTCTTGCGAGGCAAGACCATTCCTTTGGTAAAGATTTTGTGGAAACATCATGGAGTGGAGGAAGCCACTTGGGAACGTGAGTTGGAAGTCCGTGAGAAATTTCCGGACTTGTTTGTTGATGTGTAACCATGCATTGGTAATTTTTTAATATCGTTGAACTTTAAGATCATTATATATGTCTTAAGTTGTAAAACATTGTGAATGTTTTGGTTAATGGAAGTTTGTTTTAACATTGCGTATGTTAAGTATATTGTGGAAATGCAAGCATAATATTAATGTTGCATATGTTAAGAAATTGTGGGAAACAGGTTGAAACTGGTAATTTTCAAAGGAATGCCTGTTGATAATGCAGGCTATTGTGTGTAATGTGAAATGCCTCTTGAAAGAGATGGGATGGACCGGTAATGGGCCGGATTGTTTAATATTATGTTGTAATATTATTGAGAATGGAGAAAACCTATTTTTGAAAAGCTTGTGTTTAATTTCGGAGACGAAATTCTTTAAGGGGGGGAGGTTATAGCGATCCCGGTTATCCTTTTACTGTTCTGTTGTACTCCGGACTCGGTTCCGTGAAGTTGGTAGTTGTATCTATCTTGTTGTCGTCCTTTAATTCCGCTTGATTGAGTTTTAGGATGTATTGGACAGAGTTGTTACAGGTTGGTTAGGCTTTGGTTTCAATTCTTTGTTGCCCAGTTTTTAGGAGGTCCGCTCGAGCGGGTCTTCTTGCGCTCGAGCGGAGATTACACGCTCCCAGTATTTTGATGCTCTGCAGAACTTCTGCAAGCATGTTTTTCACGCTCGAGCGAGTACTCTGGCGCTCGAGCGGGTA
Source organism: Camellia sinensis (assembly GCF_055761805.1). Lineage (NCBI taxonomy): Eukaryota > Viridiplantae > Streptophyta > Magnoliopsida > Ericales > Theaceae > Camellia > Camellia sinensis. Next base: position 227,017,517 of record NC_138961.1, on the reverse strand, counting down.
GTACTTTTTGGTGTAAGTTCTGGGAGGGGGAAATCCACGCTCGAGCGGACTGGTTTTCATGCTCGAGCGGATGTACTTTATTCTTGTGTTTTGGTGCTCAAGCGGGCCTTTTTGCGCTCGAGCGTACCTAGTTTTTTGTTCTTGACGCTCGAGCGTTGTGTTCTCCGCTCGAGCGGGAATGTCGTATATCAGTTGGCAGCGGGGCGTTTTAAATTCACTTTTTACATTCTCTCTCTCTCTTACTTTCTAAAAAGACATTTTGAGAGTTTCTCTTTCTAGAAACTCCCTTCTCTCTAGGGTTTGATCTAGTTAGAGTGTTTCATTTCCCTTCGGCCTTTGTGAAAGTTGGGTTGATCGTCGAGGGCTACACTTTGATCCTAGAATATTGAGTTTTGGAGCACGTTGAGTTTCTTCATCTTCTTCCCTTGAGCTCCAATTTTTGAGGTAGGGATTCCTACTCACTCTGATGGTCTTTGACATAGATTTTTGATTGTTTTGATAAAGTGTTAAAGTTGGGTAAATTTTGGGAGTTAGGGTTTCAAAATGTTAAAAGAGGATTTTGTTATTTTGAGTCTAAAATGTGTATTGTGGGTTCAAAAATAATGATATCGTTGTTGGTTGTTGATATTTAGACCATTGAGTCAATATCGAGAAATCGGGTGGAAAACCCTAATTTTTGGAAAATTGTGATTTTATGAAATTGAGTTGGAAATGATGAAATTGGTTCATTATATGGTAGAATAGTGGAGTTAGATCTATTAATCACTCACTTTTGAAAACATTGATATTTTATCTGTTAGAGCTTTTATTATCTGTTTAGAAATAATTGCTTGGGCTACTGGTGGAGGGTAGTTTTGATTGTTGTAGACAATGGATGATGATTAGGCAAACTAAAACTAATCAATTGGATATGTCATAGAATATGACGGTTGATAGAATACATTAACGTTATGTATTGATTAATTGTGTATATGACCTTTGCGTATATACGTTGTGTATGTGTGAGGAGATAGGGGATGTACTCCACGGTTTAGGGGAAGATAGGGGATGAACCTCTAAACCGGATGTTGTTTGGGAGAAGATAGGGGATGGACTCCACTAATACAGCTCATATGCTTGTTAGATAATGTGTTGATACAGCTCATATGCTTATCTTTGGAAGTGTTGATATAGCTAATATGCATATCTGTTGAAATGTTGATACAGCTTGTATGCTTATCTGTTGAGATGTTGATACAACTGGTATGTTTATCTATTGTAAAAAGGAGAAATGTTTAATATGAGTCACTGTCTCATATAAGTGGTTGGCCAGGTTCTGAGCCGTTGATGTAAATTGTAAAATTGATAAGAAATGGAAACTGAAATGAAACATGAACATAGTGGTCATGATATGGAAATCGGTTATGAATTGATTTATGGAAATTGAACACTTATCAATTGCTAATGTCTTAGTTATTGCTCATACTGTGTTTAGCATATTTCTACTGGGCTGTGGCTCACCCTTTATGGGACATCATTTTCAGGTACAGGTAGCATGCCACCTCCAAGGACATAGCTTGGGAGGCTAGAGGCATACAGACTGTTTGGTTATTTGCTTCCTTTAGATGTATTACATGTAAATTCAAGCTTAGGGCTTAATATGTATTGAATTAGCACTCTTCTTTTTGTAACCAAGTGTTAACTTGGAAAGCTGTAAGCCCGTAAGGCATTTACTTTTGTTGTTAACATGTAATACTTTTGTAAAGAACTACTCTGATGAATAGAAGAATATTTATCTTTTATACCAATGCATGTCTAAGTTGATGGGTTTTAATGTTATTATTTTGAGGGCGTTACACAGCATACTCCGATCTGTATGTCGCAGCAATATAAGAATTCAAGGGGTCTGTTGAATTTCAGATGGCGATCGATGCCACGGTCGCCAGCAGCGTGGCGAGGGAGGTGTCTGGGGGGCGGGCCCGTCTGGAACGACCGTTGGGGGCAGGACCGAGGCAGAAGTGATTGAGAGCTTTCAGCGGTCAGACTTCTATAAACATGAAATGGCTGAGTTCTAGGACAGTGGCTGGAAGATGTTCAAGCGTAAAGCTGAAGAACTGTTCCCAGGCTTAGACCTCAGTAGTGTAAAAATTGACGAAGAGGATGTGGCCCAGACCCCCCTGGATGAGGGGATTGAAGAAGAAGACCTTGTTTCTAGTGAGGAGGAATAATTTTTGTTATTATTATTATTTTTTTTTTTTTTTGGAAATGCTGTATGGAACTTATGTACAAGTTTGTACATAAGTACAAGTTTGAACCTGCACAGGAGTTCAACGGGGAACGGGAAGTCCCCCAGCGAACCCTCCGACGAGCAAGTTAGAGAGAGAGAAGTGGAATATAGAGGTATGAATTGGAGATAGAAAACTTAACATTTTTCTTGTCTTCAACGTCTGCTTATATCCTTTGGTAATCATTTCGTCGTCCCTTCCGACCTGCTACCTTGGCCGAAAGTCTATGCTGTAGCTTACCTTGTTCAGGGTGAGGGGGTGCTGTTCCGACGGAGAGGTGTTGTCGTAATAAATGTTGTGATAGACTGCATTAATGGTGATGTGCAGTGGCAATAACTTTGCAGATCTTTGTCTGCTGATGTGGCTTGTCCTTTACCTGCCACATGTCTGAATATCATTAGTTCTTCGTGCCATGTTGGCTTCCAGCTATTCAGGATCTCATCAGTTGGGTTATGTGTTGGGCTCTTAGTGATGAGCTTGGGTTGTTCATAGTGGGTTATGACCTTTGTGGGCCTAACCACGTCAACAATGATCTTCACAAATTTGTTCGGCGAACTAGAACCTTGTGTTCTATAACTCTCTGAATATTACTCTAAATAACTAATATGAAGAATAATGTAAACAAATAAAATCTAGATAGCAAGAACAATATTTATCTGACTGATTTTTGGATGTGAAGACTGCTGGAACAAGGCTGTATTTATAAGCAAAAAATCTTATCCGAATAAGTGCTAATTTGAAGTGAACAGGTGGGATTTTGAATTGAACAGATGCTGTCTGAAAATCAAACAGATCTGCAAACTGCCTTAACAGATTAACTGCTGCATTTTGTCCAGATTTTGAATCTGTTCGGCAGTTACAGAAGTGTAACTACTGGGCAGTTATAACACTGTTCAAACAGTTTACAATTCGGACAAAAAAGGCATCAAACATGGACAGGAAAAATTTAAACTCAATTTTGGAATTAAATTAAATTTTCCCGCAATAATTTTTCAAAAGATTCAAAATAATTTTATCCAAAAAATTAATATAAGAACCGACCCGACCTACACCCGCGCACGGCATAGCTCGGCTAGGCCGGATGGACGGCGACGACGGCGGGCGCGCGTGTGTGGTGGTTTTAGCTAAGGTTCACTTTGTCCATAACTCCTCCCTTCTACAAACTTGGGGTGCCCCTTGGGGCCCAACCCAAGTGTTGTAGTCTAGAGTTTATATACACAAAAAAGCTCTCTTAAAGTTTCAATGTGGGACAACCCATTTTAAGGAAACCCACATTTAAATCTTTAAATGTCCATTCCACGAACCCGAAAATGACGTCAACTTCCCATTCACTCATAAATGGTTTTGACGAACCATGTTTACCGTGTGACTTGTCACGCGGCAAGGAACACATCACCTTTTTGGACCCATCCCAAAAGACATTTGGCGCCCACTCTATTTTGGGCTCAAAGGTGGCCCAAAATAAGCCTATATTACACCATTTTCCCAACAATCTCCCACGTGAATGGAATTTGACGGAGAGAAAATGCAACAACATGATCTAATTATAGAGAATACAGAAATTGGAAATATTCTACAAAGGATATGTAGCTTTTGGCTTTGAACCTTCCCTTGTGAGACACTATCGAATTTACTAGCTAACCAGTGAACATGATGTCTTGAACTGTTTAGCCGTTTGTGTAAACCAAGACAATAGAACTCACACAGTATATCCCCAAACACAGTTTACTTCTCACTATTGTGTTCATTTTTGCCCTAAACAACCTGGTCTTTCATGAGTGCTCTAAAGACTTGTAACCCTTCACAAATCTCATAGAACTGGCCTAATTCACACTCACATAGGTGATTCTTATGAAGAGTATCCTGCTATACTCCACTAGGTTTATCTAGATGTAAGAATCATTAAAATTTTACTTAACCTAAAACGCTGCAGACATTACTATTTCATCCTAGAAATAGGTAGGAGTTAGACTCCCTAGTGATCCTTCTGAGTTATACACAACTCGGTTGTCCCTTTGAACCTAGATCTTGCGATCTCCAGTCAACTAGGTAGGGCTGCCGTTGTGGTAACTCTTATTTAATACGCTTAAGTCTCATTCCCCCCGATGAATTCTCAACTAACTCTCTTGCTAACCCTTTGGTTAGTGGATCCGCTATGTTGTCTTTAGACTTCACATATTCAATGGAAATAATTCCATTAGAGAGTAGTTGTCTCACGGTGTTATGTCGACAACGAATGTGTCGTGACTTACCGTTATATATATGACTCTGTGCTCTACTAATTGCTGATTGACTATCACAATGTATGCATATAGCAGGTACCGGTTTTGGCCATATTGGAATATCTTCAAGGAAGTGGCGAAGCCATTCTGCCTCTTCCCCAGCTTTATCTAAAGCTATGAATTCTGATTCCATAGTAGACCTAGCAATACAAGTCTGTTTGGAAGATTTCCAAGATATAGTCGCCTCACCAAGAGTAAAAACATACCCACTGGTGAACTTTGAGTTTCTAGTATCCGATATCCAATTTGCATCATCGTATCCTTCAAGTACTGCTGCATATCTAGTGTAATTAAGCCCAATGCTACGAGTAAATTGGAGATATCTTAAAACCCTTATAATTGCTTTCCATTGTTCTACTTCCGGATTACTCGTATATCTACTTAATTTACTTACTGCATATGCTATATCTGGGCGAGTGCCGTTCATCAAGTATATCAAGCTTCCAATAATTTGGGCATACTCTAATTGAGAAATACTTTCCTGTACATTCTTAGATAGAAACAAATTAACATCTACAGGTGTTCTAGCAAGATGATTATCATCTTTGCTGAATTTGTTAAGTATTTTCTCAATGTAATGAGATTGTGACAAAGCATAACCTTCTAATGTTTTGGTAATTTTCATACCAAGAATTACATCAGCTATGCCGATCTCCTTCATGTCAAAATGTTTATTCAACATTTTCTTAGTAATTTTAATCATATCATTATTACTACCTATGATGAGCATATCATCTACATAAAGACATACAATGACATAACATTTGTCTATGTTTTTAATATAAACACATTTGTCACACTCATTAATTTTAAATCCATTTGACATCATTGCCTTGTCAAATTTCTCATGCCGTTGCTTTGGCGCTTGTATTAAACCATATAATGATTTAACTAATTTACACACTTTCTTTTCTTTTCCTGGAACAGAAAAACCTTCTGGTTGTTTCATGTAAATTTCTTCATCTAACTCACCATTTAAGAAAGCAATTTTCACATCCATTTGATGAATTTCTAGATTGTACAAAGATGCACTAGCTATTAGCATTCTAATGGATGTTATTCTTATAACCGGTGAGTATGTGTCAAAGTAATCAAGACCTTCTTTTTGTCTAAAATCTTTGACCACAAGTCTTGCCTTGTATTTGTCAATTGATCCATCTGCTTTCATTTTTCTTTTGAAAATCCACTGGCACCCAAGAGGTTTACAACTTGGTGGCAAATCCACCAATTCCTAAGTGTGATTTTGCAAGATGGATTCAACTTCACTATTGACAACTTCTTTCCATAAAAGAGTTTCAGGACTGGATATAGCCTCTTTAAAAGTTAAAACTCATTTTCTAACAAAAATGTTAGAAAATCTAGACCAAAAGATTTTGAGGTTCTCGCACGTTTACTACACCTAGGTTCCTCTTCCTCATTTTGATCTAACTCTTGCTCTTAATCATGTTCTTGATCATTACTAGTAATAGCATCAAAAGATCTTTTATTAGTACTAGTCCCTTATCCAGTCTTATTTGGAAATATATGTTTAAAGAAAGACGCATTCCGAGATTCAATAATAGTATTTACATGCATTTCGGAATGTTCTAATTTATGAATCAAAAATCGATATGCACTATTATTTTTGGCATAACCAATAAAAATGCAATCAATGGTCTTAGGACCTATCTTAGTCTTTTTAGGACTAGGAATAGCCACTTTAGCCAAACACTCCCACACTTTTAAGTATTTGTAGGATGGTACTCTCCCATGCCACATTTCATAAGGTGTTTGATTCACTTTCTTTCGGGGTACTTTATTAAGTATATAATTAGCAGAAAGTATTGCTTTCCCCCACAAGTTCTGAGGTAATTCAGAACTTATTAACATGGCATTCACCATTTCTTTAAAGTCCTATTTTTCCTTTCAGCAATTCCATTTTGCTGAGGTGAGTAAGGAGTGGTGGTTTGATGAATTATTCCATGTTCTTTACAAAACTCACAAAAAAGTGATTCATATTCACCACCTCTATCACTTCTTAATTTTTTTATCTTCTTACCAAGTTGATTTTCAACTTCATTTTTATATTGAATGAAAGTTTTCAAAGTTTCATCATTGGTTCGAATTAAATAAACATAATTATATCTAGTATAGTCATCTATAAAAGTGATAAAATATTTTTTTCCACCTTTGGTTTGAATTGATTTAAAATCACAAATGTCATTATGAATTAATTCAAGTGGTTATGTACTTCTTTCAATTGAATGAGAATGAGTTTTAGATAATTTTGCCTCGACACAAATTTCACATTTATGATTTAAATCAATGTCAAATTTAGGTAAACATTCCATATTAATTAATCTACGTAAAGATCCATAATTAACATGTCCTAGTCTACCATGCCATAAATTTGAAGACTCAAGCAAGTAAGAAAAAGATGTATTTTTATTAATAACTGAGGGTACAACGGTCATTACATTCATCTTGAAAAGGCCATCAGACATGTAACGTTTTCCTACATACATCCCATTCTTAGTAAGTACAAATTTATCACTCTCAAATACTAGCCTAAATCCATTTTTACTCAACAAAGATCTGGAAATAAGATTCTTGCGAATGTCTGGTACATGCAGCACATTGTTGGTTTTAGTTCCTTTCCAGATGTCTTCTTCAAAACAATCTTCCCTTGTCCTTCAACTTTGGAAGTTGAGGAGTTCCATAAAAAATTGTTCACCATTGTCCACTGTAGAATAAGATGTGAACATCTTTTTGTCGGCACAAATGTGGCGAGTAGCACCAGTGTCCACCCACCATTCTTTAAGATTTCCGACAAGATTTGCTTCGGAAACAACGATGTCATCTACACCATTGAAAATATTGTCCACTTCGGTCATATGGGCTTGAGCAAGCTTCTTGCTGGTTCTCTTTTTGCTTTTTGCCTTTGCTATGGCAATCTTTGGCCCGATGTCCCTCTTTGTCACAGATGTAACATTTGCCATTAAACTTGTACTTTTATTCCCCCTCCCCCTTTAGAGCCTTGTAATGAACTTTCTCCAGAAGACTTTCATTTCTTGGTTTTTGAAGTATGTTCCACCACATTTGCCTTAGACTCCATAAGATACTTACCAACCCGCTTTTTAGAATTGCGGTTGTCCTCCTCAATCCTCAAACAGATAATTAATTCTTCCAAAGACATTTCTTTGCGCTTGTGTTTGAGGTAGTTCTTAAATTCCTTCCAGCATTGTGGAAATTTCTCAATTAAGGCTGCAACTTGAAAAGATTCACTGAGAGACATGCCTTCTGCGTGAATGTCATGCAGAATGAGTTGGAGATCTTGAACTTGGCTGATCACAGTCTTAGAATCAACCATCACAAAGTCCAGGAATTTGCCAACCACAAATTTCTTTGAGTCGGCATCTTCCGTTTTGTACTTTTTCTCCAAAGACTCCCAAAGTTCCTTTTCTGTCTTGATAAGACTATAGACGTTGTATAATGTGTTGTCAAGTTCGTTCAAGATGTAGTTCCGGCAAAAGGAAATCAGCATGTTTCCAAGCATCAACCGTAGCAACCACTTGCCGGTCGGTCTCATCCTCTTTCAAAATAGGAGCATCCTCACGAAGGAAACAAGCCAGGTTCAGAGTTGTAAGATAGAATAACATTTTCTGTTGCCATCTTTTAAAATCAATTCCAGAGAACTTCTCTGGCTTCTCACTGTGATTTACCAGTACTGTCACAACAAGAGAGGGGGTTGGCGCAATTGCAGCCACCACACTAGTACTTGTTTGGGCATTAGTTTCAGTAGGCATCAATTCTAAATTATAAAATAAAATTATAATTAGAATTTATACTACACAAAAAATTAATCCAAATTCACAAAATTAAATTATGTAAAAATAAAAGAAACAAGAATGTAACTTTTATTTTTCAATTAATTTGGAAATAAAATAAAATTTTATTTAACCAAATTAATTTCACACAGAAAATTAAATTTCTGTAATACTCCAATAATTAAAAAACTGAAACAGAATTTTAATTAATGAACACTTAAAAAATAATTTCTAAAAACCAAAATTAATTTCTGACAAAATTCCACAAATAAATATTCTGAATTGTTAATGACACCAGTATATTACTACTAGTTGTCAAAGAAAATAGACAGTATATTATTACTATCTGTCAAATAACATATAATCACTATTTGCTTTTCCAACCAGAATATTATTTTGTAAATTCACAGAAAATAATTTTTTGTAAAAGAAGAAAGAGAAAGGGAAACAAACGAAAAATTCTGTAAACACAATAATTCGAATCTGCCTTAAGATTGTTGGAACAATCTTCTGTTGGAACAATTTTCTGTGTAAATAAAATAAACTGAAACTAAATCAAACAAAATAAAATAAAAACTTACTGAATTTATTTTGCCAAACCAAATGGAAAATAAAAGACCAAGTCGAGTGTGTGACACTCTGTGCTTAAGATAGATTCGCCTCGCTATGGTGCTTACGGTTATGTGGCGTCTATCTCCTAGGATACAATGATCTTTACAAATTTGTAGTAGCACTACAAACAAATTTGTTCGGCGAACCCTTGTGTTCTATAACTCTCTGAATATTACTCTAAATAACTAATATGAAGAATAATGTAAACAAATAAAATCTGGACAGCAAGAACAACATTTATCTGACTGATTTTCGGATGTGAAGACTGCTGGAACAAGGCTGTATTTACACGCAAAAAATCTGACCCGAATAGGTGCTAATTTGAAGTGAACATGTGGGATTTTGGATTGAACAGGTGCTGTCTGAAAATCAAACAGATTTGCAAACTGCCTTAACAGATTAACTGTTGCAATTTGTACAGATTTTGAATCTATTCAGCAGTTACAAAAGTGTAACTGCTGGGCAGCTATAACACTATTCAAACAGTTTAGAATTCGGACAGAAAAGGCATCAAACATGGACAGGAAAAATTTTAATTCAATTTTAGAATTAAATTAAATTTTCTCACTTGAATTTTATCCAAAAAATTAATACAAGAACCGACCTGACCCATACCTGCGCACGGCAAGGTCAGACGGCAACGCGTACGCGTGTGGTGGTTTGGGCTAAAGTTCACTTTGTCCATAACTCCTCCCTTCTACAAACTTAGGGTGCTTCTTGGGGCCCAACCCAAGTGTTGTAGTCTAGAGCTTATATACACAAAAAAGCTCTCTTAAAGTTTCAATGTGGAACAACCCATTTTAAGAAAACCTACATTTAAATCTTTAACTGTCCATTCCACGAACTTGAAAACGACGTCAACTTCCCATTCACTCATAAATGGTTTTGACGAACCGTTTTCACCTTGTGACTTGCCACGCGACAAGGAACGCGTCACCTTTTCGGACCCACCCCAAAAAACGTTTGGGGCCCACTCTATTTTGGGCTCAAAGATGACCCAAAATAAGCCTATATTACACTATTTTTCCAACAAGCTATTGTTGGATCTTCAAAAATGTAGTGATAAATTTAAAAGCATGGAAAGAAGATTTTCCTGTAATCGAGGATAAGTGACATGAAAAATAGCAAAAAGAAGAAGAAGAAAAAAAGATTATATGTTGTATAGTACCAGAGTTCATGAATTTAATATGCAGCCAAACTAGGCCTAGCTGAAGTTCAGTTAACAATTTTTTTATCTTGTTTTTTATCTTATCAACTTGTTTTGAAGCAGTTTGACTATATCAAATTAAGAATCAATCTGTGTTCTTTGATTACTTCATTGAACTCAGAAATTAGAGGTGAGAAGCACATGACTCCATCATAAATGTTGAAAGTAAACTTATCATATTTTATGCTTTACTCATAATACAATTCATAAAAAAGTTTCGACACATGCAAATGAAAGTGAATCAAATACCACCAAGCAATAAAAAACAATCAGTGATCTGTTCAGAACTTCTATCCAAAAACTAAAGTCAACATCTAAAACTAGACATCTTTCGTATATATAATATACCGAGATATGTATAAATTGTCTCACATCTATAATTGTTAATCAGAAATGGGATTACTAGAAAAAGCAAGAAAATTTCACAAGCTAGCATGAAGAAAGTTCATTGTCACAAAAGCTACTTCTATAGAAAATAAAATTATATTAAAAACAGAAATTTCAAATTCAAAACTGTTTGTGATTCCTTTCCTATAATATCATGTCCTCACAATTCCTTAGAACCTAATACAAAGTTACAAACCATGAAACCATTTGGGAAATAAGCAGCCACATATACAGCAATCAGAAACGTCATATATCCAATATAGACCAAAAAATCAATGGAAATAAAAAAAAATGAAAAAAAAAAAGGGGAAGAAAACATAACCTTGTGAAAAGGGAATTAAAAACACAAAAATACTAAATTCTAAAAAATTATTTTTAAAAAAAATATTTCTATCATAATTACCAATCTAGCTTTTGAAATTTTCTACTCAACTAAACATGGGACAAAAATGAAAGTACTGCTATTAGCGATTGTTTGGGGTGTCTTAAATAAATGTACTTTTTATCTTTTTGAACTAAAAAATTGAGAAAAAAAAAGATGGATATTTGGATTAACTTTTTGTCTTTTTACGAAAAAATATGTAATAAAAAATTATATAAATAGAGTGTATAGTGAAAGAAAGTTGAGTGGTTGTACGGCTGCCCTGCTGCCCTATCATGTCTTACTTAGAAAATAATTGCTTCCTTCGGGACAAAGTGTTTGGAGAGTGATGGTCGGTCCGTAGGGGCCACCATGGGTCCCATTTTAATAATCTGAACCGTTTAATATGTACAACTCGTCGAGTATTATATGCTTGTAAAAAATCACGTTGATTGAATATCGATAGCTATATGGTCGGATTAGTTTTTTTCAATAGTTAACTATCACACCGTCCGTTTTGTTTATACAAAACTGATTTGATCATATAGTTAACGATATCCGACCAACGTGATTTTTTACAGCCATATATTACTCGATGAGTTCTACATATTAAACTGTTCGGATTATCAAAACGGAACCCTTAGTGGGTCCAACATTACCATCAAACTTTGTGACTTTACATATTTATTTATTTTTTTACCCAAAAAGTGTATAATAGTCTTCTTGTTTCACAAGTAGGGCTGACAGCATCCATCAAACTTTTGTATTATATAAAAAAATTTTAATATTTTTTATTTGTAAATAATAATGACTTTTTTAGTTTTTGTGTAATTTTTTGACTTTCTAAATTATTTTGGACTTATCAAACCAGCCCTAAAGATTAGGGTTGGTTCCTCTAAACTTCATAGCAAACATTCAAAAAAAATATATAATAATAATAAGGGTATGGCTTCTGTCCAGTCCGGGATCAGATTGGACCGTGCTATTGGGCCCGTGGGGCCCACCATGGATCCCGTTTTGATAATTTGAACCGTTCAATGTGTAGAAATCGTTAAGTACTATATGCCTGTAAAAAATCACGTTGATCGGATATCGATAGCTATGTGATCAAAACAGTTTTTTGTCAACCGTTAATTTGTTCACTGTCCAATTTTTTTAATACGAAACTGATTTGATCATATAACTATCGATATCTGATCAACGTGATTTTTTATAAACATATAATACTCAACGAGTTTTACACATTGAACGGTTCAAATTATCAAAACGGAACCCCCGGTAAACCCCCACATGTCTAACAGCACGGTAGACCGGAATCGGATTGGACAGAAGCCACACCCTAATAATAATAGTAATAATAAACACTGAATTGAAATACTGGCCACAGATAGATCGATAGATCGATAGATAGAGAAGAAGATCGTACAATTACACAGAGAGAGAATGAGGCGTTGGTATTGTTTGTCGTTACGATGATTGGAAATCACTGCCAAAACACAACAATGTCGTTTAGTACCGACGAACCAAAAATATAATTATGAACTTGTATCAGAAGTTAGGTCATGTTATTTTAATAATTTTTAAACTTTTTATAAAAAGTTATATAAAAAAGTAAAAAAGATAATATGATAAGTTTGGGAAGTCCCAAATAAGTCAAAAAGTCAAAAAGTTACTCAAAAAGTTAAAAAGTTAACACTATTCACCAAAAGTCAACAATTACGGCTGCACAACTCCCAATTCAAATTTTCCTCTACAAACCAATTTTTACAATTTTTTATTACACATTTTTCCATAAAAAGTCAAAAAGTTAACCCAAACATCCATATTTTCAATCTCAATTTTTTAGTCCAAAAAGACAAAAAATACACTTATTTAATCTTCCCAAACTTGGCCTTATAATAACATTTTAATTTTTTAATTAAAATGTAAAGTTAATAAATGAGACATTACCATAATAAAAATCAGAACTTATAATCTCCGTCACGTAAATCGATGTGTTAGTTTGGTGCCAATTGAATTGTACCACCAATTCCTGAACTTTTCTCAACACAATTGGCAAAACTTGCATTTAGGTATTAGCTAAGGACCTTGCTACATCTCATTAATTTTTGACCCCCTAATCCCCCTAAATTTTAAACTAAGGCAAAAAAATAAAAAAAATAAATAAATAAATTTACCCAAAACGACGTCGTTTTGAAATTTAAGAAGATTAGGAAAGACTTTTTTAGGAGGACAAATCATTTTCCATTAGCTAAATGAATGAATGGATTGAATTCTACATGACTCATCGTCCTAATAACCACGAACCGACACCCCATAACAATATTACGGGACCATAATCTAGATAACACACAATTATGATTATTTAATTTAAATATAATAAGATATCATTTGTCAATTGAGTAAAATAATTAAAAAGTCACCACGAGTTATTATATTATTCTTTTTCTCTTTTTCGTTTTTTGAAAACCTATTGATAAAAGATCAAAAAGTCAACTAAAATTATCAATTATCAAATGAGCAAAATAACTTTCATTTTTATAAATTTATATTAGAGGAATTAATAAGTGTAAATTTATATGTTCTTTTTATAACTTTTATCATTAAATCTTAAATTATTTTATTTAAAGTTATAATTTATATAGTCTAATGATAAAATATAATAATAATAACAATACTAGATTTTGTTTTATTGATTTGATTCATATAAGATATTACAATGAATCGTAATGAATTATAATAATAATGCAGATTAAACATAATATATATATATATATATATAATCAATACAAAGAAGTTCTCAAAGTGAGGGAGAAAATCCCAATAAATACATAAGAAATAAGACACGCTAGAGAATAATAACAATCACCAATCAATACAAAGAAGTTCTCAAAGTGAGGGAGAAAATCCCAATAAATATATAAGAAATAAGACACACTAGAGAATAATAACAATCACCATGTTGCATTTTAGAAAAATTGAGTTCACTTTTTAAAAATTAAATTTTTTATTTTTCTTTATTTTTTTATTTTTAGTAATTTTTTAATATTTTAAGTAATTTTTTTATTTTTTAAATACACTTAATCTAAATATGCTTAAAAATATAATATTTGTAAAAAAAAAAAAAAAATTCATCAGATACACACACAAAAAAAAAAAAAAAAAATACATTTTTGTATTTTGTTATATTCAATGAATTTTTTTTTTTTAAATTTTGTACACATATTTTACTTTTAAAATATACTTGTTTTTTTTAAGTTAACTTCATATGTGAAAATACACAGTTGCATTCCTAATTATACAGTTGCTAATATTATTCTGCATATCAAGGTGTTCAAAGCATTGAATCTGTCAATTAATCAAGTTTATATATAGCAACTATTAAAGGTATTGTTCCTCTTAAAAAATAATCTAATCTTTTCATACGATACATTATGTCAATTATAGTATTCTTATTTCATCTATTTATATATGTGCTTTTAAAATTTTAGTTTCTAAAAATATAGGCAAATGATGTAATATGATTAAAAATGTCATATTGGGACAATTTTTTTAAAAATGTCATCTAATAATTTAAATTTTCAAAATTCAATTAGAGAATATCTTAATATGTTCAAAAGTAATAATAATAATCAATTGTACTTTGAAAGATTATAGTATATAGACCATTTTTATTTTCAATTAAAAAGCAAGTACGAAAATGAAGAAAAATCATATAGAACATGAAATATGCAATCAAATATTGGATAGCGTTATCAGTAATGTTACTTCTAAGTGCGGATATGACATGAGTGAAAAAAGTTGTCACAAACCGCATAGAATACATGTTTAAAAAAATCAAGGGAATAAAATTAATAAGAAAATATTATCATAAGGGAAAAATGAAAAAATACATTATGGAATAAAAATTTGGTAGGATCCAACTCCTAAGTAGTTTTTGGTTCAATAAAATACAATTGAAATAAAATGATCATTCTATTCTCAAGTTTAATTTACTATTACTATAATAACTTTGCTTTGTTCGGAAATAGTAAATGTGTTTTTTGGATAATTTTATCACATAGCTGGCACATTATCCATGATTTATCAAAAGCAGAACACTGCAAAAACACTACAAAAACAAAAGAAAAAAAAAAACACATTAACTTTCAATTCAAATCAGAATACATAAAATCAAATAGAAAGCAATTTAAAATTTTTAGCAAGCCAAAGGCTCATCGAAATTTTTTTTTGTTGAGTGAGAAGTGGATTTGTAGCTTCCTCTCATGTTAACCACCTGGAGGGACAATGGGAAAACACATTAGGCACTCCCAAATAGAGTAAGCGAAAAACAATCATATAACTGTTGCAATAAAAGGTCAATAAGAGCTCTGTTTGGGAAGTTTAATTGTGATGTAAATAGTTAATTTTGTAAGAGTTGTTACATCATTAATAAAAAAATGAAATTAATTGAGCATTCATAGTCACATGATTAGATGATATTGATTTTTTTAAAATTAAATAATCAGTATAAATTTGATAATAGACTCTTTTTTTTCACATAATTAATACTCAATTATATAATTATCAATATCCAATTAATTGAACTTTTTAATGATTTTATTGATGAATTCTACCAGTTTTTTGATAATCACAATAAAAAACAACTTCTTCCACCACATCATGGATTGTGAGCTGCAATATCTTTTTCTAGCACATGTATGTATTTATTTGAACTTTTCTTCAAATAGTGTGCAAGAAACGGTGCAATGGAGATTGTTTTGGTTCAAATGACATTATAACGATCCCGATTTTTTCCCATTACTTATAGTGTTCCGGACTCGAGTTCTGTCGTTGTATGTTGTTGTCTGTATCTCGTTTCCAACCTTTAATTTTTTGTATTTGAGTTTTGGGATGTGTTGGATGAGTTTGGAACAGGTTGGTTGTGAGTTAGAACAAAAGGTTGCTACCCAGGTTTTGGCCTCTTTGCTCGAGCGAGGCTTTTTGTGCTCAAGCGAGCCTTGGGTGTTTGCATCTTCGCTTGAGCGAGGGTTTGTGCGCTCGAGCAAGTGTTGTGGGTCTTCAAGTTTCTTTTTCAGACGCAGCTTCCGCTCGAGCGAGCTTTCTTGCGCTCGAGTGAGCCGTGTGTCTTGTGTCTCTTCGCTCGAGTGAGAAGTATTGCGCTCGAGCGTGCGTCTGCATCTCTTTTAGACCTGAATGTTGTTATTCTTCGCTCGAGCGAGCTTTTTTGCACTCACGCGAGCATTCTTACGCTTACGCGAGCAAGCTCTATATTTTGTGTTTCTTCGCTCGAGCGAGAACTCTTGCGCTCGAGCGTGCTTCTGCGTTGCAGACCTGAAGCTTTGCATTGTTCGCTCGAGTGGCGCTTCTTGCGCTCGAGCGAGGTTCTTTTGTGTCTGGTCGCTCGAGCGACCACTATTTTGCTCGAGCGAGCCCTGTATATATCAGTTCACAGCAGCGAGTTTACATTTCACCTTTTCATCCCCTTTTTCACTCTAAACCCTAAAATCGACAGCCTCTCTCTCTACACACCCTCTCTCTCTACGAATACTACATGTTCTAGGAGTTTTCTACCCTAATCCCTTTGTAAGAAAGTTGGAGCTTGGCTTGGGCTTCCCTTTGATCCAAAAATTTGTGGATTTGGAGCATCTTAGGTTTCACTCTTCTTCTCCTTTGAGCTTCTCCATTTGAGGTAGGGATAAACTACTCAGCTTATGAGCTTCGACATAAATTTTAGTCATTTTGATTAAATGGTGAAACTATGGAAATTTGGAAAGCTAGGGTTTTAAATTTGAAATGTATAAAAGAGGGATTTTCAATTGTTGAGCTCCATGTGTATGTGAGACCTTGGAAAATGGGGTTATTAGTGTAAAATTGATGACATTGAATCTTAGGGTTGAAGTTTGAGAAAAGAGGAAAAATGCCCTAATTGAGTTAAAATAATTAATTTGTATAATTAATTTGGTAAATTGTGAGAATATGAAATTGGGTTGAAAACCTTGAAATTTGGGAAAATTGTGATTGAATGGTGTAGTTGGGTTGACGAACCACTCACCGATGGAAAATGTAATAAATTATCTGTTTGATAGATTTATTTATCTGTTTAGAAATAACTGTTTTGGGCTATCGGTGGAAGATAGTCTTGATTGTTGTAGACACTGCATGATGATTAGGGAAATTGAAACTAATCAATTGGTTTATGTCATTGAATGTGACGGTGGGATTAATACATTGAATATGTGAATTGTTAGGTCATTGTATATGACTATGTGTTTAAATACATTGTATATGTATATTACTTGGGAGGAGATAGGGGATGTACTCTATTGTTTGGGAGGAGATAGGAGATGGACTCCATGGATAATTAAGTTGGCCAGAGTATCCAGGGTGCAAGTCCCGAAATCTTTTATATATTTGGGTGCCGATTCCCTCAGACATAGTTCCATAAAATGGCATGTGAATGGAAGTGTTGAATAATGTTTGCTATTGAAGTATTGATATATGAGTTGTAGTCTCGTTTTGTTTAAACGGTTTGGATAACATTGGACTATTGTCAATGAATTGATTTGAATACATAATGAAAAGAGAATTGTATGTAGTGTAACGTTGATTTGTTACAAAGATGATGTATATGGTTTATTAAGTGTTAAACATTTGTCAGATGCTATTGTTTTAGTTAATTCTCATATTCTGTTTAGCATATCTCTACTGGGCTTTGGCTCATCTTTCTTGGGATACCATTTTCAGGTACATGTGATATGCCGCCTCCAAGGACGTAGCTTGGGAGGTTTAGAGGTTGAAGGCTTATTTTTGTTGTTACCTTTTTGTGTTACATGTAATTCAAGCCAAGGGCTTAATATGTAAAAGTGTTAGGACTCTTCTTTTTGTTGTAACCAAGTAGTTATTTGGAAAGGTTTACGCCTGTAGGGCATCTATCTTGTCGTTTACATATAACATCTTTTATAATGAACACTCTGACGAATGTATATATAATGTTTCTTTTATCGTTTATCGATCTTATGAATGATTGTTCTAAGTCTTATTTTGAGGACGTTACAACTTGGTATTAGAGCGTACCGGGTTTGAATACTTTGGATACGTGAGAAATGATTAGTGCCACAATGAGTTTGTCTCGCTTGTTAGAGACTTAAGTGTAATGTTATGTCCTTATGTGATAACATGTTTATTTGACTAAATGGGCATGAGATTTAGTTTCTAGGATGTTAATCGAGTCCTTGGGTTTCTGGGAGTCCTGTTAGAAAGGCACTTGATTACTGTCGTTTCTAGCTGGAACTCTAGCAACGCCACGGGACGGTCATTATCCGGAAATGAAATTCATAAGTACTTATGTGATTATGTGCTTATGTGGAGTGAATTACGGTTGTCTATCGTATTAGGACGCGAGTAAAATAGCTTCAGCACATTTATGAATGTGCTAATGTCTTTGTTACATTTATGAAGATGTCAGAACGAGGACGTGGTGGTAGGCGTGGTAGGCCTAAGAGGCAGGAAGTTCTTATACCAGATGAGATTTCGGCACAGGAGAAGGGAGTTGGTCAAGCCAACATGGCTGAGCCAGTAGGTCAGCAGGCCATGGGTGCCTTAGCCCGTGAAATGGCCGGAGCATTGAGGGAGTCTATGGACATTCTCTAAGCTGAGAATCAAGTCCAGGCCTAAGTAGCTGAGGCAAGGCCGTCTTTTCTGAAGCGGGAGTTCTTCCGATCAAATCTGGATGAGTTTTTGGGGGATCCTAAAGAGCCACTGAAGGCTGATGAGTGGCTAAAGCAGATGATGAAGACGTTTGAGATGCTTGACATCGAAGACGGGGGTTTGCGAGTGACCTTGGCGTCCTTCCAGCTGAAGGGAAACGCAGGTCAGTGGTGGAAGTTTGTCCGAGGGCGAATTGGAGGGACTTGGGAGGCCTTTGTTGATGCCTTTCAGGAAAAGTTCTTGCCTCCCACTGTTAGGAAGAAGTTGAAAGGCCAGTTTTGTCAGCTCAAGCAACTGAACACGCCTATGGCAGAGTTTGAAACCACTTTTACTAGCTTATTGAGGTTTGCACCAGAGTTAGTGGTAACTGAGGAGCGTTGGTGTCTGGAGTTCGAGAAGAAGTTGAGGACCGGACTCATGTTTCGAGTGGTCGGGTCCATGATTAGGGAGTATGGGCGTCTAGTGGAGGCTGCTGCCCATCTTGAGACTATTATGCATGCTGAGGAAGAGAGGATGAGGGGCTCTAGGAGGAGTCAGGATGGCCAAGGGGACGACAAGAGGTAGAGGGGTTCTAACCCTCAACAGTCCCAGGGAGCACATTCTAGATCTACATTTCCAGTACCGAGTTCGAGTTCTGGGAGAGGCGGTCAAGGAGACATTACCTGTTTTAAATGTGGTTAGCTGGGCCACAAGTCTCCAGCTTGCCCGCAGAGAGGAGGAGAGCAGCAAGCAGCATCATCTTCGGCCCATTCACAGGGCCAGAGTCAGGACAGAGGCCAGCCTCTCGCTTGTTATCAGTGTGGGCAGGCAGGGCACCTGAAGAGGTTTTGCCCACAGCTAGGTGGCACGCCTGGTGCATCTGGTTCGAGGCAGACACAGAGTCACCAGCCAGCACAGTCAGTTCAGGCCTCGAGGGCCAATCAGGGAGCCTCTTCAGCTTAGTCTGTGCAGCAGTCTTATGCTTTGAGAGGTGAGCAGGTGGATCAAAGGCCTACACGGCGCATATATGCTATTACAGCACCGGATTTTGTACCTACTCCATCAGTAGTGAGAGGTACCTTCTTATTTTGCAACTCGGTTGCTAATGTGTTAATTGATACGGGTACATCCCATTCGTTTATATCTTCTGCATTTGTATCTGTTTTGGGATTGGAGTTGGCACAGTTAGCATCTCCTATTTGTGTTGTGTCACCTGTTGGGGGTGAGTTGATTTTGAAACAGGGGTGTCGGGTTTGTGATATAGAGGTCGCTGATCGTTGGCTTCCCTTTTCTTTTGTGTTGATGGATATGTCTGGGTTTGATGTGATTTTGGGTATGGACTGGTTATTGTCATACCGGGCTATTGTAGATTGCTACTATTAGAGGGTTACTGTATGTACCTTGAGTGGAAATTGTTTTCATTTCTTGGGAGATCGGGTTGGTAGGGTTTTACCACCGGTGTATGATCCGCGAGGGCAGAGTGAGCTTAGTTGTCTTCTCATTAGCTATATGAGTAGTGACTGCGATGAGACCCGGACTGAGTTGCCAAGAGTGGTTTGTGAGTACTCGGACGTCTTTTCCGAGGATCTTGTTAGTTTACCACCCCATCGAGAGATCGAATTCTCTATTGACTTAGTGTCTACCACGATACCGATCTCCATGGCACCATATCGTTTTGCTCCAGCCGAGCTGAGTGAGTTGAAGATTCAACTCCAGGAGTTGCTAGATAAGGGCTTTATTCGCCCTAGTACTTCACTGTGGGGAACACCGACCCTTTTTGCTAAAAAGAAAGATGGGGCTTTGAGACTTTACATCGATTACCGAAAACTTAATCGAGCTACGGTTAAGAATAAATACCCTATGCCTCGTATAGATGATTTGTTTGATCAGTTGAAAGGACCACGTTGTTTCTCTAAGACAGACTTGAGATCGGGTTACCACTAGTTGAGGGTCAGGGAAGAGGATATCTCGAAGACGGCATTCCATACACGGTATGGCCATTATGAGTTTCTGGTGATGTCTTTTGGGCTCACTAATGCACCGGCTGTGTTTATGGACTTGATGAACCAGATCTTCCGGAAGTTTTTAGATCGCTTTGTGGTCGTTTTTGTGGACGACATTCTGATTTATTCACCTTCCAAGGAGGAGCACAAGAAATACTTGCGAGTGGTGCTTGAATTGCTTAGAGCCCATAAGTTGTATGCTAAGTTTGGAAAGTGTAGGCTCTGGCTAAGAGAGGTTAAGTTCTTAGGCTACGTGGTATCCGGGGAAAGGCTATCTATTGATTCATCCAAGATATAGGCAGTGCAGGATTGGGCACAGCTTAAGAGTGTCTTTGAGATCCGTAGTTTCTTGGGGTTGGCCGGGTATTACCGTTGGTTTGTGAAGGATTTCTCCAGGCTAGCTTCGCCTTTGACTAGATTGACGCGAAAAGGGGTCAAATTTGTGTAGAGACTTGTGAAAAGTCGTTCCAAGAGCTTAAAGTTAGACTTACCACCGCTTCAGTTCTGATTATTCCGGAAAGGGATTTGGGATATGCAGTGTATTGTGATGCCTCATGAGAGGGTTTGGGTTGTGTGTTAATTCAAGGGAGGAAAGTAGTAGCCTATGGCTCACTTCAGTTGAAAACACATGAAAGGAACTACCCTACTCATGACCTAGAGTTAGCAATTGTGATTTTTGCCTTGAAGATTTGGAGGCACTATCTGTACGGTGAGAAATTCGAGGTGTTCTCGAATCATAAGAGTCTGAAGTATTTGTTTATGCAGAAGGACTTGAACTTGAGGCAGAGGAGATGGATGGAGTTTATAGAGGATTATGACTTCGAGTTGCATTATCATCCGGGAAAGGCCAATGTTGTGGCTGATGCCCTAAGTAGGAAGTCTATCGGTGATGTAGCTTGTATTGCTATCCGAAAGTGGGAGATGTTGGGTGCTCTTGGTGAGTTTGACTTGCGTCTGGGTGAGTCTGTTGAGTCTGCGGCGTCATTTTCTGTAGTTGCACAGCCTACGCTTGTGAATCGAGTGTTGGAGGCACAGCGGGGAGACTTTGAGGTAGAATCCCTCCGAGAGAAGATCTCTAGTGGGAAGGTAGAGAAGGGTTTAACTGTGTATCCCGACCTGAGTGTAGGGTACCGAGACCGCTTGTTTGTGCCGGAGTCTTGCCGAGATGAAGTACTCCGAGAGTTTCACTATTCACGCCTTGCAATGCATCCGGGAGGCACTAAGATGTATTATGATCTGAGTCGCCAATTTTGGTAGAGGGGTATGAAGAAGGATGTGGCGGTGTTTGTGTCAAAGTGCCTTACTTGTCAACAAGTGAAGGCCGAGTATCAGAGGCCAACGGGTTTGTTATAGCCCTTGCCTATAGCCGAGTGGAAATGGGAGCACGTCACGATGGATTTTGTCGTGGGTCTCCCGAGGACTCAACGGGGTAATGACGCCATTTGGGTGGTAGTTGACCGATTGACTAAGTCAGTCCACTTTATTCCTATGTGCGTGAGGGATTCAGTGAATCATCTTGCCGACTTGTATATTCGGGAGATAGTGAGGTTGCACGGGGTCCCAGTGTCGATTGTCTCAGATAGAGATTCGCATTTTACTGTTAGATTGTGGCAGAGTTTGCAAAGTGCCTTGGGCACTAGATTGACTTTTAGCATGGTTTACCATCCTCAAACTGACGGGTAGTCCGAGCGTACTATTCAGATCCTTGAAGACATGCTTCGAGGCTGTGTCCTTGACTTTAAGGGGTCGTGAGAGAGACACGTACCCTTAGTAGAGTTTGCCTACAACAACAGTTTCTAATCGAGTATTGGTATGGCACCATTTGAGGCCTTATATAGCTGACCGCGTAGATCCCCTGTATGTTGGGCCGAGGTTGGTGATGCACCTTTGTTGGGCCCAGAGTTGGTGCGGGAAACGACGAAAAAAGTTGAACTTATCCGTAAGAGGTTGGTTACAGCCCAAAGTCGCCAAAAGAGTTATGCCGACAGTTGGAGGAGGCCTTTGGCATTTGAGGTGGGTGACCAAATCTTTCTAAAAGTATCACCTAGGCGGGTTTGATGAGGTTTGGGAAGTGTGGGAAGTTGTCCCATCGATTTGTTGGCCCTTTCGAGATCCTTGAGAGAATTGGTGAGGTTGCTTACCGTTTAGCTTTGCCGCCGCAACTGTCCAGAGTGCATGACGTGTTTCATGTTAATATGCTTCGAAAATATGAGCCGGATCCATCACATGTATTAGATTGGACAGACTTAGAGGTTGATGAGGATGCCTCGTATGAGAAGAGACCAGTACGAGTCTTGGATAGACGGGACCAAGTCTTGCGAGGCAAGACGATTCCCTTAGTCAAGGTATTGTGGAAACATCACGGAGTTGAAGAAGCTGCTTGAGAACGTGCATTGGAGGTCCGAGAGAAATATCCAGACCTATTTGTGGGTATTTGAGTTTATGTGGAAAATTATGTTTTGTTAATGAACTATAAAAACATTGTATATGTTTTGGGTTGTAAAACATTGTATGTGTTTTGAGATTATGAAAGTAGCATGAATGTTGAGTATGTTTCGGAAACATGAGTTGGATTTGAACATTGCATATGTTATTTGAGTTTCGAAAATATAAACTTGTTGAAAACATTGAATATGTTTTGGGAAGCACAAGATATATGTGTTGAGCTTAATGAAATTTTGAAAGAATACATGTTGATAATGCATAATAACCTACATTTTGTAAGGTGGTTCTCTCCATGAGAGATGGAATGATCGGTAATGGATCATGTCGGTAAGTGGTATATTGTAATCATATTGAAAATTGAGGTAAGCTTGATTTTGTAACTTGAATTGAATTTTGGGGACGAAATTCTTTAAGGAGGGGAGGTTATAGCGATCCTGGTTTTTCCCCATTACTTATAGTGTTCCGGACTCGAGTTCTGTCGTTGTATGTTGTTGTCTGTATCTCGTTCCCATCCTTTAATTCTTTGTATTTGAATTTTGGGATGTGTTGGGTGAGTTTGGAACAGGTTGGTTGTGAGTTACAACAAAAAGGTGCTGCCTAGGTTTTGGCCTCTTCGCTCGAGCGAGCCTTTTTGCGCTCGAGCGAGCCTTGGGTGTTTGCATCTTTGCTCGAGCAAGGGTTTGTGCGCTCCAGCGAGTATTGTGGGTCTTTAAGTTTCTTTTTCAGATGCAGCTTCCGCTCGAGCGAGCTTTCTTGCGCTCGAGCGAGCCGTGTGTCTTGTGTCTCTTCGCTCGATTGAGAAGTATTGCGCTCGAGCGAGTGTCTGCATCTCTTTTAGACCTGAATATTGGTATTCTTCGCTCGAGCGAGCTTTCTTGCGCTCGAGCGAGCTCGCTCTATGTTTTGTATTTCTTCGCTCGAGCAAGAACTCTTGCGCTCGAGCGTGCTTCTACGTTGCAGACCTGAAGCTTTGCACTGTTCACTTGAGCGACGCTTCTTGCGCTCGAGCGAGGTTCTTTTGTGTCTGGTCGCTCGAGCGACCACTCCTTCGCTCGAGCAAGCCCTGTATATATCAGTTCACAGCAGCGAGTTTACACTTCATCTTTTCATCTCATTTTTCACTCTAAACCCTAAAATCAGCAGCCTCTGTTTGTACACACCCTCTCTCTCTACGAATACTACATGTTCTAGGAGTTTTCTACCCTAGTCCTTTTGTAAGAAAGTTAAAGCTTGGCTTGGGCTTACCTTTGATCCAAAAATTTGTGGATTTGGAGCATCTTGGGTTTCACTCTTCTTCTCCTTTGAGCTTCTCCATTTGAGGTAGGGATAAACTACTCATCTTATGAGCTTCGACATAAATTTTAGTCATTTTGATTACATAGTGAAATTATGGAAATTTGGAAAGGTAGGGTTTTAAATTTGAAATGCATAAAAGAGGGGTTTTCAATTGTTGAGCTCCATGTGTATGTGAGACCTTGAAAAATGGGATTATTGGTGTAAAATTGATGAAATTGAGCCTTAGGGTTGAAGTTTGAGAAAAGAGGGAAAATGCCCTAATTGAGTTAAAATAATTAATTTGGTAAATTGTGAGAATATGAAATTGGGTTGAAAACCTTGAAATTAGGGGAAATTGTGATTGAATGGTGTAGTTAGGTTGACGAACCATTCACCGATGGAAAATGTAATAAATTATCTGTTTGATAGATTTATTTATCTGTTTAGAAATAACTATTTTGGACTATTGGTGGAGGATAGTCTTAATTGTTGTAGACACTGTATGATGATTAGGGAAATTGAAGCTAATCAATTGGTTTATGTCATTGAATGTGACAGTGAGATTAACACATTGAAAATGTGAATTGTTGGGTCATTGTATATGACTATGTGTTTAAATACATTGTATATGTATATTGTTTGGGAGGAGATAGGGGATGTACTCTATTGTTTGGGAGAAGATAGGAGTTGGACTCCATGGATAATTAAGTTGGCCAAAGTGTCCAAGGTGCAAGTCCCGAAATCTTTTATATATTTGGGTGCCGGTTCCCTCGGACGTAGTTCCGTAAACTGGTAGGTGAATAGAAGTGTTGAATAATGTTTGTTATTGAAGTGTTGATGTATGAGTTGTAGTCTCATTCTGTTTAAACGGTTTGGATAACATTGGACTATGTCAATGAATTGATTTTGATACATAATGGAAAGAGAATTGTATGTAGTGTAACGTTGATTTGTTACAAAGATGATGTATATGGTTTATTAAGTGTTAAACATTTGTCAGATACTATTGTTTTAGTTAATTCTCATATTCTGTTTAGCATATCTCTACTGGGCTTTGGCTCATCTTTCTTAGGACACCATTTTCAGGTACAGGTGATATGTCGTCTCCAATGACGTAACTTGGGAGGTTTAGAGGCTGAAGGCTTATTTTTGTTGTTACCTTTTTGTGTTACATGTAATTGAAGCCAATGGCTTAATATGTAAAAGAGTTAGGACTTTTCTTTTTATTGTAACCAAGTAGTTATTTGGAAAGGTGTAAGCCTGTAGAACATCTATCTTGTTGTTCACATATAACATCTTTTGTAACGAACACTCTGACGAATGTATATATAATGTTTCTTTTATTGTTTATGAATCTTATGAATGATTGTTCTAAGTCTTATTTTGAGAGCGTTACAGACATTGTATTAGCACAATAAGGATCAATTAGATTACACAACGTTAGATTCATTTCACCTGCTAACTTACATTCTTTTATACAATAGTTATAGAATTAATACAATCAAAGTATGTGTATAAGAAATACTGAATTAATTTGAGTACATTAATAATTGAATATAATTTCTTTTATAATATTGTGAAAAAATTATTTTACGGAATAACAAATTAATCTACTAAATATTTTTGAATTTTTCAAAAAATATATATAATATTGAATTTTTCAAATTAAAAAAAAATGACACGTACCTCTTGTGTTAATAAAATACTCAATAAAATTGATGATATTGACTGAAATATGAAATAATTGGATAAGTGGTGTTACATTTTTCTAATTTTACCCTCATAATTCCACCCTCAATGACATGGCCCACCCCCTATGTGAAGCGATTCCACACCCTTCTCTCTCTTTCTTATATTTAGCATTCCTAATTCCATATCATTGAGAGTGAAATTTGATGAGCAAAATTAGGAGATTATTATAATTAGAAATCATCTTATACATGGTGAAGTACTCATAAAAGCTAAAATTAGTAAAATTAATTTTTATAAAATTAATGATCAAAAAAGAATGGCAAAACCAAACAGAAAACTGAAATGGGATAGTCACTGCTATAAGAGATTCAATTATTTGGTCATTAATGAACACAAAGGAAAAGGATAAAAAGTAAGGGCCGATTGACAAAAAAGAAAAAATTTATAAGATAATGATCTATTTGAACCTAAAGGATTAATTTCAACAAATAATGGATTTGACAATAAGTCTGGAAACTTAGATTTTTTTGAATGGGTGGTTGTGTAGTGAAAATTAAATTTGTGTAGTGTGGAATTCATATATAGAATATATAATAATTCTAGGTAATTTCTGGATTCGTAGTATTACTATTAACTTAAATCATAGTATGTTTATTTGCTAAATATTAAGTTTTTTTTAATGTTAAACAATGTTTGTTTAATATTATGTTTTTGCTTAATTATTGAATATTATAACAGTAGTTTGTGTGATGGGCATATTATTATTTGTCAAATTTATGATAAGTTAAATTTTTTTAATAATGTTATATGATTTTTTTTAGTAATAGATTATCTAAAAACGTAGTTCCAAATCGAACTGAATTGTGTTCAAATAATTTGGGTCCGATTGGTTCAATAATTTTAATGATTTAATTTGATTACAATTTTTTTAACCGTAGACAATAAATTAATTTTGATTTTATCCAAATTAAAAAATAAAGAAATAATCATGCTAACAAATGCCCCGACACACTTGATAAGATGCAATAAATATATGTTTTAATACAGTTTATAGTATATTATTAAACAAAATACAAAATGGAGGGCAATTTTGTAATTGAACATTATTTTGGCATTTAGTGTTAGATTCAAGCAGCTTTCATTCTTTTATATATGCTATAAATTAAAATTAAATTGATCTACAAATTTTTAAAAAAAAATTAATTAAAATATTTTTAAAAATTATTAAAAATATAAAAATACGAATTGAAAACGCAAAAAATTATTTTTAAAAACTCCAAAATCATCAGGTTAAGACAATAAGTGAAAGCTACTAAAATGCATACCTTCAAAATAGCTCATTAACAATCCAAGGACTGTACTAGTTCACCATTGATCTCAATAATGGGAATGTGAACTATCTTCAACCAATCTTCACCAGTCTCTTTCTTGCACCGGCGCTCCAAATGTGGACATCCTCCAATTTTGATCCTTTTCAGAGTCTTTAGACCCCGCAGCTCACATGGCAAACACTTCAGATTATGGCAATTCTCAATCTCCAAGTATGATAATGACCAGAGGCTTCCTAGCCAGTTTGGTAGATAAAGTAGTCCTTGACAATTCCATATCTCCAAGTCTCGGAGAGCACTCAAATGTTGCATATCCATCGGAAAATCATGTATCTCTGGACATCCATTGATAAGCAAGTCCCGGAGTACAGTCAGATATCGCATTCCGTCAGATAAATACAGTTTCTTACAATTTTGAATACTTAAGGATCTAAGTGAAGTTAAGCCTTGCAATCCTTGCACTGGAAGAGAAGTAAGACTGTCACATTCACTTATATACAGCGTCTCCAAATGGTTTAAGTTTTTGAGTCCTGACAAATTTTCAAGTTGAGGACAATAATCAAGGTTTAACAGCTTTAGAGAAGATAGACAATCCAGCTGATTTGGCAGAGTCTTGAGATTGTACAGAGAAATTAGCCGTAGTGACTCCAAGTCCTTGTGACTCTGAAACAGTTCATCTGGAAGAATCTTCAACTCAGAGCCAAGTATCTCAAGATCGGAAAGCGAAGTGACATTTATCACTGACCTAATTAACCTTTCATTGCTTCCTTCCCAAATTGTTAATATCTCGAGTGTTCGAAGGAAAGGAAATTCAGTCAACTTGGGACATGCCTCTATATGTAAATTTCGTAGGCAAGGAAAAATTTCTTTTCTATCCACAATTGTCCATTTCTCCAAACTTGGCATTACATTCAAGCTGAGAATCTCCAATGCAGGAAATGAATCTTCCCCATCTCCATAACTCTCATGATTAAAGTACTTGAGAGAATCCATGGAACAGATCTTGAGAATTTTTAGGGAGGTTAGTTTCCCAAGAGGCGGAAGACGTTCACATCTACAAGATTCTAGAGAGATCTCAACCACATTTTTAAGAACCAAACCTGACATCCAGTTTGGAAACCTTGAACCTTGGTAGAAACTTATGCTCAACTTCTTCAGGTTCGAATTAGGTCGGAGATTCTCAAGAATTTCTTCAACATTCTTTGGTATGCTTTCTTTGTTGCTATCGCTCCAACATAAATTCAAAGAAATGAGATCAAGTTTTCTCTTCAAATTGGCCCTTTTTGCATCTTCTGAATTTCTTACATTTTCAAGCTCCTTTATGCTCAACTCTCCCCCAAGATTTAATTCCTTCAGCTCGCTAATTTGGTAACCCTCATCTTGGCCCACAATGAATATGCTTAGTCTTTGCAGACAAGTTAATTGTCCCATATTAGCAGGCATAGAAGTCAGGGAGTCACACCCTTTGATGTCTAGGCATGTGAGATTTCTCATATACTTCAAGCGTTTGGGCAACTTACAAAGCTCTTCACAATAATTTAGTTTCAATGTTTGCAGGTGTTGGAGACCACTAATTGATTCTGGTAGGATTTTTATGTAAGAGTATGACATGTTGAGGAACCTAAGATGCTTGAAATTGGAAATTGACACTGCTACCTTCTCATCAATTTTGCCACTCAAATCTAACAACCTAAGATACTTCTGTTTTGAAATCCAAGAAAAATCATTGTCCTTGTAAGAATATTGGTTTGAAAGTAAAATGCAAGATCGCAAAGATGGAACTTTAAACATAACCTCATTACAATGAATCATCGGTGTTGAACTTACATTAAAAGACAAGTGACGAACCTTTTTTGGTAGTTTCAGCCCCTTACGAGAGTCCATGATAAAACATTCGTGTCTCATAATAGATTCCGCAAGATCATGCATAAGATCATGCATTTTACATGTTGTTTCACCTTGCTCTTCCGTCACATCTTGTAAGAAAGACCTCCAAACTAATTGATCAAAAATCTGATGGCCCATATCATACAAAGTTGTTTGTCCTCTAGATGGAATAAAACCATTCGCCATCCACATCTCTATCAACACGTCTTTCTTCATTGTATAGTCTTTGGGGAATATGCAACAATAAGCAAAACATTGCCTCAAATGTGGAGGTAAAGCTTCATAACTCAATCTCAAAGCAGGTAAGATAGCATTTCCACCATCTGATAAATCCAAAATTTTACTCTCCTTCACAGATAACCACTCACTTTCACTGCGTTTAAATTGCATAAGGCTTCCTAAAGCCTTTATTGCTAAGGGTAATCCTCCACATTTTTTCACAATATCCTTCCCAATCAATTCCAATTCCAATTCCCTTCCTCTGTTGCCAAAAGCACGTAGCTTAAATAAGGACCAAGAATGATCCTCCGACAAATAAGCCAAGTGGTGTATAGGAAGTATTGTAGCCATAATAAGAGCAACTTTCTGAATCCTTGTAGTTACTATAATAATACTGCCTTTAGCTCCACACCTCAGAGCCTGTTTTAGCCCATCCCATTTCTCATGGCACTCATTCCAAACATCGTCCAAGACAAGTAAAAATCTCCTACCGCCCAATTTTTCCTGGAGGCGAAGCAAAAGTGGATCCAAGTTTGAGATATTACATCCATGGCCTTGTACGGACTCTAGGATTGCTCTTATTAGTCTCTCCACATTGAAATCATCAGAGACGCAAACCCAAATACGCAACTCAAAGTGCCTCTTTACCCTTCCATCATTGTAGACCAATTGAGCAAGTGTAGTCTTTCCAAGTCCCCCCATACCACAAATAGCATAAACAGAAACATCATCATCGCAACTTAAATTGCCGATCAAAAGTTCAATTATCTCTTCTTTCTCATGATTTCTCCCATAAATTTCCGATTCATTAACGAGTGAACAAGTTTGTCCTCTCTCCACCTCATGAACTTCAGTTTCCACAACAATCTCCCTCAAATGAAACTTACTTCTCTCGCTTGCAATAGCATCTAACTTATTCTTCATATCCATGATCTTATGCCCCATTTTTAAGCGAAATAAAAGACAATTAGTCATCCTACTTACTTTGGATTTGCAACCTCGTTGAGAATCCAACTTTCTTCTCAGACCTTCAGTCACGATCTCATCGATTAAATTGTCGGCATCATAAGCTGCATCCTTGAGCTTTCTCAGCCAATTATTGACAGCCAAGCTCTTCCTCTGCTTTGCCTCAGCATCTTGGAGGACTGATTGAATGGTACTGAGCGTGCTCTCGAGGTTATCCAGCTCAGATTTCAGGCCCCGTGCTATCCCAAGCTCTCGCAGGGCTAAAGAGTTCAAGTTACTCAAGATTGTGTTCACTAGGGCAGAAAGAAGTATATGAGCCATAACTCTCTCTCTATCGAAAATGCAAGGAGACAACAATTGAAACT
Source organism: Camellia sinensis (assembly GCF_055761805.1). Classification (NCBI taxonomy): domain Eukaryota; kingdom Viridiplantae; phylum Streptophyta; class Magnoliopsida; order Ericales; family Theaceae; genus Camellia; species Camellia sinensis. The sequence continues at coordinate 226,986,729 of NC_138961.1, read as the reverse complement.
CGCACCTTTGACAATCAAATGGAAACCCTCGATTCAACAGATCTCATATCACCTCACATTACATTAGTAAAGGCAATGCTGTTATTTCCTTTTTATTTTATTTTATTTTATCTTTTATTATTATTATATTTTTTTTTTGGCTAAAAAATAACCAATAAATTTTACTTTGCACTTAAAGATTATTATTGAATCCTATACAATTTATTTAGTTTTAATTTTCTAAATTCAATTTTTTAGAAATTGATATTTTTGTCATTCATACTTTTCATTTTTAGTTAATGTTTTTAAAATTTTAAGTAATTTTTTTATTTTTTAAGATACGCCTTACCTAGATGTATCTAAATAGAAAAATATTTATGAAAAAATATTTTAAAAATTAATAAATACACAAAAATATAAAAAAAAAATGTATTGAATTTTCATTTTTTTGTATTTTTGGTATTTAGTGAGTTTTTTTTAAAAAAAAAAATTACAAATATTATATTTTTTAACTGTATTTATATTAGGTGTGTCCTAAAATTTTTTAAAAAAATTGCTTAAAATATTAAACAAATTCAGTGAAAACCAAAAAAATTATGGAAAATGAAAGAATAGAATTTTTTAAAAAATGAATTCTGAAAATTGAAACCAAATAGAGTGATAAGTTTTTATCTGAACAACTAAATCCTAATTTTCACAAAATATTTTTAAAAAGTTCATTGTTTGATAATGGTATTTGTTATTTCAATTTTATCTCTTATTTAATATGAATAATAATTTTATAAATATTTTTAATCTAAGTAAAATTATATTTTTTAATTTTAAAATTTATGATATTAATTTTAAAAAATCATAAACTACAATGCAAAAATTATCAATAAGTTATTTTTTGTTTTAAATATTACTATTGAGTTATATCAAATTTTAATATTAACAAATAAGGGGCATTTGATAGTATGATTCAGCAATTAATACTGAATTAATTAAGTGATAATCAATTAAGTTTATTTATTAAAAATTTAACTATCTCATAAAATATAAGTTCAAACTTATGTAAATTTTAAGTCATATCAAACTTATTTAATTCTGATTGAATTTATAAAAATGAAACATAAACATTGATATATATTATTATAAATTCACTACCACCACCATTACAATTACCACCACCATCCATCACTATACCACTTCTACCATGCCACTGCCACTACCCCCACCATCATGTCGCCGCCGCCGCCGCCACCACCACCACCACCACTACCACTATTATCATGTCATCACCACACTACAGCTACCGTTACCACTATCACTACCAACACCGCCTCCACTACTACCACCACCATCATATTATCACCTCCACCACTATCACAATATAAAAATTAAAATATATAATTTGAAGAGAATAAATTTCAAATTTTATTTTATGCATATCAAACAATTTATTTTTAACTCATCACTTAAATTTTTATTAAATAGCTTTTTAGTTTAAAAAATTCAACTTTTAGTTTTTAATACTTAATTTTCGGTCTTCAATTTTCAATTTTCAACTTTATCAAACACCACCTAAGTCTCTCTCTCTCTCTCTCTCTCTCTCTTAATTGTTATAAAAAAAGTTCAATTACTCATAATAATATATTTTATTTTATTTTTATCTTTCTCATTAAAATATTAACCAAAAATTTTGTAAATAATTTTAATTTGTTTAAAATTTTATAATAAAAATATTTGTAATTGTTGAAATTAAATAATTTTTTTATAAATAAAACATAAGTATAAGATTCATCAATTATCTCATGCATTGAGAAATATATAAAATTTTCATAGTATTATTTTTCATAACTCTTTATAATTTTAATAGAATTTAGCCTTTTTAGATTATTTATACTAAAAAAATTAATAAATTTAAAATAACATAAAATGATGCATTTTATACAACACTTGTTTCGATCTAATTATTATTTGTGATTTTTTAATATAATATTAATAAATTTTCAATTAAAAATTTTAATTGTAATTAAGTTAAAATTATTTATAAAATTGTTATTTATATTAAATGAGAAGGATACAACTGGGATAAGATACACCATTATAGAATAATGAATCTCTTGGAAACATTTTATTACAAATATGACTTTTATATAATATTTGATAAGACTCAATAGTAATCTTGAGAGCAAAATAAGACTTATTGGTTAATTTTATTTTTTTGGGTCAAATTATTTATAAAATTTTTTTAGAAAAAAATAACTATATTTTTACCATGATAGTCAAACTCAACCACCAAGTCAAAATTAATAATAATAATAATAATAATATGAATAAATTATACATTTTTAGATTTGAAGAAAATAAATTAATTTTTAGAAATTTGACATAATTATACCGAATTCTCTTAATATTTTAATTCATATAATACGTGGCCATCTTTTTATCAGAAAAAATTATTAGTCGTGTAAAAAAAAATGATATTATCATCTTTTTTATATTAAAATAAAATTTTTATAGTGTATCTTTGTATCTTTATACTATATGTATTAATTTTAATTTATTTAATCTCACTAGTACATAAACAAATACAATCATTTAATATCTCAAATTTAATGTCACCATATTAGTAATTCACTCACCCAATTACGTCATATTTATAATCTTATACAACCTAATCCGATTAATAAACGGAGCATTTGTCGGTACAAGTTAGGTTTCGTTTGGAAAGTGAATTAACTTTTTAGATTTTTAGATTTTTTAGTATGGGACTAAAATGTCTCGTTGGGATTGAGTTTTTTTTTTTTACTTTTTTGACTTTTATGAGAGAAAAAATGAAATGATTATAATTTGAATGTGACATTTTGTCTTATTAACTTTTTATCTATTTTATTTTTTGTGACTATTTTAGCTTGATAGCCCCATGCCAAATGAGGGCTTAATATATTTTCTAAAACAATAAAAACTTGCATCCTAATTTTTTGTAAACATTTTGTGTCTTTTATTTCAAATGTTATTCCCTTAAATAAAATTATAGAAAAACAAATAAACAAACCAACAAAACTCTCCATTTTTAATTATTACAAATCATCAAATTGTTCACTTTATTCTTTTAGAAGTATTTTTGTAAAAAAATTAAAAAATTATTTATATGCAAATAAAATACCACTCATTTGATTCCTTTGACCAATTATAATCCAACTTGGCTTATTTTATAAAGTAGATTAAAAAGTTGATTTTCAGATTTATTTTTTTTAACCTTTCTGAAAAAATATAAAAAAAAATTAAAAATAATGTAATTTAAAAAATTAAAAAGTTAAAAAATTATCTTTTAGCTGAATTTTCAAAATAACTCCTAGTCCTCATTAAGATAAATGCAGAAATTTGTTACGTAAAGCAACTTAAAAAGTGATGTTGAGGTTGTGTTTGGTAGAGTTTTAGAATTATGATTTAAGAATAGAGTTGTATTTTAAATTTGTAAGTTTTGAAATTATGATTTGTGTGTGAAAAATTTGTTTGATTATGAGTTTTGAATTGAGTTTGTAATTTTTGATGTGACATATGATGCTTGATTTAAAAACTTACAACTCATAATTAAATACACAACCCAAAATTTTATTCAAAACTCATAAAAAAAATTTAAAAAATTTCGAAAATATTTTTTATTTAAAATATAAAAATAACAAGTGTCAAAAAAAAAAAGCACTGTTCGGGTCAACAGACCGGACGTTTGGAGGACATCTAGGAGGATGATCGGGTAGACATGTTTTCAAAAATGGGTGTGAAATTAATTTTTAAAAATTCTAACCAAACACAGCCCTCAAACCAAGGTATGAAATTATGTTTCTAAAACTCCATCAAACACAATCTTATTTTCTTTCTTAGCACAAAAACCATTTTTTCTCTCTACTCTATCCCTCTCTGACATCTCTCTCTCTACGAAAATAAAAATTTAAAAATAAAAGCGGTTTGAGCTCTTCGGAGAGTTTTGGAAAGATAGTTAAAAGTTAGTTTTTGACTTTTAACTAAGTTTTTGGTTTTTTTGGAAAAGTAAGTTGAAAAGTTGATGCCTCCGTTTGGGAAGTGGGTTGGCTTTTTGGCTTTTTGGCTTTTTTGGCTATTTTAGCCTGGGCTTAAAAGCTTGGTTTGGGAAGGGCTTTTTGGCTTTTTGGCTTTTTTGAGTTTTTTTGTGAGAGAAGAATGTAATGATTATGGGTTGGATGTGATGTTTTGTTTGTTATGGCTAAAATAGCCTATTTTGTTTTTTATGGCTAAAATAGCCAAAAAAGCTCCAACTATGGCTTCCCAAACGAAGCCAAAGAGTTACATTTGATTTTTTTGATTAATATTTATTTATAATGTCACATCACAATTAAATGACTAAATTATACTCGCCCAATGTAAAAAATTTATATTTTCACCCATATACATATAAAAAAAAATATAAAAATATAATTATAATTTTATATGTCACTTTTTTAAATTTGTCAAATGATTCCTTACTAAAAAAAAACCAACCGTGCTTTTTTAACAAAAAGATACAAACATAACTTTTCACTAAAGTCGCCAAAAGAGCACTTCCCACAAACAAATCAAAACGGAAAGATAGAGGGATGGGAAATTGGGTGACAGTCTACGCAATAAAATAAAGAGTGTGTTTGATTGGGAGATTAGGGGGAATTATTTACTAGTTGAATTGCTTATTCGAAGGAAAAAAATATTCATCGTTTGTTTTTTTTAGTCTATCAGACATGGAGTCTGACTGGACTTCATATCCCTCATATGAGAGGTTATTGTACCCTAGAGGAGGGGGTGAGATTATCTTCATAGGATTATTTACTGTTGGGATTATGTGATGAAATGACCATTTTAACTCTCTAATATTTAATTATGTATTATATTTGTAACAACTTAGATTTTTAATTATTCTGAAAAATTTATACTAATATTATTTAATCTCAATTTGAAAAATATATAATTTATTTAATATTATTATACGTAATTTTATAAAATAATATAATTATTAAGAATTTAGGAGTTAATAAATAAATAACAATAATAATAATAATAATAATAATAATAATAATGGACAAAAGTGAAATATTGTGAAAGGTGGCCAAACACCTATTAAGTCTAAGTCTTAGATGTGGTGAATTATCACCTAGGAAATTAATTATAGGATGAGTCACCTGTTAAGCTCAGGTATAAAAGGAGGAGGTGATTCGGCTGGGTGAAGAAAAAGAAAAAGAATAGAAAGAGAGAAGAATAGAAAGAGAGAAAGAAAGAAAAGAAAGGGAGAAAGAAAAGAAAACGGAAGCTGAAAATGTCTTTAATAGTAAAAAAAAGGGTGAGATATTAAAGTTAAGGTGAGTTATATTATATCTTGAGTTATCAAAATATATTTTACGTATGTTTTGACTTATCAAAATCTGTTTCATACAAGTTATGTTTTATTAGTATATTAAGCCTCCGTTTGGCAAGTTGGGTTAGGAGTTTTTTTGGCTATTTTAGCCATAAAAGACAAAATATGCTATTTTAGCCACAAAAAACAAAACATCACATCCAACCCATAATCATTACACTCTTCTCTCACAAAAAAAGCTAAAAAAGTCAAAAAGCTAAAAAGTCCTTCCCAAACCAAGCTTTTTACCCCAGGCTAAAATAACCAAAAAAAGTCAAAAAGCCAACCCACTTCCCAAACCAACCCTAATAAAAGTTATGTTTTATAAAATTTTTAGTTACGTGGTTTTATTTCTGAATCCTATTTCTGAAAAGGAAATCCATGGATATATTTGTTTATATTTAAAAGAATATTTGACTATAACTTTATAAACAATTTTATTTTGTAAATACCACCATGGGAGTCCTATGCTTTGGGGGACTTAAATAACCATTGGTCTCTATTTGACCACTTTGTAGTCCTCTGTTTGTCATGGATCCATTGACCTCTGTTGTGTGCGGAGCAAAGTGCTATGCGGAACTAAGTGCTACACTATTGCGGGAGCCACCTCTAGAATCCGTACAAGCTACCTTTTAAATCCGTACCTCTGTTCTGACTGTCACTTCTGTAACTTCTGTTCTATTCTGTACCGTGGTTATGGTTATATATTTACATAATTTCTGTATTTCAGTTCTGCTACTTAAATGAGCAGTTTCTGCCACTTACATTATTTGTTTACCAAATTACCACGATTATGATTATTTATTTACATAATCTCAGTTTTGCTACTTAAAGGATTATTTGTTCCGACTAAGTTATCTTAAATGTTTTGGCCTAATTAACTATCCATGGTTATTTCGTGTCCCTTATGCTCTTAGTATAATATTTTTCACTCCTTATACTCTTGGTATAATATTTTTCACTTTATCATGTGCTTATAGTTGTTTGCCAATTTTCAGGAAACATGCAATTCAGAAATAATTTTTGAAAAATCTTAGATGCGGGGCTACGGAATAGACGCACACAACACTTTTATAATATTTTTCTATGTAAATATCGGCCTTTTTGGTCAATACATTTTGTAATAAAAATGAAGCTCCAATGATTATTTTAGTACCCTCATTTAAATTTTACTTCCGCTCGCGTTTATTGATTTGTTTAAGAATTGGCCGGAGGTAACCTCAGTTACTGACCATCACGATACTTAACCCTTGGGTACGGGGAGCGGATCGTGACAATATTTAGTAAAATTCAAAAAAATTTAAATGTCTCAATTTAAAAATAAAATAATTTTATTTAAATTTTTATTGATGTTTTATTTATTTAATTTTTTAAAATGATTTTTATAAATATTTTATTGATGTTTTATTTTAAAATTTTGTTTATATTTTATCTGATTTCATTATTTAAATTTTAATAGATGTTTTCTTTAATTTCATTATTTAATTGTTATTATTTTTTAAAATAAATTTATTTAAAATTTTAATTAAAAAATAACATATATTTATATTGATATTTTATTTAATTTTTAAAAAATAAATTTATTTAATTGTGTAAAAAATAAAATCAATAAATAAATTTTTATTTAATCGAGGTAAAAATAATTAAAATATCAAAAATATGTTTAATATTACTATTACTTAGTAAACAATTGGAAAAAAGGTAAAATAGTTTTTTGTTCATTTATCCAGTCTGTCCAACCAAATATTGGATTCATTAAAAATAGTCCTTTCTAGACATCTAATTCCATGAGAAAACAAATACATGATACATATCAAATCCAATTAAATAGTCTGGGGGATTCACAATTCGAGGATTCAAATCCGATGGATTTTAATCCCCTTTATCTAGTCCGTCCAATCAAACACATCCTAAATGTTTAAAGATGAGAGAAATTTATGTGTAAGTCTTAATAGACGGATTTATTATTCAATAAGTGTTATGATAATTAATGATATTTTTTATCAAACGCCAATAAAAAACGCTACTAATTATTAATTATCAATGACAGCTTAAAAAATTTATTAAAAAAAAGTCATTAATTACAAAATTTAGCGACAATTTAAAAAAAGTTACAAAAAGTCACTAATTTTCAACTTTCAACAACAGTTTAAAAAATTCGTCACAGAAAAAACCACTAATTATAAGTTTTAGCAACAATTTATAAAAATCGTGACCAAAAAAAAAATTATTAATTGTTAATTTTCAGCGACATGTAAAAAATCGTCACGAAAAATTATTTTTAAAGACAATTTTACAGAGACTTATTTTCAATAGGACTTTATAGGAATTAAAACTAACTATTAGGATCTATTAATAGATTATCCTAAAGAAAAGGGACTTACGCATAAGTTTTTATAAGTGAACTTATTATTCAATAAGTTCTATGAAAATTAATGGTATTTTTCATCAAATACTATTAAAAAATATCATTAATTGTTAATTTCAGCTATAGATTAAAAATTTTATCACAAAATATGTTACTAATTATAAATTTTAACGATAGTTTTAAAAAATCATCACAAAAAACGTTATTAATTTTTAACTTTTAGCAGCAGTTTAAAAAATTTGTCACAAAAAAAATTACTAATTATAAATTTTAACAACAATTTCTAAAAATCGTGACAAAAAAAATCACTAATTGTCAATTTTTAACGACATATATAAAAAATATTATGAAAGTTTATTTTTAACAACAATTTTATTATGATTTATTTTTAATAAAATTTGATTGAAATTAAATCTAACTATTAAGACCTATTAATAGTTTCCTTTCAAGAGATAAATAGCCTTGACACTCAAATCTGTTGTATTCTAACAATTCAACAATAAATCAGGTTGTTCTCCCCAATACACATGAACCAAATTGTACATTAATATCAATCCTGAAAATATCATATTGTTCATGACAAAAAAGAAAGATTAATTTTGTGGAAGAGAGAGAACGACAGAAGAACAGGAAGGAAATGAAAGTGAATAATAAAATCAATAATGATTCATCCCCCTTTTCCTCCCACCCCCTTTGACCCCCTCTCTCTCTTATTGGTTATATTTTCTTTTTCTTTTTTTTTTTTTTCATGCTCCTCCAATCACCACCCGTCACGTGACAAAGGGGGTGAGAGGGTGACCCCCAAGAGGGAGTCCCAAGCATTATTCTAATAAAATATATTTTCTAGGCAAGAGAGAGAAGGTTGGGTTTACGCTTATCCAGCAAAAGTAAATTTTTACTTTTTTACACCTTTTTTTTTTTTTTTTAATTATTAACTTTTACGTAACTTCCTAAAACACCCTTTTATAGTGTGATTAAAGAAGCAATGGTTAGTCCTCTAAAAAAAAAAAAAAAAAAAAAAAAAAAAGAGAAAAAAGAAAAAAAGAAAAAGAAGGCACGGTATTCAAAACATATAGGATGAAATAAAACTTTCAAATTTCAACCTATACAAGAGACAAACATGAAAACAATCAAAATTCATAAATTTTCAAATTTCATAGGTTAATGAAATTCAATACTAACTGTTGTCATCCAAAAAATAAAAATAAATTCAGTGTTTTGTCAATTGAGGTATTCTTGAACCTTACTATAGCACTCCAGCAGTTCATTCATGCATAAAAATTTGACAGTCACTTTTCAAACATGTTCAGATGCTGAAACCAATGTCCCAATACACAAACTCATTTACACACTCATACAAGTGGCGTCAGGATCCTCTGAAGTGAAAACCCTGAAGTCATCTCCTAGAGCGATCCATCCAGCGGCGTCGTTTTGGTGAGTAATTTGAAAAGAAAAAAAAAAAAAATCAACTTTGGTTCAAAACATCAAGGTTCTGAAAATATGAAGCATTAGAGATAGAGAGAGAGAGAGAGAGGCTGAGAGGAGGGAGGAACCCTTCCCACCCCCGAAGCGCCACGGCCGCCGCCGCTTAATTTTTGAAGCAGCTCCTTTTCTCCTCAATAGCATCATCTTCCAAGAATTTTCCCAATTTCTCAACAATCTCACCTACTTCAGTCAGCCACCTCTCAACATCTGATTCAATGAGTTCCCCATTTCTTTTGGCTACATACCCTCCTTCAACCCTAGATCTCTTATCTTGCAATTTCTCAAGTAATTCTCTGATGTTTTTCACATTTTTATTGTAGTGAAACAGATAACCAAATCGATTGGTGATGGGAGGGAATATGAAATCCAATAGTTTCGAAGCAACTGGAGCAATCATGGAAATATAACTCATTTTTCTCTCTTATTTTCACTTTTCTTCATATCATCAAAATGACAATATAAAAAGCAAAATCAAAGAGTATGTGACAGGAGCTTTTAAAGCTTACCTATCTCTCTTGCTTTGCTTTTGCTTGCCTTCCCAAATGAAAGCTGATTTCAACTGTTGACGCGTCGGGGGTGGGAGGGGCTCCTCCTCTCAGCCCTTCTCTCTCTCTCTCTAATGCTTCATATTTGCAGAACCCTTAATGTTTTGAACCAAAGCTGATTTTTTTTTTTCTTTATTTTTTTTTCTTCAAATTACTCACCAAAACAACGTCGTTTTGGTGAGGTTAATTTCAACCGTTCGATGGATCACTCTAGGAGATGACTTCAGGGTTTTCACTTCAGAGGATCCTGACTCCATACAAGTGCATGAGTAAGTACACACAACCCAACCCTAGCAAGATAAAAGCAAATACGAGTGACCAAAAGCACACTGAACCTGTCAAATTCTACATAATTAACTTGTGAAAATAGAAAACATACAATTTTTTTTTTTTTTTTTTTGATTCAATACAAATTTTGCGACGAGGTACCATCTGATCTCAATATTATAGAGCAAGACACCTAACAACCCAATCTGAAGAACAATTATAAAATCTTTTGGAACCAAAAATGAAATTTTACATGCCAGTGAGGATAAATTTAATAGTTAGGAGGACCTTTACTTGGCTCAATTGCGGCTTCTCTGCAAATTCTCATGGCTTTTTGTGTGTGGGTCATGAAGAAGGAAAAAAAAGGAATCATACCATCCACTCTAAAAGGAGGCTGGCGAGTGTTCTTGTTGAAAAAGATCAGGACTTCAACCTATAAACACTAATAAAAGAACCATGTACCAGAGACTAATATGCTCGCTTGCTGACCAAGTTACTGGGCGACTTTGCACCATTGGTTGCGGAGGTTCACATGGACAAAGGTAATGACAATCTTCTATCCTTCTTCTTTGCCAGTGTCTGCCTAGCAATTCTCAGGCGTATGGGAAGAAGGATACCAATACATACGACAACAAAAGAAAGCCAAAAATGTCTGTAGTAAAGGGTCACATAAGACGACACTAGAAGCACGCAAAACAGAAATGCCCACAAGGATGCCACAGCAACATCGGCCCTGAAAAAGTTTAACACAACCTTTACATTTAATCAATAGCATATAGGGCACTTCAATGCTCTGAAATATAAAGAATATTATGATTCTGTGATATATCAAAATGTATACTGTGAAGACAGGAAAGTTTGGCTGATAATGTAAATCCAATAGGGGCACGACAAGGTGAAACATGTTTACAGCTTGAACTAATCATTTAGACATAATTACAAACACAGATTGTGTAACTGAACTGATATACAACACGCTCAAAACACTGCATCTAAAAATTTCAATTTTTAATATGTCACTTATTAACAAATGGATGCACATCCACAGAAAGTTGACAACCCACTAGTTGCCTTAGTCTAAGTAGCACAGACATGAATATGTGACACAACACAGACACACCAACACGGCGATTTAAAAAAAAAAAAATATGATACGAAATGAAGCATTACTATGAAGAGATTCATCATATAGGTCACGTTCAGAAGGTTCATGAAGTGTTTTAAGAAATGTCTATGAAGTGTCCAATATTTTGAATTTAATTTTTTAATTAAGACACATTAAAGGAATGCCGGACCCAATTTTAGGACTCATATCCCACATGACAAGCCTCCTCCAGAGAAGTGTTTGTTCTTCTGAAGCATTGGTAGTTCCATATAAGGTATAGTTACAACTGTTTTATTGCTATTTCTAGCACTTGCCTTTATTCCAAGTGCAAGTGGTTGTCTTATCAAGTGTTGTTGATACAGCACTCTTTTCTCCCCTTTTTGTTAAATTGCCACGTGAGATACCCCTCCCTCTCTTGTAAGTACACTTTGTATGTTTATGGGGTACATCCTGTTTAATTCAGATATTTATTAGGGACTTCTCAGATAAACAGATATTTGTATCTCTCTCTCAGACCAAATACAACAATCAAACCATCAAAAGCAGCACCCTGAAATCCAGTCAAGCTATATTACAAACACCAAGCCATCATCTAAGGAATAGTTCATTTTTTCCCAAATTTTGCTTGTTACTCTCCTTGGACAGGGACAAATGTGAAACACCCAGAATACATCTCAAAACTTGCTTGTCTTCTTTACTCCAAGACTTAAAGTGACACATAAAAGGGCCTCTTTCACATAAGAGAAAGAAGCTGGCTAACCAAAACAAATTGCCCTAGTCGTAAAAGCACACAGACAATGAACCAGCACCCAATTCACTCATTTCAAGTCTGAGTTATGCTTATCACACTTATTTGTCAAAAGACACAAATTCAAACTTTTAAAGCAATATACTTAACTTAAAAAAATAAATAAATAAATAAGCAATATACTCAATCTTTGAAGTTCTGCAAAATACTAAGATCAAAGGAGAAACTTCAGAAGAACCTTCACCGCCTAGCTTAAAACTATGGGGAAATCACAATCCTTCTCAAAAAAAAAAAATAATTCAATTCAATGGTAAATCTTATACACTTAAATAATTAAATTCATAAACTTTTTCATTAATCTGTAATTTTTGTTAATAAATACTACTGAAGTGTAATTTCCCCTAAAACAATCAACTGCCAGACTAGAAACCAGCAAAAAAATTACAGAACTGAAAAAGTAGCAGATTTGATTCCACTTAACTCTACTGGCCTAATACTAAACTCAAACAGCAAGGTAACAACTGTTTGATTATATCTAGCTCCCATTCCTGAAAACGCCTACAAAATATTAAACCTGCTCTTTCAGTTCAAAAACCATGGCAGCAAACTATTAATCTCAACATTTGTAACCCAAAACTCAAAATTTTATCTCATAAATGTTTTCCACGTGCTTTAATGAGTGGATATGCATGAATGTTCACATAATCAAATCATCGAAGTAATCCCCAGTGAAAAATGACAGTCTTCTGCACTGAACATGTCCCACTAGACAACTGTAGAAAAACTAAGAACTTGCATCATCAAATTTGAAGAATTTATCAGAAAAAGTAAATCAAATACCCAAAACTTGTCAGATTGTCCTCCCTAATAATACCAATGACAACATATTCGTAAAGGCATATTTGATTATCACATTATAAATGCTTCTCTTGGTTTTTTCAAATCAATTTTTTTCAATAACACAAAGCAATTACCAGATTCCAAAAGGAGGAACACATTTAAGAAGATCAAAATCTAGAAATTCAAGCCAAAAGAGACCATAAGATACATAGCAAACAAACATCTTCAAACAGATTACACAAAAATGTAGAGAGAGAGAGAGAAATATACCAGGATGTGATATGGGGTTTGGGAGAGAAGAAAATGAGACCAGGACACTTGTGCTGAGATCGGATCTGGTAATCTCTGAGTTGTTCGACGAGTTTGGAACGAGTTATCATATCTTCGGAGACCAACGACCTAGAAACAGAAACTCGAATGACTCCAAATTTTTTCCCAATTCTATGGAATTTGACTTGAATTCGAACAAAGAGTTTGAATTTCCAGTGATAGATCGGAATTCAAATTGCATACGCAATGAATCAAGAATTGAAGTTTGGGGTTGGGTTGTTTGGTGGCTACTGATATTGAAACACCACGAAGAGTGATAACCCAGAGCCTAACAGTGACTAATTTTGAGAGCTAGGTCATCTTCAACTCGAATGGTGTTTTTCCATCTGTTCGTGATTAGGGCTGAGGAAAGTATCAGTAGTAAGTTGTCGGCGTGGTTTTGAAAATCGGATCGGACCGGTCGGTTCGACCGGTTATCGATCGGAATTTTAATTCAAATATATTTTTTAAATTGTTCGAATTTAAAAACTTATTTATTTAGGAAGAATCGAAAAACCGACGGTTGAACGGTCGGTGAAATTGAATTTTTTTTTTGTGATTCCTTCTAACTTTTTTTTAATCTTTCTTTCATATTATATATATATATATATACATATATATAAAAGAATATAAAAAAATTTTAATTGGTAACTCTCTTTTAAGGATATCCTCTTATGAATTCTATTAAGAGTTTAAAATTATTGTGAAAATCTTTACCTATTTATAAGAAAAAAAATTCTTTCAAAAAAATTAAAAAAATTCATGTGGGATTCAATCAAATGTATTGGAGGAAATACTAAAATTTTGATATCTCTCTAAAATTTTTACTCTCTTTTTAATCAAATTATTTGAATTAAAATTATATGGAAAGAATATTGAATATTTGATTTCTTCTTCTAAAATTAAAATTAATATTATTTTAAAATATATTATTATATTTTTCAGTAAAAAAATATTAGGAGAAATATTTAAGATAATTTCATATTTAATTTTTTTTAATTGATAGTTTTATTACTTATATTTTTATTTGAATATATTTATTATGTCATGGTTTGATTTCAGTTTAACTCGACAATTGAATTGATGACCCGTCCACTCGATCCCTTTTTCGATTTGCTAACTGATCCGATTATTAAAACATTTGTCGAATTATCCTAGTCATACGTCACAGAGAACCCCCATTAAAATATGAAAATTATTTAATAAGTGTTTACCATGTTGTTGTTAAGGATTTAAAATTAATGAAATGTAACATTACTCCTTTTTAAATATAATTCGAATTATTTTAAGAGTATTGTTATTCTAAGATCAAAAAATAAATTCAATTTTTAAAGTCAATCATGCGACAATCAATCACGTAAAGGCAACGTACTGTCTCATATTTTTTTTAATTATCAACTAATTATATAATTTATACACATCATTAAATCTAAAAAATGAGTTAATAAAGTGAACTTGTATACTATTATTTTTCTTAGGTCAAGATTACAATTGGCCTTAAAAAGTTTCACATCCATTTTATAATTTTTATTTTTATTTTTTATAAATTTATATATCACAAAACCTTCATTTGATTAAATATTTTATCTTTGTCATTTTGCATATATCAAATTTTTAGTCAATTAAATTCTATAGATCTTTTATTTAGATGGTGTTTCATGCCATGAATTTTGAAGAAATATCAAATTGTGAAACTACAAGTACATTTTATTTGATTTAAAAAACATATAACAAATATCTTGGTAAAATACCAAATGAAGGTTACGTCTTGTCGGATCCACTCATAAAATGGTATCCAAATGCCGATAAAAATAATTCAAATTCCCCTGTGAACTAAATTTAATTGTATTTTTTGATGAGTCAGGTTAAAAATATTTAAATTTCCTTATATAACAAGTTTGGCCTAAACGCGATTAACGAGTTAGCACATAAACTAAGCCCAATGGTCCAAAATTAAGCCTACCTTTGAAGTATTTTTTGGTATAATTTTTAAAAAATTTAAAACTTGTTACTTGTTACTTGTTACTTGTTTGTTTTGTATTTTTACTTTAATTTTAAAACTTAGACTTGGGATTATTTGAATGTAATTAATTTAGTGACTTTTTAATTAAAATATAAGTTGAAAGTATAAAAAATATTTGAGAATGACGTGAAAAAAGGTAGAGATAATGATTTTTTTTTTTTTGACATTTTTATATGATTTTTTTAAATAATTTTTTAATTTTTTAATCAATTGCTAACCATCCTATTAATCCAACTGAGCCAGTCGGGCCAGAGTTTGGGCTTCGATCGAGGGCCGGGCCGGGCCGGGCGGCGTACGGTTGAGCGAGATAAAGACCCTTTTAGAACCCAAAAAATGTACAAACTGAAAGGTGAATGGGAGATGAATATAGTATAAATAAATGATATATAAATTTATTTTTTAAATTTAATAATATATAAGTGATATAATTAATTAATAATTTCAAATATATATATAAATAATATTTTTAATTTATTAATTGATTATCATCGCTGTGGGGATATATTTTCTGAGTACCAATACGTGGCCAAGGTGATGCCGACGTGTCAGCCGAGGTGCCACGTGTCCTAATTGTTATGCTGAGGTCATCTCAGATAGGCCGAGGTTACCTCCGAAGATATCGGAATTCGAGATAAGCGGATGAAGGGCAAGAGTCCTAGAATGAGAGAAGACTTCAGTTTGTATTAAGATAAGACTTTTAGAAAGTTTATCCTAATCTTACCGGGAGTCTAAGATTAGCAGTAATCCTAAGTCCATCGAAGTTAGGCTTCTATGGGGACTAGGTTTATGTTGGCTATAAAAGAGATGTACCCCCATGGGTCTAAGGTACGCTTTTGATACTCAAGCTTGTGAATTTAACACTTGATTTATTTTTTAGAGATATACTGACTTGATCGTCGGAGTGCCCCCGGGTGGACGAACCACCGCCGGAATCTTCTCTTTCTGTTGCAGGTCAGCCAGGTGCCATCTATTCTGCCGGTGCTTTCCAGCTGGTTACTAAGCGGGTAGTGTGGTCAGAAAATCACTCATACAATTTGGCGCCGTCTGTGGAAAAAAAAAAAGAATAGATGGCTAATGACGGACAGAAGGATCAGATTGGAGACAACGCTCCTGCTAGGAGTGGGAGACCTATCAACCTCGACGTTGAAGGGGACAACCACAACACAGAAACTCGTGACCAGAGTCACAGAGTGAAAGACGCTGGCCAGAAAGGTGACGCACCAAAGACAACAGATCGAAACAGATACTACAACAAAGATGACCTCCAGATATGGAAGGATAGATACCTGCGGAGGAACGAAGACCCTTCCAGAAGGGATGCAAAGACAGGGGGCATGAGCGCTCCCAAGGAGATAACATTCAAGTATAGAAGAACTCATTCTAAGTGAGCAGATCTCGGATTCCAGATCTTGGATCCTGGATCCTAGAAGACATGATCTTGGCCTAGATGAGTAGGTCCGAGAAGAGAAGAGCTCAACCTGAGTGAGCAGGTCCAAGATTCTAGCAGACAAGATCTCGGCACTTAAGACCGAGAAGAGAAGAGCTCAGTGAGCAGATCTCAGATCCCAAAAAATAAAAAAAGAAAACACATAAGGTTGGATTGTAGTTAGCCAGGTTGAAGACCTTTTATAAAGTTCGCAAAGGAGTATGTGGAAGCTATGCAAGGGGCAGAGAGAAGAAGAATATGTTTACCACTTGTTGAAATTTGTAGCAATTTACAAGTTGGTTAAACCGATATGATATTTACCATTTGTTGAAATTCTGTGTGAATTTACAAGTTGGTTAAATCGATATGATGTTTACTACTTGTTGAAATTTGTAGCAATTTACAAGTTGGTTAAATCGATATGATGTTTACCACTTGTTGAAATTTGTAGCAATTTACAAATTTAAGTTAAACCAAAATCATTGTTTAAACACTTGTTGAAATTTGTGGACAATTTACAAGTTGAAGTTAAACCGAGAGCATTGTTTAACACTTGTTGAAATTTGTGGACAATTTCAAGTTGAAGTTAAACCGAGAGCATTGTTTACCACTTGTTGAAATTTGTAGCAATTTACAAGTTGAAGTTAAACCGAAATCATTGTTTAAACACTTGTTGAAATTTGTGGACAATTTACAAGTTGAAGTTAAACCGAGAGCATTGTTTAACACTTGTTGAAATTTGTGGACAATTTACAAGTTGAAGTTAAACCGAAATTCATTGTTTAACACTTGTTGAAATTTGTGGACAATTTACAAGTTGAAGTTAAACCAAGAGCATTGTTTAACACTTGTTGAAATTTGTGGACAATTTACAAGTTGAAGTTAAACCAAAATCATTGTTTAAACACTTGTTGAAATTCTGTGTGAATTTACAAGTTGAAGTTAAACCAAGATGATGTTTAACACTTGTTGAAATTCTGTGTGAATTTACAAGTTGAAGTTAAACCGAGGTCATATTTAACACTTGTTGAAATCTTGTGTGAATTTACAAGTTGAAGTTAAACCGATGTGATATTTAACACTTGTTGAAATTCTGTGTGAATTTACAAGTTGAAGTTAAACCGAGATGATGTTTAACACTTGTTGAAATTCTGTGTGAATTTACAAGTTAAAGTTAAACTGAGGTCGTATCGGAAGAAGATTGATTTGAACACTTGTTGAAATTATGTGTGAATTTACAAGTTATAGTTAAACCGTGGTCATATCGAAAGGAAGATGGTTTAACACTTGTTAAAATTTTGAGAAAAATTTACAAGCTGAAGTTAAACCGAGATTATGATAAAGGATGATGATTAAAACACTTGTTGAAATTTTTGAAAAATTTACAAGTTAGAGTCAAGCTCAAGCAATATTTGCGTACTTGCCGAGACTACCAGGTTGTCAAAACTTGAAATATGAAAAACTGAAGTCTTGATAGAAGACATTGAGAAAGTGACAAGTCTTAAACAACACTTGTAAAAATATTTGTTACAATATTTTCAAGTGTTAAGACAAGGCCGAGATGAGCAAGATTAAAAGTTGTGACAGAGGTATTTTACCCGAAGAGATTGCACAGTCAAGGTGTACTTTGAAGACATGCAAATTATTCTAAGTGTAGAATCATACAAGAGCAAAAAAAAGAAGACATTCATTCAAAGAAGAAATTAGAGAAATACATTTAAAGAAGAAAGAAGGCACTTCAGCCTGAATATTAAAAAATAAATTATTCAGACTACAAAAATGGCACGTCGGCCGGATTAAAAGCATACAAAGAAGGACAAAGTACAAGGTACAAGGTACAAGGAGTAAAAGAAGGAAACAAAACTACTCGGCATCAATGGCAGGATATAGAAGACAGTTGGGAAGACTTCTCAGCAGCCTTCTCGGCCTCGAGCTCAGCATCGATCGCCCGAAGAGTTTGATTAAAGCTCTTCTTGGCGATTGGCACCTCGAAGTTTGAAGGCAAGGATTGAAAGCAAGAATTTGGAAAAAGACACAGAAAACAGAAACAAGAATGTAATTCGTAATCAAGAATGGTGATGAAGCTATCAGGAAATCAAGACAAAAAGATTGCACAGACGTGTCAAGCCAAGAACAGTGACAGAAATCAACAGATGTGTGAACAGTGTGTATTCAAGAAGATGAGTTGGAAACAACTGGTTAAACAACAATGGTGATTAACAATGAAGCAGAGCTTCTTGGAAAGCAACAAGAAATAAAACCATGAGGAACAGTGGCTTACCAGAAAGAGGGAAGCCGGAATGAGAATTGCCAAAATCCGACGACGGATGCGAAAATGACAGAATGACGTAAGCTTCACCGGAGGAGAGGAACGAAAACAGTTGTAGAGTTTGAAAGCTTGGAACAATGACGGATTTAAGCAAAAGATCTAGAAAGAGAAAAAACCAGAGGATTGAATAAAAAAAAAGAGAAAAATCAGAGTCAAGAAGACGACAAAGTTCAAGAATAAAGCCAAGTGCACAGGCACTAAGTAAGTATGTGAAGAACAAGAAAGTAATGACCCAGACACGATGCTAGCAACAGAAAGTGGATATGGCAAGAACAGTGCCAGGCGTTCAAACAATTCAAAACTTGAAAACAGACGAAAATAGAAGACAACATAGGGCAAGTAAACGGATTCAGAAGATTTATGAAAGATTGAGCTTAATAAAAGAGTTTATGAACCTACCAAGAGAAATGAACGCCGATATGAAGATCGCCAGAGTCAAATAGATGACTGGAAGTCGGGAACCCACCGAAGAATGTGAGTGGAGCAGTTACAAAGCTCTTGGAGTTTACGAATTAATGGAACAAGAACCTCGGCTAGGAGGTGTGATCTCGAGTAGCTTGGAAAGCATAAAGCTTGATACTTGACAGAAGTGGACAGTAAAATCCAGGGAACTTTGAGGTCGGCGAGTTTGATCTCGGACAGAGGGGCACAAATGAACGAACAGTGTAGGTTCCATCACCTCAGAATGCCGAGGTAATAGAACCTCAGGGGCAGTTGTAGGGATATATTTTCTGAGTACCAACACGTGGCCAAGGTGATGCCGACGTGTCAGCCGAGGTGCCACGTGTCCTGGTTGTTATGCCGAGGTCATCTCGGATAGGCTGAGGTTACCTCCGAAGATATCGGAATCTGAGATAAGCGGATGAGGGACAAGAGTCCTAGAATGAGAGAAGACTTCAGTTTGTATTAAGATAAGACTTTTAGAGAGTTTATCCTAATCTTACTTGGAGTCTAAGATTAACAGTAATCCTAAGTCCATAGAAGTTAGGCTTCTATTGGGACTAGGTTTATGTTGTCTATAAAAGAGAGGCACCCCCATGGGTCTAAGGTATGCTTTTGATACTCAAACTTGTGAGTATAACACTTGATTTATCTTTGAGAGATATACTGACTTGATCGTCAGAGTGCCCCTGAGTAGACGAACCACCGCCGGAATCTTCTCTTTCTGTTGCAGGTCAGCCAGGTGCCATCTATTATGCCGGTGCTCTCCAACTGGTTACTAAGCGGACAGTGTGGTCAGAAAATCACTCACACAATCATCAAAATTAAAAATTAAGCCTAATTTTTTATGTTAAATAGAAATGTTCGACAGTTAATTAATGCATTGCGATACATGCATAATACAGTGAGTTTAACGCCCGAGAGAGAGTTCGATAAACAATATAGTTCGTTACTCACAGCTCGCGGGAGAAAGGAAAGACAGAGAGAGAGAGAGAGAGATGGGGACGAGAGAGAAGGATAGAGATCTAGAACGTCTGATACCTGTTGGAGGACTTGGGATCCTTGAGAATGGAGGCTCTAAATCATCATCATCTTCCTCCGCATCCCCTTTGCCCTCCTCTTCTCATCACTCCGGCAAAGAGGTCTCTTCACGCTTTTTCTCTCTCTCTCTCTCTCTCTCTCTCTCTCTCTCTCTTGCATACACACACATTATCGCATGTATCTTCACTCAATTTTATATCAATTCCTTTTCTTTATTTTTTATTTTATTAATCCGTTTCGTAATGTATGCATTTCTCATAATGTGGATGTCATTGTTCGTGATTCTAGTTGATGGATCAGTTATCAAGCTTTCGTCAGTTTTGATTCATCGATATTTATTGAAAGAGGTTATTGAATAGTTGATTTTATCAGGGCTTTAATTTATTTCCTACAGAGAGAAATATTGGGCATTTTCACTAAAAATATATTTTTTGATTAAGAAAAAGAAATGCTCCATGTAGTTGAACTCATTAGAATTCTTTACTGTTACATTAGTGTTAGTTCTCATTGCTTGTATAAGCAATGTCAAGTCTTTCGCGGGTTGAAAAACCAGCAGGTATTGAGAACTTTGCCATGTTCTCTGATTTCGCTATGCTGTCATAATTTGATGAAATTTTATGCAGTGATCAAAATATCCAAGTTATGCACATAGAATAAATTTGAATAGCTGAAATAAGTGATTCACAATAGCTGAAATCTTATTGAGAGTTGAGACTAGGTTTTGTCAGAAGAATGGTTCACAGGGATTCTTTTGTACATGGGCATATCCTCACAAGTGCTTAAAAATCTGAGTACTATGATTGAAAGGACTTTTTCTCTTATTTTCTTGTGCAGGCATTTTACAAAGTATTTCGTAGCTGGGCTTCAAAAAAGTTTATGTCAGGATGGTTAGTTCTCTGTTGCCTAAAATTCCATTTGATCTAATCATTTCATTCAAGTTATCTTATAATTTTCAATTTTATGACCGAAATGATACTTTATTCTGCTTACAACTCTCCTCTTTTAAACTCCTCATTGGCTTGTTCTGCTATTGTTAGTGCTCTTTGTGATCATAATTTTGACAGGGAAATTTTATACTGGATTTTTTACTATTCTGTATGTTGAGACCAATATGAGTGATTTATGTGCGCCTACTCTCTTAAAAAGCAATAATTATATTGATATATTAGCTTGTCAAATCATATTGTTGTATTAGAGTGTCAATTTTTCTTAATCAGTGCAGAGCCCGGAACTGCTTCATTAGTTCAAGTAGTTAGGACTTGAGTTGCAAATGCTTCCGACAATTTTGAAAGCCTATCCAACTAAATTCTTTCCATACACGTCTTTCCTTGCAAAGGACAATGTTGCCCAAGCCATGTATATAGGATAGGTCCATTCTTTTGTACTGCTTGATAAATATCCTGATCTAAGAGATATGCTCGCATGGGCTTCGATTACATAAATAGCGTAACTGAGCTCAACTCAAGAAGCCTCAATACCAATCTTGGGGAGGTATTAAAAAGGTATATTCCTTGAGAAAAATATGGTTACCATCTTGACCCTGTTTATCCAATGTAATCTCCTCCATCCTTTCAATTTGCATTATCAAATTGAAATGCGTTTGTTAACTGGAAAAGTGTTGAATATTGTGCAAGTAATATTCTGTCGGGAAAGGAACCATTACATTTCCCTACAAGAAGGAATAGAAAATGAATGTAGCATGAACCACAAGTTCAGAACAATGGAGAAGCTAATTAGACTTCAATGAAAAAGATAGAAAAAGAAAAAGGAAAGCAGCCAAGCAGATGGTATCGAGTAATTTGTTAAACTTATCCCATTTTTGGAATCTAAGGCCTTGAATATCTATAACATCCTTAGGCCCTATTACTATTATTTCTTGAAGAAAGTATAAGCAACTTTCAAGAAGGAATACAGGGGAGAAGTCACAGCGCATTGATGTGAAAATATAAGTAATTGTATAACTGTTGCAGGTTCAAAATGATCTTCCATGTTTTGCAAGTTGTAACTTGGCCAATATTTGTGATAGGTGTTATGATAATTCCTAACCATATTGAAAAAATCACAATTGTGCATTTGTAACTTGGTATATGAGCTCTGCATGGTATACAAATTCAGGAGTCATTTTGAGCGATGCTGAGGGAACTAGAAGCCATCGTGTCTTTACTGCATTAATTGTAGACGTAATCTAAAGACCAGTCATATTTGCTTTGTATTTTTGTTTCCAATTTATTGTCATACATTCATCATAATCTTTCATATGAGTGTATTCTATCTAATATATTGCACCTAAACATCCTCTAAACATGATAAATTGAAATTTTTGGTGCATGATGAGTTTGACATTGTTTTGCAGTGTCATTTTACTTCCTATAGCAATCACGTTCTACACCACTTGGTGGTTCTTTCATTTTGTGGATGGGTTCTTCTCCCCAGTGTATGCTCATCTGGGTATCAATGTATTTGGTTAGTATAATGAACTTTTGAATTTTACAGTATCATACATTTGAACACTTGTAGTACTTATTGGTATTGAGGTTTGATTCAGTGACAAAGGCATTATCTAAATATGAAAATAAAGGTAACCAGAAAAAAAAGCCAATTAAAATGCAAAAAGTCAAGGATGATAATTTGTTGGCCATTAAATTAATGGCCAATATATAGTTGTTGATGTTTGCCAAGTCAAAATGGAGAAATGGCCATGCAACCTTCCTTAAAAACTATTGGTTTTGCTGTGTTAGTTTTTGTGAAAAGGAGTTATAAATTTTTTAATGGAAAAATGAACTTATTTTCTACAATTAGTCAATGATGGTAATTAATGGTTCTTTCTTGTTGCTCCGAGGTTTGAGCTACTTAATGAATGTCATACTCTAATTTCTATACTAATTAGCAGGTCTTGGGTTTGTTACCTCTATCACTTTTATCTTCTTGGTTGGTGTCTTCATGTCTTCATGGTTGGGAGCTTCTGTTCTTGGTTTGGGAGAATGGTTTATCAAGAAAATGCCCCTCATGAGCTATATATATACTGCATCAAAACAAATTAGTGCAGCAATATCACCAGGTGAACATTTTTCAATCCAAATTCTAGTGTCAGCATATCTGATCCTAAATCGACAATGTAAATCCCTCTTTCAGATCAGGGTTCCCATGCTTTCAAGGAAGTGGCCATCATAAGGCATCCACGTATTGGGGAATATGCATTCGGATTTATCACATCTACCGTTATTCTGCGTAAGAGCTCAGGAGCAGAAGAGCTCTGCTGCGTTTACGTCCCGTCCAATCACCTTTATCTTGGAGACATTTTTCTAATCAATTCAAAGGATATTATGAGACCTAATCTCTCTGTTCGAGAAGGGATCGGTAAGAATTCAATACCTAAATATAAACATGTGCAGATCTGCTGGAAATTTAAAATTCAAGTAGTGTAGTTTTTTATATTTTGTATGGTGCAGAGATTGTCATCTCTGGAGGCTTGTCCATACCACAGATATTGACTACAACAGATGCGCAGACCATTCTTTCGCCAAGAGTTGGGAAATTTGCCATCCCACAAGTTTAATGGTGGTTTCTAAATGGTGAAAACTTTGTTTTATATTCTTGAGAAAACATAAAATGTATACGGATATGAGGCAGTTTAACAATCACTAACATGAACTAGTCCAGAATCCTAGATTATTAAAGAGAGTTTTGAGAAAGTTCAGACTTCTATATATGCTAGGAATCCTCAGACTGTTGATTTTGATGTTCAGAAAGAGTTCATGTCTTAGGGTTTTTCTTGACTTTCTTTTTATGGTGATTGTAAACAAAGGTTGATATGCTTTACATGTTGTTTGCGACTGTAAATTGGCTGGCCAAGACATCTCCAGTGAAGGGTAGTAATTATATTTAGTGTTTCTTCTCTTTGCTGTGGTTTACTGGAACATGAAGGCATTGTCATCTGAATAAATTAACCATGTGTTTTACATTTCTGCTACTGTGTTCTCATTCTGACTCACATTCAGCTACAAAACTGAATTTTTTTCCCCCGGTTTTTCATGGTTCATTTTGGTTGCTCCATGTTGTGTTGATGACGCACTGACTTGGCCCAAAATTGATAGGAAAATAGACTGAGATTATAGAATGCACTCTTTCTACCATTTTTCCTTTTCCTCTTTTTTTTTTTTTTTTTTTTTTTTTTTTTTTTTGTTTTTTGTTTTTTTTGTTTTTGTGTGTGCGTGCGTGTATGTGTAGGATCATACCGTATCATGTCATCCTGCCCAAATAACTGTTATGCTTGAGAGATGTTGAATGGGAAAGAAACCCTACTCTGCATGATTTTTTAATGTGTATTATTTTTCAATCGGTAGAATGATAATGAGAGAGGAAGCCGCATCACACTAGGCTAACCCCTTAGTTTGCATGATTTTACTTGTATGTTATTCTCTGAATTTTTGTTATCAACATGAAAAATGAAGTTGTTGCACCAAACAAGGTAGCCCAAGCACGCACAAATGTAAGGTTACATTTGGATATGGATTTCAAATGGATGGATCTAACACGACTCGTTCAAGGAGTACAATCTTTTAATTCAATGAATAATTTTAAATGTAAAATCTAGATATCAATAATGGTTCGAGAGCTTTATATTTATATATAAGAAACAAATTCGTTAATATAATTATTTTACTTATACAAGAATCTCAACAAAATAAAATTTTCTTGTATCTATTGAATTTCATACTCTAAAACTATCAAATTTCCTCCAATACTTTTCTTAAAATTTTATGAAATTTATGCTGTGTTTGGTTGGGATATTTCGGAAGGGATTTGGAAAAGGAAAGGGAAAAGGTGTATGAAACTATGTGAAATTTAGATATATTTTATTCACATTTCACCTATCATTTCTATTTTCTTTTCCAAATTCCTCATCAAATCCTCTAACCAAACATAGCATTAATGTCTCATTTAATTTCGGATTCACACATTGAAATAAATTCTTAGATGAATTTACCAAAAAGTAAATATTAATAAATGTTCTTATAACATTGTTTAATATTAAAAATTATGTTAAATTTTTTTTGAAAATTGAAATATGTGAGTCCCCCTTCCCCATTATTTTAAAAGAGGATGAATCATAAAGTATGAAACAGGAGAGAGTGACATGATTTGTTGGTGTTTAAGATTTAACTTTATAATTCACACCAAAGAATCAACATCCGTTGTCGTCCAGCGGTTAGGATATCTGGCTTTCACCCAGGAGACCCGGGTTCGATTCCCGGCAACGGAATTCGTTTTTGACTTTTTATTTATTTATTTATTGTTTTTTACTTTGATAAATCACACTTTACCCTAAGCATTTTTGTATTTATATTTGGCTAAGAATTTTTTAATTTATGCTAAAAGTTAACTTATATATAAAATTAAATAAAAAATGGCATAATAATAATCATGTTGTATAAAAATATTTTATTATATATAATTTATATTTTTAATATAAATTCATATTTTAATATAATAATATATTTTTTATGTCATGTTATTATAGATAATGTGACAATTTTTATTTAATTTCAAACAGAAACTAATCATAAGAATAAATTGAGAAAATTTTAAAGCAAAAATGGATAAAATTAAATTTAAAAGAAAAAAAAAATGATCATAGATAGAGGGCAAAGTGTAATTTACCAAATTTGTTCCATAGAAAGGATCTCCTAACCGTGCCTACTCTTCTGTATCACGTCCACCGATTACCAACACAAACCGAAGCTCCACTATTTAGACTGTATTTATCGTAACTCTTTCATGATCGTTTTCATGAAAAAATTTTTATGATCCCTAACTTTTCATATATATATATATAAAGCTTAACTGAAAATTTGTTTGATTGGTTAACTTCAAAGAACTTTTTTTTTTTTGGTTATGGAAAATTGAAAAAACAGAAATTGACACAGAAAACTTGTTTGATCTATTGATTTTGGGACTTGCATTTTGGAAACACCATAATTCTTAGCCAACACTTTTAAATTGTTTTTCAGAATTTTCTGAAGGAAATCCACAGTAGATTTCCTTCATTTTAATAGAATTTGTAAGTTGTTAGCGAGTATCGTAGGTGGCGGCTAAGCCCATCCTTATGATTAGCAATGCCATTTTGAATGCTTGTTGTCTCAAGTTCATCATCTAAAATGATCCAATGCCACGAGGGTTTAAGACAAGTTTGCAATTCTCTCTTTACAATTGTGTATTTATTTATTTATATTATGGCCAAGTTTGGGTACTTCCAAAAAAGCTAAAAAGTCAAAAAATTACTTAAAAAGTTAAAAAGTTAACACTATTCACCAAAAGTCAACAATTACGGCTGAACAACTCCCAATTCAAATTTTTCCCTACAAATCAATTTTTATAATTTTTTATTACACATTTTTCAATAAAAAGTCAAAAAGTTAACCCAAACATCCATATTTTCAACCTCAATTTTTTAGTCCAAAAAGACAAAAAGTGCACTTTTTTTAGTCTTCCCAAACTTGGCCTATATGACTAACTTATCAGCTAATGTATTGGGAATAGGATTCTCTACCATACTTGAATGGCTGTGTTTTGAGCTTAAACCATCTACTTAAACCATAGTTGATTGTGTTTTAGGTTTAAACGACCTACTTAAACCAGTATTGCCGAGAATCTGATTTAAGCACGATGACATGCTTTGTGATGATTAGGCATAACCTAAGTATTAAAAGAAGAACCACAAAAGAAATGTAAAACCTTGGTATTTTCTACTTATATTGCACCAAATGATTGTTTTACAGAACTCTTAGAACAAAACTGATTGCCAATTTTCTCACATAACTAATGAGACTCACCAAAACACGATAGACCCTGCTATTGAGGTTTTAGCAGACACTGGTAAAATGAATTTTGCATCTATAAACATAAATAAGTTACAATCTTTGCTTGAAAACCAATGGACAAATACTTGACTGACTATGTAAAGAGAAATGTAGTGTGCATGAAGTTACTCTGAATGAGAAATTCCACAACCATAGAAATGCAAATCATATTTAAGACTGGTTACATAGATTGTCAAACCCCATGTACTCTTGATTCTCCAGCTTCTCCACCATATTTGCTATTCCCACACCGCCTGTAATTAAGAATTAAAAAGTGATCATCAGCACCTTACTTGTTTGCAAAAATATTGAGCACCTTCGTTTAATTAACATAACCTGCATACCTAAACTTATCGCGCTCACAAAGATTGTCAGAGCCAGTATGAAGATGATTATGGATGCCCTTCCAAGTAGTCCTATGACTCTTCTCACTACATGCTGACCAGTAAAAGCAGCAATTGTAGCTACTAAAACAAAATAAGCAGCTGCCACAGATAGTAATATAGAAAGTATGAGGTTACCTTCAGGAAGTAACACAATATCATTTAATCTTATCTGTTGATGCCACCTACCATATGGGACTGGGAAACGTTTCAGAAGGTAATATTGTACAACTGACATGGAAGACGAGAAGACCATTGCAAAGGTTGATGTTGCACTTGCCACCTGCTAAACGAAACAACTTTGTCAAAAAATTTACTGTATTTGTTAACTGTGATGAGAACATATCATTTGGGATTGTCAGATTGGATGCCTGAGTATCATTAATACTAATGGCAGTCAAATTTTCAATTACTTGACTAGGCAATTTAATTCTGTTTGGCTGCTGATTTGAGTTGCAGTTAGGATATCCATTAGTATCAGTGATTAATGAATTACTAGGTTGAGAAGGTGCCGATAATCTCATTTGCCTTTTCTGCATAGCATTAATTTTGGTTGGACACTTGCTCTGCAAATTGGGAATTCAATTTCTTCCCTTAAACTCAACCTATTTACTCCTCCATTGATGACATATGAGTCTAACAATGTTTACAACAATTCTGATGAAAATGGTAGACTGATTACTGGTTGTATCTGTACAATTTCATTTACAATCTGTATTGTTCAGTATTTGGGCCACGCTCTAACAGTTTCTCTTGTGTCCCCATGCTTTTTGGAAATGCTTTGCAGTAGCAGATGCAAGAGTGAGTATTAATTAAACATACCTGAGGAGGAATTCCCAATTCTAGGAAAAGGGGTCCCAAGATGAAGCCTCCTCCTAGCCCAAGCAATCCGCCCACCATGCCAGCTACTATTCCGCAACAACAGTAAAGAAAAAGCATGTGTGCCTTCCAGTTTGTGATTTCTTTACCCTTGGAAGCAATCACCCTGGTGCCTTTGTATAAGCATACGGCTTCATAAAGCGTAACAGAGACAGCAATTGGTACCTATATAGTATGAAACTATTAGTTTGAACTGATTTAACACATTGCTTGTATATTTATATCAAAAACTGATTTAGCAAAAATGTGCAACATGTTATCTGTTGCACATTTAAAACATTTTCTTCACATAGGCTTGTATAGAACTGTCATTTATACAAGATTCGAAGATTTTAGAGAGGAGCAGCCAATAGAGCTAAT
The DNA here is from genome assembly GCF_055761805.1 of Camellia sinensis. Lineage (NCBI taxonomy): Eukaryota > Viridiplantae > Streptophyta > Magnoliopsida > Ericales > Theaceae > Camellia > Camellia sinensis. Next base: position 226,957,955 of record NC_138961.1, on the reverse strand, counting down.
TCCTTGCCAATAAAGGTAAGATGTCATTCTGGTCCTAGCTTGTCACTACCAAATTACTCTAATCTACAAAATCCATTTCTTCCTTGAGAGCATCTACTTGGGAATTGTACGGGAAAGAAATAAACCTTCTTGTATAATCCTGTTGATCAAGTCTGCGCTCCTCCGTACGTCGTCGCTTTATCACCTGAAAACACAAACGTGAGCTAGCCGGCGGGTGTGTGCTGGAAACCTCTCCGATGCCTAAGTCAGTAAGCTTGACAAATAGACAAAGCTCTGTGTATTCAGAAAGCAAAATTGTGTGTTACCTCTCCAAAGGTGATGTTTGTGAGCTTTTATAGGTTTCATGTGGCATAATCCTAGTAGGACTTCTACTCCTCCATGCAGAGTCCTCCTAGGATTCATACCCCTGAAAGATAATGCTTATCCTCCAACACCCCCATCACTGCTTAAACCAAGTGAGATGGTTATTACCATGGCCGAACTCCCACATGACCGAAGTAATCATGGCTATGCTGAGCCACAGAGTAAGCCGTACTATCCTTAGTTCGGTTCTTCCTTCTCCTCTTTATCTCGGTTCTCTTATGTACAAACCATGGTATGTTTAGACCGAGCTACCGAGTAGCAAGGTTCTGATCGTTCTAACCACAATACGCCATGACCGGACTAACTTTGAGACCGGCCTAACTCCTAGTTGCTTCCGGACCGGAGTAACTTTACATTCCTCGGCCGGAGTAATTTTGTACCTCTCTCAGGCCGGAGTAACTTTTACGGCCTTTTTACTCAGCCCTTCGTATTGTGGGCCATAATGACATCTCCCAGCTCGGCCCAATTTTTACAAAAATTACCCTCTCAATTGCCCCTTAATTCCATCTGCGCAGCATGATAGGGATTACCTGTCTATCAACCGGGCTGAAGTTTTTTAAGCCTTTCCAGCCGAGCTAAAACTTCTTAAGCCTTCCAGCCGAGCTAATTTTACACCGGGCTCTGCTTGTCCGGTCAAAACGTCTCCTCAATCACAGTAACTGAATCGTCTCTCATTCCTGGGACACGTGGCACGCACTGATTGATTGAGGACGGCTGTCACGCCGTCTTCGTACTTCGTGAAATTTGAACAGTCCCGCCTTTTTTTCCTTTACCTAAAACGAGTCTCATTATTTCAACACACTTTATAACTTCTCTCTCTCTGAGCCTCCATTGCTTTTTCATTTTTTGAGCTCGTGTTTTGCTGCCTTTCGCTTCCATCTTTAGTTTCTTGCTTCTTCTTCTGGTTAGTATTGCACCTTTACTTTGTTTTTATATGTTGCTTTCTGTGTTCTGTTTTCTGTGTTTTTCCAAAACATTTTCTTCCATTTTGCTTTGCTCTGTACTCTTATGAAAAAAAACTTAACCATAGAACATATGACTATATGAAATATCCTGTAGAAAACTGGTTTTTGATCCAAAATCATGATGCAACCGAACTAGGATACTGTTTTAAGCTAGGTAAAAGTCTAGTCAGCGTACAACCGGACTAACACTTCACGTTTACACCAGTAGCTTTGAATAAGTCAAAACTTCTTGATAGTCCTTAGCCGAGGTAACCAACCGAACTAGGTTTGCACTTAGCCTACCGAGATACCTGAACTCCAACCGATCTAGGCCTTTGGGGCTAAACCAGTTTTCTTAATTTTTTAGATGGAACTCAGAAAGCTGCCCCTAGGCGATCAACCGGTCAAACAGAACCGTTTCCTCAACCGAGATATCTAGACGTTTGCCGAGCCCGAACTAGCAAAGCCTTGCTCAAACCGAGCTACAAATCACCTTGCAGAAACCGAGATAGATCCTGTAGAATCCACATAGCCGAAGTAGGGCTCCTATATTTTACCTTGCTTTTAATTTGTAGCACCACCCAATGATCTGTGCTTAACACCTTTGTTCTTTACTTTGCAGACTTAGGTTGCCCAGGCACTCCTCTGCGTGCTCAACCGAGCTACTGAGCGCAATTTTTGTACCGAACTAATTTATTCATAAATTATACAATAAATGGGAAAGTATAGGTATCTAGTAGACACTCCGGGCGGCCTAGCCGAATTCAGAAAAGACTACAATATACCCGATGACGTCCACCTGATTTTAGCCAAAAAAAATGTCATTCCTTGGGGCAATGAAAGCTTTGTCCCCTTCATCCTCTTATCCATAATTGAAACCGGACTACGATTTCCAGTCCAACCTTTAATTTGCGAGTTTCTTAGGCAAACTAGACTGTGCCCTACCCAACTATCCACCAATTCATACCGCATAATAATGGGAATAGCCGAACTAAACCGGCAAGCCGGTCTCAACCTTGGTCTGGCCGAAATCTTTCACCAATACTCCATTGGTTCGAAGGAAGACGGCTGGGTATACTATCTCAGAATACGCCGCCGTCGTGAGAAAATAATAAAAAACACACCGGATAAGGACTTGAATGACGACGATTTTTTCTGGGTGTCTGGGAACTTTGAGGATCACCGAGCCCAGATTCCTGGCCGAAGGATCAATTGGAAAAAAGGAGAACCCGGTATAATTACTTCGGTTTTCTTGCGTTCTTTTTTATATTTCGGTTTTTTAATCTTTCAACCGAACTAACAGTAGTCTTTTTTCGCAGATTCTGCGCACCTCCATTCTTTATACAGCTACCCAAATCTAGCGACTTTGCACGCCGCACTACGGTATCCAGAACGTAGTTGGGCTAAGCTATTAAAGTTCGAGCCGACCTACAGATACAGCGGCCGCTGAAAAGTGAGAGTGACCGACTTTCTGCTTGAGGAGGCCCCAGAACCGGACCCAACCTTGCCAGAAATCAGACTAATCCCACTAACTGCTGAAAAGGAAATGGCTAAAAGGAACAGAGTAAGGCGCTTCTAACCGAAACTAACAGACCCGAAGTACTGCCACCAAGCCAAACGCAGCCTGCCATTGTGGCCCTCCCTTCTCAACAGCCTTCTTCATCACGCCCCTCTAAGCGCGCCTGATCTACCCCGATCGAACAACAACTTGTGGATGAGGACGAATCCATCCCTCCACTAAGTCCTCAACCCATCCTTCAACCGGAGCAATCTGACCGAGCTGACTCCTCCAAATGGGCTCCAATTCTCACCTTTCAAGACCGAAATATCCAAGAGACTGATTCGGTCGTTGCTGAGAAGGATCACTTGATGGCTTTCAATCTAGCCAAGAGTGTTTGCCTTTCGAAAGATATGGAGCACCACAACAAGCAACTAAACACCGAGCTGAAGGCCATCCGGTCTTCAACAAAATCAATGATCCTGGTAAGTGGCTCTCCCTTTTCTTTGTCTAACTTCTCCCAACTGTCAGTCCGGCTAAAGAGAGTTACTACCCTTGCAGGCCATTCAGAAGAACAACATTGCACATAGGAAAGTGCTGGAGCTCCGGAAAACAACGAGACAAGCAATGGCGGAAGCCAAGGCAAAGACAGCCGAGCTTGAGAAAGCCAAGAAGCAGATAGCCGAGCTACAGTTCGAGAACGGTCGCTTGACCGGACTTGTTAGCTTGGCTGAAGCTGAAAAGCAAAAAATTGCAGCAATGGTGAAAGATAAATATTTGCGCGAGTTGGCCAAACTCGAAGGCAAAAAAGACGTCGAGGTAGCTGATCTGAAGAAGAAGGCCGGTGATGCCAACGCTCAAGGTTTCAAGGAGGCGGAGGGCCTCTACATTCCGCAGTGCGTGGGGGCGAAGGACTTATTCTTTAAGTGTGGCTGGAGGAGTGCTGTGGAACAGCTCGGCTGTGGGCCTGAAACCGAGGTCTACAATGCTCCACAGTACTTCATTCCAGCCTCACTAGCGGAATATGCTGCTTCGGTCCAAGAACAATTTTTGCAGGATTCAGATGATGAAGACGATGAACACGAACAAACTGTTACTCCGGTAGTCAACGAGCAAGTCAACGATCAATCAGCTCGGTTGGAGGCAACGGTTGAAGACCTGACTGTTGAGCCATCGACTGATATCGTTTTGCCAGTTGCTACTGAGACTGATCTTCCATCTGCAACCGGTGTTCAAGTTGACATTGACGCCGAAATTGAAGACCTTTTCACTTGATTTTGTACTTTTCTTTTTTGTTACTTCTTTACTCTTGTAACCGGGCTTATGGCCCCTCCTTTGTATTTGCTTTTTGATGAATGACAATTATCTTGAACTCTTACTTCGGTTGATCTGTATGTTTGTACTTGTAATGATTTTTCCATGATCTTTTTACCTGTTATCTCGGTTTTAGCTGGCCAATCTAACTAAGCTTACTAGCCAACCACTCTTCAGCCGACATAATTACTTCGGCTGAAGAGTACAAAGAGTTGGTTTAATCCAGCCAACCACTCTTCAGCCATATCCTTACTCCGGCTGAAGAGTACAAAGTGTTGGTTTAATCCAGCCAACCACTCTTCAGCCATACCCTTACTTCGGCTGAAGAGTACAAGAGTTGGTTTAATCCAGCCAACCACTCTTCAGCCATACCCTTACTTCGGCTGAAGAGTACAAAGGGTTGGTTTAATCCAGCCAACCACTCTTCAGCCATACCCTTATTTCGGCTGAAGAGTATAAAGAGTTGGTTTAATCCATCCAACCTATAAGTTAGTTTTTCCAACCAACTTAGAATAATGTTTGGTTATTCCGACCAAACGTCCTGCAGCCTGGATCCTTATCCTGGGCTTAGGAAGGGTGTTGGTTTAATCCAGCCAACCTCTAAGTTAGTTTTTCCAGCCAACTTAGAATAATGTTTGGTTATTCCGACCAAACATCCTGCAGCTTGGATCCTTATCCTGGGCTTAGGAAGGGTGTTGGTTTAATCCAGCCAACCTCTAAGTTAGTTTTTTCAGCCAACTTAGAATAATGTTTGCAATATTCCTAACTTCACTAAAGCTATCTTTTACAGAGAACAACTTATGCTGAAAAGAACCGATTTGTTTTATTGAGGAAAAAAAAAACTACACGTGTTTGAAAGCTAAAAATAAAATAACTTGAGATTGGCGGTGTTCCATGGTCTAAGGATTGCTTTGCCGTCCTTGTCTTCTAGGTGGTATGCCCCTTTGCCTGCTAACCCAACCACTTTGTAAGGACCTTCCCAATTAGGCCCTAGCTTGCCATCTCCTGGTATTAAGGTGTTTCCTATCACTTTGCGTAGTACCCAATCTCCGATCTTGAATTGTCTTGGATGTACCGTTTTGTTGTATTTCCTGGATAACTCTTGTTGGTATGAGGCAATGTGAACCAGTGCTCTTTCTCTTCTTTCTTCCGCAAGGTCAAGCTCCAATATTATGGCTTCTCCATTCAAGTCGGGATCAAAATTTTCGCTTCGAATTGTGGAGAGGCCAACTTCCAGTGGGATCACTGCTTCCATTCCGTAGGCTAAGGAGAATGGTGTTTCTCCTGTTGATCGTCGAGGTGTGGTGCGGTAAGCCCATAAAACATGAGGAAGTTCTTCCGCCCACTTGCCTTTTGCCTTCTCTAACCTTTTCTTCAGTCCATCCAAGACTACTTTGTTTGAGGCTTCTGCCTGTCTATTTGCTTGGGGATATGCCGGTGTAAAATTATAGAACTCTATTTTGTATTCTTCACAAAAGCCTCTGAAGATTCTGCCGTCGAACTGAGTGCCATTGTCTGAGATAAGGGTTTTTGGTATGCCAAACCGAGTGATGATATTTTGCTAGACGAATTTCTTCACGTCTCTTTCCTTGATCGATGCCAATGCTTCTGCTTCCACCCACTTTGTGAAGTAGTCTGTTGCTGCGAGAAAGAACTTTCTGTTGCCGGGTGCTGTTAGAAGTGGTCCTACTATGTCCAAGCCCCACATTGCGAAAGGCCATGGGCTAGTTAATGGTAGGAGTTATCTTGCTGGTTGATGTATTTGGTGTGCGAATTTTTGGCATTTCTCACACTTTTTCACATATTTCTCTGAGTCTGCCTGCATGTATGGCCACCAGTATCCTTGTGAAATGGCCCTGTAAGCTAGCGATCTTCCTCCTTGATGGCTTCCACACACCCCTTCGTGTATCTCGTACAAGAATGCTTCCACTTTGCTGGGGTGGACACACTTTAGATAGGGTCCTGAGAATGACTTTTTGTATAATGCCAAAGATGGGAAGAGCCAAAATCGCTGTGACTTTGCTCTAATTTTGTTGGCTTCTTTCTTTTCTTCTGGTAGGATGCCATCTTTCAAGAATAGTATGATAGGATCCATCCACGAGGGGCCTAGTTCTGTGCAACATACCTCTTCTGCTTCGGGGTCCTCAATGCTTGGTCTAGGTAGGTAGTCGATCAGTAGTGGATGAGGGATGGAGGTGTCTGCCATTGAGGCGAAGCCTGCTAGTTCGTCTGCTCTGCTGTTCTCCTCCCTGCCTACCTGTTCTATCCTAACTACTTCGAATTTCTTGATCTCTATTCTGACCAATTCTTGGTACTTGGCCATCCTATCATCCTTTGCTTCATAGTCACCAGAAATTTGGTTTACCACCAACTGTGAGTCGCTGTAGACCATTAATTCGGTGGCCTTCATGTGGTATGCTGATCTGAGTCCTGCTAGAAGTGCTTCATATTCCGCTTCGTTGTTTGATGCTGGGAAGCCAAGGTTGATTGCTTGCTCCACAACCAGGCCGTCTGGTGAGATGAGGACTATGCCAAGTCCTGCACCATGCCGGTTGGATGCTCCATCCACAAAGAGCTTCCACATCTCACCAACGAACAACTTCCAGCAAGTGGAGGGGTCGGATGATGTCGTGGGGTCAAGAATGTTGCTGGTGTTTTCTTCAAGGTCTATGCTTGCTGTTTGCCCCTCGCTATCTGATTGAACCAAGTCTTTATTTGTTGGTGAGTCTTGGTTTGTTGAAGCTTGGTTTGTTTTTTCCTTGCTGTCTTTAGTCCGGTCTGCCTTGGAGTCTAACTGAGTACCTTCTACTAGGGATTTCACTATTCCGGCGTCATCTTTCATCCCTAGTTCGGTTGTGTCAGTTAGGTCGACTGGGCAGATATGATGACTTTTAGGAGTAAACTCTGCGACGAAGTCTGCCAAAGATTGGGCCTTTACTGTGGTCCTGGGTTGGAACTTGATGTCGAATTGTCCCAACTCTACTGCCCACTTTAAGATTCGCCCAGAAAAGTTCGCCCTCTCAAACAAAGCTTTTAGTGGGAAAGCTGTGAGGACAACTATGGTGTGGGCGTGAAAGTAGTGTGCCAATTTCCTGGAGGCCATCATTAAGGCCAATGCGAGTTTTTCCAATGGCAAGTACCTTGTTTCGGCTCCCAGCAATGTCTTGCTGACATAATAGATGGGCAGATGTTGAATTCCTTCCGCACGGACCAACACTGCGCTAATTGCGTGCTGAGAGACTGCAAGGTATAGGAAGAGTTCTTCTCCTGGTATTGGAGTGACCAGCAATGGTGGAGAGGACATGTATTGTTTCAGGCTTTCCAGTGCTTGGTCGTATTCTTCGTCCCATTCGAACTTGGCTTTTAAAGCTTGAAAGAATGGTCGTAGTCTGTCTGACGATCGGCTTATGAACCGATTGAGTGCAGCCGCCATGCCGATGAGATGCTGTACTTCTTTTACTGAGTTTGGTCTCTCCAAATCCTGAATTGCTTTGATCTGGGAGGGGTTCGCTTCTATACCCCGGTTGGTCACAAGGAAGCCCAAGAATTTGCCAGATCCTACACTGAATGCACACTTAGATGCGTTGAGGCGCAACTTGTGCTTCTTCAAGATTTCAAACATCTCTCCTAGGTCCTTGAGATGGTCATTTTCATCCTTGCTTTTGACCACCATGTCGTTGATGTAAGCCTCCATCGTTCTTCCTAACAATGGTTCAAACATCTTGGTGACCATTCGTTGGAATGTTGCCCCTGCGTTTTTCAGGCCAAAGGGCATGACCTTGTAACAGTATTGTCCTCTTGGAGTTGTAAAGGATGTGACCTCCTGGTCTGGTTCATGCATGGCGATTTGGTGGTAGCCTCTGTATGCATCCAGAAAGCTAAGTCGGTTGTGTCCCGCCGTTAGGTCTACCAGTTGATCTATCCATGGTAGAGGAAAGCTATCTTTTGGGCATGCCTTGTTGACTGTTTTGTAGTTGACGCAGACACGCCATTTGCCATTCTTTTTTGGCACTACGACCGTGTTGGAGATCCATTTTGGGTAGTGCACCTCTCTAATTGCTCCTGCCTCCAGCAGGTTACCTACTTCTTCTGCCACTATTTCGGCATGGTGAAGTGCCGATCTGCGAGTGCACTGAATGACTGGTCTGGCGGATGGGTGGACATTGAGTTGGTGACAGATGAAGTTTGGATCAATGCCTGGCATGTCGTAAGGTGTCCAGGCGAACACTTCGATGTTAGAGGTTAAGAATTCCAAGACCTCTAATCTCTTAGTGCTGGACAACGACGAACCGAGCAAAAAGAACTTATCCGGGTTTTTTTCATCTATTTTTACCTCTACCAAGTCCTCCACTGCTTTCTGATCCGCCGCTTTGCCGACATCTGCGAGTAGCTCATTACTCTCAAGTTCTTCTACCGAATGAATGTATCCTTTGGCAGCGCGGCTGCCATTCACCGTGACGAAGCATTGTTTCGACATGATCTGATCTCCATAGACTTCTTCAATTACTCCGGTGTCGTTGGGAAACCGCATTACTTGATGGTAGGATGACGCCACCGATCGCATGGCATGTAGCCATGTTCTGCCCAAGATGGTGTTGTAAGTGGAAGGGACCTTCAATACCCAGAACTCCACTTGTTTCGTCACGCTTCCTGCTCTAACTGGAAGAATTATTTTGCCGACGGGCCATTCTAGCATAGAGTTGAATCCAATTAGGGGTGATACAGCAGGCGCCAAGTCTTTGTCCTGTAGCTTCAGTTGTTTAAATGTTTCGTAGTACATGATTTCACATGAACTACCCTGGTCAATCAGAATCCGCTTGACGTCAAAATCCTTGACTCGGAGGGTGACGACCAAGGCATCATTGCGAGGGTAATATATCCGTTCTAAGTCTTTATCCGAAAAAGACATGACGTTTGTTGCCTCTGTCTTCCCCTTCTTGGGGGCAGGTTGGGCACTTAGTACCTCTCTTAAGTGTTCAGCCTTTTTGATTGATCCTCTGAGCTCGTATACACGCTCAGGTTCAAAGACCCCATGTATCACATTGATAACGCCTTGAGGCGGGGCGTCGACTGGCATCCCGTTGGGGTTATTGTGATCCTGGGGGGCTGGTTGCGTCCCTCCTTCAATATACTTATCTAGGTGTCCTGCTGCCACCAACTCCTCCAGGTGTTGTCTTAATGGTGTGCAATTCTCAGTGCGGTGTCCCTTTTCTTTATGGAAGGTGCACCGTGATCTTTCGTCATAGTCCTTCTACGCTTCCCCTAGTTTGGCTGGCCACTTGACGAAAGGCTCATCTCTTATTTCGCTCAGAATCCGATATATCGGTTTCTTGAACACCGTGGTTATGGCAGTGCGGATTCTTAACCATATTTTATCCAGGTCTTCTCCGTTATCTCGTCTGCCACGTCCGTTTCTGTTACTTCGATCTACCGTGTTGACCTTTGCTGAGATCTTCTTTTCTGGTACTGTGGTTGCCCCAGATTTTGCTTTGGCACGTGCGCCATCCTCTTCTACCTTGATGTGCTGGTGCACTCTTTCCATCAAGGCTTCCATGGTGAGGGGCGGCGTCATGGTGATTGAGTCCCTTAGTCTGTTCCCGACTGGAAGGCCTTGTTTATACTGTGCAATAGCGAGATTGGTGGGGCAGTCCCCAATCTGATTGAATGTCTCCCAGTAGCGACTATTGTAGGATCTAAGGGTCTCTTTATCACCTATGTCGATGGAGAGTAGCTGGTCGATTTCCACCGGGGTTTTAGTGTTTGTTCGGAACCTTGTTACGAACGCCTCTGCCAATTGCGCCCAAGAGGCTATGCTGCCTTCTGGAAGTTTCTCGAACCAAGTTAAGCCTAGGTCGCCAAGGCTAGATGGGAAGAGTATGCACATTAAGGCCTCGTTTCGCCTGTATATAGCCATGACCTGGCGAAAGTGGCTTAAGTGTGAGTAGGGGTCCGTCTTCCCTTCATATGTAGTGAATTTGGGCTGAAGGAAGCCTGATGGTAGGGGCGCGTTTTCAATTGCCAGAACAAACGGCGAAGTCTGCAGCCTTGCTAATGCTTTGTCCGTTGGTTCGTAGGCAGGGCGCGGTATTGGCATTCCAACCTCGACGCTTCCATGCGTCCGAGGAGCCAACCGCTGTAAGGCAGAAAGCCTGTGTGGATCCCGTGCCCTGGCGTCCTCCTTGCATCGTGCTTTTTCTTCGAGCACGGTTCGTAAGTCGGATGATCTTGGTAACTCCGTCTGTCTAGATCTGGTTTGGTGCGTATGTGAGGGCCAATACGTGCTTCTTTCAGTGTAAGATCTTTCAGATCTCGTCCTCTCAGACCTGGAGTGACGAGTTCTGGAAGACCTGGATCGAGTATCGCCTGTCCTGAGGCTTCTACTCTCTCCTTGCGAGGGTGTGGTATTCCTACTACGATTTTCTGAGTGGCGAGGGGGCGTCTTGTTTTTGCGCCCCTCTCCTGTCGCCACTTCTTTTTTCTTCATCTGGTGCTTCAAGGCTTCCATGTCGGCCGCCATCTTCCTTATTAATTCATCTTGCTTCTTCACGCGGTCCTCCAGAACTTGAGGATCAATCCTCCGTCTTTGCCTGTCGGGAATTTGTGAACGAGAGTGACGGGGGCTGCGAGTCCGTCTTCCCCTAGTATCTCTCCTGGGGTTATGTCGCTGGGACTCCAAGTCCGCCATGGGAGGGACAAAAGGTAATCCTTCACGCCTTGTGCCCCCATCTGGAGTTTGCCCGTCGATGGTGGAATGTGGCAATTCTTCAATGTGCGCCATTGTAAAGAGGAGAGGCTTAATCAAGAGGTTTTGTCCTGTCTGGCTTTCCTACAGACGGCGCCAATTGTACGGGAAAGAAATAAACCTTCTCGTATAATCCTGTTGATCAAGTCTGCTTTCCTCCGTACGTCGTCGCTTTATCACCTGAAAACACAAATGTGAGCTAGCCGGCGGGTGTGTGCTGGAAACCTCTCCGATGCCTAAGTCAGTAAGCTTGACAAATAGACAAAGCTCTGTGTATTCAAAAAGCAAAATTGTGTGTTACCTCTCCAAAGGTGATGTTTGTGAGCTTTTATAGGTTTTGTGTGGCATAATCCTAGTAGGATTTCTACTCCTCCATGCAGAGTCCTCCTAGGATTCATACCCCTGAAAGATAATGCTTATCCTCCAACACCCCCTCACTGCTTAAACCAAGTGAGATGGTTATTACCATGGCCGAACTCCCACATGACCGAAGTAATCATGGCTATGCTGAGCCACAGAGTAAGCCGTACTATCTTTAGTTCGGTTCTTCCTTCTCCTCTTTATCTCGGTTCTCTTATGTACAAACCATGGTATGTTTAGACCGAGCTACCGAGTAGCAAGGTTCTGACCGTTCTAACCACAATACGCCATGACTGGACTAACTTTGAGACCGGCCTAACTCTTAGTTGCTTCCGGACCGGAGTAACTTTACATTCCTCGGCCGGAGTAATTTTGTACCTCTCTCGGGCCGGAGTAACTTTTACGCCCTTTTTACTCAGCCCTTCGTATTGTGGGCCATAATGACATCTCCCAGCTCGGTCCAATTTTTACAAAAATTACCCTCTCAAGAATGTTGTGTCAATCCCTTTCCTTGTGCAGGGTATCATACACATAAATCTAAGAAAGGAATGTGGTTGGTAATTATTGCAATTCACGCACACCTGGTTTGGAGTATGACTTCGATTCTTTAATTATAGGTAGTCTATTTATTAGTCATAGGTTCCTTAAGTGCCAATTTATTTGAGGTATAAAATATAACAACTTCAAAGTCTTAAATCTGTTTATATATGTTGGTACAAACATGTGTGCACACATAACTCATAAGTGTGTGCATGTTGCTGATTCCTTGAAAGAAGTGCAACTTATTCACATAGGAGAGTTTACCTGCAAGAAGTTCAAAATCCAGTATTTGACAGAGCAGGTTACTGTATATGTCTGCACAGATTCAAATAAATATTGTGTTTAGTTAAGAGATCAAGTTACTCAAGATAACTAAGCCTGCCAAAAGAAATGAAGGAAAAAAAAAAAAAAAAAAATAGAACTCATGATATGAAAAAGAACAGATGAAAACCTAAAAAGCTTTGGAAAGCTAATGGCACAAGTTACGTTTTTGAGTGGCACTAACTATGGGGTAAAAGTGGCTTACCATCATGACCTGAACTGCGAGGAAAGCCACCCAAACAAACACTAGTAGTCCTAACTCTTTCCAGTAAATGTTGTATTGCAGGGGAACCTGAGGGGACCGGGAGGTGAAAAAATTGAAATAAAGATTCTTGGAAGAGGTTTACTGCAAAGACTGTTGAGACATCCATGGACTCACCTCCTCATTAGCTGAAGCACCTGGACCACTGGGAAGTGGTTTGTATTCCTCTCCTGAGCCATCTGCAGTTCAGAAGATTAGCATAATCCTTTTCAATTGTCAAATTTCATGTAGGAAAGGGGAGTGTTTCTTTTGCTATTTTGCCTAGCTGTGATATCTTTTCTATCATGAGGATTTTGGTCTTGTTAGCGAAGCCATGTTACGTAGCTATACTTTTGACGATTTTGCGGCATCAACTAATTTACATCTTATGTGATTTTCTCAACATGAAGCAATTATAATTTAACGAACAGAGCAGAAGATTAGGGAAGTAGCTGACCCAAAATTTCATATGTTGAACTTGAAAATTTTAACATTTATTTATTTATTTTTGGATTGAATTTCTCCATTGGGGGGAGTTTGCAAGCAGGTTTCTCTGTGCTGTGTTTCTCAAACTGAGAGTGCACATATTTCTGATCACAGTTCGCAGCAATTTTGTTTGTGGTAATGAAAAGACATAGGGGTTTCTAGTAGCTTGAGTATGCTTTTACTGGGATAATATGAGATCTAGAGGATTTAAAACCTGAAATGACAAGTGCTATCCAAAAACTAAAATAGAATTTAATTTTTTTTTTCTCTATTTTCCCTTTCTTCCCACCCCAAAAATCTAATATCCAAACAGTCTTAAAATTGTTTGAAAGGCCAGAAAATATTTGTCATTAAGAATTTATATAGGGTAGCATAAATACAAAATCTTTGGAAATTCTGTTATTTTTATTAGTTCTGCCAGTCTAATCACTGGTAAATGTCTATTTAGTTAGTTTCAATTATTTACAAGTTTTGACAGGAGGGGACCATCAAACACTCACCAAGTGCTTTGGATTCCGATTCCAACTGCTTGGCTGCTTCCTGAAAGTGAAGTTCAATCTCAAAATAATCCAGTCATGAAGGAAATAAATCCATTGAGAGCTCACATACATGCAACTAAAAAATCTTACCTTTTTCATCATTGTCTCTTTCTTCCATGTTTCTATGGCTTTGAATAATGCTTTACTTGATGTACCTACCATGATTAAATACACAATTAAAATAAAATAGTTTTAACCAGCCCCAACTTGGGGAATCGAACATGACCTTTGACTTTGAAGGAGAAGAATGACACATTTAGAGCTGCAAAAATACATAAATATTATGATTTTACTTTCATCTAGTTTAATTAGTCATTGGACAGTGTACAGAGATTGGCGGTTTCATATATTCTAACTTCTGTATCTAAGAAAAGGACGATGAGTAGAACAGTAAGTGAGTATGCCCTCTGGCTCCAGTGAGCAAATATTATTACCTAAGAAAAGGATGATGAGAAGAACGGTGACCATCCAATCAGCAAACATAACGTTGAAGGTGACTCCAATGCTGATACCAAGCATGAGCATAGGCTGAAATAGCAATGCTAGGTCATAATCTATCAAGGGCATGTCTAGTGTTGGGTGTCTTAGTCTTAGATTGTAGTACACTGTCGAGCCTGCTGCACCCATTATCATGCCTGTAGTGTTCCAAAAGCATTCACGGTGGTTCACAATCAAGTAAACTATAGAAATGGAATGAGGTTCTTTTAAAAAGCATAAATATATATATATATATATATATATATATTAGATGCCTCAAGAGAAATAAATATGTGCATTATATGTTGGAGGCAATGACAGTTGTATATACCCCCGAAAATTTTAAAAATTTAGAAAAGTAATTACAATTTGAATAGCTTTTTAGATATTTTTTTCTATGTACCTAATATTACTGATGTTCTCATGCATAATGATTGCTTGCTATAGCCTTTTCCAAGAAAATATGAATAATATCTACATGCATGCATGAGTAACTATATGAATGGATATGTAATGTATTCATGATATATCAGAGTTATGAGGTTGTTGAAACCCGCAAAAGAGTTACACATATACAAAGGCCATTCAAGTTGTAAAATTATAATTGTTATATCTGGAAAGAAAGCAAATTTCAAAAAAAATTAGACTAGGTATAGCAGTACAGACATTTGGAAATGGCAGTAGAAGACTTAGGATCAAAACCAATGATCAAAGTAAGCATTGGAACAAAAATTCCACCGCCACCAACCCCTCCAACACTCCCTAAAGCTGCACCAAAGAATCCGATCACTGATCCCAGCACGATTCTCCACCCCAACTCCATCTCCTGCTCAACCAAAGAATTCATATGTCAATATATTAGATACAAACAATTCCAAGGGAAAATAGAGAGAAAGAACAAAAGATTGATCAATACATATTAGAAAAAACGTAAAATAAGATGTATTAGCAAAACAGAAATTTTATATTCGTAGAAAAAAATTATATAAAAGACTCACTGGCCAAACAGGTTGATAAGAAGATTTTCCAGTCTGCCAGAAGAAATGAAGCAGTCTGACAACAAACCCATGTCTCATTTCTTTCTCAACGAAATAACCTGGCTCGGTCGCTCTCAGAAGTCTTTCTGCGCTGCCGACATCAATGACGGTGAAGAGTCCCCAACAAACCACCCACGCAGCCGTAGTTGCAACAGCCTTGGCTCTCTGGTTCAGCTCCTTTGTTAGAGCCATTTAGATCATGGACTAGAGATTGTTGGGAGGAGAGACGGATGGGTGTTCTCTGAGTTTCTGTGAATTTAGCGACCGAGCTCTAACCATATGTCTATATGTATTGTAGTTGTCCTTTCTCTTTTATAGTATCCTTATTTTCTTTCACAAGCATGCATGCAATAAGTAGAGGAAAGAGAGGATTTTTGAGGATGGAAAGGAAAATGAGGATTCCACTCAATACACCATGTTGCTGTCAACATTTATAAATCTCTCTCTCTCTCTCTCTCTCTCTCTCTCTCTCTCTCTCTCTCTCTTTATTTGTATTTTGTAAAATGCTATATTTGTTAATAATTTTTTTTTCTTATTCAAAGGGACCTACTAACATAATATGATAAAAACAAGTGGGTAAATTTTTTTGGGTCAAGTTTATTAACTTCGTATAACATTACTCTGAAATTTTTTATGGATCATCTCAACTTGAATGGTGACAAAAAAATAATATACAAATAAAATATTTCATGAAAATTATGTTGCAACTTAATCTTTGTTTGATAGTGAAAGTGAGTTTTTTTATTCATTATGTTAATGTACACTAAACCTAACCCACTAACCTAACCCACTACATCCACCCCACTAAACCTAACACACTTACCATCTCCACTACCACCCACCACCTCCACTACCATCCACTACCACCACTCACTTACCTCACACCTCTCCTATATAATAGCTTGTAACATACAAATCAATACACATCAATCTTGTAATATATACACATCAATCTTGTAATATATACACATCAATCAATAATACATACATTTAACATGGTATCAGAGCAAGGTTAAGAACCTATTCATTCTGCTTCACCGGCGGGCGGCAGCCTCAACTTAGCCGCCCGCCGGACCTCTACACATACCCAGACTGTAACTTCATCTTCCTCTCTCTAGCCATCTCTCTCTCTCTCTCTAGAGACCAAAGAACACACACCACTCAACAGAGGGACATCACACACATATTCAGACATGCAACGCCACCTTTGCCACGTCGATGGTGCCGCCGCTGCACCCGAGTTCGTCCCTCGCAGCAACTCATCTTCTTCCTCCTCTTCTTCTTCGCCTTGGGCCACCGAGGTGACTTGGTCCCAACCCTGCTTTCCATGTCCCGATTGCGGTGCCGGTTCAGTACCCTCATCATGTTCCGGTTCAGTATCGTCCTCATCATCACCGCCGTTTGCTCTCCACCGGGAGCTCCATCAGAGACTGCGTCGCCGCTTTCATCTCCGCCATCAACTCCGGTGGGACGCCGTGGTTGATGATCCTGCAACATCCCCACTCCCTGCATGCTTCTACTATTTTCTCTGATTTTCCTACAGAATCTTCTTTCATATCAAATACCGGGATACAAATACTACCCATATTTGAGAGCCATGTTTGTTCTTTCTCTCTCTCTATGAGAGCCATGTTTGTTTAAAAGCAAAAACACAAAAACAAGTGTGAGTGGATCTGACACTCCACTTCCTTTTCCTTTCCTCACCAAACCAGCTTTCTCACTCTCGGCACCAACCCACACACCATACATTCACACCCCCAAAACAAAGACATAATCATCATGCTGCCATACCCCATCCTCTAAAATAATAATTCTCCACACACTCCCACTTTGTCCCATTCTTTTTATTATTATTATTATATATATATATATATATTTTTTTTTTCTTTTTCATCCCACTGTTTCAGAACCATTAACCGTCTGTTCCCACTCCGACCTTTATTCTTTTTCTTCATCATTATATATTCATCATCCCCACACTCATCATTTTATCACCATCCCCTTATTTATTTATTTCTTTTTATTTTTTCGAATCCCTTCTTTTCACAACCAAAAAAAAAAAAAAAAAAAAAAAAAACAAACAAACATTTACAAATTTGCACAACAACCCCTATTTTATTCATCTCAGGGATCCACCCCGATCACAATTTTACACCGAAAAAAAAAAAAAAAAAAAAAACAACACAAGCTTTGTTTTCTTTTCTGCAGCGGCCATACATCGACCTCACTTCTTCTCTACTCTGCCGCCGGTCTTTTCTTTTTGCCTCCGTCTTGGGCGGCCCTTGACGGTGTTGCCTCCGTGTTTCCCACTCCACTGGGCACGATCACTACTCCCTGCTCCTCCACTGCAACATATGGCGGCCCTCCAAATCGGAACATCACGGTGGCCTTCCGCTTCAGCTCCTTGTTTTCTGCCCTTAGCACGCTTATCTCTGCTCGCGCATCCTTATACATGCGTTGGAGCAGAGCCAGCTGGGAGTTTAATTGCTGCACCTCATTTGTCCTACTCTGCAGCCGGTGCGACAAGTTTGTGACCGCCGTCATGGACTCCACACATGCCTTCAAAGTATACTGATTAGCCTCCACATCCGTTTGCACTGCCATTTTTTGCTCCACCGACTGCATCGGAAAGTTCAACGGAGCAAACCCAGTGGTGTTTGGTTGAGGTTCACGGGACACCGCACCAGTTCTCTCTCCTGTGGACTCGTTGAGATCGGGAAAGAGAGTGAGCAGCCCACGGGACGACGAAGCCATTTTCTCTCGCAACAGAGTGTTACAGACTCTCTCTCTCAGCACAACAGTGTTACAGCCTCTCTCTCTCAGCACAACGCAGAATTCTTCAGAGGTTTCTCTCAGTTTCTTGTCTCAGCCTCTGCCTCGGCCTCAGCTCCGTCTTGGTTAAATAGCCGAGGCAGCCACGCGCATCGCGCGCCTCTTCTCGCCGACAAACTGGCACGCCTTTTCATGGCACGCCTTTTGATGCATTCGGGCACGCCTTTTGATGGCACGCCTTTTGAGGGTACGGGCACACCTTTTGAGGGCACGACTTTTGAGGGCTCGATATCTACATCCATGTATATTTTTTGGGCAGCCTATATACACACTCATACAGTGTCTTTTCCACCGGTCAGCTTTCTCAATCCCTTTGTTTCAACCTCAAATAGGTTTCTATCTTCACACCTATTTGAGTTTGAGGGGGGGTTATACCAGTATCATGTATAAGTCGCTCATGGCGCACTCCCTAAGTCGCCTCCTCGGTGCACCACCACAGCTTCTACAACGGTCCGGCATGACCTCGTAAAC
Organism: Camellia sinensis; assembly: GCF_055761805.1. Classification (NCBI taxonomy): domain Eukaryota; kingdom Viridiplantae; phylum Streptophyta; class Magnoliopsida; order Ericales; family Theaceae; genus Camellia; species Camellia sinensis. Next base: position 226,939,790 of record NC_138961.1, on the reverse strand, counting down.
TGTCCTGCTACATCGGTCCGACATGACCTCGTAAACTGTCTTCTACAACGGTCCGACATGACCCCATAAACTGTCTTCTACAACGGTCCGCCATGACCCCGTAAACTGTCTTCTACATCGGTCTGACACGACCACACAGTGTCTGCTACAACGGTCCGACATGACCCCGTAAACTGTCCTGCTACATCGGTCCGATATGACCCCGTAAACTGTCTTCTACATCGGTCTGACACGACCACACACTGTCTGCTACAACGGTCCGACATGACCCCGTAAACTGTCTGCTACAACGGTCCGACACGACCATACCGTGTCTCCTATCCTGTTTTGTTTTTTATTTATCAGTTTACTTTTCTGTTTTGTTACTCTCTTCAAACTCAAGTTGGTTAGTTCCTATCATCCTTGAGTTTGAGGGGGGCTGTTAATGTACACTAAACCTAACCCACTAACCTAACCCACTACATCCACCCCACTAAACCTAACACACTTACCATCTCCACTACCACCCACCACCTCCACTACCATCCACTACCACCACTCACTTACCTCACACCTCTCCTATATAATAGCTTGTAACATACAAATCAATACACATCAATCTTGTAATATATACACATCAATCAATAATACATACATTTAACACATTAAAAATAAGCGTAGACATGATTAATGTTTTTTCTAAATAAAAATGAATAAACTTTAAATGTTACCCAAATGGCACTGTAGCATTTTGTTTTGTATGTATATTTTGAACTCAATTTTCAAATTCAGTCCATAAGCACACATGTTCACTACTTGATGTAGACCAACTAGTTTGAAGATTTCATTTTACAGATTCTGTTTTAGGTGTAACACTGATTATCATCCTCAATTCGTATTCGCTTGGTTGTAATATAGATTCCTTCATTGAGTTGTTTTCAGCTTCTTTGATCTTTGATGCAACCAAATGTATCTTGTACAGATATGAGCTACATTTTGCTATCGAACACTGGAAGTTGAAAATTTCAGAAACAGTGGGAAAGGGAAACAAATACAAGGACGGTTTGTTTGCAAGCTCACTCTTCACTGCCATTTCAGAAACTTCCTGGAAACTGGTAAATGCTTTGAACTGTGTAAAAGGTCCCAAAATTGACACAGTCATCACTCACAATTGTCCACCTCTTAGTAAGATTATCTCCAATTGAAATTATAATGTGTGTTAAATAGTAAAAAGAGATAAATATGGAGTTTATTTTTGTTTCAAGTGTATGTTAATTTAATAAGTATGTGGGTACTTCAATGGATTAAGTAATTATCCAGAAGTCCCCATAGCAAAAAATTTTACGCGCGAGACTAGTTAACTCATATCTTTTAGGCAAGTTAGGAGACTAATGATGACTCACTTATAGTGCACATTATAATTTCTCATTTGAAGTTATGTCTAGTTGATAAATATTTATTTGATTAAATCGTAATTTTCCATGATTGATAAAATAATTGTTGAATTAACTAATAAATTTGCAAAATCTGACCTTGGCAATGTAACAAAATTACTCGGAACCCTTAACTTTAAGGTTGAAAAACTAATAAAATTTTACTTTACCTACAAAACATTAAAATGTATTTCGAAGTGAAAAATGACTGAGTTACATTTGTTTTGTATTATACTTGGTACTTGATTCCATATAACATTTTTTTTTTTAAATATGAGATTCTAATAAAAAAAAACATAGGATAATCAAATTCTTATTTAATTTTGAAATGTAATTTTAATTTTGATTGTAACTTTTGTATTTCAAATACTAATAGTAACAATTCAGAATCACATTTTTATTTTTCTTACACTATGTTGATTGGAATAAGTTTGAATGTAATGGTCATTCTATCAAAACATTCATTCTCATATTTAGTTTACTAAAAAGTTACAAAAAAAAAAAAAAAAAATGCGTATATCATTCATTGTTCGTTTGAGAATTGTCTCTTTTAGTTTAAAAGTCAAAAAGTTATTAAAAAAATCAAAAAAACCAACAACCTATACCAAAAAGTCAAATATTTCATTTTCTCTCTATTTTTTGCACATCTTTTCGTAAAAAGTCAAAAATTTATCCCTAATATATTAGTTTTTTTAGCTCATATTTTAGTCAAATAATTAAAAAATTACTAAATTAGCCTGTTTCCAAACGAGACTAAGAGATTAGTCAGCCCTTAAGAAGAATAAGGAATCAATCAAACATTGGCCCTGTTTGATAGGGCTTATTTCAGCTTTTAGCTTAATTTAAACTATTTTAATTTGTTTGGTTCAGCTTCATAATACAGCTTATAGCTTTTTGTAAGTCAAAAATCAACTTAATCTTTGAGTGAGGGAGGAGAAGCTTAATTTATAAGTCAAAAATTAGCTTATGTTTACAGTTATAAATTATAAGTTATTAGTGTATAAGTTATAATCACTTTTCTATAGTTTTACCAAACGGAGCCATTATCTCAAGATTCACGCCATTCATACATAATAAGAGAAATTAGATGTCTATGTACACTTAAAAAAATATATTTTAATTAATAATAAACTTTTTCATCAATTAGTAATTAATTTCTAAAAAACCCACCGAGCTCTATTTTTCCCAACATAATATAGAATGTGTGTTTTGAAAGTAACGTAACATCAAAATCAAATCTATCTAAAAGCAAAACAAGCAAAGCAATTTTGAGGTGTGTTTGGTTTGTGTTTGTAGAATAGTTTTTGAGATAAAAAATATAAAAATTTGTTTGGTTTGTCTTTTTTCAGAAATAATTTTGGAAATTTATTTTGGAAAGAGAGTTTTAAAAAAAGTGATTGATTTGATGTGTATGAGAGAGAGAGTGATTTTGGAAAGTAGGTAACCAAACAAAATTTTAAAATTTTTTTTGAAAAAATTTCTTTGTAGAAAATTTTTCTCAAAAATTTTTCTGAAAAACAAACCAAACAAGAATTTTCCAGGAAATTTCGGAGCCGCACCGTGCAAGTTTGGAGCGAATCTCTTTACGCGCTATGGTCAGATTTCCGGTTACAGTATATGAAGCTTCTTCATGGTTGCTTCAATTTACTCTTTTGGCTTCTTCTTTACTACTCTCATCATCATCATATCAGCAATGCTACAGACCCCCAGTGACCCCAGTGCCACGTGTCGGCCTGGGGTTGGTTGAAAACTCAAAAAAAAAAAAAAAAAAAAAAAATTGTTTTTTTGGACCAATGGGAGAGGACCCCCAGTACCCCCACTGGGGTCCAAAGCTTTATTCATCATCATATATATGAATCTCCCACTCACAAGCATGCACTTTCAAACAAAAAAATCATTAATTGCATGACCATCACCCACCCTTTGACAATCAGTAATGCTACATATAATAATAATAATAATAATAATAATAATAATAAAAAGTACTTTAAGTTAGTTTATTTTGACATAAAATATTTTATTAATTTTTTGCTGTTTGATTCAGCAAGAAGTAAAGTGAACCTTCTTTTAAGATTTTTTTTGGCATTATTTTCTTAAAAATGATTACTTCCAAAAATTTCGTAAGTCAATTTTTAAAAAGTTAACTCTCACTCACAATCTTTTCAACACATTTAATCTTTTGAAATAAATATCTTGACTCATTAAAAAGTCATAAATGACACTACATTGAATCAAAATTTATCTTTTAGGTAATAAAACATTTTTATTTGAAGTGTCAGTCAAACACCAAAAAACAAAAATATTTTTTCTATATAGAATCAATTTACAAGAAAAATATTTTTTATATAAAATATTTTATATCGAAACAAACGGAACCACAATATAAAATATTTTGGATTTGAGTCACTGATACCACATTAAATTTGATACCACATTAAATTTGAATTCATATGGTGATTTTAAATTTTAGTCCCTTTTCTATGTATTTTATGTAAATACGTTGTATTATTAGGGCATGCATGAATCATCATCTAAGGGCCCGTTTGTTTGGAGTTATAGGGAGAGAATTGAGATTGATACTGAAGTGAGACTACTATATGGAGTGTTTGTTTTGAGAGATGATGAGAAGATTACTAATCTATTGGTATTAGTAAAGGCCTTGGAATGAGGATTGGTAAGGAAGAAGTAGAGATGGTATTAGAAAAATAGTGAGGAGATTAGAAATTTTTTTATTTTTTATATATTGGGAATTTTTTTTTAAATATTAATGTTTAATTTTTTATATTTATTTATTTATTTTATTATTTTATATAAAAATAATTTAACAATTCCTCACTATCAAGCCCCTCATTATTAATCCCTTCTATTTTATCTCTGAAAACAAACGAATCCTAAGTACTTTCATGTCAATATGTTAAGTTACTTGGCATAACTGTAACTATAATATCTGTATGATATTCTGTGTCTTTTACCTCACTCATTAAATTTGTTCGTAAACAATATATCAATATATTAAGTTGATGCCATACGACTACTTAATAATTATCCATAATCTAGTGCCCGATTAAAGTGTAAATACAGTAAATTAAAATGATTGGATTGTTTTTACATAAGGTTTGCATTGGTGATAAGGTAACATCATCTTACATGAGATTGAGAAATTGTTCAGAATGTTCTAAATAAGTACACTTTTTGTCTTTTTAAACTAAAAAGTTGAGAAAAAAAAAAATGAATATTTAGGTTAACTTTTTGTCTTTTCACAAAAAAATGTATAATAAAAAATTGTATAAATAAAGTGTACACAATTTATTGCCTCTTACCAACTCAACCAAGTAATTCCCACGCCACAATGAAAAATCTTTCATTAGCAGTATTATAATATCATCTTGTGATATTACTATTATATTCAAAATTTATTCAATTGAAAGATACAACCATGTCATATACAACATAGTAAACGTACAAATGTAGCCCTACTTGCTGTACATTGACGAGGTTCTCTTGGAGTTTGCACTATACATCAACATGCCATGTTTTCATTTAAGAGCTAAAGATGCTGCAAATAATGCACTAACGAACACTTGGGTTTTACACATTTTGATCATATTACATGTTAGTTTGTGCCTTGGATTCCTCTTGCTTTGTACTCGTCCAATAGCCAGTACAAACTGTACAACAAGAGCATTCTGATCTTAAACTACAGAACAAATCTTGTTACTCTAATCAATGGTATAAATTTATCTTGTTCGTTGTCGTTAAGAAGATACTATTGAAAAAAATAGGACAATAGAAAGTTTGGAAACATAAGTCATTTTTTAGTTGTCTTCGAATTATATGCAAGCACCATTCTTAGTTTTCAAAAATGATGACATATATATATATATATATATATATATAGGCCAATAGGACAGAAATAATTTACAGACACCATAAGACTTACATTACACCTTCAATAAGATAATGAAGTCCAAAACAACACAACACCACAAACAGACAACAAATATAATAATCACATAAAAAAGACGACTACAAGAAGAAAAGACTGCACATGGATGAAAAGAGTTGAACTCCTGAGATTCATGGGAACTTTTACCAATGACACCATAGATTCATAGTGCAAGCTCGCAGCCCTGACTACACAAATTTTTTTTGGCTCAGCTGTAATACTTAAAGACTTGAACGGAATACTTAAAGACAAGACCAAATTAGCTCGCAAAGTTTAAATATGTATCATTATAAAAGAACAATCTTGTAAAATAGTAGCTATTTAAAAATTTGGACTCCTGATCTTGAATTCATAAAAAGAAACATAAACCTAAAGCAACTATATTTCTAAGTTCTAACTACTATAAAAATGTCTTTATAAACAGAGGTGGGATTTCTATTATTTGGCAGGCTTTGAAATTCAAGTTTATGCTCAATATAAGGCCACTAGCCCGACCAATGTCCACTCTTGTTCACATAGGGGTATTATTGGTAAATTGAAAGGGGTACCAAAGTAATTAGTGTACAGTTTAACCCAACAAGAAGGATGTAACATATTCTTATTGATGTGGAGTACAAGTATCCCGAGGTTGTGCAAAGCAAAGATCGTTTGGTCGTTCTCTCTACCACAAGTGCCCCTTCCACCTTCGTTGCACCTGAGAACTCAAAAGAAGGTCCAGTTGATGCCCGGTTAGTTGGGCTTCGTGGTTTAAAGTAACCATAATGCACTAGGAGTGAGCAATAATTTTTCCCCACACAAGTCTCCAGTACTCCTAGTCCCCCACATTCAAAACTCCAAGAAATGGCTAAGCAAGGATCCTGTGTCTTATTATTCACAATCACAAGATTAAATTTTCTGTTCAAATTAAAAATCAGCCAGGAACCACCTAAACAACAGCTCCAAAATCAAGGAATCCTCACCCATAATCTAAAAACCCCACCACAATAACAATATCCAAATTTATTCAATGATCCAGAATCACCAATGACAACTTTGATCTTGCTACTCATGACCGCTCATAAAAGAAAAACAAGACTTGTGATCCTACCTTACCATCTCATTAAAAAGGTGGATAGGTGAAAACGGGAGGAATCAAGTCATTTTACTCCAAAACAGAAACCACAGTGGATTCTTCTCTCTTCAGAATGCTCTCAGAGAATGGTAGTCTCCGATTATTGTAATGCTCGCCAGATATTTTCTAAACTAGACCTCGTTACAATTCAAACAAACTAGCAAATTGCTAATGAATCCATAATGGCCACTTTCATCCAAATGTAGTGGTGTCTGAACACTAGCAGTGTGGCCCTCTGTTTTCCAGTGTAAAACATTTTATATACAAATGAGGTTGACCATAGATTTTACTGGTATGTTTCTGCAATTGCCAATTCCACTTCCCTATATAATACTTGCTATGTAATCAATATTAAATAAAAAACTAGTTAAACAATTCCTTGTGTGCTTACAATAATAATCAACCATAGATTCTATTTTTTGGTCATAATATCACAAGAACACAAATTCACCAAGCTATCTCTAATCTCCAAAACATATGTAATACATCAATTGAAATACCTCACAACTCTTTCCTATGGCTACAGCTACAATCATTCAATACAGTAAGATCATACACACAATTCTTCAGAAACCATCTAAAAGGGATTAATAATCAATTCAATGCTAACAATGAAGACTAAGAAAAAACAATTTCCACAAAGTCGAGCTAAAGGCAGCGAGAATTCAACTAGCAGCACATATATTTATTTGCTTCATTTCAACCATCAGCAGTAACAGACACTAAAACACAGGCAAAAGTTCTTACATAGAACAGCGAGAATACAAATAGCAGCACAAATATTTATTTCCATCATTTCAACCATCAGCAGACACTTAACACGACCAAAAATTCTTACATAGACTGTCATAGTATCCTAACCACATAATGAAGGTTTTAGAGGACAAGAAAGACTAAAGAAAAGGCACGAACAAATGAATCAAATGACCAAGCCTAATGTAGGATCTTCAGCTCACTTTCCCGAGCTTGATCAAACCACACCCCTGGAGGATTCATTGGAGTTTCAAATAAATCAGGAAGAAAAAAAAATGCAATTGTTGAACCAGAAACAAGAACAAGCATAAGCAGTAGTTTGTGACTTACCAGTGAAGCAATAGGTGTTGAGACATCAAAATAGCCTAGTATTCATATTCACGAGAAAGTGACCTCTCTGAACGCCTATATTCACGGTCCGAATCTCGAGTTCTCTCCCTTTCATGCTGTTCAGAGGTTGCTCGATCATAATTGTAGTTGCCCTCCTCCATTTGATCATATCGATCACGATCACGATCACGATCAGGATGACCATAGTGGTCTTGATCACCCTGGACATCCAAATTATCCAATTCCCCCCGACTATGATGGTGTTCAAGATACTCGTAGTGTCCATGGTCATGCTCAGTTTCTGAATGCCTATGCCCGTGATCACGCTGTTCATACCATTCAGGATCATCCTCCGGCTCAACATGATCATGGTTCCTCTCCCTCTCACCATGCCGATCTCGCTCATGTTTTGATTCCACAAGGTCATAGTCGTACTCTCTACCACGGGAACGTCCTCGCTCATGGTCAGGGTCCCCAAGTTCATAATCTCTTTCCCTATCCCTCTCCCTCTCTCGAGGACGGTCACGATCACGCTCATATTCCCTACCACGGTCCCGGCCACGATCTCTGTCACGTCCGCGATCACGATCACGGCCCCTGTCTCTCTCCCTATCTCTGTCTCTGTTCCTGTCGCGGTCTCTGTGGTGCCTATCCTCCCTATGATCATGATCCCTTGATCTGTCATGAGAGCGCTCATGAGACTTTTCCCGCTCTCCCTCTCTATCCCTTCCCCTTTCACGGGATTTTTCTCTATCCCTGTAAGTTGTAACATTTCTATTCATCAGTAATCATCTCATACAATATCCAGTCAGAAATATGACATGCTAAGGATTTTGTTGAAAATCCATCTCATAACTAAATTCCCTTGATTAAAAGTAACTGTGTTCTTTGTTTTACCCTGTTAAAGCTTTCACATTAAACTGCTACAAATATGCATGTCACAAAACGAGTAATGAAATATGATGCTTCACTGTGGTTAAAGCTTTCACATTAAACTAATACAAATATGCACGTCACAAAACGAGTAATGAAATAAGATGTTTCACTTTGGACTGTGTCCAAGCATTTCTTCAATTAAGGTAACCAATCCTTGCATGCCCCAATCTGGCTGTCTTAACTGTTTCTTTGCTTGAACAAGTCTAAAAGTTAAAAAGGTACATAACAAAAATATGCAATTGCAAAATATATCAACAGATATGTTACCTGTCCCCATGCCGATCGTCGCGTATTCTTGGCTCCTCTGACCTTGATGGTCCTCCAGATTGCTGTGCGTCTCTGTGCATTTAAAAGAATGGAAGCAAAGAATTACATTTCCGTTAAAAACAATGGGATGTTAACATATCAGAAAGACCTAGATTGGCCAACAAAACTAACTGGAAACAAGTCCAAAGGCATAGCTTTTGAAATCCAACAGTCGATCTGATAATTATAAATAAGTAATCCGTAGATATTTCACTCCACACAACACGCAGAACCAAGCTATTCTAGAATCTCAGGGATGGAACCTTGACACACAGTAATTGAACTGTTTCACTACCTAATTGCAAGGGAATGCCCATGACCTATGTATGAGCAATATGTTAATTAGACAACCATAGGAACATAATAGTCAAGAGAATGGTTCATACACATTCAGCCAACTAGTCAAATAATTCCCCATACACAATTGAATTATATACGGCAAAGAAAGCAAAAAGAATTGAACTTATAAAAGCCTTCAACACAAACTACTTGGGGAACAGGAACGAAAGTTTGGGCTTGGTTATGCTTTTTGTTCCTATGCTTTGAACAATTACAAGAACGGTTGAACATAACTATTTGTATGCTGCAAATAAGAAAATTTTAAGTTTTTTTGTCATGTATAGAGGTATGTGCAAATGTTGCCATCAAACCAATTACCTCCCAGAATACTTTTGATTAACATCTTCCCCTCCAACCCTAGTTGTTCCAAGTCCACCACCAAGTCTACGAGGACGCCAGTTTGGAACAGTTCTACCACGTTCCACATCCACAAGCACCCTTCTGTTATCGAGCTTTTTCCCATCAGCTTGTTTATATGCAGCTGCATGACATACATGAAGCAGTCAGAATCAACATGTGACATAACCGCAAAAAATAAAAACACAAATTAAACTACAGCAAACCTTTCATATCCCGTGTATGCATGTACTCAATGAAAGCATAGCCTCTAGGTTTATTTGACTCTTTATCCGTAACCAGACGAATCTGCAACTCAAAGGATAAAATAATGAGCTACAATTAAGTAGATGCGTCAGATTTGCAGCAAAGAAACAGGATCAGATCAAAATGCTCTTTTAATTTTATCAACGGACAGTTCTACTAAACAAAGCTGGAAATGGTAAAATCCTAAATGGCACGGCAGACAGGCACTATGCCTCCTCATTAGCCGTGCTCACCTTAATTCTTACAGCTCCCCCAGGCAAGATGCATCACCACCACTGCTAGAGTTGTAGAAAAACCGATGTATGTGGCCAATTTACCAGTTGATAACCTCCCCTTACCAGGGATTATATATACATATACATATATATAATAACTGAATGATTATAGAATAATATAGGAAATACCAGGATATCTCACCAACTGCTGATATGTTTTTGATAGCCTTTAAATCCAAAGTAAATTTTTAGTAGCAGGAAATGCATGAAAAACTTAAATAAAGAGAAAGAGAAGCTAATACTCCCTAGCGTTTACCCACTTCATGAAAAAAGTTGTCAATCTCCTTTTGTTGCTCCAAAATAAAGGCCAAAAGACACAATGCATCAGTGCTCTGCTCAACTTAAAATTTTCAGCTTCGCTGTGCAGGGTGTGGCACCAACTTTGGACTTGAAATGGTTACATTGGTAAAAAATTAAGGAAATGAAGTATACCATTCGCGGAACAACACAATTGTTCCCTTACCAAAGACATTGCTTGTAACACGAACCTTACAACTAGAACAGTACCTAGAAACTTACAAAGAACCAACTCCCAAGGACATTCAAAAGGATAGCCGAAATAAACTGACATGCTGATGTGGACAAAAAAGCAACGATACCTGTGAAACTGTTCCAAAGTAGATTGACCATCACCCATTATAATTGAGATCAAAGTGATGCTCATTCATTCTCATTTCAAACACGACATTATCATGGGATAGATCATGCACTGTACATCTCTAGTTGTGCATACCATTTAAATACAGAACTTGATATTATAGTCCATTATAACAATCAAGTTAGGCAAAAATATATGCTGTAAATGAATTTTCCTAGAAACTAGTAACACCAAATTGTGGGGTTCCACAGAACCTTTTCAAATGCAAATAGGGAATAAAATTCAGTTATACAACTAAAAGTTTCAGTTATATATGCTGTAAATTTTACTTGATAAAACAAATGAATTGAACTTGATGGGTGAAACACTACATCTGAAAAATACAATGTAATTTATAACCCAACAATGACTGACGAAGAAATTAATTCACCAGCTAAAATAATAAGGTTTGAAATCAAAAAAATAAAAATAAAAATTTTGAAACTTGAGAAAAACAACAAAAATATTTTTTCTTAAAAAGGTGAAAAACAATGCGTTGAAAAAAAACTGAACCTCTTACCAAACCAAAAGGAAATAACCTGAGCACCACTATGTGATGCTCTTTAATACCTACCCGCTTGATAGGCCCGTAAGCCTCGAACTCCCTTTTGATTTTGCTCTCTGTTGTCTCGTAATTCTGAAATGAGAAATATGTCACAAGTTATTAAGTTAAAAATATGGAAATAATAGAAAAACTGATAAACAAGAGGACAATGCTACGCACCAGCCTAGCAACAAAGAGTGTCTTATATGGATCTCCAGAAATATTTGTGTCGTTATTCGGATCATCTGCAAGGAGATTTTTTTTTCTTGCTAAGAATAGTTAACTGAGCCACAAACTATGGATATGAATTTTACCCAGGTCATAATCTGTGAAAATAGAGAGTGCCCTTATTACATTTCTCAAGTTCCTCTGCAGCCTTTTTTGCACCCTCTTCCAGCCGTAACTTATGGATCCTAGCCCTTCTTTGTGCCTGAATCCAAAAAGTGAATCAATAAAGACATATAATGCCTGTAACAAGTTATATAACATCACAAATAAACAAACAAAGAAGATGCTTATCAGAAACTTCGCATAGAAATGCATTACAAATGATGAACCAGTAGAATTTATCTTCTGTTTTGGGATATGTAATCACATGAATCCAAAATACCAAAGCCACAACTTCTTAACCATTCATAATTTCATACAGTTAATTATGTAACCAGGTTGCATCCACTTCCCCATAACTTGCAAGTTCAATCAGCATAGCAGATAGCTCATTCACAAGAACCATCAAACTCATTATTTGATATAAGACTCCATCAATACAATTTTTGGTGCCATGAGTGTCATTTTGGGGCACTGGGTTGTCAGCTCTCCCACGATGTATCGTGCTGGTTGTTTCTAAATTCATATGCAATCAAAATGTTTTCAGTAAAACTACGCGAGTTACAAATACTTTCACCTGAGTCAATTGGCTACTGAGTTGTTTGGGATCAAGCTAAAAAAGCCACGTTTTTTTTTTTTTTAAACTTAAAATTGTCTGTAGTAATTTTTTTCAAATTTGTGCCATTTTTTTTTTACTTTACCAGTAGTATGTCTAGTGTAGAAGGATCCAAAAAATAAAAATAAAAATAAAAATCACCAAAGACAAAAAAAAAAAAAAAAAGGAAGAAGAGAGAGAGAGAGATAATTGTTTTCGCCTTTTTTTTTGTCTTTACTTTAGTGGACTTTGTTAAAAAAAAAACTTTTCTAGAACCTAAAAAGGGTAAAGTTTATGATTTTTTTATTTTTTGTGAAAAGTTCACGAAACACAAGAAAAAAAAAAATCAACAAAACACCCACTAAAGACCCAATCCCAAACCACGAAAGAATCATGGACTAGGGGTTAAGCTTTGATATTGTCATAAAGTGTTGGGAAGTGAAAAAGTGAGAGGAAGGGAAACAGTGCCCATCTACTACGACAACGGAATTTGGACTGGATGGGTCCATAATACTCATCTAAAGCATTTTCAAGGTATAAAAAACTGGTGAACATCACAGGATTATGCAAAAGCATATGGTTGTCGTTAAACTCCATACATCCCAAGCTGCCTTTCTCTAACCCAACCTTTCACAGGTAGAACCTTCCATGAAAGTAACCCTTTGTATAACCAAGTCCACCCAGATTGTAAGCAAATCAAGAAAAACTTCCAATTATATCAGATGTGTGATGAATTTGTGAAGTAGGAATCAGGAGACATACTTGTATCACTTTGGAGTGCCCAAAAAGAACCAACATAAAATATACAAATAATTTGTTAGTAACTAACCATGCTAAAAACAACACATGTATGGCCTCCTCTAGCCCTAATTTCAGATCATCCAAGTTTTAATATATATACAGCAATTTTTGAAAATAAAATAGAAAAGTCATTCCACTAGCATTTAGCAGATGTTACATCAATGATTCATGAGATGAGGGCATCTTACAGGAGTTTCAGCCTCTTGGACTGGTGGCTGATATTCAGGATCACCTTTCTCAGCAAAGTTATTCACAAATTGTGCCATTCCTTTGACATGAAAAATGTAAATTAAAATAAAGTTACAGCTAGGATAATCAAAACATTGTAAACAAAAATCAATAAATTCAATCCTGAAGGTTTCCAAGTACCTGTATATGGCGGGCATTTTCTCTTCTCCGGAGGTGGTTTGTACTCCAGGGGCGGCCGGGGCTCAAAAAGCTTTAAAAGGTTGGCTGTTAAACCAGTGGGATGACTTTGCCCAATCTGCATTCAAAAGAAACAACTCAATAAAAATAATCCCAAACCCAAAAATAACTATGATTGAATGAACATAATTACTCTAGCTATATAATCAATCATTGTACATGACTTCTCTATGTATTTTGTGAGCGTGTAAAGAAAAAAAAAGGATTTTTCAATCAGCAAAATTACAAGCAAATCAAATGCAATTCTTGGAAGCTTAAAAACCATATTAACAAATTATATCATTTAACCGATTTGATAATGCTCAACCATCAAATTCCAATCATCAACCATCTAAACCAAATCCAAAATCAACTAAAATAAAAATCAACACAGTGAAGAAAATTAGATCAAATCGAAATTAGGGTTTAAGGAGATTATCATAAAACCGCCTAGAAACCTTGAAAAAAGGAGACATACCAGCTTCAATTGCATGACATTGACACGATTCTGCGCTTTCGTGCGGGCCTGGACGGCGGCATTATTGTTGCGCATGAAGGCATCGTTGTAATCTCCCATCTTCGCAGCTTAGGGTTTCTGGAGTTCTAGATATGGCGATCAGATCGTGGAGATCGCGCGCATCGGACGGTCGATGTTAGATCTCGGAGGTTGTGATGGTGGAGTGGAGTGGAGAGAAAGGAAGAAAAAACTGATAGCGGCAGCAAATGGTAGAGGGTTTCGCTCGCTAATTTTATAGACCAGCGAATCAGCGATTATAGACCAGCTGATAGACAAGCGAATCAGCGATGGAGGAGGCGGTGCTATTTTTTTTATCAATTTTTTGGGTGAATTACATGAATCCCTCGCTAAATTACAAATATTCTTGACATTTGAGAAATTATAAATTTTTTTCTGAATGTTATATTTGCATAATAAATTAGGGAGTAATTTGTTATAAAATTTAAACATCAGGAGACAAATTATTATGAAAATACAAACCTTAAGGGGCGAAATATAATTTTCAAAACTTCAGAGATATCTGTAATTTAACCAAATCTCAAGGGAAGTATATGTAATGTGCCCTAATTTTTTTTTATATATTTATGGTAGTGATGTTGCTAAAAAAATTAAGAGAAAATTTAAAAATAAAAATATAAAAAATTCAAGATTTGATTTTACTAACAAATTAAATCTTAATTTTTTAATTATTTTGATTTAAACATTTAATTTTTTAAATTATATCAATTCCAATTATTTAATTAATATAATAGGAATAATTAGACTATTTAATCACTTTCTATTATAATTATTAGATGGTGAGTGTGATTATGGTGGGAAGAAGGACGAGGGGTGAGTGAATTGGATAAAAGACAAATAGTCATGTATGGAGAAAATATGAGGTATTTGATAAAAAATTTAATAGAAATTTTGAGGTTTTTAACTGTACTCATCTATTTAATCAGATGACATTCGAGTTTTTTTTTTATCATATTTTTTAATTTGATTTTTTTAATGTTGATTTGGAAAAACATATTTTGAATAACATTATAATTTTGTAAAAATCGGTCACTTGGTATGTTTTTTGAGAGCTGTGGTCAAAACACCGTTGTAATAAAAGTTTAATACATTAAGAACACTTACAAAAAAAAAAAAAAATTAAAAAGTCTAACACATACTATTATTATTAAAATATATTTAGTGAGTAATTTAATATTTTAAACTTTAAAATAATATAACTTTTAATTTAAATGTCTATTTTTAATAAAATTAATATTTTTATAATCCTCTCATTAAGATCTATCAAATAAAATTTATGTTGATTATGAAATTTTTATAAAAAAATAAACAAAAATATAAATTATCATCGAAATTAAAGTAAACAGTAATATGTTACTCTGTTTCATAATAAAATGTTATTCTAATTGACAGTAACATTTTACTGTCTGTTTTGAACAAAACATCAGGAACAAAAACAAAGTACAATGCTCTATACATATGAACTCACACTATTTCTAGAAATTAAAACCCATATCCGTAGAATACTAAATTGCAATTTTAAAAATCCTCTTTGTACTAATAAAAAATGGCACATCAATGACAGAAGAAGCCTCCGAATCAACTAAATTTTGACCATTACTTTCATTATTATGCCAAATACTTCAAATACAACCACGAGCAATGTCAATGGTGATGTCGGAGCCAAGAAACCCATTAGGACCACAGCTTTCAACGATTAACCCTAGCAGAAGATGCTACATAAACACCATGTTCTTACCGAGAGCTCTGGCTTCTATTTGGGAGAACACGACGGCCTTGATTGATCTCTCTATAAATCGCTTGAACGCGGAGGCATAATTGTCCAAAAAAAGTTAAAAAAATATGAATTTGTCTTTCATAAAGAACATGCTTTCGCTTTTTGTTTAGAAGATTTAAGAAGTAAAATATTTCAGATTATCCTTTACAAAACTAACATATTGGGCCAAAGAGATTTTTGCCAAACTTTCCATTTTTGACAATTGATTTTTATTCAAGAAAGAAGGCAAGACACAAAGAGAAATAGTAGTTAATTAATAGTATGATTGCCCATCGTTAATATAAATTTAAAATGAAATACATTCAGTTTTACAAACAATAGAAGCTTCTCTACCCCATAAATATGATTCATCTTATATGTATGTATCCATACAAATGAAATACACAGAATAAAAGTTGTTAAATTTCACAATCCAAGTCATCTCCATGACACCATCTAGACTTTCATCCGGCCGAACGCTTTTGAATTTTCATTTTTTTTTTTTGTGAGTTTTTTTCAAATAAACAAAGTCAAGAGTTATAAACATAATATATCAAATTAATTTGTAAGGTATCGTCACCCACCCGAACGATTGTGTCTAGTCTTGTCGAGTCAAGACAGTTCATCTGTTCCTTTTTCTCCTGTTTATTCACACTAGGATAGGGTATAATATTAATGGGTATACAGAATCTCGTGTGCTTGCTCTATAGATTTTGGCGCTTTTGGTTCCCGGAGTTGCCCAACTCCCGCGAATCGCCACTAGAAGAGGACGGATTGAGGCCGTATTCGCTGGTTGCGCCGTATTCACTGCTTGGGAAATCTTGGCCTGACATTACCATCTGTTTGAATTTCACCATGTCAGCATTGTATGCACCAGTATCATATGTTTGTGTGTCGGAGCCTGTACTTGGGCTATAGGCAGAGCTTTGGCCTGCTGGTTTTCCAAGATCATTCAAGTCATCCAGGGATGAATCTCCTTCTAATGCACGTACAATCTGTTTCCAGTAACATATAACATTACTTAACCAATGTATAGATATATGCTAGTGAAATTATGCTTCAAATTAGAGGCTTTTGTACTGTGTGACTTAAAATGAATCTGAATCACACTATTTTTTTTTAATAAAATTCTAAGAATTTTTTTTTTCTTTTGATACTTAGAATTACTCCTATTTTAACAAATTGGGAAGAATGAATTTTCTTAGTGCAGCTAACAGTATTCCCCCTGTATTTGTTTAGGATTTATCTTCTACTTTGAAAGTTTCTTTGTAGTAATTATTTGTTGTATTTAGTCTTGATTATCATTGTAATTCATTAGATTATAATATAAAGTCATATATATTAATAAATAAATAAAAAGTAGAGCAGGTTTTCTTTCATTGTAATTCAAATACCCTTTGATTATTTAATGCATTTGGAAACCCCTCACCCAAGGCACAAGATATCTGTCCTCAAAATTCATGTTTCCATGGTATTATCAATATATACGACTTCCTTCTGATATAACGTAGGCCTCCATACATACCTGGCTCATCTTCGAGCGCCTCCTAGCAGAATGACGGATGCTGGCAGCAGCACAAGCGACCATGCGTGCCATCTCTTGGGGTTCATAGTTATTTTCTAGGCGTGGATCCACCAGTTCGTCATAGTTGCCATCTTCCAATGCATGGGTTAGGAGTGGCCTCGCCTGTTTGTGACATGCCAATAGAAAATGAAATCAGTGAAGATCAGGAAAAAAATTGCAAAAATAAAACAAAATTCTTCATGACAACATTAATTTGAAAGATGCTAGTCAAGATTCTTAATTAGAATTTGCAAATAAAGAACTGTAGTATGTACAAACCCAGTCTACTAAGCTGTCTTCCATGAATTTATTGGTAGGATCCACTGGTCTCCGACCAGTTATGAGTTCCAAGAGCATCACTCCAAAGGAGAAAACATCAGATTTATCAGTTAGTTTGCCACTTGATGCATATTCTGGAGCCAAGTACCTGTATTTACAATAGAAAATTTTCAAATCATTAGCTTAATTTCCGTCAATCTTGTCTCTTTTGATATGTAGTCCGTGTAGGTAAAGCAATTATCGACATGTAATGATGATGTGTAAGGTACTACTATGATCATATTGGTTCATGGTTTAGATGTTTATTTAAGAAGAGAAAAATTATAGGAACATGTTGAATATTTCAAAAATGGAGTTCATGATGTAAGTGCATTTTCGAACTTATTTTTTGTGTGAAATTTAGTCATGAATTTAAAACATGGTATAGAGAATTACATCAAGTAATGTGACTTCGATGTCATCTCATGCATACTCTAGGACTCCAAAATGTACCCGTTTAGCCTCTCGATTATAAGTACTTAACCTTTAGTTATTCCTTAAAAACTAAGCTCACTTGAATAACAATCATAGTGAAGAGATTTGAATGACTTACCCAAAAGTCCCCATGACACGTGTAGAAACATGAGTGAAATTGTCAGAAGAGAGTTTAGCCAATCCAAAATCTGCCACCTGAATAGAAAAGTATTGCAACATGATTAATTATCTTCCACAAGTGGCAACACAAGATGTGTGGTATGAATTTTGACAACAAAATGTTAATGGATCCAAAAGAATGTGACATATAAATTACCATGGCTTCAAACTTATCATCAAGTAGAATGTTAGCGGCTTTGATGTCACGATGGATAATTCGAGGGTGGCCTGCATGTATTTAATAAATCAGAGAGAGAGAGAACACTACAATATATAAGAGTTTTAGAGACCAAATATTTAGATCTCTAAAAGTGAAAATTTTGTTGCAGAAGACATTTAGGGACTAATTTCTATTGTCATGATGATAGTCACTAAAAGATCGTCTCGAAAAATAAAAAACAAGGCTTTTAGCGACAAAATTTTAAGAATGTCACTAATAAATAGATTTTTAAAGACAAAATAATTTGATCTCAAAATGATTTATTTTTTGAGACAAAAAATTTGACCTCAAAAGAATAATAATTCATCACTAATGTCCAATTTTTGTTGCTAAAAATATAATAACAACATTTTTCGCAACAAAATTATTTGATCCTTAAAAAATAATTATGTCCCTAAATTTTGGTCTTTAAAACTTTTATTTTTTGTAGTGGAGAGAGAGAGGGGTATGAAAATCATACAGTCTTCATGAAGGTAAGCAAGCCCCTTGGCTGATCCCAATGCAATCCGCAACCTAGTTGCCCAGTCCATGGTTGGCTGACCTTTCCCTGCAACAAAAAAGATTGTAAGTTTTCATGTGATGTTGAATATACTGATATAATTTCTCTCCACAGCGATTGGTACCACGTGTTGGTATCACTAACCATTATATTGTAACAAGAAGTTGATGATTAATTAAGATTTATTTATTTATTTATTTATTGACTAACCATGAAGATGATGTTCCAAGGTCTTGTTGGAAACAAATTCATATACTAACATCCTCTGCCCATCAGCAATACAATACCCAACAAGCGACACAAGGTGGCGATGATGAACGCGGCTAATGATTTCAACCTCCGCCTGAAACTCCCTCTCTCCTTGCCCGCTACCCGTCTTGAGACTCTTCACCGCCACCTCCTTCCCATTTGCCAACACGCCTTTATGCACATACCCGAACCCACCCTGACCCAACACATTGGCCTCAGAAAAGCTGCCAGTGGCGGCAGCAAGCTCGTCATAAGTGAAGGTGCTCTGGTTGAGGCCTAGAGGGGATTGGGGTGGGATGGGAGTGTGGTGACTGGGGTCTAAGTATCCAGAACTGTATTCACTGCTTGTGAGGACTGGGGCTGGAGGAGGAGGTCCGGCCCAGCCACCAACACCGCCTGGAGGAGTCCCCATTAGGCCTGGTGGCGGTGGAAGCTTCACGATGTGTTCTCCCGGTTGAGGACTGTTCCAGTTTGTCAAACCGTTGTAATATTCACCTACCAAACATAAAATCACAAAACACAATAGTAAGCAGAATCAACAAGAAACTAGATTGTGTTTTCAAAAACAATTTTGGCATTTCAATGGGGAGGTTCTTATGGTAAAGTGAATTAGAAAACATTGAACTTTAGTTTGAGCATTGGTAGAGACCTCTAAAAATTATTTTTAAATTTATTGTTGGGTCACAGTTAATTGATTCCTAAATAAATAAATAACAAATGCAATGCAACAATGACAAATTTAGGGAGAGATATTTTAGGGGTCATTTTTTTTTTCCCAAAGCAACTATGTTTACAATTTTCACCTTAATCATGTTAAAGCTCATTAATTAATTCCAGCATACATACATCATGAATTTATTTTCATCCTAAATTGCAACAATTTTGGAATATAATAGATAAATTATTATCTCTCTTAACTCATGCTTTTAGGATAAGTTTATAAAACCTTATTTTGAAACTTTTGTGATAATTAAGAAGCTTTATTTGATCTCCGATGAATGACAAATGAGCTATGAAACAATGCATTATTGATAAATTCGCCAACAGATTATGAAGAATTGCATTTGATAAAGTATTGGGTGATATCATTCTTAATTGAAACATGTAGGCAATTAAATGCAATCATAAAAAGAGGTCAAGGGTTGTGGATTAGCACCTTGAGGTCCACGGGGAGGAATAGGATCCATATAGTACTGCTTCTTATTCTTTTTCTTCAAGAAACATACCAAACAAATGATGATCATAGCAAGAACCACAATGCCACCACCCACGGCTGCTCCTACAATAATTCCTGTATATGATGACGATGATGATGATGATGGTGGTGGCGATGATGATGTTGGTGAGTGGTGGTGACTAGAGGATGAAGGCGGTGACTTGCTCGACGTGTGCGGAGGTGGAGGCACTGAGATAGAAGATGGCGGTATTGGTACAAGTGACGGAGGAGGTGGCAAAGTCAAGCTGGGTGAGCCTGGATTGGTGAAATTTGTTGTAGAAGGCGGTGGTGGGGAAGCAACAGTAGTAGGAGGAGGCGGTGATAGTACTAATGACGGTGGTCGTGGTGGTGAGTGTGGCGGTGAGCCATTTGGTGCAGGTGGTGATGGCGATGTAGTTGGCGGCGGGGATTCGGTTTTTTCAGGTGGTGGTGGGGAAGGAGAAGGTTTAGGGGGAGGGGATTTTGCAGTTGGTGGAGGAGGAGAAGCGGGTGGCGGTGATGACGGTGGTGGTGACGATGGTGGTGGTGATTTTGTTGGTGGAGGTGATGTTGAATTTTTAGAAGGCGATGACGATGGAGATGAAGATTGTTTAGAGTCGGATAGAGGAGGCGGTGATTGAGATTCCGGGGACGGAGCAGTCACGGAGGCCATATTGAAATTCCGGTCAATATTTATGAGTCAGAATACACGCCGGAAATTCCCCTCCTCCTCTACCGTAACTGCTCGCCGCCAATACTTCAGGACCCTAAACACAACAACAACAGCCACCCACAAAATGGCTGAGATTCAATTCAAAAACAAGAAGCTCATTTGTAGCCACAAACCAATTACGAAACAAACGCTCAAGCTAAAGTTACATTAATTTAGTTCAGGCAATGTCTAGAACACCTTTGTCATAATAAAAAGAAAAAATTACATTGCCACTCAAAAAAAAAAAAAAAAAAAAAATCTAATCCCACATTTTGTTCCTGGATCTAATAAATATTTTGTTTAATGCGTTTGTAATTGCAAACCCATCATTTTCATGTTATTGAATTTGCAAAATGGGAAAAGAAAAAAAAAATGTTGAGAGAAATACCTGGATGTAGAAATTCAGGGTTCTGATCAATGAAAAGAGAGAGAAAACTTGTTGCATTCTGTTTTTTCCATTTAGAAAGCTCAGCCCTTCCTTCCTGCAATTGCCTCCTACAAAGCAGGGCCTCTCTCTCTCTCTCTAAATCTTTTTGTCTAGGCTGCCTCAACTTTAGCTGAGTTCGTTATTTCTCTTACAACTTCCGGATTTTTTGCCGTTTTAATTGCACCTCTCATGCTATGAATTCTTATGATAATTTGATGTTTTTTATATTAAAAATTAACAAATTTGTCACATAACATGTCATTCAAATTACAAATTAACTAATTTGTTACATACATAAATTTTTTTAAGAACAGTGAATTTTTTTTCGTCTCGGACCAACCTGTAATTATTTGATGACTGTCAATTTCCCTTTTTAGTACCATGAATTTTATGAAATTATTATTATTTTTTTTTTTTGAAAATATGTATATGATTTGTATCATGGAAATCTTTGCAAGCTCCACCTCAACTATCAGCTGTGTAGTTGGAAAGTTTACTTGTTGAATTAGGGTTCACCAAGTTTTTATTAGACTTCAAAGAATGATGACCCGTCATCAATAGAATATGATTTATCTATTAAATCTAACATTTAAAGATTAACTTCACAAATCAAAAAATCACACATACTTTAAAATCATATGAACATTCATGAAATCTTAATTAAAGAAACCTCATTCCTACTTATGTAATTTGTTTAAAGTGATGTGTTTGAAGTGATGAAGTCAATTGGAACCATTCAAAACTTTCATGATATGAATTATGTTTTTTTTAATCATTATCTAATGATGATATTATATATTGCTAATTACTTATAAATATATAATAATAAAAAAAAAACCTGCATAATAATAATTATAATTGGCAGTATCCACAATTTGAAAGAAAAAAAAAAAAAATCATTATAGGTTCTCATATTTTTGTACTGTTTGCAATTGTATATATATTTATTTCATCGCTAAGAAGAAATAGTTTGTACAATGGTAATACAGACATGTTGATATATTCTGATTTGATTTAAAATCCCCTTATAGTGACATTAATTATGCCCATTGGCCACATTTAGGAAACAAGATTAGTTGCATTTCTAATTAAATAAGTCTCAAAAACTATTACTTGTTTAGCATTAAGGGGTTGTTTGGGATGACCTAAATAAGTGCACTTTTTGTCTTTTTACGAAAAGATGTGCAGAAAAGTAGAGAGGTGATGTGATGGAAAAAAGATAAAAAAATAAAAAGATGGATTATTTTCAACTTCCCAAACTTGACCTAAAGTTAATAAATATTGACGGAGCTCAAAATGTTCATGTTTTGTTGAAAAAATATTTTAAAAAGTAATTCTCCGCTTTACAAAGTTCAGCACAGAAAAAAAAACCACGATCAAGCAAACAACAATCTCAGTAACATTACTTGTATTTAGTATTTACAATTTTTTAGTGTAATTTGTCCTCAAAGGACATCCTAACTAAGCTCAGTGACCTCAAATGAATTAGTAGTATCAGTATTTGGAAACAATTTTGTTAGGTTTTTATTTTTGGTAATTTTGTTTGACAAAACTCCTTTCAGTTGTACTTTTATTTACTCATTTATTTCAGTGAGGTTATGAGTATTTTGACGCGAATCCAACCCGAATTATGCCTTGCAGAGAAGTTTCAGAAGATAATTCTTTCATGTTTGCCACTTTGCTGACTATGTCGGGGATCCAGGGAATCGAGCTGCCCGTCAGCTCGAGAGGGTCCAGAGGGCAGCGCCCCTTGGAGGGTCCGGGGCAATGCCTAGCCGGGGTTGAGAGGCTATGCCGCTAAAGCAAAAAGAAAAAATACAGTCGAAGTTGATTGTTCACTCGAGCGGCCATTTGTGCACTCGAGCAGAGAATCTTTAGTTCCAGAATTTTGATCACCTGCAAAAGTACTGGGAGTTATTTTTTTTTCCGCTCAAGTGACCTTTCCTGTGCTGGTGCGTAGATCCTCTCGAGCGACCATTCTTGCGCTTGAGCGGAGATCACGAATCAGTTTTCTATAAATATCTGTTTCAGTTTGTTTTTAGGTTTACGGCTTCCAAATCTTCTTCTTGGGTGTTAGGGTTTTCATCTGGGGTTTCTTTGCTTGTTTCCTTTGATATCTGTGAGAGTTTAATCATGAATTGGGTAGATTATATCAAAGGATGTCACGACCCAAACTCGCCCCTAAGGATTTAGCATCGTAACTAGCCAGTAATTTGGGATTACCAAAGGCCCAGTAATAACAATTGTGCAATAGAAGGGGCAACAGAAGCCTGTAAATATTAAAATAGAATGTCTAAAGAGCTGTGAGGACTTAAATGAGTAACACAAGTTTCACATACTAATATATGCAAAATACTTAAGTCCATAAGACGTTTATATACAAAAACAAAACAGATGCTAGGGAATTAAATCCCAAAGCCAAAATGATTTATACAATATTCACTTGACTTCATAAGAGAGCACCTAAAAACAAGCCTTAACCCATCACAATCCATTCAATCCCAGAAAAAAACCTATTCGGCAAAGGTCCAGTCCATCTGACCCCCAAAAGGCCAATTCAAAAAAGATCTATCCATTACCAAAAGATCCATTCTAAAAATGCCCAATTTAGTCGAGCCCGTCTAGACTAATCCAATTTAGATACATCAAGTATAACCGGGTCAAAAATTAGTCAGCTCTCAGCTTACACCCATCCATTTCTTTAATTGCCAACTTAGCAGACCTATGATGGCTCAGAGTCTGGAAGAAGTTATGGCCATGATAGCGGCCTAAACTAAGGAATTGCCATGCAGGATGAGACCAATGCTGAAATGCAACGCCCATCTGGGGCATCTACTACACATCCAATCCTGGGCCCCTAGCTGAACTTTGACCCACCTTCGCCAGCTGAAGATTTGCAGAGACCAGATCCTCGAGAAAGGCTAGCTCAAGCTTGAGTTTTCAGACTCTTGGGACATCCTAATAAGGGGCTTTATCCCCTTGGTATTGATGATCTCGAACCGATCTCATTAAATATTGCTAACCTTGAGAAACATTTTAAAAAGGCACAGGGAATTAACTCCATTCCAGACATCGAGAATGAGCACACCGAGGCTGCCGTAAGACTCCTAGACAGATTCAAAATGCTACACATTGACCATTTCGATGGGTCTGGAGATCTTATGGTACATATCCGGCTTTTCTTGGACGTCTTGAAACCGATGGGTCTAACTAAACCGCAAAAACTCTCTCTGTATGGAAGAACCCTGTCAGGTATAGTAGCCACTTGGTACGCCAAGTTGGAGGATAAAATGAAGCAGAACTGGGAAGAGTTGGCTGAGGCATTTGCCAATTAGTATTCTTACAATACCCAAGTTGAAATGACTACCCAAGAGCTTGAAGCAACCCACTAGAATCCTACAGAACCTTTTGTGAAGTTTGTTGCAAGGTGGAGAGCAAAGGCAGCACATATGACAGATCGACCTTCTGAGAGGGACCAAGTGCGGATAGTGGTACAGAACCTTGAACCTAATATGTTACATAAGTTAATAGTCGCTCCACTATTCACTTTCAAAACTTTGCATGAATTAGGGGTTCAGGTTAAGGGTGCATTCAACAAAGGGATTATTCCCAGAACAAGCGAACCAACAAAGATGGTGTTTTTCGGGAGCACTATTCCCAAACCCACTGAAATCAATACCATTGCTACTGCTGACCCATTTGCTAATCCAAGCCCACAAACGGTCAGCCCAACCTAAGCTCAAGGTAGAACTTTCATCCCCTCTATATGAGCTTAACCAACGCACTAAAAGTCCTAATGGAGAAAGGGTATCTCAGAGCCCTTGATCTCCAACCACTTCCTGACCCACTCCCAACTAGACATAACCCCATCAAATACTGCGTGTATCATCAGTAACGCGGTCATGGCACCCATTGTTGCTACCACCTTCGTCATGAGGTTTAGAATCTCATCGACAACTAGATAGTAGCTCCACCTCAAGACCCTAACGTTACCACCAACCCACTTCCCATCCATGACCAAGTATTTCCCCTCCACTTTAATCTCATCCATACACTGCTTCCTACTTTCAATCCTAGTATATACATCACCTTGGCCCATTTACCCAAGCCTGAGGTGTTCATTCTCAAAAGTACTGATTTGTGCATGATGGATGCACCCAATCTAGTTCGGGTACACCAAGAGCGCCAAATGGCCGAACCCACTACTACTGAAATGTTAGGAATAATTGAAGATCTTCAAGGAACAGTGGCAGATTTAACATTTGGGGTTTCGATCCCATCACCAAGTTCCTCAATCTTGGGGTAAGCTGTAATTGAAAAAGGCCAACCGAAGCTATCTCAAGTCTGGTTGATGACAGATCAACAACAAATGGGTCTCGCTTTGATATAGCCACCCAAACCCTTGGCCAAGCAGAAGTAAGTGACAAGAACAAAGCCAGGACAAGTATTGATCCCTATGCACAACTTCGGTGGACTATTAAGACTTTGAAGGTCAAAGGGTTAAACAAACAGCAAGTGCTTGCAGTTGTTGCAAAAATCGTGGATTACACTTTTATCGCTTAGGATGAGAGCATTTTGAATTAGGGCAAGCAATGAAAATGGATGCTTTACCAGAAACACCCATCCTAATTTCAGTCCCAAGCCTATGAATACCCGACCAACACCCGCCACTCCATTTGCCAATGTTTCTAAACCTAGTGTTTCCTCTTCCCTGAAACGAACCTTCACCCAACTCCATATAAGCCTAACCTATGCGTTAAAGGTACTGATGGAGAATGGATATCTCAAACCGCTCAATCCTCGACCTCTCTCTAATCCTCTCCCACCTAAACATGACTCTACCCAATATTGCACATTCCACCAGTAGTACGGTCACCATACTGACTGTCGCTTTCGCCTTCGCCTTCGCCTTTGCCATGAAGTTCAAGACTTGATTAACAATAAGGTCATCACCCTACCTGAAAATCCCAAAGCTGTCAACAACCCTGTTGCCATTCCATAACATATAACCCATACACTGCTTGCCACCAACCAACCATTACCCTAGCCGACACAACATACCCGCCAATGAGCCCAAACCCACTGTGTGCATTCTTGAATCTTTTGATTCCGATTTGAGCAAAAAGAAGAAAATCTTTGAAGAGATGGAAAGTTTACTCGATCTTGGCGAGTTCAAGCTTGATGAAATAGTGGGCTCTCTACAGATGTCAGCACTGGTGGTTGGAATGATGAATCTCAGTCTCAGCTAGGGTAATTGTCGAAAGCACGTGGGAAGGATCTTCTGAACTGGGGGCATGGTGTGAAGAAGCAATTGTTTCGGTCAAGAAGACGTGTGGGATTTAATCTGTGAGACCTTATTTGAAAGTCAGAACTCAATCCTTCTGGGTGTAGATGTGTCTTGAAGGCAGGTCTGGACCTTCCCGTGGGCTACTTAAAGTTGTTTTCGAACTCTGCAGGTAGAATTGGAGAGTGAAAACCCCTTTTCGTTTCAAGGGTACTCATTTTGTTTTGAGTTGTGTCTTGTAAATATTTGTTGTGAGTTTTATTTTCTGTCTTTTCTTACGTTGTTGCATTAGTTGAGTCGTTTCATTTGAATCGCTCTTGTGTACCCTCAGGTCTTCATCTTTATAAGCAAGTAGGAGTCAAGTTTCTAATCATTTTATTGTGCCTATGGTGACGCATGTGTGACCTTTTACAAATAGAAAAAGGCTTTGAATTTTTTTTTTTGAATGAGATTCTGTTAATAAACTCGAGTATTAAGAAGGATCCCCTTAATGGTTTGAGTGAATTCTGACTTATCGGCGCAAAGTTATTCATGCTTTCAAAAATTTTAAGTTATTTCTTTTGCAAAACTTGCGAAGATAGGTTCAGAATTGTGCGTGGTATTTTTACATTGTCCTGGGGATTGTCTTCGCCGTTAGGTGATAATTTTGGCAAGCACAAGATCGCTTTCAGACCTGCAAGTTGTCACGTCCCAAAATTCGGACAATTAAATATTAAATTAGGACTAAACCCTAATAATATTTCATCATCCAAATCCTAGGGGTAAAACAAAAAAACTAAACGCCAACCAAACCATTTATCATAATTTCATAACTAACCAATACCTCCAACATTAAAATTACAATAAATAGTCAAAATAACTTAAATAATGTAAGGTTACAAACCATGCCAAATTATCCCAATACTAAAGTCATAAAAAAAAAAAATACATAAATTAATATCAACCCTAAGCTCAAGAAAGCAAAAAAAGTCCAAACAACATGTCCTACGATCATAGTTATTTCTTGTCACCACTATAGCCTCAACTAATCCTGTAAAAGAAGCTCGACTGCGCTCAAACAGAACACATCCAAGTTGCCAAGAGACAAAACGGGTCAGTATATAGGTATACTGGTATGAGTACAAAATTTTACACCCACGTGTCCACCAAACACAAACAAAAATACATTTAATTCTTGTTACGGGACAAGACAAGTAGTTTTAACCGCACCGAGATGAATGAGTAGTTTCTCGAGATACGGTGACATTTAGTTTTTTATCCGTACACAACGAAATATAAATTGATTATAAAATAAAAAAATAGAAATAAAAATATTGTGGATCAGCCCTGTATAAAAAAATTAGTAAGACCCACCAGCTTGCAAAAAAAATAAAGTCAGTATAATTTAATCATAAGTAACTTGTTTAAGAAGTATAAAAATGCACCGTTTCATACTTAAATAATTCAAATTAACCAAAACTCAAAGAATAAAAATTGTACAGAATCAAATTTCTTAAAAGACAGCATGAACGAATTTAACAGAAACTGAACAGGTTGAGAGAAAAACTTGATAGAAAAATCTAGACGGAATTCAATCCAAAAATCTGAAACTGAAAACGAACAAAAAAATCCCTAAGATGACTTTTTTCGGAAAAGTTCCAAACACAAAAAGTTTGCAGAATAATGTTTTACTTTAGTTTACGCGAAACCAATAAAAGTGAGCTCGTTTCGTAGGTTAAAATAGCCTCTAAAATTTGCATTGCTAAAACGAATCAAACCGACAATAACTAATATCATCCGATTATAAGTTCTAATCGATCATTTTAATAAAAAGCTAAAACACAAAAGTTGTCTAGAATCACGTGTACATGCCTCTGCTCAAATTTCATAATTTATCGAGGTCGTTTACTAGTTTTCAAGATGTACAAATCGATACAATTCACACTATACTAATAAACTCATAATTAAATTCTTTGTGCCTTAGCTCCACCACTTCGGCCCTCCACTTCCGGTCTACACGTATATCCCATGTGTCTCCCATATACCTAACACCGCTCCGAAGCCAAACTTGTACGAGGATATCGTCCCGAGTTTGACTCACACTCCCCGGATGGTTAGTATATACATACGCGCGTAAATCAAAGCACTCATCTATTCATGAGAACAGGGCAACATTATACATATACAACACATCTCACTCTTGAGAACAAACATAACAATCCCAAACTTAAAGCATTCAAATAAATCTCATAATCCTCACCCTTTTTTTTTATACACTCTTTCTCTGCAACACTCAAATAAAATAACAATCTATGGAGTCATGGTGAAGTATAAGAAATTTATCTATGGGTTTCTAATTAATTTTAATTTCATATAACCATGAGTGGGATTACAACCATAAAATAAATCCATATAAAAACCTTAAACCTGACATACATAACTAATCAAAATAATTAAAATCAATCATCAACTAAAAACCTTAAACTTTACATACACAACTAAACAAAATAATTAAAATCAATCAATCATCTAAAAATCATAAACCTTACATACACAACTAATCAAAATAATTAAAATCAATCTATTATCTTTATATAAATACCAAATCAAACTAACATCAAATAATTAAAAATAAATAAATAAAAACAACAAATTAAATATAAATCAAGGGAAGTGGGTTTTGTACTCACAATATTTTTTTTAAAAATTAAAAAATTATTTAAAAAATCAATAAAGCCACCAAAACAGAACCCTAATCTTTTTCTTCATTTTCCCTCCTTTTTCTCTTTCTCTCTCGGCTTGCACTCACACAGCCGCACACATATCCTTCTCTTCTTTCTTTGATTTCTCTCTCTCTCTCTCTCTCTCTCTCTCTTTCTCTCTCACGCCACACACAGAGCACTCTCTTTTTTTTTGTTTTCTTTCTCCTTGACTTGTAAACCTAATAGACTACTATATTATATTATGTATACAATGACCTAATGACTATTATATTATATAATACAAATACAATATAAATGCAACCTAAATAAATATGATATATATATTTTATGTTATTAAATAACTACAACATATATAAATATATTTTATAAAAACAATACATGTAACACCCTCTTTTTTTTTATGTATAAATGAATATATAAATACAAAGATTCTGATTAATTATATATAATTAAATATCACATTAAACTAATTAAATATCACATTAAATTAACTAAACAACACATTAAATTCTTATGGATCCACATAATTAATAAAGTCAAAAATAAAATAAGATAATAATAATCATAACAATAGTAAATAATGACTTAAAAAAATTATGGTCGCTACAATATACACATCTCAAAAGAATCTCGTCCCGAGATTCGATAGGAGAGAGTACTAGGCAAAAAGTTCCGGGTGCATACGCCGAACGTTCTTTTCTAACTCCCAGGTAATATCGTTATCATCCTCGCTCCATTGCACTTTCACCAAGTTTACTTTCTTGCGCTGCAACTGCTTTACATCTCAGCCTAGAATAGTAACTGGTCGCACCAAATACGTTAGATCGTCACTAATCTCTAACGCTTCTGGTGATAATACTTGGGAAGGATCTTGCACACACTTTCGCAATAAAGATACATGGAACACATCGTGAATCATAGCTAAAGCAGGTGGTAGGGCTAATTTCTAAGCCACATTACCAATCTTTTCAGTGATCTCATATGGTCTCACAAATCTAGGTGTTAACTTTCCCTTCTTTTCGAACTGCATGATACCCTTCATCGGCGAAACCTTCAAAAACACAAGATCTCAAACATTCAACTCAACCCCCTTACGTTTTCTATCAGCGTAACTCTTCTGACGACTCTGTGCAGTCTTAATACGTTCCCAAATAATGTTTACCTTCTCTGTGATCTCTCTCACCAACTCTGGTCCTAACAACGGCGCATCTTCTACCTCCATCCAACAAGCAGGTGATCGACATGGCCTCCCATATAAAGCCTCAAAAGGGTGCCATCCTGATACTGTAGTGATAGCTATTATTATAAGCAAACTCCACCAATGGCAAGTGTTCTTCCCAACTACCACCAAGATCAAGGACACAAGCTCTCAACATATCCTCCAAGATTTGATTTACCCGCTCAGTTTGTCCATCTGTCTGAGGATGATAAGCCGTACTCAGGTCTAACCTAGCACCCAAAGCATGTTGAAAGCTCTTCTAAAACTCTGCCATAAACAACAGATCACGATTCGAAACTATTGAAACTGGTGCGCCATGAAGTCGCACCACCTCCCGAATATACAACCTAGCTAGTTTATTCGCAGTTCAGTGAACACTGATAGGAATAAAATGAGCAGACTTGGTGAGTCGATCCACTATCACCCAAATAGATTCATTGCCTCGCTTAGACCGCGACAATCCATCCACAAAATTCATAGAGATGCACTCCCATTTCCAAGTAAGGATCTCGAGAGGCTGCAAAAGTCCAAACAGTCGTTGGTGTTCTGCCTTAACCTATTGGCACACATAACATCGAGAAACATACTCTCCTACGTCTTTCTTCATGCCTTCCCACCAAAACGTCCTCTTTAGGTCATGATACATCTTAATCCCACTAGGGTGAATGGTATCCATAATCTCTTTCCTCAATTCAATAATGTTAGGTACACACAACCTGCCTTTGAATTGCAATCCCCCATCTGAGTCCACAGACCAATTAGTAGGACAATCATCGATAAATCCACTACAAGGTTATCAAGCTTGCTGACGAGAAACCCTTCAAAATTCTGCATCTGACGAACTTTGCCCAATAATGTCGGCTGCACGGTCAAACTACCAATGTATGCCCTCTTCGCACTCTCTTTTGGTTGAACATCATGCATCGAAATTAACTCTAAGGACTTCCATTCTTGAATCATCAAAGAAGCTGTAATCCCATGTTGTCGACTAAGTGCATCCGCGACCACATTTCCTTTCCCTGGGTGGTAAAGGATCTCAAAATCATAACTACTGACGAATTCAACCCACCTCTGTTGCCTCATGTTCAACTCTTTTTGAGAAAAGAGATATTTGAGGCTCTTGTGATCCGTGTACAACTCAAAGTGCTCCCCAAACAAGTAATGTCGCCACACTTTCAACGCAAAAATAACTACTGCCAACTCTAAGTCATGAGTAGGGTATCGTCTCTCATGAGGTTTTAATTGTCGAGAAGCAGAAGATACAACCTTCTGATGCTACATCAACACACATCCCAACCCAGTTCCACTCGTATCAGTAAACACTACTAACTTTTTCCCTTGTACCGGTATAGTTAACACCGGAGCTGTAGTTAACCGCTGCTTTAACTCCTGGAAAGCTCTCTCACAATCATCTGTCCATACGAACTTCACATTCTTGCGGGTCAACTTGGTCATGGGTGCTGCAATAGTGGAAAACTTCTCTATAAATCTCCTGTAATAACCGGCTAGTCCTAAAAAACTTCTCACCTCTGTAGGGTTTGTGGGCTGCTTCCATTCTTTGACTGCAACAACTTTCTCAGGATCTACCGCTATCCCTTGATTGGATACAACATGCCCCAAAAATCGAACTTCTTTCTTCCAAAAGTGACACTTACTGAACTTAGCGTATAACTGTTGCTCCCTCAAAGTCTGCAATACAACTTTCAAGTGTTCTTTATGTTCCTCCTTATTCTTAGAATACACTAGGATATCATCTATGAAGATAATCACAAACTTATCTAGATACGGTTGAAAAATTCTGTTCATCAAGTCCATGAAATAGGCAGGAGCATTTGTCAAACCAAAAGGCATTATAGGAAATTTGTACAACCCATATCGGGTCCGAAGAGCAGTAAGCGATATACTTTCCTCTGACACAGCCATCTGATGGTAACCCGTCCTGAGATCAAACTGAGAGAACATGGCTGCCCCCTTCAACTAATCAAACAAGTCATCAATTCTAGGGAGCGGATACTTGTTCTTGATTACCTTGTTCAGCTCTCTGTAATCTATGCATATGCGGAGAGTGCCATCTTTTTTGGAGACAAAGATCGCAGGTGCTCCCCACTGGGAGTTACTTATACATATGAACCATTTTTAAAGTATCTCCTCTAGCTGTTTCTTCATCTCCACAAGCTCTTTAGGCGCCATTTTGTATGCTGCCTTAGAAATTGGTGCAATTCCCGGCATTAGGTCAATGCGGAATTCTACTACCCGTCGAGGTGGAGGTCCAGGTATCTCCTGAAATACATCCTTAAACTCACGCACCACATCTACCTCACTAATATCTTGCTTAGGGATTTCTACTGAACATAGAAAACTCGTCATCACCGACTCTTCTCCATCGCTAGAAGTGTGGGTAAGCCATGGTATACCGGGAATATCTATATTTACAGTCATTCCTGTACAATTCAGAGTCACAAAGTATTTTTGTAGCCAATCCATACCTAAAATAATTGTAAACACTTCAAACCCTAACACAATTAGGTTTGCATGCAAGACTCTACCCGCAAAGTCAATCTTAAAATCTTTACACATCTCATAAATCTCCTAAAGGAGTCTCACCATGAATAGGTCTAGACAAGGAGGTAGTTACAATATGTTCTTTTTCTACAAACTATCTAGATATAAAAGAATGAGAGGCACCGATATCAAAAAGTACTCTGATAGGTTCTTAAAAAAAAAATTAAAGATACCTTACAATCATCACCTTCAAGTTAAACACACAAGAAGAATTCGTTCATAAATACTTAGAATAAATTCAACCACCAAACTAAACCAACTAACCTATGTTTCCACAATCCGAGGATCACCCAAACTCTCACAAGTCTAGGGTAACCTAGAGCTCTGATACCAAACTGTTACGCCCTAAAATTCAGACAATTAAATATTAAATTAGGACTAAACCCTAATAATATTTCATCATCCAAATCCTAGGGGTGAAACAAAAAAAACTAAACGTCAACCAAACCATTCACCATAATTTCATAACTAACGAATACCTCTAACATTAAAGCTACAACAAATAGTCAAAATAACTTAAATAACGTAAGGTTACAAACCATGCCAAATTATCCCAATACTAAAGTCATAAAAATAAATAAATAAATACATAAACTAATATTAACCCTAAGCTCAAGAAAGCAAAAGAAGTCCAAACAACATGTCCTACGATCATAGTTATTTCTTGTCACCACCATAGCCTCAACTAATCCTGTAAAAGAAGCTCGACTGCGCTCAAACAGAACGCACCCGAGTTGCCTAGAAACAAAACGGGTCAGTATATAGGTATACTGGTATGAGTACAAAATTTAACACCTACGTGTCCACCAAACACAAACAAAAATACATTTAATTCTTGTTACGGGACAAGACAAGTAATTTCAACTGCACCGAGACGAATGGGTAGTTTCTCGAGATACGGTGACATTTAGTTTCTTGTTCGTACACAACGAAATATAAATTGATTATAAAATAAACAAAATAGAAATAAAAATATTGTGGATTAGCCCTGCATAAAAAAATTAGTAAGACCTACCAGCCTACAAAAAAAATAAAGTTAGTATAATTTAATCATAGGTAACTTGCTTAAGAAGTATAAAAATGCACCGTTTCATACTTAAATAATTCGAATTAACCAAAACTCAAAGAACAAAAATTGTACAGAATCAAATTTCCTA
Organism: Camellia sinensis; assembly: GCF_055761805.1. Classification (NCBI taxonomy): domain Eukaryota; kingdom Viridiplantae; phylum Streptophyta; class Magnoliopsida; order Ericales; family Theaceae; genus Camellia; species Camellia sinensis. The sequence continues at coordinate 226,905,477 of NC_138961.1, read as the reverse complement.
AAAGATTGCATGCACGAATTTAACAGAAACTGAGTAGGTTGAGAGAAAAACTTGATAGAAAAACCAAGACGAAATTCAACCGAAAAATCTGAAGCTGAAAACGAACAAAAACATCCCTAAGATGATTTTTTTCGGAAAAGTTCCAAACACGAAAAGTGTGCAGAATAATGTTTTACTTTAATTTACATGAAACTAATAAAAATGAGCTCGTTTCGTAGGTTAAAACAACCTCTAAAATCTGCATTGCTAAAATGAATCAAACCGACAATAACTAAGATCATCCGATTATAAGTTCTAATCGATCTTTTTAATAAAAAGCTAAAACACAAAAGTTGTCTAGAATCACGTATACATGCCTCTGCTCAAATTTCATAATTTATCGAGGTCGTTTACTTTTTTTCAAGATGTACAAATCGATACAATTCACACTATACTAATAAACTCATAATTAAATTCTTTGTACCTTAAGTTCACTACTTCGGCCCTCCACTTTCGGCCTACACATATATCTCATGTGCCCCCCATATACCTAACACCGCTCCGAAGCCAAACTTACATGGGGATATCGTCCCGAGTTTGACTCACACTCCCCGGATGGTTAGCATATACGTACGCGCGTAAATCAAAGCACTCGTCTATTCATGAGAACAAGGCAACAATATACATATACAACACATCTCACTCTTGAGAACAAACATAGCAATGCCAAGCCTAAGGCATTCAAATAAATCTCATAATTCTTACCTTTTTTTTTATACACTCTTTCTCTCCAATACTCAAATGAAATAACAATTCATAGAGTCATTGTGGAGTATAAGGAATTTATCTATGAGTTCTTAATTAATTTTAATTTCATATAACCATGAGTGGGATTACAACCATAAAATAAATCCATATAAAAACCTTAAACCAGACATACAAAACTAATCAAAATAATTAAAAACAATAAATCAACTAGAAACCCTAAACCTTACATACACAACTAAACAAAATAATTAAAATCAATCAATCATCTAAAAACCCTAAACCTTACATACACAACTAATCAAAATAATTAAAATCAATCTATCATCTTTATATAAATACCAAATCAAACTAACATCAAATAATTAAAAATAAATAAATAAAAACAACAAATTAAATATAAATCAAGGGAAGTGGGTTTTGTACTCACAATATTTTTTTTAAAGATTAAAGAATTATTTGAAGAATCAATAGAGCCACCAAAATAAAACCCTAATCTTTTTCTTTCTTTTCCCTCATTTTCTCTTTCTCTCTCGGCTTGCACTCACACAGCCGCACACATAACCTTCTTTTCTTTCTTTGATTTCTCTCTCTCTCTCTCTCTCATGCCACACATAGAGCACTCTCTTTTTTTTGTTTTCTTTCTGCTTGACTTGTAAACCTAATAGACTACTATATTATATTATATATAGAATGACCTAATGACTATTATATTATATAATACAAATACAATATAAATGCAACTTAAATAAAATGATATATATTTTATGTTATTAAATAACTACAAAATATATAAATATATTTTATAAAAACCATACATGTAACACCCTCATTTTTTAATGTATAAATGAATATATAAATATAAAGATTTTGATTAATTATCTATAATTAAATATCACATTAAATTAACTAAACAACGCATTAAATTCTCATGGATTCACATAATTAATAAAGTCAAAAATAAAATAAGATAATAATAATCATAATAATAGTAAATAATGACTTAAGAAAATTATGGTCGCTACACAAGTACAAGGCGCCTTTCAGACCTCACCAATCATAGAATTTGTCCCTCGATGTTTTCATTATTTCAAGGAAAAAAAAAAGAAGAAAAGAGAAAAGAAAAGAAAAGAAACAAAAGGAAGAGAAAAGACAAAAAGAAGAAAAGAAAAAAAAGAAAGAAAAGAAGTCAACCATCAAGCCAGGGGCATCCATTGGAATGAAATCCAATCAACTGTGAGGAAGGGAACTTCTGTCTGCATTTGGGAAAGCCAATGCAAGAAGGTACCACATTGCGAGAAGAACCAACTTTGAAAATGGGGCGAAAAGAAAGGAAGAAGGCATGCATAAAAGAATTGAGAACCGAGCTCAAATCAAGGCGAAATCAGTTCCAGTGTTAGGGCAAGGATGACTATTGATCAAATTTACCATAAGTGTTGTAACGCTATCCTTGAGAGCCTCGCTAGGCTGAAAATCCAAAAGGGCGACCTAGGCAAAAATTAGATCATGAAAAATAATAAATCAAAAATATATAGCTCGCAAGGTTGAAAAACCTGAAGGGTCGACTTTGGCAAAAGTTAGAGCGTAAAAGGAGAGTGTCAACACCCGAGTGAACCTCAGCTATGAACGATGTTGACCTGATTCCCATTTTTGGGATACGTATGCAACTTCATCCTGAAGTTCGGTCTCAACCATATCTATCTCATCAATCTCAACTCAATCATCTTGCCCAATTCATGTGTTCAGCTTCACATCAATCCATGAGCTACACTGACTGCTGTGCATATCAGATACTTGCGTCGGGTAAAAAAGAACTAACTTGAATCAACAAGTGAAGAAATTTTCAATATTTAAACTTATCAGTAGAATCTCTATCTTGAGCAAAACAGGAATCGGAATTGAATTTTAAAGGGAGCATAAGTAATACTAGGGGCACTATGAATGATCAGTTACCTTGAGTATTTTTTATGCTTTTTTTTGTCAATTATGAGTTCTCTTGTGTTGTGTCTAGTGTTTGTCTCAGTCTGCGCTCTGTGTCGAGTCACCATAGCATATTGCTCTGTATCGAGTCACCATAGCATGTCGTTCTGTATCGAGTCACCATAGCATGATGCTATTCGAGTCACCATAACGTGACTATCACTCAAAAACGCTCTTCATCGAGTCACCCTAGTGAGTTTGTCGCTCAAAAGTTCAACAAAGTGGCATGGTCAAAATTCCATACACAAATGTTTGCTTCAAACTCGAAACCAAGTCCATGTGTGGAATTCATAAACGAGCTGAAAGTGCCCATACAAGGGGCATCGCATTCATGATCATTGGAAAGTGTATATGAAGAATCTGTCACTGTTTTGGAAGGGACTGGAGCAAGTTCTCAATATGTTAGAAGAGATGCATGAGTCTGGTTGGTTGACAACTATTCTAGGATCTGATGATCCCCATTGTATGTGCCTGCAAAATGTTGAAAACAGTGCCCAGTGGCTGGACACTAGGGGCAATTTTCAATGTATCTAATTAGGCCGTCCATCGAGCAAGGGACATGAACCAACCGGTGGCCGATGACTGGACACTAGGGGCAATTTTCAATGTATCTGATTGGGCCATCAATTGGAGAAGGGGCATTGATCCAACCTTTCTCCCTATCCGCTCAAAGCCTTTTGTTGGGCATTTTTTCCTAGATTAGGGTGGGCTCACCCCATGATGATTTTGACATGATTCAGCTTTCGAAAGTTGTCTCTGACCATTTTGAAACTCTCTCGGGATTGCCATCTTCTTTTTGGTTAATACATGTGTTTTGGATTATGCATGCATGTGCAGCCCGACTTTTCCGCCCCCCTTTAGGAAGGTGAATAGGTCCTACAGTTCAGACTCTCGCGGTTCTAAAGCTAATCTCACAAGTGCAATGTGAAATTGATAAACACCAAAGAGTCCAAATCCGGTAAATCTTTTAGAAAATCGATTTTTGAATCAAATTGCCAAAAATGGACTGCTTTGCCAGATACAGAGTCACCACCTAAATATTTTTTTGTTTTTTGAAAAATTTAGGAAACCCATGACTCGTGCCAAAGGCCACGTGTCCGTCATCACCAAAGTTGCCTCGGCTTGGGAACTTAGGTACGAGAAGGGAAGGTCATGAATACTTTTGAGTACCCTCGCTTGCCCGATTAAAGATCGACCTCTACTACTCATGATATGATTTTTATCAACATCATATGCTCTTGTTCCGATTTATTAGGCTTGCACTTACTATGTGATGCACGTGCACAAGTTATAGAGTAGTTTACCCAAATTAGAACAATTTAATTTTATGTTTGTTTTTCGAAAAGGATTTGATTTTGCCACTTAACAAAGTGGACTTAAATCTTGTGAATTTGCCACTTGACAAAGTGGGATTAAATGTACATTCATTGAATCAATCCAATTCAAGCAACAAGCCTTCATCCACAGGCACTCAAACAGTTTAACAAGTAAGCACTTAGCCTCATGGCAAGCATGCTAGTCATGGCAATTACTCACACTCATGCACGTATGCTAAAGTACTAAAAACTCATCTAGTACTCCAAGCTAAGATAAAAGAATTAGAAAAATATGCATGATTCCTAACTATGCCAAATGTCTAATGCAACACATGCAATATGCAATTACTAGGCTCGGCTACTAATATGGCATATGAAGCAATGAAATAGCATGCGGTTGAACATGTATTCAAAGAATGTATTTAAACTAACAATGCAGTTAGAATGATGCGCCGAGCCTCGGTGCATGTAATACAAATGAATGGATGCAAACATGCAATATGCTAATCGAAACATGATGCTCCTAATCTAACCATCACAAATGGATAAATAAAAAGGAGAAAGATGTGGGGTTGGAAGACATACACATTATTACATTGCGTTCTCACGAAGGAGAGTCCAAATGAATAAACTAGCTAAGCTGAACTACTTAACTAATTATTACAAATCTTGAAATAAATTAACTAACTACTCTAAGCTAATTAATTATTACAACAATGAACTATTTTAATTAGGCTAAGCTAATTAAATATTAAAACATAAACTAATTTAATTAATCAATCTAGGCTAATTAAATAAGTACAAAACAAGGTAATCAGCTACAACAAATTAATTACAACAAATAAGTGAATAATTGTTAATTAAACTAATTAATTAATCTCGGGAATCAAGAGAGACCCAATGTATGCTTGGTTTCCACCTGAAGAACATCCGTTGCTTGCTCTCGATTGCCTCTGTTGCATAACCCTTGCACTATTTTTCCTTCTCCAGATCAAATCTACTCTACCTCACAAGCATTCTGCTCAAAATTCGCTGGTGGCCAGCAGGCCAGAAGTAGGGGACTACCGGCCACTGTTGAGGGATTTGTCGGCCACTGATGGTTTGTTCCTCCTTACTGCAATAGTGGACAAACAGAGCAAAGAGAGGGTATTCTCATAGGTTGTTTGTACTGCGTATCCCTCCTTATCGTCAAAACATCTCAAAAGAGTGATTGTAGACACCCCATTTTTGACCGTCCTCAAGACTTGGACGTCATCGTTTGAACATTCGGTGATCATTCATGCTCGTGTTCGTTTTGAGTTCTCGGAGGTCTCGGCTATGCGCCTTGCCTCAAGATCTCTCAACTTGTCTGTTTTGTGCTTGGTTATGGACCAAACACTTGTGTTTTTGCTTCTAAGGGAAGAGGGTGCCTTGTTTGCCATACCCTCAACCCACCGCCCAAGGCTTGAAGCCATCGGCCCTGTTTTCTTTCCATCGGCCAAAAGTATTGGCTGATCGGCACTATATTTGGTCGGCCGGCACTTATGTTGGTCGATCGGCCTTTTTTGGTGGCTGAACCCTGTTCATCTACTTTATGCAGATATTTTGTGCCAGCTGGCACAGCTGGCATCCACAATTACCCCCCTCCATACACCTGTATGGAGGGATTTGCCTTTTGCTTAGCTTCTCCAAGAAGCTTTGAAAATTGGATTTCTATAAGAGGGGAGGCCCTTCTCCCTTCTCAGAGGTTCTGAAATTAGGGTTAGAAAAAGTTGTATATCTCTCTATCTCTATATCTCCCTATCTCTATCGTTTGTGTGTGTATTTGTGACCTAAAGTGATTTTGTTCACACTATTGCACACAAACACCTAGCATTACACCTTCCTTGGTTGTTGAGGTTCTAAGGAGTTGTTGTTAGGGTTCTTGGAGTGGTTTTGATCAGAGAAAGGTGCTGGTGTTGTGTTCTTGAGGGTGTTCTTCAAGGGTGAGCATTCTTGCTTTAGATACCCCTTTCTTGCTTAGGCTTTTAGCCCTTCTTTATTATTGTTTTAAGCTTAGCTATTAATTGATAAAAGTTCTTTTTTTACTTGCTTTTGAACTTTGTTTAAGGTCATTTTGAGGTTTGGGGTTCTTTACCCCCTCCAAGGCCTTGTTAGGCCTTGTTTTAGGCCATCCCTTTTGGCCCTTACTTTGAGCTTTGCATGGCCTCTCTACCACTGAAATCTAGAGGATTTTCAGTGGTGGAGAGGTGGTTTTGGTGTCCTAAATAAGAGAGGGTCATCCCCTTTCCTTGTCATCTTGAATACTAGCATAAGTGGCTTATGTTGGGGGCTTGTATGCCTGGCTTGTTTTAGTTTCATTTCAGCAAGTATTTGGTGTTGTTTTGCCATGATTTACCTCTGTTTAAAGTTGGTCTAGTGGTCTCTTGCATGCACCATATACTTACCTTGCAATCCCCTCATTTGTCTTAACATGTATCTAGCATTTAGACTGCCATGCTTGCATGTTTTGGCTCAACTCCATGAAACTTCTAGCCTTGTTTTAACATGCTTGAGCTCTGTTTTTCATTGTTTTGGTCATGCTTACATTGTTTTGTATAGCTACCATGCAATCTAGCTTGTTAGCTTTGGGTGTTTGAGTCACTAGCATGCTCTATTCGGATCATTTCAGTGGTTTGGCATCACTTGTAATATTATTTCAGTCCATATAGTATGCTCATGTACTTGCATTTGTCACTCCTTTAATGTTTTAAAGGGTTTGTGTTTTATGCCTCATGAATGTGTCATTGTGTATGCCACCATGTTTAGGTCTTTGGGATGCCATCTAAGTGAGTTTTTGGGCTTACTTTGACATACCATAACTCTGTTTTTTCATTGCTTAAATCATGCCATGTTTGGTTTTGATAGGTGTAGTGTAACACCCTCTTTGGTAGCCTTGCATGCCTCATGTTTTGGCATTGTGTTCTAGCTTGTGTTGGCTAGTTTCGAGCTTGCTTTCGGTCTTGTTTGGACCTGCCTTAGGACTATTTTAGGTCCTCTTGGCCCTTTGGGGCTTGCTTTGTATAGCCATGGTTTGAACCTTTAGGTTAGTTTCAAGCTTTAAGCTTTCTTGCATGCTTTGCTTGTGTACTTTGGTCAGTTTGGCACCTCTTCTAAGATGATTTCAGAGCTTAACATGTTTGCCTAATATCCATGTTTGTCTCCCTTTAAGCGTTCGTAAAAGTTTCTCTACAATGCTTAAGGTAATGGACCATTAGCATGCATGTTTATATGTGTATTTCATGCCTTTGTTTCATCACTTTAGCCACTGATTTGGACCTATTTGAGAGCTGTCCATTTTGGTTTAAGACAGTTATCGCATGTTGTTGCATACTTGCCTTGCATGTTGTTGCATATTTTGCCTATTGCATGTTGTTGCATGCTTGAGTTATATCGCATTTGACATGCCCCTTTTGTTAAGTTGCTTTGCATGTTTGCATGTATTGTCCCTTGCATGTTGTTGCATGCTTGCCCCACATGTTGTTACATGCTTGCCTATCCTTGAATGTTGCCACATGCCTTGCATGTTTGCATGCTTGTTTAGGTTGCATTGCATTTGGCATGCTTATTACCATTAGCCTTGTATGGCATTGTCCTTGACATGCTACATGTTGCATTAGTTTTGCTTGCATGTTTGCATCCCTTGCCTCTTGATCAAGCATGATAGAGGTTGGGGTCCTTTATGTGTGTGTGTGTTTTTTTTTTTTTGTGCATTTCACTCCATATTGAATCACACATTCGGCTCATTTGGCTATCATGCATCGAAATACGTGATTGGTGGTCCGAGGGTCGAGGACTACACTCTTTTGAGTCTCAAACATGATAAGGATGCTTGTCCTCTGCTGCAGCAACACAGCATTTTGCAGGAAGAAATGGCCGGTCGGCTACTTACAGTGCGGTTGGCTAAACATTGTTAGTCGAGGGCTTTACATTTGGTCGATGACCAATTTCCCATGGCCGATGGACTCTCAGAAAGTCCCCAAGCTGGTTCAGAAGTGTCACAGAAGTTGGCACAGTTTTCAGAGGTACAGAACAGTGTAAACAGAGGCAACATATGACATAGCGATGGATTTTCGAGCGAAGCCGTCTGAGCACGCATGCATCCCTCTTCCCGAGGCTGTTTTTATTATTTTCGTAGCTTAATTGATTTGCTTAATTAGTTAAGTGTTGTGTAATAATTAATTAGCTTGTTAGTTAGTTAATTATGTAATTTGTATTATTCTTTCGGTCCTTCCGTCGAGAGGACGCAATTGTGTAATAAGCGTGCATGTGTGTAATGCATGTCTTCCAACCTCCACTTCTTTCTCCCTTTTACTTAACCGCTTACGATGGTTAGTTCTAGGGCACGTTTCAATTAGCATCCTTATGCTATGTATATTTGCATCATTCATCTGTATTGCATGCATCTGGCTCGGCGCATCATACTAACTGCATTGTATTTCAATTCTAAGTTGAATACATGTATCGAATTGTCGCATCTCACATGCCATTTTAGACTAGCCGAGCCTATTCTAGTTGCATTTTGTATGTGATGCATTAGCCATCTTAACATGGACTTGGATCATACATTGATTACTAATATGTTCTCTGTTTTGGCTCAGAGTACACTATGAGTGTTTACGTTTTAGCATCTCGCATATATGTGAATGTTAATATGACAGCATGCTTGCCATGAGGCTAATTGCTTATGTGATATAACTGCCTGAATGCCTGTGGGTGAAGGTTGGATTGCTTGAATTGGGACAATTCATTGAAATCCGCATTTTTAGTCTATTTGCGAGTAGCAAACTTCAAACCATTTCCAAACAAACATAAGGTGTTTTGTTCCAACTTAGGCGATCTAGTCTATACTTGTATGCTATGCGCATCACGTAGTAAGCTAGCTAATAACCGAAATAAGAACACATGTGTTTTCAAAAATAAGATATCATGCTTAGTACAGGCCGATCTTCGGATCGGGCGAGCGGGGGTGCTCATAGATGACCTTCCCCAATCGTACCCAAGTTCTCGAGCCGAGGCAACTTTGGTGATGACAGACACGTGGCCTTAGGCAACGAGTCAGGGTTTCCTAAATTCTCCCAAAACAAAATATTTAGGTGGCGACTCTGTATCTGGCAAAGCAGTCCATGTTTGGCACTTCTTTCTTAAAAATCAGTTTTTCAAAACGATTTGCTGGATTTGGACTCTTTGGTGATTTATCAGTCTCGCATTGCACGTTGCGGGATTAGATTCAGAACCGTGACATTTGAGTCTGAACTGTAGAAGCATGAGACCCTCGGGGCACGTCTACAGTGATACACTTGGTTCCAAAACCATCAATCAAGCAATATCATTGCATGATAGCCAAAGAACCAATGTGTACAAGTATAATAAATGCACAAGCAAGACCAAAAGTCATCACCCTATCATGTATGATCAAGGGTAATGGAGACCTTAGAAAATTGGCACATTTCATCACTTTGAGTATGAAATGCCCCAATTTTCTTTGTGTTCAAATTAACGTCTGATTTGAACACACCAAAAACATAACCAAATGCTTATCTTGCACAATTTTAGATTCAACTTTTGTTTACCCATTTTAATTACCCTTCCATTCTTTAACCAATTAAGTCCTTTGGTGAGTTAAGTCCTTTTAAAGGGAAGGAAGTGTCAAACAAGGGGTAGTTTAAGGCAAGAGAGAGGTGTCATGCCGTTGATAATGAACCCCTAAAAGAGGATTAAACCATTAAGCATGGACCTCAATCTCAAGCTTATACAATCTTAAGATTGAAACAACCCTCAAAGCAAATAAAAAAGTCAAGCAATGAGGGAGGTTGCAGAGATTAATAGTGCTGAAATTAAGTGAGAAAAGTACTAAAACATGTAATCAACTCACACAAGTGGTGTCTAAAGGCCTAAAACACCAAGCTTGTGAGGACACCTACACTATAACCATGCAATACAAGACTCAAATGACTTGAACAGCCAAAAACAAAGTTAAAATAGTCCAAAATAGAGCTTAAAGCATGCTGGAATTAAGCTACAAAGGGCTAAAAAAATAAGCTAACATAGAGAGCTAACTAGGCTAGCAAACAAGACACAAGAAGGGGATGCTAACCCCTCCAAATTTGGACTTCAAAACATGATTTTCACCACTAAAATTACTTTGAAATTCTGTGTTTAAAGGCCCAAAAAAAGATGCTTTGAAAGTGGGGAATAAAGGTGGAAAAGCCTTAACAACAAGGAATAAAGAAGGGTGAACCAACCCCTAACCTTAAATAGCCTAAAGCCACCAATTTCAACCCTAAAAAATAGGGTTTTTTTTTATAGCTCAAAAACAGCCCAAAAACAGTGGGAAAAGATAGAAAAAGAAGCATGCAAAGCCAGCTAAAAAAAGGAAGTATTATACCTTTTGAAGAAAAGATCAACTTTAGGCAACAATTCATGCCAAAAACATCTTCTAGAGCTCCATGAAGGCCTCAAGGAACCTCATCTCAAAGATGATCAACTTTGGTTAAGGAGATGTAGGCCAAAGTGCAGTGTATGTAGACTAATGTGCACAAATTTGCAAGAGAGAGAGAGAGAAAGAGAGAGAGAGAAATATAGAGAGAGAAAGGTTTTTTTGCTCCAAAATTTCTAACCCTCAAAAATGGGGGAGGAGTCCCCATATATATAGAAAAATATGAATTTGGCTGAGATATATCCCTCCATACACGTGTAGGGAGATGAAACCCATTGTGGTAATAGTTGGAATAGTTGTCAACAAAATATCTGAAATAAGACACTGATGGCCGGTAGGCCACACCATTGGCTGGCAGCCAACAAATGGTGGTCGGCAGCCCACCAGAGAAGGCCTACAGGTGCTAGGGTCTTGAGGTTTGAAGCACTAGAGTTTTGGTCCAAAACAAGGTACAGAATGGACAGGATTTAAAGTCTCAAAGGCAGGGCATTCTGTCGAGGACTTCAGGCACTAAAACGAACACATGCAATCATAATCATCGAGTGCACAAACGATGATGTCCAAGTCTTTAAGGACGGTAAAAAATGGAGTGTCTACAGCATGCTCATACACTTTGGTTGCTTTGAACTACGTGATTGGTTGCTCTTGCTCTTAACTTTGTTTTGCACTTAACAGAGTTTTGTGCCTCCCTTTGTGTTACATTTCAATGAGTTGTGGCAAATTGTCCTGCACTCATTTCATAAGGTGCATGACGCATTACTCTGAGCATTGTTAATTTCCATTTGCATACCATACACCGCTCACTTGCAGCGCACTATTTTATGCATTTCACTTTGCATTGCACTATTTTGTGCGCTTTGTATCGCACTATTTTGTGCACCATTGCATTGTCTTGTGCATTCAACCCACGTAGCACTATTTTGTGCACCACTCGCACTGTCTAGTGCATTTCAACTTACATCGCATTGTCTAGTGCATTTCAACTTACATCGCATTGTCTAGTACATTTCAACTTACATAGCACTATCTTGTTCATTTCACTTTACATCGCACTATCTAGTGCATTTCAACTTACATCGCATTGTCTAGTGCATTTCAATTTACATCGCACTGTCTAGTGCATTTCACCTACATCGCACTGTCTAGTGCATTTCAACTTATATCACCTTGTCTAGTGCATTTCAACTTACATCGCACTATCTTGTGCATCTACATTGCATTGTCTTGTGCACTCCTACTTGGGTCTATGAGACCTTAAATCCTCTAAAAGTGCAATTCCTTTGGTATTTGTCGTGCCCGAACAGCTTCAGGTGGTCTGGTATAGCCGCTTGACTATGTTTGCAGTGAGTTCCTAGGAGATCAATTGAGACGGTGGAAACTAGAGTTTGAGTGGCCAAGGCCTAGAATGCAAAGGTTCGGGATTTCTGAGACTAAAATCTAGTTTAAATACCCAGGGGTGTATCCTCGGCTTGACATCTGTATGGCAGCCTCATCGGTTGAGGTAGCTTGTATGCGCCTTAATTTTGAATACTAACCCAACCTAGTTATCACCTTGTTGAAGAATAGGGAAAGTTGCAAATATAGCTAAAGAGAAAAGAAGTACCCGTGGTTTGGAAGCGCAACCAAGAAGAAGAGGAAAATTTCTAGCAGCATGACATGAGTCATCGCCAATTGCCCCAGTAAAGGTGCTTTCACTTCTTGGCTAACTATCTATTACATTGCATATAGAATTTATTGCATGCATCTACTGCACTATTTGATTTATCGCATGTATCCTTTCCATGTTAAGCTTAGTTTGGCATGTGCTCATACCTTTCTCTCATTGAAACATGGTTTTGTCATGTGTAAGTACCCATGCTGTGTTGAGGCTAGTATTGAGTATGTCAACACCTTTCTGTGTTGGACGTGGTTTGTTTTATGTCCATACATTTTCTAGATCAAATGTGGTTCGGCCTACGCCTTATTCACTGCATCCATTACATTCATTGCATTGTACTTTATCTTGTTACATTCAATATTTAGGACCATTATCTTTCCCCAACAGATCATTTTTCATTTATATCATACCACCCAATTAATTATACTCTTTCTCTTTCTACGAAAAACATAGTTTTGCATGTGCTGGCACCCCTTTCACGTTAAAACACGGTTCTGTTATGTGTAAGCATCTATGCTGCGCTGAGGCCAATATTGAGGATGTAGGCACCTAGCCTGTGTTTGACGTCGTTTGGTTGTGCCCACTTCTTTTCTATATAAAACTAGTTTGATTTGCATTTCCATCCCTTTATGATGTTTGTGTGTTATGCACTGCTCACTCGATGATGAAAGTTATGTTGCACAAATGTTCGATTTCTTCAGCAAGAAGAGCTTCTAAATCCCAATCTTACACCCCATTTTGACCAAAACCATTTTTTTAACCAAAACCATTTTTGGACCAAAACTATTTTAGGCCTTAAAACCCACTTTTTCAAAATATTTTTGAAAATATTTCTACGATGTTCCGAAGCTTGCATTTTGTTAAAAGTTACACTTTTTGGTAAACCGAGTAAGGACAAAGTGGAGATAGATAAAAGGGAGGTGAACTCTTTGAAAAAAATCTTTAAAACATCTTATTTAGAGGTTTGGAGTTGAAGAAAACTAGTTGAGGGAAGACTTAGGCATCAATCTGTCAGGACAAAACTGATCAGCCTTTACTAAAATAGGCATATCTCTTAGCACACTTAGAATTTATATGTGAGGCTGCCACCATTGAAAAGTATACTTCCGAGGGTTCAATTTAGACTCAAGAATGGCCTAAAATCGAGTCCGGATGAGAGAGATATACCCGTTTGAAATCGGGTTAGAAAATAGATTTTTATGGTTGGCCACTGGTGCAACATTTGGCCATTTTGAGTGTTTTGTCGGCCACTAATGGTAGCCGGTCGTCCACACAAATGGCCAGTCGACCACTGGTGCAAAAAACGTAGATTTTTGCAAATATTTTGGCCAAATGTATCCACATTGCACCATCGGTCCCTATATAGATATTTTTGACCTAAGGCTTATTTTTTTTCTATATATAGACGACCTCTCTTCTTGCTTTCAAGGTTATAAACATTTAGGATTGAGATTTTGGGAGCAAAAATATCCTCTCTCTCTCTCTCTCTCTCTCTCTCTCTCTCTTTTACAACTTGCTTAGCCCTTGCCCAAACACACTAAACCAAACCTAGAGATCTTCTTGCTGAGATGATTTGAGCCTAAATTTGAGCTCATGAAGCACTTGAGAGTGTGAAATTGGTGGTTTATGCCTTAAGGGTTCATTCCTCTTTAAGAGGTATAACTTCTCTTGCCTTTGCACCATCTTTTACACCACTTGTTTTCCATTTTTTCTACTGTTTTTTGGGCTGTGTAAAACTTGTATTTTTGGGCTGAAACTTGTGGTTTAAGGCCATTAAAGATAGAAGGGTTAATAGCCCTTCTTTATACCTTGCTTTCAAAGCCTTTACCCTTGTGTTTCCCACCCTTGCAATATCTTTTTTTGAGCTTTTAAACATTGATTTTTAGAGTTATTTCAGTGGCTAAAATCATGGTTTGAAGTCCAAAATTAGAGGGGTTAGCCTCTTCTACTTGTGTCTTGCTTACTAGCCTAGCATACTCTATGTCTTAGCCTATTATTCCTGCTTTTGTTAGCTTAATTCCAGTATATTTTAGGACTGTTTCAGACCTATTTTAAGACTATCTTGGGCTGTTGGTTACATTTGAGCTTTATTTTGCATGCTTGTAGTGTAATAGTCCTCATGAGCTTGGTGTTCTAGGCCTTAGACACCATTTTATTTGAGTTGATGACATTTATTTATGCTTTTCTCACTTAATTTCATCAAGCTTAATCTCTGCAACCTCCCTTATTTCTTTTTTATTATTATTATTTGCTTTAAGGGTTGTTTCAACCTTAGGATTGTTTAAACTTGAGATTGAGGTCCATGCTTAACGGTTTAATCCTCTTTTGGGGTTCATTATTAACGGCATGACACCTCTCTCTTGCCTTAAATTATCCCTTGTTTGACACCTCCTTCTCTTTTGGAGGACTAAGCTCACCAATGGACTTAATTTGCTAAGGAATGGTTGGTAAATTAAAATAGAGTAATTAAAACTTGGAACTAAAAGTGTGTAAGATAATATCTTGTTGTGTTCAATTAGATGTTAATTGGACACATGGACACTTGGACCATTTTATAATTATTAAGTGATGAAATGATTCAAGTATCCAAGGTCACCACTTTCCTTGATCAACTCATGAAAGAGAGGAGGTTAGAGTCTTATTTTGTTGCATTTAATGAAATTGCACACTTTGGTGCATGAGCCATGATACAATGAAACTACTTGAGTTGATGGTTTATGGACTAAGGTTTGTCTCCCTTTGATTTGTCCATGAAAATGGGGATGAATTGTGCAGACAAACCCTTGAAAATGCCTTGTATATGCTCTATTTGCTCTCGGTTATAGCAAGGAAGTTCAGTTAGCAGTGGCTGACAGGCCACCATTGATGGCCGACCGGCCATCAGTAGTGGACGACCGGCCCTCTATCGGCCACTATTGCAGATTTAGCAATGTCCTTCTAAGATAGGACAAAGCTGGTCTGCAAGTGGAAATCAGTGCAAGTGTCCTACTAAGCAATATAGGCATGCAGCAGCAAAACAGTGCCTTTTCGAATGGAAACCAAGAACGTACATGAGCATTCATCTCATACCGATCCCATTTTAGTTTAAAGACTTAGCTATTTGTTGTAATTAATTAGCTGTAGCTAGTTAATTTTGTAGAGTGTTTTAATTAATTAGCTAGAAAAGGTAATTGTAGACACCCCATTTTTGACCGACCTTAAGACTCAGACGTCACCAGTTGAGCGCTTGGTGATGTTGCATATCGCGTTCGTTCAGAAGTTTCAGAGTCGCGGCCATGAGCCTTGCCTCCGGATTTCCGAACCCTCTCCTATGCCTTGTCTCGGTTTGCGAACCAGACTCGATTTTCTCTGTTTCTTTTCCTGAGGGGAGGGAGAGGTCCTGTAGACCATCTCTCAGTGGCCGTGGGCTACATTTTGTGGCCGTAGGCCATTTTGCCCATTTCGGAGTCCAGTTTCCGGTTTTTCGGGACCGTTGGCCGTGTGCCTCGGTTCGGGACAGCCTAACCATCTCCGTTTGTTCTGATTTTTGGCATACTTCTTTTATACTCCCTTTTGAGGGACACTGGGGGCTGAGAAACCCACTTCGTGGCCGAATGCCACTTTCGGTGCTTAACAGCCCATTTTCGGGACCTCGAACTGCGCGTTTTGGCCCCCGAACATTCGTTTTGCAACGGTTTTCGTTCATTTTTGGCAGGTACCTCTGTTTTATCACCGGGGAGGTCACTAAAGGGTGAGAGGCCAGTAATTGTTGCAGCAACCAGTTATACATCCTCCGACGCCCTCCGGCGCCCGTTTTTCACACTTCCGGGCTAATGTTGAACACCTTGGGCCCATTTTCTCGAACTTTGAACCACATATTTGTGATGTACACACATGGGAGGTCCCTAAAAAATGGTGGCCGGCCATTAATGTTACTTGACCCTTTTGACCCCCTCCTTCCGGGCTAATGTTGAACCCCTTGGACCCTTTTTCTTGAACTTTGAACCACATATTTGTGATGTACACACATGAGAGGACCCTAAAAGTTGGTGGCCGGCCAATAATTCCACCTGACCCTTTTGAACCCCTCTTTCCGAGCTAATGTTGAACCCTTTGGACCCACTTTCTTGGACTTTTAACCACATGGTTGTGTTGTACACAGATAGGAGGACACCATCAGTTGGTGGCCGGCCATTAAATCAGATTGACCCTTTTGACCCCTAGCCGGCCGGCTAGGGGGTGTGGCCGGCCGGCCACCTGCAGCAAAAGTAACTGGCCGGCCGAGTTCCTTGCACTGTGCACTTTACAGCTGTGGAGCTTTATCCCCCAGAAAATATCTTTATCCGGGGGATATTTTGTGGGGGAAAGCTTGCCTCCTTTTCCCCCACCTTTACACCCTCCTTTTGGTCCTTATAACCAGCTGCCATTGTTTGTTATGAGGGTTAGGAAAATTGTTCTTCAAACTTCCATACACAAACCCCTTTCTATACCTCTCATTTCCTTGAAAATTCCTAAGTCCCTAAGCACCATTTCTTCTACACCACCAAGCTCTACCATCACCACTTCATTTCCAGCAACAAGGAAGGCTTCTCAAAGGCTAAAGGAGCTGCAAATTGATCCAAGAAACAACAAAAGTTTTGATCTTCAAGGGTGAGTAACACTTCTCCTCTTTGACCCTTTTTCTTGATCTATTTGTAAGCCGCACATGCTTTTTGTTTCAAGCTCCGGCCCTAACTGAAAGGGGCCCTCTTTTGAGCTCATCTTCACTTTTCATTAAGGGCTCAACCCTGTTTGAGCCCTCCATGATGCACTTGCTTCATTGATCCTCTTATATGTCATAGTCTTGCATGCTATTTTTGGCCCATGAGTAATCTGTTTTTGAGTATGTTGTAAACTGATATTAGGCTTATTTTGAGCCCCTCTTCAACATTGAAGAAGGGCTCAACACCATTTGGGACCTCCATGTTGTACTTACCTTTATACTCCCCTTTTGGTCCCATTTTTGCATGCAATGGCAGCCTACCATGCTTTTGTTTTTGGCCATTTTACAGTTCTGAAAAAGTGCTTATTTTAGTCCATTCTTAATGTTTCATTTAGGTCCTTTCATGGTTTGGGACCTCCATATGCCACTTCATGTTATATCTCTCTTTTATTCCCCATTCTTGCATGTTTAGTTAGCCTATCATGCTTTTGTTTTTGGCCATTTTACAGTTCTGGAAATAGTCCTATTTTGGCCCATTCTACATGTTTTATTAAGGGTCTTTGGCTGTTTGGTGAATATTTTGCATACTTCATGTTATAGCCATTTTTGAGCCTCATTTTGCATTACATTTTTTAGCATGTTTGTATATTGATTCGAAGCTTGCCATATACTGTAAATATTCATATTTTTGGTCCCTCTTCAATGCTGTAGAAGGAAATATTTCGGTTTGGGTTTTGTTTATATCACTTGCTTCATTACCCCTCTCTTGGCCCCTATTCTTGCATGCTATTTTTGCCATACCTATGCTTGCTGTTTGGCCATGTTCATAACTGTGAAAGTGCCTTTTTTGGGACTGCCTAGCTTCTGTCTTTGCATTACATGTCCGTATTGTGCATGTTTGGCATAGTTATAGGCCATTTCGGGTGCCTAAATTCGCATTTCGGGACAATTCCATGCATTTGGTGTCATTTCGCCTCATCTCGGGGCTGCTTTCCCCCACTTTTCAGTGCTGAAATCCCATTACCATGTTTTCATATCATGTTTTCATGTCATTAGTTCGCATTTTTGCATTGCCTCGGTTTGCGTGCCCGTGTGCACGCATTTCGAGGCACTTCATTTTTATCCGTCGGCATCCTATGTGAGTGTGGCCGAGGCTCACTCATGTTGGTATAAGCCCATATCATGTTTTCATGTCATTTACATCGCATTCTGCCATCGCCTCGGTTTGCGTGCCCGTGTACACGCATTTCGAGGCACTTCATTTTTATCCGCTGGCATCCTATGTGAGTGTGGCTGAGGCTCACTCATGTTGGTATAAGCCCATATCATGTTTTCATGTCATTTACATCGCATTCCGCCATCGCCTCGGTTTGCGTGCCCGTGTGCACGCATTTCGAGGCATCTCTTTTTTATTGCATAGTGCATACTAGGTTGTATCTTAGATTGCATTTTGTCATTTTCTCGGTTTGCGTGCCCGTGTGCACCCATTTCGAGGTATCTCATTTTCATAGCATTGCGCATGCTAGGCTGTACCTTAGTTGCATTTCATGCATGTCATGCATATTGCATCGTGTTCGGAATAGGAGTTAGCCCGGGCACGGGAAACGAGGTGCATTTCGTACTCCGAGTGGCGGAATGTGTCTCAATTCCCCAGTCACCGACACTCCGGATTATCCATGATGGAGTTAGGTTTTAGCTGTAGTTTCATGTGCATTCATTCTATATTGAGTTGTGCATTTCGACTCCTCGGCCATCATGCCTCGGTATGCGTGATTGGTGGCACGAGGATCGAGACATGCATATATCTGTGCAAATATGTTGCTATGCCCCTTTCCTGCTCTCTGTTGCAGCAAAACGAAGAATCAGCAACTTTTTTTGGGCTTGGCACACATTTCAAGAACAGGTGTAAACAGAGGCTAATTGGGGCATTCCGGTGGATTTCCGTGCAAGGCAACCCGGACATGCATCATTCATCAGAAGCAAGGCGGTCCCTGGCTTGCACGCCAGTTTTACAGCTTTCTTAGTTAATTTGTTAATTAATTAGGAATTTGTATATTATTCGGACTGTAATATTTGGACTGTAATATTCTTTCATTCGGGACTATATATTTATTTGGACCCTCTGTGCGAGGGCAATATTGTAATAAGTGTGCGTGAGTATGGTGTATGTCTTCCAACCCCACGTCTTTCTTCCCTTTTATTTATCCGCTTATGATGGTTAGATTAGGGCATATTTCAATTAGCATACAGTATGATAGCATGTTTGCATTCATTCATCTGTTTTGCATGCACCGGGCTCGGCGCACCATACTAACTGCATTGTACTTTCAATTCCAAATTGAATACATGATAGTTGTAGCATTTCATATGCCATCTTAGAATAGCCGAGCCTGCTATAGTTGCATTTTTGCATGTGTTGCATTAGGCATTTCTGTATATTTAGGATCATGCATGATTTCTAATAAACTTCTTTTTAGCTTGGAGTACTCGGTGAGTTTTATGCTTTAGCATCCTTGCATGCGTGTGAGTGACTGCCATGAATAGCATGCTTACCATGAGGCTAATTGCTAATGTGATATAACTGCCTGAATGCCTGTGGGTGAAGGTTGGGTTAGTTGGATTGGAATAAATCATCAAATGTTTTAAGCCCACTAGATAGTGGCAAAACCATCTTTTCTAAGCCCACCTGCGGGTGGCAAAATCTGCATTTTAAGCCTACTTGCGAGTAGCAAACCATCTTTCAAATAAACAAGCATGAAATGTTTTGTTCCAATTCGGGCGATCCAGTCTATACTTATATGCTGTGCGCATCACATAGTAACCTAGGCTAATAACCGGTTTAAGGACACACAAAGTTTTCAAAAATTGATATCATGGTTAGTAGAGGCCGGTCTATGACCGGGCGAGCGGGGGTGCTCACGAAGTGACCTTCCCCAATCGTACCCAAGTTCCCGAGCCGAGGCATCTTTGGTGATGACGGACACGTGGCCTTTTGGCACCGAGTCAGGGTTTCCTAAATTTCCCAAAAATAAAATATTTAGGTGGCGACTCTGTATATGGCAAAGCAGTCCATGTTTGGCACTTCTTTCAAAAAATCTGTTTTTTCTCAAAACGATTTGCCGGATTTGGACTCTTTGGTTCAGACTTAGAACCGTGACTGACAAAAGTCGAGTCCGAGCTGTAGCGAGGTCCCCCGCGGGCTGTCTACAGTTTCTGGCGACTCCGCTGGGGATTTAGAGAACTTGACTCGAACTCATGATATCTGTTTTTGACTACACTTGTGTGTTTCTTTGCATTACATTTGCATTGGTGCGCCTAGGACACCGTGTTTGCCATCTGCTATTCCTGAACGGTTTGCCGGAGGCTTGTCTTGTCAAGGCATGACCATAAGGCTGACCGGTTGTGGGCTCTGCCAGTACGGGAACACAAACCCCGGTTTTACCGGGGCACCCTCTTTGACCATTCGACCTAGTGCATATTCGGATCCATAGTGACCATTCCAAACAAGGACAGGTTGCTTACCCGATCATAGGTTGTTTGAAACCGCTGCGTGCGTAGTGAAACCCTAGCTCCTGACAGAATAGGACAGGGAAACCCTACCCCAACATAGGGGTGTTTTGGCTCTCACTTGTCTGCTATGTGCTTTAGAGTGCGTCTCTACAGGAATGCATGTATCAGTTTGCAAGTCTGGGCATCAGGCCTGCGGGCATTACCATCAGTATCTGAGAATCAGTTTTACCTGAGGGTATCAGTTTGCAAGGGCGAAAATTTGGGCAGAATTCAGTGGAGGGCACACTCATTCAACTATGCTCGTAACTGTTCAGATGGAATCAGGCTGAGATGCTGTCTGTTTTTCTCTTTTGCTAGGTAGTCTTGGAACTATAGCTTCAGAAGGCTCCGATATCCCCCGAGGTTCATCGAACTTGTGCTGATAGACTTTGCTAGGTCAGAGATTCAGTTCAAGGGCAATCAGTGTTCCTCTACCAGAGGCAGGGTAAAAAGGGCTAGTCAGGCACAAATCACCGGTTCAGCAGTTACCAGATCAGTGGCCCTTATCCACCCCACCAGTGAACAGTCAGGCTAAGGTCTCAGTTTCTACTGCCGGGATAGATACCAATCAGTCAGATGGAACAGCAGAACACGTCAAGGATGGAGGCCATGCTGCGCCAGATGCAAGAAAGTATGAAACTCATGCAGCAGGATGCTGCCCGTCAGGAGGAATTTGCCAAACAGCAGGCTGCGATCATGGCTCAGCAGGCCGAGCTCATCATCAAGCTGCAACAGCAAAGCGACGCATCCACCTCACAACAAGTTCCTCCCCCAACAGGAGCTACAGCACCTGGGGAGACGCCAAATGTCCAGGAAGGTACGGACATTCCGGCAGGGCCGGCTCCACCCCCAATTTTACCTCAACTATCCAAAACACCTACCAATCTACCAGACTCTCCCTCCGAGTTCGAGGTCGACCCCACAGCGTTGAAGTTGAGCAAGCTCGAAAAGCTGTTCAAGAAATCCCAGGGGGTAAAGTCCATCCCGGGCATTGAGGACGGGTACACCGACGCAGCTGTAACTCTGCCGGACAGGTTCAAGATGCCTCACATTGACCGTTTTGATGGGTCAGGAGATCCCATGGTCCACCTGAGCTTGTTTTCAGATGTTTTGCGCCCGATGGGCTTGACAAGATTACAGAAGCTCTCCCTTTTTGGCAGGACCCTGTCGGATATTGCAGTCACCTGGTATGCCAAATTGGAAGATTCGGTGAAACGAAGCTGGGAGGAGATGGCCGAGGCCTTCGTCGCACAATATTCATACAATACCCAAATCGAGATTACGACCCGCGATCTTGAGACAATGAGGCAGGAGCCGAAGGAGAGCTTCTCAAAATTCGTGTCTCGGTGGAGAGCGAAGGCCTCGATGATGACTCTAAGGCCTACTGATAAGGATCAAATCCGGATGATTGTGCGTAATCTCCAGCCTAAGCTAATGCAGAGAATGATTGTAATCCCCTTTCCCACTTTCTCAGATTTGCACGATATGGGGGTACAAATCGAAGATGCAATGAGGCAAGGTCTGTTTGACCAGGATAAGGAGCAACCCAGGAGGGCGTTTACCCGCAGTTCGAATGCGACCACCAGTGGTGATGCAGCTGCAAGATCTTCTGATGTGGGCATGGTGGCTACCACCGTATCAAAAACAGCTACCCCATTCGCCGGTGCGTCCGGAAGTAGCTCGCAAGCAGCCAAACATCCACCCCAAGCCAAGAAGGTTTTCACCCCACTTTATATGCCTTTGTCAAAGGCTCTAGAGGCTTTGATCAAGAAAGGGCATCTGAAGCCCCTGGAACCGCAGCCATTACCAAAGAACCTCCCTCTCTCACACAACCCAGCCGACTACTGTGCCTTCCATCAGCGAGCTGGCCATGACACTGACATGTGCTTTCGTCTCCGCCACGAAATACAAGATCTGATCGACAACGGGGTCATCCCAGCACCAGGTCCTACAAAGTCTATCGGCACTTGATCAGTGAATTTATGGTGGGATAATGAGATGTGATCGAGGGATGAACCAGCTGCGGGTGGCACTCGATTTACTCCAGATGTGGGAAGGACGGGCACTATTCTGAGCATTTGCGAATGCCAGTTTCTGACTTGGGTATTGGGTCAGTCTTGTTGTTTTGTTTTGAGTCTGTCTTTTTGTTTTGAGTCAGTCTCTTTTGTTTGGGTCTGTCTTGTTGTATCGAGTCAGTCCTGTTGTATAGGAGTCAGGTGATTCCAGGGGGTGTTGCCTCGGGCATCACCATTTTGTTTTGTGTTTGTCTTTTCGTTTTGTTTTGAGTCTGTTTCTGCCTTGGAGCCAGTGGTACCAACAGATTTGAATGAAACAGCAGTGGTCTTTCATGCTTTGTGCTTGCTTCTGCTTTGTGCCAGTTGTGCTAGAAAGTTTGAATGAAACAACGATACTCTTCGCCTACTCTTCTGCACCCCAAAATCATTGCATTGACCTAAGTTTTTCAAAACTTTTTGAACACCGCGGTGAAAACAAAGAGGAAGGAATTCCTCGGGATTTGCAAAAATTTGATCATTTGAGAGAAAGAGAGGCGTGCTAAACCCTTAATGAATGAAATCATGCTTGTTAGCGTGAGTACTGAGAAGGACCCTGGCTTGATCCAGACTAGTTTCACACTATCTTCAGCGCGAGCGATTTGTCGCTTTCTTAAAAATTTTCAAAAACAAAATGTTTTGCGCGGCCTTGCGAAGACCTGTGTGGAATCACTCCTGAGATTGTGCAACCTAGGATCGCTCTCAGCCTCGAGACTCAACCCCTTTGCTTCCAAACCTTGAAACTTGAATTCAGAAGGTTCAACGGTCAACTACGATGTAAGGCCTGTGTGGCCGGATTTGAAGCAGCCCTCGAACAAGAGGCCAGGAAAGTCAGATCAAAAAGATCAGATCTCATCAGAAGAAGCTTACAAAGCAAAACATCAGCCATTCCCCTGGATTCAGATGACTTCAGGATCTCAAAACCATTTGACATGGACAAAGCTACACTTTTACCCTTGAGAGGCTCGCTGGGCCGAAAACCCGGAAGGGCGACCCAGACAAAAGTTAGAGCAAGAGAAAAATACAAAAAAGAAGCAATACAAAAAATGCAAAGAAAAGAACAAAAAAGAAAAATAAGAAAAAAAAAAGGACAAAGAAATGAAAAGAATTGAAAAGAAAGAAGAACAAAGCTCGCAAGGTCGAAAACCCGCAACGGGCGCCTTGGCAAAAGTTAGAGCCTAAAAAAGGAGAGGTTAATACCCGAGTGTACCTTAACCCCGAACTACGTGAGGCTTGATTCCCATCTTTGGGATACGTAGGCAACTTCATTCTGAAGTCCAGCCGTAAAACAATTCAATTGTGTCCATGTAATGGTTTTGATCATCTTTGCCTTCTCTGTATCCGAGAGACGGATTATGTTCGTCACTCTGAGGATTGCCAACAATGCGCTACGGTGCCATCCAAACAAGGGGCAACTTTCCGTTGCCATTCAACTCGCCGTGGCGCCGTTCAAACAAGGGGCAACTTTCCGTTGCCATTCAATGCGCCGTGGTGCTGTTCAAACAAGGGGCAACTTTCCGTTGCCATGCAGTGTCCTTCAAGCAAGGGGCAATCTTCCTTCGAATCCGAGGTTGTGCATCTCGAGGGTAGGTTCCGTGCTCGTTGAGCAGTGGTCGTTTGCAAAAATAGTTTTTGAGAATTTTTACTGAGGTTGACTAACCTTTTCGAAAAGTATTCCATTTTCAAAACTGGACCATTTCTTGGACCCAAAAGAGGAAAATTTTCAGTGCTCATAGCCTAACTTGCATGATTTTAAATCAGAAAATTGAACAAGCATGCTAATCTAACTCTCATTTTGGTCAAAATTTTTTTAGGAGAAAACTAAAACAAAAAATGGTCAAAATGATGAACTAGGGGCACAGTTGAGTCAGGCTTCCTGTCTTTCCCGTTGTCAACATACTTGCCAAGAAGGGTACTCTACCTGCCAGAAAAGGGCACAACTAAGGGCAGAAAGTTCTCTCATCCTCCAAGCAGCGAGGTATCAAGCCGAATGCGAAGCACGAATTGGAATGGATCGAGATGCTCCATTCCCTCATCCGGCGCATCGACAGATGTCACCGAAGGAAATAGCCGCGAGCTGATTATGTTGGGTGTGAGCCCGCAACTTCTTGTTCATCCATCAACCACCCAGGGGAGGGATGAAAAATGAGAGAATGAAGAATAGAGAGATGTGCGATGAGAGGAAAAGTGAGAAGAGGGCTTTTTCAGAAAAACAGAGCTTGAGGGCCGAGTAACGTGAGAACCACAAATGAAAGAGGGTGGGAAACACTACCCGGTGAAACAGGCTCCCTGTGCACGTCTGAGTGTCGTGTCTTTTTGTTTTATCTCGATTCTTGTTTTGAGTCGTTTCGAGTGTTACTCGATGTGTCTAGGTTGCGTGCCTTTTATTTCCTTGTTGAGTTGTCTTGCTGTGTTCAGTCGTAGGCTCAATATCTGGTCGAGAACTCATTTATCAATTTCAAAATAAAAGCGTTTTGCGCTCCGAGTGCCGTGCCGTTCTCCACATCTGTGCAAAACAAGATTCATTCTTTCATAAAACCGCACGGTTCAACCCAGGTCATGTCAGAACAATAAAATCAGGACCTATCTGAAGCTATATGGGTTCCAGACTGCAAAGCAAAAGCAAAAGAGGAAAATGTTGGGTATCTGAGTTTGTTTCAACTTCAGTAAGTTCCAGGACTACATTCCGTGTGTACCTCTTCAAGTCTTGCCAAAGCTCCGAAGTATGAGTGTGCCTCTACCTCAAGCTCAAGATAAAGTCTGCTTCAAGCCAGAATGGTAATCGAGGTGCTCCCTCAGAAAACCAGCACCTACCAGATGCATCTTGGCTGTGTTTGCAATGAGTTCCTAGGAGACCAACTGCAACGGTGGAAACTAGAGTTCGGACGGCTATTGCCTAGAACGCAAAGGTTCGGAATTTCCGAGACTAAAGTCTGGTTTAAATACCCAGAGGTCTATCCTCGGCTTGAAATCTGTATGGCAGCCCCATAGATTGAGATAGCATGTGAATGCACCTCGATTCTGGATACTGAATCAACCTAGTCTGTCACCCCGTTGGAGAATAGGGAAAGTTGTGAACATAACCAGGAAGGAAAG
Source organism: Camellia sinensis (assembly GCF_055761805.1). Lineage (NCBI taxonomy): Eukaryota > Viridiplantae > Streptophyta > Magnoliopsida > Ericales > Theaceae > Camellia > Camellia sinensis. The sequence goes on along the minus strand of NC_138961.1, from coordinate 226,879,946 downwards.
GTAGTAACTGCAGTTTGGAAGTACAATCAAGAAAGTGCAAGGAGAACCCACTCTTTTCAGCTCAAAATGTTTCTGCGGAATTTTCAACTCATGTCTTCGATGTGTAACTCATCGTCAGTCGGCATGCACGAGGTGTACCCTTTTTGGAATGTATGGTGACCCCTTCGAGAAGTAAATCGGAGGTTGCGTTTGGAATTTGGTCTACTTAAGGCTTGCATGCCCTTATTCGGTATTTTTGTTTCAAACGGGTGTTGTCACGCGCATTCCACTAGCATTGTTATGCTCATTGCTTGCATTGTTATGCACATCTATCTAGCATTGTTATGCTCATTCGTTGCATTGTTATGCACATTTATCTAGCATTGTTATGCTCATCAATTGCATTGTTATGCACATTTATCTAGCATTGTTATGCTCATCAATTGCATTGTTATGCACATTTATCTAGCATTGTTATGCTCATCAATTGCATTGTTATGCACATCTATCTAGCATTGTTATGCTCATTCGTTGCATTGTTATGCACATTTATCTAGCATTGTTATGCTCATCAATTGCATTGTTATGCACATCTATCTAGCATTGTTATGCTCATTACTGGCATTGTTATGTACACTTCACCTGCATCGTTATGCACCTTTTCATTTGCAATTGCCGTCTTTTCTCCTCTCGCATGCGATGCGTTAGGGCATCTTTGGTTTCGAACATTCGGATGAATTACGGTGTTCATCCACCTCTTTTCTCTCTTGCATGTGATATGCTGAGAGGTTTTCTCTTGCGTGTGATACGCTGAGAAACTTTCCCTTTCTCTCTTGCATGTGATATGTTGAGAGGTTTTCTCTTGCGTGTGATACGTTGAGAAATTTATCTTTTCTCTCTTGCATGTGATATGTTGAGAGGTTTTCTCTTGCGTGTGATACGCTGAGAAATTTATCTTTTCTCTCTTGCATGTGATATGCTGAGAGGTTTTCTCTTGCGTGTGATACGCTGAGAAACTTTCCCTTTCTCTCTTGCATGTGATATGTTGAGAGGTTTTCTCTTGCGTGTGATACGCTGAGAAATTTATCTTTTCTCTCTTGCATGTGATATGCTGAGAGGTTTTCTCTTGCGTGTGATACGCTGAGAAATTTATCTTTTCTCTCTTGCATGTGATATGTTGAGAGGTTTTCTCTTGCGTGTGATACGCTGAGAAATTTATCTTTTCTCTCTTGCATGTGATATGCTGAGCAGTTTTCTCTTGCGTGTGATACGCTGAGAAATCTCCCTTTTCTCTCTTGCATGTGATATGCTGAGCGGCTTTCTCTTGCGTGTGATACGCTGAGAAGTTTACCTTTCCTCTTTTGCGTGTGATACGCTGAGAGGTTTACCTTCTTCCTCTCCTATGTGTGATGCGCAGAGAGATGTTGTGTGTAAGACTCCGGGTTTTCTCAGTAGTCGCTTTTAGCCTTCTCCGCGTGAGACGCGGTGAGAACTGCATAATTTTCTTACATCCTTTCTGCATGAAATGTAGTTAGATTTGTATTCACTTGCTTAAAATTGTCGCATATTTGCTTCATTACAGCTCTCTTTGCATGATCATGAGTGATAACCGGCTTCGCGTAGCGTATAAGTCCAACTTTCAAAACCGGCTTCGCGTCGCGTATAAGTCCAATCTTCAAAATTTTCTTGCATATCATTTTACATTTTGCCCCTGCCTGCGGGCATGCCTACGGGCACATCTTTGTCTATCTTGTATGTTTGTCTAAGTCTTCGGCCTTATCAAAAATGGGTCGTCTCTGGGCTTTGACATTCACTCCCGTCACTTGTGACTTCCGAGTTCTGTCAAAGAGGGGCAACTATAGACACCCCATTTTTGACCGACCTTAAGACTCAGACGTCACCAGTTGAGCGCTTGGTGATGTTGCATATCGCGCTCGTTCAGAAGTTTCAGAGTCGCGGCCATGAGCTCTGCCTCCGGATTTCCGAACCCTCTCTTGTGCCTTGTCTCGGTTTGCGAACCAGACTCGATTTTCTCTGTTTCTTTTCCTGAGGGGAGGGAGAGGTCCTGTAGACCATCTCTCAGTGGCCGTGGGCTACATTTTGTGGCCGTAGGCCATTTTGCCCATTTCGGAGTCCGGTTTCCGGTTTTTCGGGACCGTTGGCCGTGTGGCTCGGTTCGGGACCGCCTAACCATCTCCGTTTGTTCTGATTTTTGGCATACTTCTTTTATACTCCCTTTTGAGGGACACTGGGGGCTGAGAAACCCACTTCGTGGCCGAATGCCACTTTCAGTGCTTAACAGCCCATTTTCGGGACCTCGAACTGCGCGTTTTGGCCCCCGAACATTCGTTTTGCAACGGTTTTCGTTCATTTTTGGCAGGTACCTCTGTTTTATCACCGGGGAGGTCACTAAAGGGTGAGAGGCCAGTAATTGTTGCAGCAACCAGTTATACATCCTCCGACGCCCTCCGGCGCCCGTTTTTCACACTTCCGGGCTAATGTTGAACACCTTGGGCCCATTTTCTCGAACTTTGAACCACATATTTGTGATGTACACACATGGGAGGACCCTAAAAAATGGTGGCCGGCCATTAATGTTACTTGACCCTTTTGACCCCCTCCTTCCGGGCTAATGTTGAACCCCTTGGACCCTTTTTCTTGAACTTTGAACCACATATTTGTGATGTACACACATGAGAGGACCCTAAAAGTTGGTGGCCGGCCAGTAATTCCACCTGACCCTTTTGAACCCCTCTTTCCGAGCTAATGTTGAACCCCTTGGACCCACTTTCTTGGACTTTTAACCACAGGGTTGTGTTGTACACAGATAGGAGGACACCATCAGTTGGTGGCCGGCCATTAAATCAGATTGACCCTTTTGACCCCTAGCCGGCCGGCTAGGGGGTGTGGCCGGCCGGCCACCTGCAGCAAAAGTAACTGGCCGGCCGAGTTCCTTGCACTGTGCACTTTACAGCTGTGGAGCTTTATCCCCCAGAAAATATCTTTATCCGGAGGATATTTTGTGGGGGAAAGCTTGCCTCCTTTTCCCCCACCTTTACACCCTCCTTTTGGTCCTTATAACCAGCTGCCATTGTTTGTTATGAGGATTAGGAAAATTGTTCTTCAAGCTTCCATACACAAACCCCTTTCTACACCTCTCATTTCCTTGAAAATTCCTAAGTCCCTAAGCACCATTTCTTCTACACCACCAAGCTCTACCATCACCACTTCATTTCCAGCAACAAGGAAGGCTTCTCAAAGGCTAAAGGAGCTGCAAATTGATCCAAGAAGCAACAAAAGCTTTGATCTTCAAGGGTGAGTAACACTTCTCCTCTTTGACCCTTTTTCTTGATCTATTTGCAAGCCCCACATGCTTTTTGTTTCAAGCTCCGGCCCTAACTGAAAGGGGCCCTCTTTTGAGCTCATCTTCACTTTTCATTAAGGGCTCAACCCTGTTTGAGCCCTCCATGATGCACTTGCTTCATTGATCCTCTTATATGTCATAGTCTTGCATGCTATTTTTGGCCCATGAGTAATCTGTTTTTGAGCATGTTGTAAACTGATATTAGGCTTATTTTGAGCCCCTCTTCAACATTGAAGAAGGGATCAACACCATTTGGGACCTCCATGTTGTACTTACCTTTATACTCCCCTTTTGGTCCCATTTTTGCATGCAATGGCAGCCTACCATGCTTTTGTTTTTGGCCATTTTACAGTTCTGAAAAAGTGCTTATTTTAGTCCATTCTTCATGTTTCATTTAGGTCCTTTCATGGTTTGGGACCTCCATATGCCACTTCATGTTATATCTCTCTTTTATTCCCCATTCTTGCATGTTTAGTTAGCCTATCATGCTTTTGTTTTTGGCCATTTTACAGTTCTGGAAATAGTCCTATTTTGGCCCATTCTACATGTTTTATTAAGGGTCTTTGGCTGTTTGGTGAATATTTTGCATACTTCATGTTATAGCCATTTTTGAGCCTCATTTTGCATTGCATTTTTTAGCATGTTTGTATATTGATTCGAAGCTTGCCATATACTGTAAATATTCATATTTTTGGTCCCTCTTCAATGCTGTAGAAGGAAATTTTTCGGTTTGGGTTTTGTTTATATCACTTGCTTCATTACCCCTCTCTTGGCCCCTATTCTTGCATGCTATTTTTGCCATACCTATGCTTGCTGTTTGGCCATGTTTATAACTGTGAAAGTGCCTTTTTTGGGACTGCCTAGCTTCTGTCTTTGCATTACATGTCCGTATTGTGCATGTTTGGCATAGTTATAGGCCATTTCGGGTGCCTAAATTCGCATTTCGGGACAATTCCATGCATTTGGTGTCATTTCGCCTCATCTCGGGGCTGCTTTCCCCCACTTTTCAGTGCTGAAATCCCATTACCATGTTTTCATATCATTTCCCATGTCATTACATCGCATTCTGTCATTGCCTCGGTTTGCGTGCCCGTGTGCACGCATTTCGAGGCACTTCATTTTTATCCGCCGGCATCCTATGTGAGTGTGGCTGAGGCTCACTCATGTTGGTATAAGCCCATATCATGTTTTCATGTCATTAGTTCGCATTTTTGCATTGCCTCGATTTGCGTGCCCGTGTGCACGCATTTCGAGGCACTTCATTTTTATCCGCCGGCATCCTATGTGAGTGTGGCCGAGGCTCACTCATGTTGGTATAAGCCCATATCATGTTTTCATGTCATTTACATCGCATTCCGCCATCGCCTCGATTTGCGTGCCCGTGTGCACGCATTTCGAGGCACTTCATTTTTATCCGCCGGCATCCTATGTGAGTGTGGCCGAGGCTCACTCATGTTGGTATAAGCCCATATCATGTTTTCATGTTATTTACATCGCATTCCTCCATTGCCTCGGTTTGCGTGCCCATGTGCACGCATTTCGAGGCATCTCTTTTTTATAGCATAGTGCATACTAGGTTGTATCTTAGATTGCATTTTGTCATTTTCTCGGTTTGCGTGCCCGTGTGCACCCATTTCGAGGTATCTCATTTTCATAGCATTGCGCATGCTAGGCTGTACCTTAGTTGCATTTCATGCATGTCATGCATATTGCATCGTGTTCGGAATAGGAGTTAGCCCGGGCAAGGGAAACGAGGTGCATTTCGTACTCCGAGTGGCGGAATGTGTCTCAATTCCCCAGTCACCGACACTCCGGATTATCCATGATGGAGTTAGGTTTTAGCTGTAGTTTCATGTGCATTCATTCTATATTGAGTTGTGCATTTCGACTCCTCGGCCATCATGCCTCGGTATGCGTGATTGGTGGCACGAGGATCGAGACATGCATATATCTGTGCAAATACGTTGCTATGCCCCTTTCCTGCTCTCTGTTGCAGCAAAACGAAGAATCAGCAACTTTTTTGGGACTTGGCACGCATTTCAAGAACAGGTGTAAACAGAGGCTAATTGGGGCATTCCGGTGGATTTCCGCGCAAGGCAACCCGGACATGCATCATTCATCAGAAGCAAGGCGGTCCCTGGCTTGCACGCCAGTTTTACAGCTTTCTTAGTTAATTTGTTAATTAATTAGGAATTTGTATATTATTCGGACTGTAATATTTGGACTGTAATATTCTTTCATTCGGGACTATATATTTATTTGGACCCTCTGTGCGAGGGCAATATTGTAATAAGTGTGCGTGAGTATGGTGTATGTCTTCCAACCCCACGTCTTTCTTCCCTTTTATTTATCCGCTTATGATGGTTAGATTAGGGCATATTTCAATTAGCATACAGTATGATAGCATGTTTGTATTCATTCATCTGTTTTGCATGCACTGGGCTCGGCGCACCATACTAACTGCATTGTACTTTCAATTTGAATACATGATAGTTGTAGCATTTCATATGCCATCTTAGAATAGCCGAGCCTGCTATAGTTGCATTTTTGCATGTGTTGCATTAGGCATTTCTGTATATTTAGGATCATGCATGATTTCTAATAAACTTCTTTTTAGCTTGGAGTACTCGGTGAGTTTTATGCTTTAGCATCCTTGCATGCGTGTGAGTGACTGCCATGAATAGCATGCTTACCATGAGGCTAATTGCTAATGTGATATAACTGCCTGAATGCCTGTGGGTGAAGGTTGGGTTAGTTGGATTGGAATAAATCATCAAATGTTTTAAGCCCACTAGATAGTGGCAAAACCATCTTTTCTAAGCCCACCTGCGGGTGGCAAAATCTGCATTTTAAGCCTACTTGCGAGTAGCAAACCATCTTTCAAATAAACAAGCATGAAATGTTTTGTTCCAATTCGGGCGATCTAGTCTATACTTATATGCTGTGCGCATCACATAGTAACCTAGGCTAATAACCGGTTTAAGGACACACAAAGTTTTCAAAAATTGATATCATGGTTAGTAGAGGCCGGTCTATGACCGGGCGAGCGGGGGTGCTCACGAAGTGACCTTCCCCAATCGTACCCAAGTTCCCGAGCCGAGGCATCTTTGGTGATGACGGACACGTGGCCTTTTGGCACCGAGTCAGGGTTTCCTAAATTTCCCAAAAATAAAATATTTAGGTGGCGACTCTGTATATGGCAAAGCAGTCCATGTTTGGCACTTCTTTCAAAAAATCTGTTTTTTCTCAAAACGATTTGCCGGATTTGGACTCTTTGGTTCAGACTTAGAACCGTGACTGACAAAAGTCGAGTCCGAGCTGTAGCGAGGTCCCCCGCGGGCTGTCTACAGTAATTAATTCGGTTTGTAATAAATAGTTAGCTAGAATAGTTAATTTATAATAATTAGTTAAGCAGTTTAGCTAATTTCATTTGTTGTTGTAATAGCTAGGTAATTAGTTAGCTAGCTTATTCATTCGGACTCTCCTTTGTGAGAGCGCAATGTAATAATGTGTATGTCTTCCAACCCCATGTCTTTCTCCCTTTTATTTATTAGCTTACGATGGTTAGTTTAGGGACATCATATTTTGTTTAGCATACTTCATGTTTGCATCCATTTGTGTTGCATGCACAGAGGCTAGGTTGATCATTCTAATTGCATTGTTATTTTCAATACTTTTTGAATACGTGCTTAGACCTTATGTTATCAAAATTACTTTATATGCCATATTAGTAGCCGAGTCTAGTAATTGCATCTCGCATATGTTGCATTAGTCATATCGCATAGTTACGAATTATGCATTTTTCTAACTCATTTCTCTTTTTGGCTTGGAGTACTAGTCGAGCCTTTACTCGCTTTAGCAGAGTAATGTACATTTAAGCCCATTTTTAAGTGGCAATTCAAAACAATTTTCAAAACAAACATGACTTGACATGTTCCAATTCTTTGCAAAATTAGTCTATACTTGTGTGTGTGCGCATCACGTTGTAATGTTAGCCTAATAACCGAAACAAGAGCATATAACGTTGATAAAAATCATATCATAATTAGTAGAGGCTGATCTTTGATCAGGCGAGCGGGGATGCTCAAATGTATTTATGACATTCCCTTCTCGTACCCAAGTTCCCGAGCTGAAACAACTTTGGTGATGATGGACACGTGGCCTCTGGCACGAGTCATGGGTTTCCTAAATTTCCTAAATATAAAATATTTAGGTGGCGACTTTGTATCTGGCAAAGTAGTCCATTTTTGACATTTTGATTCAAAATCGATTTTTCAAAAGATTTGTCAGATTTGGACTCTTTGGTGTTTATCTATTTCACATTACAGTTGTGGAATCAGATTCAGAACCACGGGAGTCCGATACTGTAGGGCTTATTTCGACCTTTCGAAAGGGAGCGCAAAAAAGTCGAGCTACACACCTACAGATTGACAGATTCATGTATTCATGTTTTTGGGCTTTCGTTTTTCCAAGGTGTACAGAAGGTTAAACAATCCAGACGGTTAAACTCTCCAGACCTTGGTAGTGGCAGGAGCCTCAGCACTGGGTTGCTCTTCTATAGAATTTGGATTCGGTTGTTTCTGTGATGGGGTTTTGTAGCACGCGCCCGCTAGGGATCCCGCTACAGTTCGGACTTGATTCGTGTCACGGTCCTTAATCTGAACCAAAGAGTCCAAATCCGGCAAATCGTTTTGAGAAACAGATTTTTGAAAAGAAGTGCCAAACATGGACTGCTTTGCCAGATACAGAGTCGCCACCTAAATATTTTATTTTGGGAAATTTAGGAAACCCTGACTCGGTGCCAAAGGCCACGTGTCCGTCATCACCAAAGTTGCCTCGGCTCGGGAACTTGGGTACGATTGGGGAAGGTCAGCTATGAGCACCCCCTCTCGCCCGATCCGAAGATCGGCCTCTACTAACCGTGATATCCGTTTTTGAAAACATTATGTGTTCTTATTCCGGTTATTAGCCTAGAATTACTATGTTATGCGCACAGCAAACAAGTATAGACTAGATTGCCTAATTTGGGAATAAGCATTGCATATCCGATTTGTTTTGGAAAAATGTTTTGGAATTTGCTACTCGCAAGTAGGCTAAAACACGGATTTCAATGAGCTATTCCAACTCAAACAATCCAACCTTCACCCACAGGCATTCAAGCAGTTATATCACATAAGCAGCTAGCCTCATGGTAGTCATGCTATCATGGCCACACTCACACGCATGCGGTATGCTAAAGCATAAATACTTACATCGTACTCCGTGCCAAAACAAAGAACTCGTTAGCAATCAATGCATGATCCAAGTCCATGTTTAAATGTCTAATGCAACGCATACGGAATGTCACTAGAGTAGGCTCGGCTAGTCTATGAATGACATGTGAAAATGCACAAGTAGCATGTATTCCAGTTAGATTTGAAATACTAGTACAGTTAGCATGATGCGCCGAGCCTGGTGCATGCAATACTGATGAATGATGCACGCATGCATAGCATAAGGTATGCTAAATTAAACATGACCTATTACTAACCATCAAAGCAGGTAAGTAAAAGGGAGAAAGAAGTGGGGGTTGGAAGACATGCACACACTCACCCACACTTATTACAAATTCACCCTCGCTCGGAGGGACCAAAAGAATAGAACAACTCAAATAATGAATTAACTAACCTAGCTAATTAATTATTACAGACCAACTAAATTAATTAAACGAATTAATTAATTTAAGAAAGCAAGAAAAAGGGCCTCGGGAAGAGAGCTCAATGCACGCGTGCTCGGGTCTTGCTCGGAAGTCCATTGCCATGCGCAAGCTGCCTCTGTTTTCCCTACTTTGCTTCTCTGAAGACTGCCAAATTCTCAGAATTGCTTCCCTGGACATTGGGAGACACCATCGGCTGGAGGGAATCATCATCGGCTGTGATTTGGTGTCGATCGGCCAAAAATGAATCCATCGGCCACAGATGGGTTGCCGGTCAGCACTCTGTGCAGTCGATCGGCAAAACGTTCCTGCAGAATCTGTTTGACAGCAGTAGAGGACAGGGCTTTGCATGGCAATGTAATTCAAGCAATGTATGCATCAATCCTATCCCTTATCATGAGTATGACTTAAAGGGACATGGTCCTTGGTTCTCGGACCATCAATCGCGCATTTCAATACGTGATGGCCCAAGAGACCAAGTTGTGTATTTCCATGTCAAATGAAATACAAACCAAATAAGCACATAAAGGCCCAACCTTTATCACTTGACTTCAAGAGGCAAGGCATGCATGTTCGATGCGATGCAACCTAAGCATGTTAGCGAATATACAACATGGCATAAAGAGAGCATACAAACATGCAATGCACATTAGGTACACAAACTAAGCAACAAAGCAAGCAAGCATGCCACAATTATGCAAACCATTAGAGCATGCAAGATGTAATCCAATCACGCAACATGCTAGCAACTTGACCAATGGAATGCAAGGCGAATGCAAGTGATTTCAAGCATGTAACATGTGCAACCAAAGCATGCAAACATGGGATGATGTAACAACGCTTGAATGGCATGCAAGGGATGGACTTACACTAATTGGATAGCTCTAAGTTAGGCCCAAAACAGTGGCCAATAGCTTAAGAAAATAGGACCAAACACACATACACACATGCGCATGTTAAGGCCTAACGCTTAAGCATCAAAGGACAACTTTTAAGTATACTTAAAAGGGAATAATCATAGACATATGGCATGCGTTATAAGCCTTGAAAATCATGCTATAAGAGGTGCCAAACGAACTTAAACAAGACGAACATTAGCATGCAAATAGTCCAAATATTTAAAGCAAGTCAAAGGGGACTTAAACCATGGCTAAGCCAACCAAGCCTCACAAGGCCAAGAAGGCTTAAAACAGGTCCAGGACAGACCTAGACCATGCAAAAGGGACTCCCTAGATGGCATCTAAGTGGCTCAAATTCGAAAGCATGCACAAAGGCCAAAACGTGGAGCATACAACATAAGCTTTCAAAGCATTAAAGAGGTGTCCAAGGCAAGCATACAAGCATATCAAAGGGACTGAAATAACATGGAAAATGATCCCAACCCACTAAATCGAAGCAAGTGATGCATGCAACACACTCATACACTTAAGGCCAACAAACCAAAAATGCAAAGGGGCTATATAATGCATGCCATGGTCGACCAAAATGGCTAAGGACAAACCTTAAACATGACGAAATAAGCATGAAAGCTTCACAAAGCTAAGCCTAAAGCATGCTAGAACAACGGTTTACAACCCAAGGCATGTTAAGGCAACAAAATGGCATTACAAGGCATGTATGCTAAGAAAGCATGGTGTACCAAAACCAACTAAAAACAGAGGCATATTATGACATAATAAGCACAAAAATCAGCTAAGGCATGGTTAACATGAACCTAAACATGGTGCTCCCTCAAGAGGCCAAAAAATGGTCCTTTTTAAGGACAACAAGGAGAGGGGGTGGCCCTCTCTTTCTTGGGACCTCAAGGAACCATCCCCACCTCTGAAATCCCTCAAGATTTCAGTGGTGAGGCGGCCCAAACACCAAGGTCTCGGAGCTCACCCAAAATAGCACAAAATGGGGCCTCTCAAGGCCTAAGAGGGGTCAAATGACCTTAAATCACAAAACACTCTAAACAAACTTTTTAGAGGGCCTAAAAATAGAACTTTTTTATGTTATACACTAAACATAAAAACAATTGTAAGGTAGGAAAAAATACGATGCAAGAAAGGGGTAAAAAGGAGCAAGTTTCTTACCCTTGAAGACCCTCTTCAACAATGGAGCTCCAGCAGCTTCTTTAGGTTGAAACCAGCTCCAAAACTCCAAGAACACCCCTTTGGCCCTCAATAACCAAGAGAATGTGTAATGGTGGGTGCTTGTGGGGTAGAAATCAGTGTTTGAGTACGGTCATCCAGCTTAAGATTGCAACTGAATGTTGTTTCTGTCTGAGTTGAGGTGCTGTGTGTTTTTTGATTTTTATTTCTTTTGCTTTATTTTCTTTTTTGCAAGGTAGTTTTTCACGATTATTTCAGACGAGGCAGTTATCCCCCAAGCACTTTGGACTCGAGTAAGGCAACTTTACCGATTTGGGGATCTTGTAAGAGGACAACCAGTGTTAGCTTCGCTACCCCCGGTTACAAGACGGAGGAGAGTCAGGCATAACTCACCAGTTCGACAGTTACCTTCATTCAGCGAAGTCCAGTTTTTAGCTTTGACTTCGGAAAGAGAGTACACACCAATTCTGATAGATCAACATCCCTTAGTCAACATGGAAAAAATGCTCCGCCAACTCCAATAGACTATTGAAAACATCCAGCTAGATTCTCCCCGCCAAGCGGAAGTCACTGCCTGCCAAGTAGAAATTACAGCCCAGCAGGCTGAGTTGATCAGTAGGCTTCAGCAGCAACAACAACCATAACAAGCAACAGCTTCTGCTTCACATCCACCCCCAGTCAGGGTTCCAATACCCGGGATTACAACTAATGTCCAGGAAAATACGGACATTCCAGCAGAGCCAGTTCCACTCCAGACTTCCAAAGCATCGGTTTACCAAACAAAGGCACCATTTGAGTTCGAGGTCGACCCTACCGCACTGAAAGTGAGTAAGTTGGAGAAGCTCTTCAAACGAGCACAGGGTGTGAATTCAATCCCGGATATAGAGGATGGCTATACCGATGCAGCAGTAACCTTACCGGATAGGTTTAAAATGCCGCATATAGATCGCTTTGACGGCTTGGGTGATCCCATGGTCCACTTGCGATTATTTTCAAACATTTTGCGGCCGATGGGCCTGTCTAGACTGCAGAAGTTATTCCTCTTTGGCCGGACCCTGTCAGGTATCACGACCATTTGGTATGCTAAACTTGAAGACTCTGTGAAAAGGAATTGGGAAGAGATGATTGAGGCCTTATTGCTGAATACTCCTACAACACTCAAATCGAGGTCACAACTCCTGATCTCAAAGTAATTCACCAAGAGCCGAAGGAGGACTTCTCCGATTTTGTCACTCGATAGAGGACCAAGGCCTCCATGATGACCACCCGGCCAGCTGAAAAGGACCAGATCAGAATCGTTGTCCGCAATCTGCAACCAAGGCTATTACAGAAGATGATAGTCTTACCTCTACCAACATTTGTTGACCTTCATGAAATAGGGGTGTAGATAGAGGATGCAATGAAGCAGGGTTAGATAGACCACGAGAAAGAGCAGCCTAAGAGGGCTTTCATACGCAGTTCCAATGTGATTACTGGCAGTAGTGCAGCTACAAGGCCTTCAGATATGGGCATGGTCACCACCACACCTAAGACCGCTAACCTCTTTGCCAGCACGGCCAATACAACCCCCCCAAACTTCCAGCCATCAGGCCCGAGGCCAGAGGGTTTTCACCCCACTCTACATGTCTCTATCTGCGGCCCTGAAAGTCCTGATCAGAAAAGAGCATTTGAAACCGTTAGAACAACGCCCATTGCCCAATCCTCTCCTTCCTACACACAACCTGGCCAAATAGTGCGCTTTCCACCAATAACACGGTCATGATACCGACCAGTGCTTTAGACTTCGTCATTTGATTCAGGATCTTATTGACAACAAAGTGATAGCACCTCCCGAAAATTCCAATGTCACTACAAATCCCCTCTCACCACATAACCAAACCCCTCTACCCTGGCAAGTAAACCTCATATAGACACTGGTTGTTCTTTATGACCCCAGTATATACATCACCTCTGTTCACCTACCCAAGCCGGCGTTATTCATCCCAGAGAGCACAGACTTGTGCATGATGAATGCGTCCATATCCCAACCCAAACCTGTGGTGGTAACCGTGGTAGATGAAGGTAGGGTGGCCTTGTTGAAGGATGAAAATGATAGTTCAGTGCCTGAGGGCTCCATGGATTTATCTGAAGAGGAATACAACCTGTGCCGCTATATTATGCCAAACAATCAGGCCAAACCAGAGTTGGAGTTGCCGACAGGGATGGAGGTTAGTGTGGTCCGGGAGGATGGCCCGAGCCAGGGATTAGATGACTAAGCTAACCTCGAGGAGGACATCAGCAATCTGCAATTCTTCGATGAGTAGGATTCAGGGGATGTGCACATTAACTGGTTTGATTTGAATGGATCAGTAGATAATTCGGGATAGCTCAGTAATGAATCGAATGTGGATGAGGGATTTCAACCAAAGTTAGAACAACCAAAAGCAAGAACTGTTACAAGGGCTGGAACGATCGAGAACAAGGAAAAGTTGCCGGAGAGCACCGGTACTAATAATTTTGCTAAGGAATTAAGTAGTGTTAGTACAGCTGATACAGAGCAAGAGGCCGCATTGAAGCGGTTTGAACAAGAAAGAGCCGAGAATAGTCAGAAAGCTGGAAAAGCCAAAGACCCTATAGGGAATGACTATGATATTGACGTGGGAGTAAATACAACGGAACTGGACAATTGCCTATCAGTTGCCGGAGGAGTATGGTGGGAAGACGATGATCTGCATTTTGCCCACACCAATGAAGATTGGGGACAGAATCTGCCAGACGACACTTGGTATTCTAACGAAGTAGATCACATGACTAGGAGCGGGTGGTACTTCAAGCCCCCATACCTGGACCAAACCGAAGCATCTGGAAAGGATAAGGAGGTAGAAAAATAGAAGGACAAACAGTTAGAGGAGGAAGCTGTACTAAAGCCGCTAAAGAAGATCCAAGCGGACATATCTATCTGGGGGTTGCTCATAGCTTCGCGAGCACACAAGCAAGCCATCCTATCATCAATGGATAAGGCCAAGCTATCTATCGACACAACTCCCGAACAACTAGTGTGACTTGTCTTCTCGAGAGGTGCTTCGCCGACTTTGACCTTCACAGATAAAGAATTGTCACCCGAAGGCTCTGCGTACAACAAACCCTTATACATCTCTGTTGAATGTAAAGAGATGTGGGTGTCGATTGTACTGGTTGACACTGGGTCTGCAATTAATGTGTGTCCGTCACAAACGTCCTATGCTATTGGCTTGAAGCCAACAGACTTTGTACCAACAGCCCAGGTGATCCGGGCTTATGACAACACAAGCGAGGAGGTGATGGGGACAGTTTAGATTAGAACACATGTTAGCCCGGCACAATAGGACATTGAGTTTCATATCTTGGATGTTTTGGCTACCTTTAACTTGTTACTTGGGTGATCGTGGCTGCACCAAGTAAAAGTTGTTTTTTTCACCTTGCATCAGATGTTGAAGTACCCTCATAGGAAGGGGGTAGCCATTGTTTTTGGGAATTCTTCTATACATCCTCCACCGGAGGTCACTACACCGGTACTGAAAATTGTATATGGCGATGAGGATGTCTTCTTGTCTGGGTTTACCTTGGCTGAGGCTTGGGTGGTGCAAGATATCCTGGCTATTGATCAAGGGTTGTACGTTAGTGCTCAATCAGTCTACCTCATGAACAAGCTACAGTATATACTCGGGATGGGATTAGGAAAGAGCGGCAAGAAAGGCGTTACTGCACTGGCCAAAGTGCCACATAACCCTTATACCTTTGGTCTGGGCTACACGCCCACCAAAGAGGATTGGATAAGAAAAGGGAAGGAAATGGTAGGAAGAGCCAAAGCAAAGCAAAGTGGGAAGTACTATGAGCTTGTACATAGACCAATTTAGGGAACTCTAAACGGCCGCTTTGTCCGGGAGGGGGAGGATTTCCCATTTTGCGGCTTTTCTAAGCCATGGTTGAACTCTGAGAAGCGACGTCTGCCCGGCTTTGAGATTTTCTTCGACCTACAACTACAAGAGGATGAAGCCACAGAAGAACAGGCTGACTTAACTCCTGAGGCTAAACAGAGTACAGAGGATGAGTCCAACGACAATGAACTTGAGATAGGAGAAGCACTGGCCTGTCTCCTTTCGGATCCTCAGATCAAATCGGACAGCTTGGGGGATGACTTCACCGTTTCCATGATCGAAGATCAATCAGGTGTGGACTCTTCCGATGGTATTTTGGATGCAGCTAGAGGAGGGCTTTTTGTCTAGCAGTTCTAAATCAGGTAGTGAACCAAAATCTGATTCCACAGTCTGTGGAGTCAGAATTAGATTCGTGTTCTTCTGAGTCGGAGTCTGGTGTGCCTAGGGTTGATAACCCGGATGCTGTAGTTTTGCCCAAGTCATCTTTTTCTTTTTCTTTTGAGTTGGTTGTAACCGAGGAATTAGACGAGCTGGAAGCTTTGAATGAGAATGGTACCATTGCTATTTCTGAGTACGTTTTTGTGCCACTTGTATATTGCATTGATCATGACTTTCAAAATTTTGATAAAAATGACGAGGAAGGAATTCCTCTGGTTTTGAAACATTTGATTGATCGAGAGGAGGAAAGCTTTGTAAAACCCCTTGTTGATGAAATCGTTGCAATTAATGTGAGTACTGAGAAGGATCCGCGTCTGGTCCAGATGGGGTCCACGTTGTCTTCGGATGAACGTGAGCGCTTAGTCGATTTATTAAAAGATTTCAAAGATGTTTTCGCGTAGTCCTACGAAAACATGCCTGGAATCGATCCTGAGATTATACAGCATCAGATCCCTCTTGACCTCGAGGCCCGACCTGTTAAGCAGAAGCTTCGGAGAATACGCTCGGATCAGGCTTTGAAAATCAAGGAGGAGGTCACCAAACAGATAGATGCAGGGTTTTTGCTAGTATCTGAGTGTCTTACTTGGTTGGCCAACATTGTTCCAGTGCAGAAGAATGATGGCAAAATTCAGGTGTGTGTAGATTTCAGAGATCTGAATAAAGCTAGTCCGAAGGACAACTTTCCTCTACCGCACATCGACGAATTGCTAGACTTCACCGCAAGCCATGCATTGCTCTCCTTTATGGATGGGTTTTCCGGGTATAACCAGATTTTGATGGCACCCGAGGATAGGGAGAAGACTGCCTTTACCATGCCGTGGGGAACCTACTGCTATAGGGCGATGCCGTTCGGTCAGAAAAATGCTGGGGCTACTTATCGACGGGCTGCAACCACTATCTTGTATGGTATGATCCACAAAGAGGTTGAGGTGTATGTGGATGACATGATTGTCAAGTCCAAAGAAAGAGAGGGCCACAACACCGCCTTGAAGAAATTCTTCCAACAGATCATAGAATATCAGTTGAGGCTGAATCCACAAAAATGCACTTTTTGTGTCACATCAGGGAAAATGCTGGGTTTCTTGATTACGCAAAGGGGCATCGAGGTTGATCCTTCCAAAATCAAGGCCATCTTAGAAATGCCACCACCAAGGACTGAAAAGGAGGTGCGAGGCTTTCTGTGTAAAGTGTAATTCATAAGACGGTTTATTGCAAAATTAACCTTGACTTATGAACCACTGTTTGGTCTCCTGAAGAAAGGAAAGAAATTCCAATGAGATGAGTGATACCAGTTTTCCTTTGAGCAGATTAAGCAGTACCTCCAGAACCCACCTCTGTTGTCACCGCCAGAGCTGGGGAAGCCATTGATTTTATATTTGTCAGTAACCGACACGACTATGGGCTGCGCAGGAATCTGAGGAAAAAGTGGAGAAAGCCATCTATTACCTGAGCAAGAAGATGCTGGAACATGAGACCCGTTACGCCCTATTGGAGAAGGCTTGTTTGGCCTTGGTATCGGCTACCAGGAAGTTGAGGCACTACCTTTTAGCTCACTCTGTAATTCTGGTTTCGAGATTAGATCCCATCAAATATCTCTTCGAGAAACCAGCACTTACGGGTAGACTAGCCTGTTGGTTGCTTCTTCTCTCTGAATTTGATTTGAAATATGTGACTCGTAAGTCTGTCAAGGGGAGAGCAGTAGCTGAGTTCCTGGCAAATCACCTAGTGGAAGGGAATAAAACAGTAAAGTATTAGTTCCCAAATGAGGCCATTCTGTAGGTTGAGGAAAAGATCTGGACCATGTACTTTGACGAAGTGTCTAATCAGTATGGTTATGGGATAGGGGTGTTGCTGATAGCACCTGACAATTCTCATATACCTTTAGCCTTCAAACTCCAATTCAAGGTGTCTAATAACAAAGCAGAATACGAGGCGTGCATCGCCGGATTGGAAGTCGCCCTGAAATTAGGGGCAAAACAGTTGGACGTCATTGGGGACTCGAACCTGGTTGTGTCTCAAGCAAAATGAGATTGGAAGGTTAAGGAAGAAAGGATGAAAATCTATCACATAACCCTGGATGTTTTGATTCGTAGGTTTGAGAAACTAACCTTCACGCATCTGTTAAGAGAGAACAACAGGTTTCGCTAACACTTTATCAACTCTATCTTCTATGATAGACATCCCTCTTGGAGTTCGGATGCGTCCAATCATCATCGAACATAACAGAGATATGTGCCGGCCTATGAGTTGATTGCCGCAATAGATGAGGCGCAAGATTAGAACCCCTGGTATCATGATATCTAGAACTTTTTGAAAAATGAAGCTTATCCACTAGGGGCAAATGCCAAAGATAAAAGGGCAATACGGCGAATGGCTGCTTAGTTTATCATCTGCGGGGGTAAATTATACAAATAAGGCCATCTGGGAATGCACAGGTTGTATGTTGATGTAGAAGAGTCGAAGCACCTAATGGAGGCCATCCACGGAGGGGAGTGCGCGTCGCATATGAGTGGAGTAATGCTAGCCCGGAAGATTCTCAGGCGGGGTTATTATTGGTCAACCATGGAGAAGGATTGTATCAGTTTTGTTTGGTGATGCCACGAATGCCAAATTCATGCAAATCGCATGAATATCCTGCCGTTGAAGCTGTACAACATGACTTCACCATGGCCATTTTCAGTTTGGGAAATTGACGTTATTGGAGCAGTTACCCGAAAGGGTCAAATGGACATGAGTATATCCTGGTGACAATAGACTACTTTACAAAGTGTGTCGAGGCCCAATCCTATGCAGTGCTGAAAGGGTCGCATGTAGCCAAGTTCATTAGGAATAATATCATTTGTCATTATGGGTCCCAAATGAGATCATTTCAGATAATGGCTCCCATTTCAAGAGAGAAGTGATCGACTTGTTGGAGAAATACATCATGGCTTTTCATAAGTCATCCACATATCAGATGCAAACCAACAGAGCTGTTGAGGCTGCCAACAAGAACATCAAGCACATTTTGTAGAAAATGGTTGAGACTTATAGGGACTGGCCAAACAAACTACCATTTGCTCTCTAGGGCTACAGAATATCAATTCAAACATAGGGAAACTTTGTATTCTTTGGTTTATAGGACGAAAGTTGTTCTGTTGGTTGAAGTAGAGGTTTCGTCGCTGCAGGTTATGGCTGAGTGCTAGATAATAGAAGCAGATTGGCAGCAAAGTAGGTTCGAGGAGCTAATGTTGTTCGACGAGAGGAGGCTGAAACCACTGTACCATGTCCAAGGTTATCAACACAGAATTGCCAGGGCTTTCAACAAGAAAGTTAAGTCTAGGAATCTTAAGGAAGGGAATTTGGTGTTGAAAGACAACCAGGCTCTCATCCATGATCCTAGAGGCAAGTTCAGACCCAATTGGACTGGCCCTTATATCATCAAATCTATCTGGTTGGGTGGAGCTATCATTCTTATGGACCTAGATGGCCTCGAATTCTCCCAACCGTTCAACATGGACAAGTTGAAGAAATATTACCCTTGAGAGGCTCGCTAGGCCAAAAACCCGGAAGGGCGACCAAGGCAAAAGTTAAAGCACAAAAAATTGGAAAAAGAGAAATTGAGCTTGCAAGGTTGAAAACCCAGAAAGGGCGGCCTTGGCAAAAGTTAGAGCGCAAAAGGAGAGTGTTAATACCCGAGTGAACCCGAACCAAACTATATAAGGCTTGATTCCCATCTTCGAGATACGTAGGCAACTTCATTCTGAAGTCTAGCCATAAACACTTCCAAATCGACTGTGTCCATGTTGTATGATCAAGGCATCTTTGTCTGCTCATTATCTGAAAGTTCAGTTGTGATCTTCACTATGAGAGCTGGTTACAGTACAGTGCAGCGCTATTCAGACAAGGGGGCAATTTTCCATTGCGGTGCAGTGCTCTTCAGACAAGGGGGCAACTTTCCATTTTCTGGATTTGGGGTTGTACATCTCTAGGATAGATTCCATGTGTGTCAAGTTGTGATCCTTATCGAAAATGGTTTTGAAAAGTTTTAATAAAAGTTGATTGTGTTCAAATTAATCTTTTTACAACTTAGACCATTTTTGGACCAAAAGAAAAATTTTCAGTGTCCACAACTTCAAATTCATTGATTTCAATACAAAGTTCTACAACTCTCGATGCAAATCAAAGTTGCTTTTTATTATATTCAAAAGGAAAACTTGAAAGTACAGATTAAAGCAATAAACTTGGGGCATAGATGAGTCAGGTGTTCTTGCGTCCCCACCCAGAGCTTGTGGAAGCTTCAGACGCTAAAGTAGGCTTGGTTTGCGCCTCTTCTTCAAGCCAAGCTATGCATTTGCCAGATAAGGTGCAACTGAAATTGGAAGAGGGAGCCAGAAGTTCTCTTGTCCTCCATGCAGTGGGATATCGAGCTAGTTGTGAACCTCGGATTGGAAATGAAGCCGGGTACTCTATCCCCTCTTCTGGGCAAGTTTGGTCGTGTCCGAACTGACCCCTGAATCAGAATGGAAAGTAGAATATGCAGTATGTTAGGCCAATCAACTGAATGCCAGGTTGCCAGGACATGCTGAAGCCCATCTCGGGCAGATTGAACAAGGGGCAATGCCAAGCAATGTCAGCAGCAGATCTGTTGCACATCCAATGGCACCACCACCCCTCGTTCGGGAAATCAACTAGCTATTGGCGAAAGAAATAGCCGCATGCTGAATATGCAGGGCAAGAGTCCATTACCTTCAACCTGTCTATGAACCATATCTGGGGAGGGATGAAAAATAAGAGATATTAAAGAATAGAGAGGTGTATATGGAGAGAAAAAGTGAGAAAGGGTTTTGAGAGAAAAACATAGCATGAGTGCCGAGTGATGCGAGAAACACATGTGAGATAGGCTGGGAAACATTACCTGCAAAAGTAGTGGACTTCCTGCAAACTTGTTTATCTCCCGCCGATAGAAGGCATCCAAGCCCATCAAAGTTTTGGCTAGTGTCAAGCTAATGTAGCTCTTGCCCTCTTTCAAGCCTTGGGCCACGTCGATCAAGCAAATGCTAGACCCTCCAAAACCAGGGGCAAGCAGAAAATGAGCCAACATACACAAACAAAGGACATGCTGTCGAAAACTCTGCCCAAGACGGTTGCCGCGGTTGTCGACGTCAGAAAATCGATGAATCAAACTGGGAATATCCAGTTCCCCGTTGCAAACCAAGGATCGAGCTTCATGTAAAGTGAGCCCATACATCCTTTCTAAAGCTCGGATGTGACTACAACAAGATTGGGGCAAGATTTCCTCGTCACGCCAGGATTCCATCAGAACTTGGAATTCTTCAATTGTAGGGCATATCTCTTGCCCCCCAAAGTTGAAAACATGTGTAACTGGGTTTCAACACCTAGACACGGCATGTAGGAACGGAAAACACAGCGGAGAACGACTCAGCAAGAATAGTGCATTTATGTCGAAACCCCAAGAATTCAGCTTTTCTAAGCCATCTAAAGTTGCAATCCAATCGGAGAGTTTTCGGCAAAGAATGGCTCAATTTGAGGGAAAAACAGAGTTGGAATGAAGAAATCACGAATTTACAACTTTTGTAGAAGATAAGGCAGTGAGTGAAGGCCAGGTATCAATATTTTGGAGGTTCAGCACATTAATGGCCAACAGAGGTCCATTGATGGCCGGCAGAGGCACATTAATGGCCGACATGCCACCTCTCATGGCTAACAGCCTTCTTTTTGTGTCTACTGCCCTCTTTTGTGAAGATTCAATTGTACGCAGTTGTAGACACCCCATTTTTGACCGTCCTAAAGACTTGGACGTCATCGATTGAGTACTCAATGATTACGCATGTTTGCGCTCGTTTGGAGTCCCCGGGGTTGTCGGCTGCGCGCCATGCCTTTGATTCTCTGAACTTTCTTGGTTTTGTGCTTGTTCTAAGCTAACCCTTGTTACCCTTTGCCTGGAGGGTGGAACAGGGGTGTAGAACAGTTCCCCTCCCCCTGTAGACCACTTTTCTTCCTTGCCAACCATTTTTGGTGGTTGGTCAGCTAGGGTGGGTGGTCTGTGGACCACCTAAGGTGGTCGACGGCTTGCCACCACCTTCTACTCTCTCTGTAGACCCTCTTCCGTCCTTGCCGACTAGTTTTATTCCTTGTAGACCACTTTTGGTGGTCGGTCGACTAGAGGAGGTGGTCGGTCGACCACTTCAAATGGTCGGCGGCCTTTCTGCACTTTCTGCAGATATTTTCCTTGCCAGCTGTTGGGCACAAAAGGCATCCTCCATACATGTGTATGGAGGGATTGCACCAAGCCTCTAGCTTGTCTAACAAGCTTGAGGCATGAATTATATATAAGGGAGCTTCCTCCCTCCTGTTCAAGGTTCAGAAAATTTGGATTAGGGCTATACATATCCCTCTCTCTCTATATTTGTGCTTTTTTGTGCCTTAAAGTGAGTTTTGTTCACACTTTTGCACTAAACACCTTGTGAAACACCTTCAGTCTTGAGCTGAGGTTCTTGGAGGTTGCATTTGAGTGTTTTGGCATGGTTTTTCCTCAGAAGTGGTTGTTCTTATTGTTCTTCAAGGGTGAGTCCTATTCTCCCTTTTAAAGCTTTGTTTTGATTGCATACTTAGCTACCTTTACATGCTTCTTTTGACTTAACTTTCAACTGCAAAAACCTTTGTTTTAAAGTTTTTTAAAAGGTTGTTTGAGGCCTTGCTTGAGTTTGGGGTGTCTCTCACTCTTTTGTGCTTTATTTGCTTAACTTCTTGCTATCTTTTAAAGCTAGTGGGACCACCTCTTTTTGGATTTCTTACCATTGAAACTCAGAGGAATTTCAGTGGTAGAAAGGTAGTTTTGAGGTTCCAAATAGGAGGGGGTCATCCCCTCTCCTTGTGTCTTGGTTGCTTGTGTTGATGGCCTCATGTTTGAGCATGTTTTTCTAGCATGTGTTGGCTTGTTCTCAGCTTATTTTTGGCATTATTTTAGCATGGCATAACTCTGTTTTGGCCTGGTTGTGTCACCTTATGCATGCTTTTTGCACTTGTAGTGTAATCTTTCCATTTGTCCTTACATGCTTGCCACTTGGCTCATCATTCCAGCCTATTTTGATTACACTCCAGCATGTTTTTGCTCATATTTTAGCATGCTTGAACTCTGTTTTGAGTGGTTTAAGCCATGGGAGGCTTGCTTTGTATAGCCATAGTGCAATCTTGCTCACTAGCTTTGAGTTTCCAAGTCTCTAGCATGCTTTACTTGAGTTGTTTGTATGCTTTGGTCTGATTTCTCACATGATTTTAGTGTATGAAGTGTTGTCATACTCTCACATGTTTCACTCTTTCAATGCTTTTGGAGAGTTGTGCCTTATGCCTTGATCATGAGCTAATATGTATGCATGCTTGCCTAAGCTTTTGGGCTATCATCTCAGCATGTTTTTGGTGTTATTTTACCATGTTACAACTCTAATTTTTTTTGGTGAAGTCACCTCATGCTTGGTTTTGGTATGTGTAGTGTAATCCCACTCATTGGCCTTGCATGCGTCATGTTTTATGCCTCCCATTCTAGCATGTGTTAGCTCTACTCCATGCATGTTTTGGCATTGTTTTGACCTGCCTTGGGACTGTTTTGAGTCATCTTGGCCCTTTGGGGCTTGCTTGATATGGCTATGGTGCAAGTACCCTAGCTAGTCTTGAGTTTTGAGCACCTTACTATGCTATATTTGTGATGGTTGCATGTTTGGGCATCGTTTAACATGTTATTTCAGAGCATGTATGTGTGTCATGTTCTCATTTCTTTCATTCCTTGAGAGCTTTTGAGAGTTGTGTCTTTGTGCATTGTTAATGAGCCATCAAATGAGCATGTTCTCCTTGTGTTGTATGCTTTGATCTTAACATATTTTAGCCACTATTTTGGCATGTTCGACCTCTGTCCGGGGTTGGTTTGACCATTTGAGATTGATAGTGCATGCCTTGTGTGTAATATGTTTCATTAGCTTTGATGCCTTAGCTTTTAAACATGCCATGCATGCATTGCTTACATGATAGAGTCTTGCACATATCACTTTAGCATTGAAGGTTGATCATCTTGTTTGCGTTGCATGTGTTTGGATTGGACGTTAATCCAAACACGAGGAATGTCACACGTTTCATACTCAAAGTGATGAAACGTGTAGCATTCCTTAGTCGTCGACCCTTTTGATCAAGCATGATAAAGGTGGAGGCCTTTATGTGTTATTTGTGCATTCATTGACATTGACTTGTGCAAACTTGGCTTCTCGGCCATCGTGCATTGCGATGCTCGGTTGGTGGCCCGAGAGTCGAGTACCGCACTCCCTTGAGTTTGAGAAACGATAGGGAAGGTGGTTGTGCACACATATCTTGCAAATACATTGCTATGCCCCTTGTTGTTCTCTGTTGCAGCAAAACTAGAGTTTGGCAAATTTTCTGGTCGGTCGACCAGTAAGGGTGGTCGACCGACCACTTTTTTTGGTCTATGTAGACACCCCATTTTTGACCGACCTTAAGACTCAGACGTCACCGATTGAGCGCTTGGTGATGTTGCATATCGTGCTCGTTCAGAAGTCTCAGAGTCGCGGCCGCGAGCCCTGCCTCCAGACTTCCGAACCATCTTCTGTGCCTTGTCTCGGTTTGCGAACCAGACTCGGTTTTCTCTGTTTCTTTTTCCGAGGGAAGGGAGAGGTCCCGTAGACCATCTCTCAATGTCCGTAGGCTACATTTGGTGGCCGTAGGCCATTTTGCCCATTTCGGAGTCCGGTTCCCGGTTTTCGGAGCCGTCAGGCCATGTGCCTCGGTTCGGGACCGCTTAACCATCTCCTATTGCTCTGATTTTTGGCATACATCTTATTTCATCCCTTTTGAGGGACACTGGGGGCTAAGAAACCCACTTCGAGGTCGAATACCATTTTCGGTGCTTAACAGCCCATTTTCTTGGAATTTTAACCACATGGTTGTGTTATACACACATAGGGGTACCTCTCCAGTAGCTGGCCGGCCAGAAAATCACATTGACCCTTTTGACCCCTAGCCGGCCGGCTAGGTGGTGTGGCCGGCCGGCCACCTCCAGCAAAAGTATTAGGTCGGCCGTGTTCCTCGCACTGTGCACTTTACAGCTGTGGGGCAATATCCCCCAGATATTTTCTGTGTCCGGGGGATATTTTGTGGGGGAGTTTTACCCTCCTTTTCCCCCACCTTTACACCCCTTCTTTGGCCTATATAGCAAGCAAACCTTGTTCTTTGTTGGGGTTAGAAAAACTCCCCTTCAAGCTTCCATAGCCAACTCCATCTTCTTCCTTTTCAATTCTTGAAAAAACCCTAAGCCCCTAACCATCATTCCTTCTACACCACCAAGCTCTACCACCACCATCTCATTTCCATCAACAAGGAAGGATTCTTGAAGGCTAAAGAAGCTGCAAATCCATCCAAGAAGCAACAAAAGTTTGAATCTTCAAGGGTAAGTAACACTTTTACCCTTTTGACCCTTTCTCTTGATCTATTTCTAAGCCTCACTTCTTTTTGGTTTCAAGCTCCGGACCTAACTGAAAAGGGCCATATTTTGAACTCATCTTCACTTCTCATTAAGGGCTCAACCCTGTTTGAGCCCTCCATAATATACTTGCTTCATTGATCATCTTGTATGTCATGATTTTGCATGCTATTTTTGGTCCATGAGCAATTTATTTTCGAGCATGTGGTAAACTGATATAAGGCTTATTTTGAGCCCCTCTCCAACATTGGAGAAGGGCTCAACATTGTTTGGTGCTTCCATGTGTCACTTGTAGTTATATCCCCTATTTGGCCCCATTTTTTGCATAAATTGATAGCCCTCTTTGCTTCTGTTTTTGGCCCTTGGTCCGAACTAAAAGTGGCCTTATTTTGGCCTATACTTCATGTTTCATTCACATTTTTTTTCTGTTTGGTGATTATTTTATATACTTCATGTTATAGCACCTTTTGAGCCTTGTCTTGCATCACATTTTTGGCATATTTGTATACTGATTTGAGGTCTGCCATATACTGTAAATGTTCATATTTCTGGTCCATCTTCAGTGTTGTAGAAGGAAATTTTTCAGTTTGAGTTTTTCTTATACCACTTGCTTCATTACCCCTCTTTTGGCCCCTATCCTTGCATGCTATTTTTCCCCTACCTATACTTGCTGTGTGGCCATGTTTATAACTGTGAAAGTGCATCTTTTGGGACTGTCTAGCTTCTGTCTTTGCATTGCATGTCCATATTGTGCATGTTTGGCATAGCTATAGGCCATTTCGGGTGCCTAATGTTGCATTTCGGGACATTTCCTTGCATTTCATGTCATTTCGCTTCATTTCGGGACTGTTTTCCCCCATATTTTAGTGCTGAAATTCCATTAGTATGCTTGCATATCATTTTTGCCATATTTCATCACATTTTAGCATTGCCTCGGTTTGCGTGCCCGTGTGCACGCATTTCGAGGCACTTCATTTTTATCCGCCGGCATCCTATGTGAGTGTGGCTGAGGCTCACTCATTTTGGTATAAGCCCATATCATGTTTCCATGTCATTTGCATTGCGTATGCCATTGCCTCGGTTTGCGTGCCCGTGTGCACGCATTTCGAGGCACTTCATTTTTATCCGCCGGCATCCTATGTGAGTGTGGCTGAGGCTCACTCATGTTGGTATAAACCCATTTGTCATTTTCATGTCATTTCATCACATTTTATCATTTTCTCGGTTTGCGTGCCCGTGTGCACACATTTCGAGGCACCTCTTTTTAATAGCATTTTATCATTTTCTCGGTTTGCGTGCCCGTGTGCACGCATTTCGAGGCACCTTATTTTAATAGCATCATATCATCGCCTCGGTTTGCGTGCCCGCGTGCACGCATTTCGAGACACGTATCATCGCCTCGGTTTGCGTGCCCGTGTGCACGCACTTCGAGGCATTTCATTTTCATAGCATTCTGCCATTTTCTCGGTTTGCGTGCCCGTGTGCACACACTTCGAGGCATATCATTTTTATTGCATTCGTGCATTTTCTCGGTTTGTGTGCCCGTGTGCACGCATTTCGAGGCATCTCATTTTCATAGCATTAAGTATGTTAGGATTGTATCTTAGTTGCATTTCATGCATATCATGCATATTGCATCGTGTCCGGAATAGGAGTTAGTCCGGGCACGGGAAACGAGGTGCATTTCGTACTCCGAGTGACGGAATGTGTCTCAATTCCCCCAGTCACCGACACTCCGGATTATCCATGATGGAGTTAGGTTTTAGCTGTAGTTTCATGTGCATTCATCCTATATTGAGTTGTGCATTTCGACTCCTCGACCATCATGCCTCGGTATGCGTGATTGGTGGCACGAGGATCGAGACCTGCATATATTTGTGCAAATACATTGCTATGCCCCTTTCCTGCTCTCTGTTGCAGCAAAATCAGGAATCAGCAATTTTCCGAGACTTGGAACGCTTTTCAAGAATAACAGGTGTAAACAGAGGCTAATTGGGGCATTCCGGTGGATTTCCGCGCAAGACAGTCCGGACATGCATCATCCACCAGAAGCAAGGCAGTCCCTGGCTTGCACGCCAGTTTATTTGCTTTCTAGTTAATTCATTAATTAATTAGAATTCTGTAATATTTTGGACTGTAATATTCTTTATTCGGGACTGTAATATTTGGACTGTATATTTATTCGGACCCTCCGAGTGAGGGCACAGCTGTAATAAGTGTGCGTGCGTGTGTTGTATGTCTTCCAACCCCACGTCTTTCTCCCTTTTATTTATCCGCTTTTGATGGTTAGATTAGGGCATGTTTAAATTAGCATACAGTATGACAGCATGTTTGCATCATTCATCTGTATTGCATGCACTGGGCTCGGCGCATCATACTAACTGCATTGTATTTTCAATTCCAAGTTGAATACATGTTAGTTGTAGCATTCCATATGCCCTCTTAGAATAGCCGCGCCTACCATAGTTGCATTTTGCATGTGTTGCATTAGGCATTTCTGTATACTTAGGATCATGCATGATTTCTAATGAAGTTTCTATTTTGGCTTGGAGTACTCGGTAAGTTTTATGCTTTAGCATCCTTGCATGCGTGTGAGTGACTGCCATGAACAGCATGCTTACCATGAGGCTATGTGCTTATCTGATATAACTGCCTGAATGCCTGTGGGTGAAGGTTGGGTTATCTGAATTGGAATAAATCATCAAACGTTTCAAGCCTACCTGCGGGTAGCAAACCATTTTCAAAAACAAGCATGAAATGTTTTGTTCCAATTTGGGCGACCCGGTCTATACTTGTATGCTGTGAGCATCACATAGTAACCTAGGCTAATAACCGGAATAAGGACACACAAAGTTTTCAAAAATTGATATCATGGTTAGTAGAGGCCGGTCTATGACCGGGCGAGCGGGGGTGCTCACGAAGTGACCTTCCCTAATCGTACCCAAGTTCCCGAGCCGAGGCAACTTTGGTGATGACGGACACGTGGCCTTTTGGCACCGAGTCAGGGTTTCCTAAATTTCCCAAAATAAAAATATTTAGGTGACGACTCTGTATCTGGCAAAGCAGTCCATGTTTGGCACTACTTTTTCAAAAATCTGTTTCTCAAAACGATTTGCCGGATTTGGACTCTTTGGTTCAGATTTAGAACCGTGACTACAAAAGTCGAGTCCGAGCTGTAGCGAGGTCCCCCGCGGGCTTGTCTACAGTTTCTGGCGACTCTGCTGGGGATTTAGAGAGCTTGACTCGAACTCATGATATCTGTTTTTTACTACACTTGTGTGTTTCTTTGCATTGCATTTGCATTGGTGCGCCTAGGACACCGTGTTTGCCATCTGCTATTCCTGAACGGTTTGCCGGAGGCTTGTCTTGTCAAGGCATGACCATAAGGCTGACCGGTTGTGGGCTCTGCCAGCATGGGAACACAAACCCCGGTTTTACCAGGGCAGCCTCTTTGACCATTCGACCTAGTGCATATTCGGATCCATAGTGACCATTCCAAATTAGGACAGGTTGCTTACCCGTTTATAGGTTGTTTGAAACCGCTGCGTGCGTAGTGAAACCCTAGCTCCTGACACAATAGGACAGGGAAACCTTACCCCAACATAGGGGTGTTTTGGCTCTCACTTATCTGTTATGTGCTTTAGAGTGCGTCTCTACAGGAATGCATGTATCAGTATATGAGTTTGGGCATCAAGCCTGCGGGCTTCAGTTCAGAATTGTCAGTATCAGGCTTGCGGGCATCAGATCAGTATATGAGTTTGAGTATCAAGCCTACGGGCTACGGTTCAGTATTGACAGTATCAGGCCTGCGGGCATCAGTTCAGTATTGTCGACATCAGGCCTACGGGCATCAGTTTGGTATTACGGGTATCAAGCCTGCGGGCATCAGCCAGTATTTGAGGATTCGTTATCTGCGGATATCAGATTCTGTTTCAGGGAACAGTGATACAGGGATAATAATCAGTGTTCGAGGCCAGTATGTATTTCAGCTTATTGACTATGTGTTGATTATGCCCGACTGTGTGTCTTGCATTTTATTTTAAGCTGTTATGCTGTCCGTTTATCTGTTTATTTATTTCCTTTTCACTTTATTTATCTTTTGCTAGGTCAGTTTAGCACGATTGCTTCCAACCCAACAGGCATTCCCCAAGCACCTTGGACACGAGGTCGTCGACTCCACCGATCTGAGGATCTAATCGACGGACAGCCAGTGTTCCGTTCTCTACCCCCTGTTACCAGAAGGAAGCCAAAAAGGCGCAGTACGTCAGAACAGAGGTTGTCAGAACAGTGGGTTACTTTATCAGAGGACTACAGGACTGAGGTCTCAATTACTGCTGTAGAAATAGACATACCGGTTAGACAGATGGATCAACCGAATACATCAGGGATGGAGGCTTTGATGCGCCAGATGCAGGAGAGTATGAAGCAAATGCATGATGATGCCGCCCGTCAAGCGGAATTCTCCAAACAGCAGGCCACAGTCATGGCCCAGCAGGCTGAGCTGATTGCCAGACTGCAACAACAGAATACAGCGTCTCCTTCACAACAAATCCCTCCTCTGGCAAGAGCCCCAATACCTGAGCAGGCACCTGTTGTTCAGAATATTCCTCTGAATACCCAGAATACTGTACCAACTGTCCAAATTTTACAAGAGGACACGAGTCTTCCAACGGGGCCGGCTCCGCCCCCGCTTTCACCACAACTGTCCAAGGTCCATACATCCAATCACCCGGACTCTCCATTCGAGGTCGAGGTTGATCATACAGCTCTGAAATTGAGCAAACTGGAGAAGCTCTTTAAGAAGTCCCAAGGGGTTAAGGCTATGCCGGATATCGGAGATGGATATACCGAGGAGGCCGTAACACTCCCCGATAGGTTCAAAATGCCACAAATCGACCGTTTTGATGGGACCGGTGACCCCATGGTCCATATCCGACTGTTTGCAGATGTCTTGCGGCCAATGGGCCTTACACGACCACAGAAGCTCTCACTATTCGGCCGAACCCTGTCGGGTGTGGCCTCCCATTGGTACGCAAGATTACAAGATGAAGTGAAGAAGAATTGGGACGAAATGGCTGAGGCCTTTGTCACACAATATTCGTATAACACTCAGATCGAGGTCACAACCCGTGATCTTGAAACGACGAGGCAAGAGCCCAAGGAATCTTTCTCGGACTTTGTGATCCGATGGAGGGCAAAGGCGTCAACAATGACTTTAAGGCCCACAGACAAAGATCAAATCCGGATGATTGTGCGCAATCTCCACCCAAAACTAATGCTGAGAATGATTGTAGTCCCCTTTCCTACTTTCGCAGATTTACATGATATGGGGGTGCAAATCGAAGACGCAATGAAACAAGGTCTGTTTGACCAGGACAGAGAACAACCAAGGAGGACCTTTAACCGTAACAACAATGCGGGCCCGAGTGGCGCTGCAAATACGAGAGCCTCGGAAGTTGGTATGGTCACCACCACTCCCCCTCCCCCTCCAAGGCCCATGACTGCCACACCATTCTCCGGCGTGTCCGGAAGCAACACACAAGCCAATAACCGATTCCAACCATGAGGCCAAAGAACCTTTACCCCACTATATATGCCTCTGACCAAAGTTCTGGGAATACTGATCAGAAAGAATCATTTAAAACCCCTAGAACCAAAGCCATTACCGAATCCACTCCCACCCTCTTATGACCCGTCAAAATACTGTGCATACCACCAACAACACGGTCATGACACCGACCGTTGTTATAGATTGCGTCATGAGATCCAAGATCTCATTGACAAACGGGTGATCGCACCTCCCGATCAACCCAATGTTACAACCAACCCTCTCCCATCACATAACCAAGCTCCTCCTCCCAAAAGAATTAACTTTATCCAGACTGGGGTCGCATCTTACGATCCTAGCATCTATATTACGCCCACCCCCCTACCCAAGCCGGAGGTGTTCCTCCCCGATTGCACTGATTTCTTGTGCATGGTGGACATCTCCAAAACCCAACCAGAACCGGTGGTGGTGACCGTCGAAGACGAGGCAGGGCAGATTTTGGGAAAGACTGAGATTGTTGAATCTGGGACCGGACAGAGTTTTACTGGGGGAGCCTATGATCTAAGCAAGTACATCCTAACAACGAGCCGAATTGGGCTAAGTGTAGAATTGCCAGAGACAGGAGAACTATGCATGATCCGGGGGGATAGATCTGGGCCATGGGCAGATGAACTGACAGCCGTAGAGGAGGACTTTGCTAACTTGCAATTTCTCGAGGACCAGGAACTGGGGGATGCGTCGATTAACTGGTATGATTATGAGGAATCAGAGGAGGCCACGGGATGGCTTGAAGATCAACCGGATGCAGTGGGGGAAGCCCAGCCAGAACAGGGCCCGGCAGGGGCAGAAATATTAGTTGTGGCCGGAACGGCCGAAAATCAAGTTGTACCGCCGGAGAGCGCCGGTGTTAAGAATTCCGCTCAGGACATGGGCATTACGGATATGGGAACTGTTGAACAAACAGTTGTACTGACGCAGCTGGAACAAGAAAAGTTTAAGGCTACGAGAATCAGAAAAGCTAAAGGCCCTGAGGGGACCGAAAGTGCTGTGTGCACGAAGACAGACAATGCTGCGAGCATATGGACAGAGAGCACTGAGAGTGCGAGTGGACCGGAGCCAGACAGGTGTCTGTTGGCTGCCAGCGGAATGTGGTGGGAAGATGACGATTTGTGTCTTGCCCACACCGGTGAAGACTGGGGGAATAACCAGCCGGATGATACTTGGTACCTTGATGAAGTGGACCATATGACAAGAAGTGGGCGGTACTTCAAACCCCCACACCTGGATCAACCCGAAGCATCCGGGAAAGATGGAGAAGCGGAGAGACAGAAGGAGAAGCAGATTGAGGATGAAGCTGTGCTGAAACAATTGAAGAAAATACAAGCAGACATCTCCATCTGGGGACTGCTAATGGCATCACGAGTACACAGAGAAGCTGTCCTATCTTCCATGGACAAGTCCAAACTCTCCATAGACACCACGCCTGAACAGCTGGTTGGGCTGGTTTTTCCGGGAGGAGGTTCCCCGGCATTAACCTTTTCGGACAAGGAGCTACCGCCTGAGGGCACAAACCATAACAAACCTCTCTATATTTCTGTGGAATGTAGAGATAAGTGGATACCGGTGGTACTTGTTGATACCGGGTCTGCGATTAATGTCTGCCCGACCAGAACGGCATATGCAATCGGGTTGAAGCCCGTGGATTTCGTCCCAACCACCCAAGTGATCAGAGCATACGATAATACCAGCAGAGAGGTGATGGGGACTGTTAAAATTCAAACCAAGGTTGGTCCAGGACAACACAGCATTGAATTTCATATCTTGGACGTTCCCGCAACCTTTAACTTACTTTTGGGGCGACCGTGGTTGCACCAGGTCAAAGCAGTCTCTTCCACTCTACATCAGATGCTAAAGTACCCCCACGGGAAAGGGGTAGCGATAGTTTTCGGAAATTCATCAATCCATCCGCCGCCGGAGGTGTCAACACCTGTCTTGGAGATTGAGCACGGCACGGAGGATGTGTTTTTGTCGGGGTTCACTTTGGCCGAGGCTCAAGTGGTGCAGAATGTCATGGCTGCAAATGAGGGCATGTACGTTAGTGCACAATCCATATACCTCATGAACAAGCTAAAGCATACCCCTGGAATGGGATTAGGGAGAAGTGGCCGGAAGGGTGTCTCAGTGCTGGCCGAAGTGCCACACAACCCTCACGCCTTTGGACTGGGTTATCTGCCCACCAAGGAAGATTGGGTGAGGAAAGGAAAAGAAATGGCCGGAAGGGCCAGGGCAAAGAAGGCCGGGAAGCCATTTGATTTAATGCACAGGCCCATCTGGGGTACCCTAAACGGACGTTTCGTCCGGGAGGGGGAAGATTTTCCATTCTGCGGCTTCCCGGAGCCATGGCTAAACGCGGAAGGGACGCGCGTGCCTGGTTTTGAAATCTTCTTCGACATACAATTATCTGGGGATGACGTTGCCGAAGCGCAGACAGACCCACCAACTGAGGTTGAGCAATGTGAAGCAGTGGATCCTGAGAGCACAGACCTTGAAATGGGGGTAGCACTGGCGAGTCTACTGTCAGATCCTCCGATCGGCCAAGAGTGCTTGGGGGATAACTCTTCGGTTTCTGTGATTGGAGATAAAATAGCTGCGGACTTCCCAGCGCCGATTTTGGATGCATCCATCGCACCTTCTCTCATCTGGCAATATGAAGAAGGCTTTTTATCTAGCAGTTCCGGGTCAGGTAGTGAGCCGGAATCTGATTCTACCGAATCTTCTGCGTCGGAATCAGATTCCAGCTCGACTGAGTCTGAGTCCGGTATTCCTGGGGGTGATAACCCGGATACCACAGTCCTGTCTAGGTCGTCTTTTTCATTTTCTTTTGAGCCTGTTGTAACAGAGGAATCTGACGGCTTGGAAGTATTTAATGAGAATGATGTGGATGTGGTTTCCGAGTATTTTTCTATGCCTTTGATTTATTGCTTAAATCAGGATTTTCAAAATTTTGATGAAAACAGCGAGGAAGAAATTCCCCCAGTTTTGCAACGATTAATTGATCAAGAGCAGGAAAGATTTGTCAAACCTTTAATGGATGAAATCACTACTGTGAATGTTGGTACTGAGAAGGACCCGCGGCTGGTCCAGGTCGGGTCCACGTTGTCTTCAGAGGAGCGCGAGCGCTTAGTCGCTTTATTAAAAGATTTCAAAGATGTTTTCGCGTGGTCCTACGAAGACATGCTTGGAATCGATCCTGAGATTGTACAGCACCGGATCCCTCTTGATCCAGAGGCTTGACCTGTCAAATAGAAACTCAGAAGGATTCGCCCGGACTGGGCTCTCAAAATCAAGGAAGAGGTCACCAAGCAAATTGACGCAGGGTTCCTGCTGGTATCTGAATATCCAACTTGGTTGGCCAACATAGTTCCGGTGCCAAAGAAAGACGGCAGAATTTGGGTCTGTGTAGACTTCAGAGATTTGAACAGGGCCAGTCCGAAGGACGACTTTCCCTTGCCACACATTGACGAATTGGTGGATTTCACGGCAGGACACGCCTTGCTTTCGTTTATGGATGGTTTCTCAGGCTATAATCAGATAGTGATGGCACCCGAAGACCGGGAGAAGACTGCGTTCACTACCCCGTGGGGTACATATTGTTATAGAGTGATGCCATTCGGTTTGAAAAATGCTGGAGCTACGTATCAACGGGCAGCGACTACAATATTGCATGATATGATCCATAAGGAGGTCGAGGTGTATGTGGACGACATGATTGTCAAGTCCAAGGATAGAGAGGGCCACTACACCGCCTCACAAAAATTCTTTCAAAGGATCAAAGAGTTTCGGCTGCGACTGAATCCCCAAAAATGCACGTTTGGTGTTACAGCAGGGAAGATGCTAGGGTTTTTGATCACACAAAGGGGCATCGAGGTCGACCCTTCCAAAATTAAGGCCATCTTAGAAATGCCACCACCAAGGACTGAAAAGGAGGTGCGAGGCTTTCTGGGTAAAGTGCAATTCATAAGACGGTTTATTTCTAAATTAACCTTGACTTGTGAACCACTTTTTGGTCTCCTGAAGAAAGGAAAGAAATTCCAGTGGGACGGCCGATGTCAAGCAGCTTTTGAGTAGATCAAAGAATATCTACAGAACCCACCCGTGTTGTCACCGCCAGAGCCGGGGAGACCGTTGATACTGTACCTTTCGGTAACTGAGACTACCATGGGTTGCATGCTTGCGCAGGAGTCAGAAGACAAATTGGAAAGAGCCATCTACTATCTGAGCAAAAAGATGCTGGATTACGAGACCCGCTATACGCCGTTGGAGAAGGCTTGTTTGGCCTTGGTATGGGCAACCAGGAAGCTGCGGCACTACCTGTTAGCCCACTCTGTAATGTTGGTTTCGCGTTTGGATCCCATCAAATATCTCTTCGAGAAACCAGCACTTACGGGAAGGCTAGCTCGCTGGCTGCTGTTGCTTTCCGAATTTGATTTGAAGTATGTAACGCGCAAGTCAGTAAAAGTGAGAGCGGTAGCGGAGTTCCTTGCCGACCACCCGGTTGAGGGGGATGAAGCGGTTGAGTATCTATTCCCAGATGAAGCCATTCTGCACGTCGAAGATGAAACTTGGACGATGTACTTTGATGGAGCGTCAAACCAGTATGGGTATGGGATAGGGGTGTTGCTGATAGCGCCTGACGATTCCCGTATTCCTTTAGCATTCAAGCTTCGGTTCAAAGTTTCCAATAATGAAGCAGAGTATGAGGCATGTATTGCTGGCCTGGAAGCAGCCCTGGAATTAGGGGCAAAACGGTTGGACGTCATTGGGGACTCGAACCTTGTTGTGTCTCAAGCAAAAGGAGATTGGAAAGTCAAGGAGGAGAGGATGATAATCTACCACCAAACCTTGGATCTGCTAATTTCTCGGTTTGAGAAGCTAAATTTCACCCACCTCGTAAGAGAGAACAACAGGTTTGCAGATTCACTAGCAACTCTATCTTCTATGATAGACATCCCGTCCGGAGTCCGGATGCGTCCAGTCATTATTGATCAGAAGTTCGTGCCGGCATACGAGTCGATTTCCGCCATAGATGAGGTTTAAGACGGCAACCCCTGGTATTACGACATCTGGAACTTCTTGGAAAAGGAGACATACCCACTAGGGGCAAATGCCAAGGATAAGAGGGCTGTCAGAAGAATGGCTGCTCAGTTCGTTATCTGCGGGGGAAATTTGTACAAAAGGGGTCATCTGGGAATGCATAAGCTCTGTGTAGAAGCTGAAGAGTCAAGACGCCTGATGGAAGCCATCCACGGGGGAGAGTGCGGAGCACATATGAATGGGGTAATGCTGGCCAGAAAGATCCTCAGACAGGGCTACTACTGGTCAACCATGGAGGAGGATTGTATTAGCTTTGTTCGGCGATGCCACAAGTGTCAAATTCATGCAAACCGCATGAACATCCCGCCGTCAAAACTGTACAACATGACTTCGCCGTGGCCTTTTTCAGTCTGGGGAATTGATGTGATCGGAGCTGTTACCCCGAAGGGGTCAAACGGGCATGAGTTTATCCTAGTAGCGATAGATTATTTCACAAAGTGGGTCGAGGCCCAATCATACGCGGTGTTGAAGGCGTCGCATGTCGCAAAGTTCATTAGAAACAACATCATCTGTCGCTACGGGGTGCCAAATGAGATAATTCCAGATAATGGTTCCCATTTCAAGAAAGAAGTGATAGACTTGTTGGAAAAATACAATGTGGCTTTTCATAAGTCATCTACATATCGGCCGCAGACCAACGGAGCGGTTGAGGCCGCCAACAAGAATATTAAGCATATACTGCAGAAGATGGTGGGAACCTATCGGGATTGGCCAGACAAGCTGCCATTTGCTCTGTGGGGCTACAGAACTTCAATCAGAACTTCTACTGGAGCAACTCCATATTCATTAGTCTATGGAATGGAGGCTGTTCTACCCATTGAGATTGAGGTTCCATCGTTACGAGTATTGGCTGAATGCCAGATAGCCGAAGCAGATTGGCAGCAAAGCAGATTCGAAGAACTCATGCTCTTTGATGAAAGAAGACTGAAAGCACTGTACCACATCCAAGGTTATCAACGCAGAATTGCCCGGGCTTTCAACAAGAAGGTTAAGTCCAGGAATCTGAAAGAGGGAGATTTGGTGCTCAAAGACAACCGAGCTCCCATCCACGACCCAAGGGGCAAGTTCAAACCTAATTGGACTGGTCCTTACATCATCAAAGCTATCTGGTCAGGTGGAGCTGTGGTTCTGATGGATCTAGATGGCTTGGAGTTCTCACAACCGATCAATATGGACAAGTTGAAGAAATACTATCCTTGAGAGGCTCGCTAGGCCGAAAACCTGAAAGGGCGACCTAGGCAAAAGTCAGAGCACAAAAAAATTAGAAAATATAAAAACTGAGCTCGCAAGGTTGAAAACCCGCAAAGGGCGGCCTTGGCAAAAGTTAGAGCGCAAAAGGAGAGTGAAAATACTCGAGTGAACCTTAGCCTGAACTACGTAAGGCTTGATTCCCATCTTTGGGATACGTAGGCAACTTCACCTTGAAGTTCAGCCATAAACTTTTCCCCGATCAACTCTGTCCATTTCAATCATCTCAGTCATCTTTATCCATCAGCATTTATCACGATCTCCGGTACAGTGCTGTTCAAACTAGGGGCAACTTTCCGTTGCCGCGACGGTGTAAAGTTACTCAGACTAGGGGCAACTTTCCGTTGCTGTGGAGTGCCGCATTATTCTTCAGACTAGGGGCAACTTTCCAGTTGCAGGGATCTGGGGTTGTACATTTCAGTGACAGATCTCCGGTGTGTCCAGTTCTGATCCACATCGAAAATAGTTTTGAAAAGTTTTAATAAAAGTTGACTTTGTTCAAATTAATCTTTATACAACTAAGACCATTTTTGGACCAAAAGTGGAAAATTTTCAGTACCGCAACTTTCAATTTCATTGATTTCAAAATAGAGTTCTCCTGCTCTTGCATTACAATCGAAGTTGCTTTTTAGTACATTCATAAAGAAAACTTGAAAATGCTAAATAAGCAATAAATTTGGAGCATAGTTGAATCAAGTATCTTTGCGTCCCCTCCCAGAGCTGGACGGAACATCTGATGCCAAGCTAGGCCCAACCTGTGCCTCTTCATTGAGCCAATCCACGCACTCATCGGACAAAGTGCAACTGAAAGAAGAAGCAGGGGCCAGGAGCTCTCTAGTCCTCCATGCCGTGGCATATCGGGCAAGCTGTGCACCCCGGACCAGGAAAGCAGCTGGGTACTCAATCCCCTCCGGTGGGCAGATCTGATCATGGCCAAACTGACGCAGGAACCGGAATGGAAAATAGAATACGCAGTGGGTTAGACCAATCAATTGGATCCCAATCAGCCGAGACATACTATAGCTCATTGCCGGGAGGTTGAGCCAGGGACAACGCCAAGCAATGCTGTCTGCGGACAAATTGCACATCCAATCGAACCACCACCTTTCGTCGAGAGCATTGACAAGGCGCTGCCGAAAGAAGTAGCCTCGAGCTGAATAAGCCAGGCAAGAGTCCACAACCTGCAACTTATCCATTAACCATACCTAGGGGAGGGATGGAAAATGAGAGAATAAAGAACAGAGAGATGTACGATGAGAGAAAAGTGAGACAAGGGTTTTGTGAGAAAAACCGAGCCTGAGGGTCGAGTGATGTGAGCAAATATATATGTAAGGTTGGGTGGGAAACATTACCTGCAGCAGCAGTGGACTCCCGGCGAACCTAGTCGCCTCCCGGCGATAGACAGAATCTAAGCCCATCAATGTCTCGGCCAAGGTCATGGCAATACAGCTCTTTCCTTCTCTCAAACCTTGGGCGACTTCAATCAGGCGAATGCTAGCCCCGCCGAAGCCCGAGGAAAGCAGAAAATGAGATAACAAACATAAGCAGAGGGCGTGTTGCCGGAAACCCTGCCAATAATGGTTGCTGCGGTCACCGGCATCGGAAAAACGATGGATCAAGCCAAGGATATCCAGCTCCTCACTGCAGATCAGAGATCGAGCATCATGCGTCGTGAGCCCACACATCTGCCCTAAAGCCTGAGCATGACCAAAACGGAGCTGCGGCAAGATTACTTCAAAGCATTCAGATTCCATCAAGACCTGAAAATCTTCGAAAGTGGGGCACATCTCTTGGCCGCTGAAGCTAAAAACATGCGTCACTGGATTCCAGAACCTTGCCGCGGCATGGAGAAAAGGAAGATGTATCGGAGTACGGCTCAGCGTGAATAGTGCATTCAAGCCGAAACCCCGGAAATTCAATTTTTCCGAGCCATCTAGAGAAGAGATCCAAGATGTGATATTTTCTGCAAGAAACGCTTCCATCTTTGTCTAAAACTAAGATGAAATGAATGTTCCCGAAGTTGAGGCTTTTATAGAAGGAAAAACACTATTCACGGGGACACGTGTCAAAAATCTGGTGGCTGCAGGACTGAATGGCCGGCCAGCCACTTTTTCTGGTTGGCCAGCCATTTACTTTTTCAGAAATGGCCGGCCAGCTGTCTCTCTCCACCAAAAATGGCCGGCCGGCTCCCAGGGGTGGTTGGCAATGCTGCAGTGTATCTCCTTGGCCCTGTTTTATTCTTCGAGGGAAAGTTCCAAGCATTTCCATGCAACGGGAGAGTCGAAGGCCTTCATTCCGGATGCGTTCCGATGCCCAGATCGTCAGAAGTACACTTTGTTATTGTTGAGTTTTGTTTACCGAGTTGTTGTTTTGCTTATCGAGTTGTTTGTCGAGCGGACGTGTTTTGTGTTTTTGAGTCATTGCTCTCTGTTTAAGCAATTTTTGTTAAAGTCTTGTTTATCAACGTTGTTGCATTTTGCTTATCGAGTTGTAAACTTTCTAAGGTCCTGTTATATCTTAGCAAGTTGAGTTGCTTAGTTTGTTGCGTCGGTTCACTACCTGACTTGGTGACTACACAATGCGCATTTCCATTCAATTTTATTTTTGTGCAAAATAAATTGATGCGATACGATGCTAAAGTTTAGAATACAAACACCTTTTCAAAAGCTATTTCATTTCATCATGCTTTACAACAAACAAAGGTACAAGTTTTACAAAAAATAAAACTGCCTAACATGTGCAAAGTGCTACAAACTACTAGCAAAAAGAAAAATAAAGCGGGAAATAATAACATCAAAGTCCTCGGGAGCAGGAACGAGAAGCACGCCTCATCCTCTTCTGCGGGACAATCTCCGCACCATCATCATCGTCTGAGTCGGAGCCTCCCTCCTCAGCAAATGTCTCGGACTGACGATCGGTAGCCTCCTCCTCCTCCTCATCAGGCTCCACCTCCACAACGTGAGCCCTGCGTCTGCGGACAGGCCCTCCTCGAGCTCCCCGAGAAGGCCTAGAAGGCCCGGCTCCTCTGGAAGGCCGAGATGGCCCCGCCCCCTGAAAAGGCCCAGATGGCCCAGCTCCCCAAGGAGGCCCAGGTGGCCTAGTCTGCGGCTGACCGGACCAGGAAGGCATCTGAAAACAAAGAATTCAATTCAAATGCATCAGTCCAAATATATACATCAGATGCAAATACAAGCAAAGGCTACATGAAGTGGGTGCATGTAAATACAGTGTACAAGTGGGGTGTGTGTCAGATGTGCTCTACACAAATAGTCTATCGATGCAGTAGAAATCAGCATGTCATCAGAAG
Organism: Camellia sinensis; assembly: GCF_055761805.1. NCBI lineage: Eukaryota > Viridiplantae > Streptophyta > Magnoliopsida > Ericales > Theaceae > Camellia > Camellia sinensis. The sequence continues at coordinate 226,839,740 of NC_138961.1, read as the reverse complement.
TATGATAAATGCCAGAAAACTGAAGGGTACCTGAATGCCCGCAACAGACAACTGTGCCTCCCTGCGTAGGACCATGCCCTCGAGTGTGGCCACCAGTCCAACCACCTCCTCCATGTACCCTCGGGATGGCTGCAAAAATGAGCTCATAATCATTAGTGAACAGAAAAGTGTCTAAACATCTGAATGATGAATGAAAACAAGTGGAGCATACCGGCGGTGAGTCCGGATCAATGGCGTATCGATCACTGGGCATCGGAGGCTCTAGTGGAATCGGAGTCGGAGAGCTAGCCCCATACTGCCACGCCATCAACTCAGTAGGCATATCTGGCCATCCGACATGAGGATGAACCGACGGAGCCGGAGGAACCGGTCTACTCCCACCCCTAGATGTACCGGCCCTGCTAGAAGAAGGGACGTCTGCAGCCCGAGCCTAAGCCTGGTCCGAGGATGACATACCGGCAGGCCTCATCATCGGGATACGAGCTTCCGTCAATGGAGGCATCAAGTATATGTGACGATAAGTGGCGTAGTCCCCCTCCTCAACATGCAGTAAAGCATCAGTGCCCAGCATGGCGCCGACTACCTCTGAGTAAGAGAGTCTGTCAGCAGTCCGCATACTGGCTGGAGGTACCGCGGGAATATCCTGAGAAAGATACCCCCATACCTGGCGCAGAAAGCGCTCCCCCAGGAACCATACCCTGCCAACCGGCCCTTCAAGCAGGACCCTATATTGGGAGATATCCGACGCTCCGGTATACTGAAGTCGGAGGCCGTCACCCAGGGACACCCAGGGCTGCCATGTAATCTGCGGATGATGAGTGCATAAACCAATCAGAAATCGAGAATATACAGAGCAAATCAAAGATGAAAATGAAAAGAACTGAAAGTTCTGAAGTACCTCTGAATGTCGCACCGTGTCGAAATACTGTCGCAGACGAAGGAGTGTCTCTCGAGGCCTCGGCCGGTGTGGGCCCTCGAATATCAATGAATATGGGGTCACGGGAATCCCTACCACCTCCAACTCTGGGGCTAATGATGGGAAGTATACATAAACCCATAGCTGAGAAAAGCAATGCAGAATGTAAGTACGAAATGCTGAGAGCAAAATACAGACTGTAAAAGTGCGTTGTGTGTGCAATGTACCAAATAATGAGAAGTAGAAATGTAAAGCAAGAGGACAGAAAGTACCTCCCAGGCTCTCCAGTAACCGCCAAGCAAATCACCCCGCCCGCGGGAGGTCGCGCTCATATAAAAGTAAAGGGTAGCCAGACCGGCGCCACCCCAATCATATCTACTGACCTGTGATAGGTCAACCAGAGCGCTCAGCAAGTATAGCCCAATGGTGTTCCCTCTGTCGGCGAACAGGGTAGTCCCGAAGAGGAACATAAGGAAGCCACGAGCATACTGCTCTGTCTCATCGGGAGTCTCGGGCACCATCTCCGCCCGCCGAAAATGGGAAGAGAACCAAGTGTATCGGACTCTCCCTGAAACCCTATCAACAGGTGGGCGAGCCCCCAACAGGTACGTCCAGGCGGCCTCTCACTCGCCCATGTCCTCGTCGTAAGGGATAGACCAACCTCCGACGTCAAGGCCGGTCAGTACAGCAAAGTCAAAAGGGGTCATGGTCATGTCCCCGGTAGCAGAGAAATGAAAGGAATTGGTGGTGTCCCACCATCTCTCTACCAGAGCTGCCATCAGCGTCCTCCTGGCAGGGCAACGTGACAACCCGACGCAGAAGGGGCCGAACCCCGCCAAATCTACCAAGTCTCTGACGCCCTCCGGGAGCTCAGCATACCAATCCCTCGCGGCAGTAGAACCATACCCCCGCACACTGCGGGAACCACCCTGCATTCAGAATGAATACATGTGTCAATAATGAAATGAAATGGGCTGTGTGCCAATGAGATGAAATGGGCTGTGTGCCAATGAGATAAAGTGGGCTGTATGCCGATGAAGTGAAATAAGCTACTTGCAAAATCTACGTGGGCTGCGTGTTCACTATCTACCTGGGCTGCGTGTTCAGAAAATTTGAATTTTGGGCTGCGTGTTCAACTTTCAGTTAAATCGTGGGCTGCGTGTTCACTATCTACCTGGGCTGCGTGTTCAGAAAATTTGAATTTTGGGCTGCGTGTTCAACTTTCAGTTAAATTGTGAGCTGCGTGTTCACTATCTACCTGGGCTGCGTGTTCAGAAAATTTGAATTTTGGGCTGCGTGTTCAACTTTCAGTTAAATTGTGGGCTGCGTGTTCACTATCTACCTGGGCTGCGTGTTCAGAAAATTTGAATTTTGGGTTGCGTGTTCAACTTTCAGTTAAATTGTGGGCTGCGTGTTCACTATCTACCTGGGCTGCGTGTTCAGAAAATTTGAATTTTGGGCTGCGTGTTCAACTTTCAGTTAAATTGTGGGCTGCGTGTTCACTATCTACCTGGGCTGCGTGTTCAGAAAATTTGAAATTTGGGCTGCGTGTTCAACTTTCAGTTAAATTGTGGGCTGCGTGTTCACTATCTACCTGGGCTGCGTGTTCAGAAAATTTGAATTTTAGGCTGCGTGTTCAACTTTTAGTTAAATTGTGAGCTGCGTGTTCACTATCTACCTGGGCTGCGTGTTCAGAAAATTTGAAATTTGGGCTGCGTGTTCAACTTTCAGTTAAATTGTGGGCTGCGTGTTCACTATCTACCTGGGCTGCGTGTTCAGAAAATTTGAAATTTGGGCTGCGTGTTCAATTTTCAGTTAAATTGTGGGCTGCGTGTTCACTATCTACCTGGGCTGCGTGTTCAGAAAATTTGAAATTTGGGCTGCGTGTTCAACTTTCAGTCAAATTGTGGGCTGTGTGTTCACTATCTACCTGGGCTGCGTGTTCAGAAAATTTGAAATTTGGGCTGCGTGTTCAACTTTCAGTTAAATTGTGGGCTGCGTGTTCAGTATCTACCTAGGCTGTGTGTTCAGAAAATTTAAAGTGTGGGCTGTGTGATCACTTTCGGATTTGGGCTGTGTGTTCGACAAATCAGTGTTTGAGCCGTGTTTTCTAATGTGGGCTGTGTGTTCGCAATTAATTGGTGAGCCAAGTGTTCAGAAATTCAAGTGTTGAAACTACATGTTCAAGATGTAAGCAAAGTACTATGTCATAAGCTAAACTGCATGTTCAAGCATGGCAAAAGTACGAAATGTAAAATACAGAAGATGAGGTAAATACCTCTCGGGCCTCGTGAGAGAGATGCTACTCCAGCTCTCTGAGAAGCAGATCCACGGGTGCTCGCTCGTCAAAACTGGTAAAATGACAAAAGACAGCGCGCGGAAGGACGTGCGCTGGCGGACGGTACCTCCCGGGAATGAAAGGTCGGGTCCTCGGAGGTAGAGTCATGGGATCGAAATCATCGCCGGCACCTGGAAAACCTCCGCCATGGGAAGAAGTACCCGCCATTTTCAAGAATCTGCAAAAGGGGAGCAAAAATGAGCAAAATGGGCCAAAATCGAAAAAAGTCAACAAAAAGTCAACTCTCGGGAAATAAAAAGTCAACAAAAGTCAACTCCCGGGAAAATATTCCAAATATTGAGACAAATTTACCTCAAGTGGTGAAAATGCAAAAAGAAGCTCCGAAGTCGGAATTTAATCGCTCCAAAGTGCTTAAAACCGAGTGTTTTTGGGAAAACAATTTGCGCGGGGCGTTGGAAAACGCGCGTGAAACTCAGATCTGGAGAGGAAAGCGTTGAAAGAGGCAAAAAATGAAGAGGGCTCGGCTGCCTTTTATAAGCCTCAAGGCCTTGGATTGCAAGAGCATCAAAAAAGGAGGGAAAAAGACCGAAATGCCCCCAAAAAAGGCCATGGCCGGCCGGCCTCTTTTTCTAGCTGGCCAGCCATTTGCTTTTTGCAGAAATGGCCGGCCAGCCATTAGCTTTAATGGAAAACGGTTGGACACCCCCCCTTGGGAAGATAAACGGCCGGCCATGCTCCCCACATGCTCACCTAGCTCTCTGCAAATTTTGAGGAAGATCGGAGTTCCCGGGACCTGAAAAAGTTCAAGAAAAGTACACTTCCGGTCGCGAAATTGCTCCGTCAGGACTTCGGTTTCAAGTTTTGACATGTGGCTCATCGTCACTCATCAAAATCAAAGTGTATCCTTTTTGAATGAGTTGTAACCTTTCAAGGAAGCGGATCGGAGGCCGTGATCGAGTTGCCTTCGCCGAAACGCGCATTTACGTACTCGTTGATTCATGACAAACGGGCGCCCTGATTCTTGCTCATGTTACATTATCTTGCATTTTCATGAACATACCTGCATTAACATGCACGTTTCTTGATGTTAATCATACTTCTGTGTTTAAGCATGTGTTGTCACGCATGTTCTTTTTTTTTGCATTGCATTGCGATGCATTCACCCACCGGCACTGCGTGTGTCGAACTTTCGGAATCACATTGGATATATAGCATATTGTGCTTGTTGCAATTTCTCTCTTTTGCAGGCACGATATTGTATGTACGGTTCAATTGAGGCTGGTGCGACCAGACGAATCGCGCAGGTATCGTATCTTCTCCGTGTGAGACGTGGCAGGGACTGAATAATCCTCCGCATTCTTAACTGCATGAAATGTAGTTGTTGCTTTGCATTCTTGCTTAAAACTGTTGCATCTATTTGCGAATACTTGCTCCATTACAGCATGCTGCATTTGCACGATCATTGGGTTACCTTAAGCTTCTTGCATATCATTTGCATTTCGCCCCCTGCCTGCGGGCATGCCTGCGGGCGCATCTCTGTTTATCCTGTATGTTTGTCTAAGTCTTCGGCCTTGTCGAAAATGGGTCGTCTCTGGGCTTTGACATTCACTCCCGTCACTTGTGACTTCCGAGTTCTGTCAAAGAGGGGCAACTGTAGACACCCCATTTTTGACCGACCTTAAGACTCAGACGTCACCGATTGAGCGCTTGGTGATGTTGCATATCGTGCTCGTTCAGAAGTCTCAGAGTCGCGGCCGCGAGCCCTGCCTCCAAACTTCCGAACTATCTTTTGTGCCTTGTCTCGGTTTGTGAACCAGACTCGGTTTTCTCTGTTTCTTTTTCCGAGGGAAGGGAGAGGTCCCGTAGACCATCTCTCAATGTCCGTAGGCTACATTTGGTGGCCGTAGGCCATTTTGCCCATTTCGGAGTCCGGTTCCCGGTTTTCGGAGCCGTCAGGCCATGTGCCTCGGTTCGGGACCGCTTAACCATCTCCTATTGCTCTGATTTTTGGCATACATCTTATTTCATCCCTTTTGAGGGACACTGGGGGCTAAGAAACCCACTTCGAGGTCGAATACCATTTTCGGTGCTTAACAGCCCATTTTCGGGACCCCAAACTGCGTGTTTTGGCCCCGGAACGTTCGTTTTGCTACGTTTTTCGTTCATTTTTGGCAGGTACCTCTGTTTTATCACAGGGAAGGTCACTGAAGGGTGGGAGGCCAGCAATTGTTGCAGCAACCAGTTATTTCTCTTCCGGAGCCTCCCGGCGCCCGTTTTTCGCACTTCCGGGCTAATGTTGAATACCTTGGAGCTAGTGTTGCCAACTTTCAACCACATATCTGTGATCTACACACTTGGGAGGCCACTAAAAGTTGGTGGCCGGCCATTAAGGTCACCTGACCCTTTTGACCCCTTTCTTCCGGGCTAATGTTGAACCCCTTGGACCCTTTTTCTTGAACTTTGAACCACATATCTGTGATGTACACACATGAGAGGCCCCTAAAAGTTCATGGCCGGCCAGTAAGTCAAATTGACCCTTTTGAACCCCTCTTTCCGAACCAATGTTGAACCCCTTAGACCCATTTTCTTGGAATTTTAACCACATGGTTGTGTTATACACACATAGGGGTACCTCTCCAGTAGCTGGCCGGCCAGAAAATCACATTGACCCTTTTGACCCCTAGCCGGCCGGCCAGCCACCTCCAGCAAAAGTATTAGGCCGGCCGTGTTCCTCGCACTGTGCACTTTACAGCTGTGGGGCAATATCCCCCAGATATTTCCTGTGTCCGGGGGATATTTTGTGGGGGAGTTTTACCCTCCTTTTCCCCCACCTTTACACCCTTTCTTTGGCCTATATAGCAAGCAAACCTTGTTCTTTGTTGGGGTTAGAAAAACTCCCCTTCAAGCTTCCATAGCCAACTCCATCTTCTTCCTTTTCAATTCTTGAAAAAACCCTAAGCCCCTAACCATCATTCCTTCTACACCACCAAGCTCTACCACCACCATCTCATTTCCAGCAACAAGGAAGGATTCTTGAAGGCTAAAGAAGCTTCAAATCCATCCAAGAAGCAACAAAAGTTTGAATCTTCAAGGGTAAGTAACACTTTTACCCTTTTGACCCTTTCTCTTGATCTATTTCTAAGCCTCACTTCTTTTTGGTTTCAAGCTCCGGACCTAACTGAAAAGGGCCATATTTTGAGCTCATCTTCACTTCTCATTAAGGGCTCAACCCTGTTTGAGCCCTCCATAATATACTTGCTTCATTGATCATCTTGTATGTCATGATTTTGCATGCTATTTTTGGTCCATGAGCAATTTATTTTCGAGCATGTGGTAAACTGATATAAGGCTTATTTTGAGCCCCTCTCCAACATTGGAGAAGGGCTCAACATTGTTTGGTGCTTCCATGTGTCACTTGTAGTTATATCCCCTATTTGGCCCCATTTTTTGCATAAATTGATAGCCCTCTTTGCTTCTGTTTTTGGCCCTTGGTCCGAACTAAAAGTGGACTTATTTTGGCCTATAATTCATGTTTCATTCACATTTTTTTTCTTTTTGGTGATTATTTTATATACTTCATGTTATAGCACCTTTTGAGCCTTGTCTTGCATCACATTTTTGGCATATTTGTATACTGATTTGAGGTCTGCCATATACTGTAAATGTTCATATTTTTGGTCCATCTTCAGTGTTGTAGAAGGAAATTTTTCAGTTTGAGTTTTTCTTATACCACTTGCTTCATTACCCCTCTTTTGGCCCCTATCCTTGCATGCTATTTTTCCCCTACCTATACTTGCTGTTTGGCCATGTTTATAACTGTGAAATTGCATCTTTTGGGACTGTCTAGCTTCTGTCTTTGTATTGCATGTCCATATTGTGCATGTTTGGCATAGCTATAGGCCATTTCGGGTGCCTAATGTTGCATTTCGGGACATTTCCTTGCATTTCATGTCATTTCGCTTCATTTCGGGACTGTTTTCCCCCATATTTTAGTGCTGAAATTCCATTAGTATGCTTGCATATCATTTTTGCCATATTTCATCACATTTTAGCATTGCCTCGGTTTGCGTGCCCGTGTGCACGCATTTCGAGGCACTTCATTTTTATCCGCCGGCATCCTATGTGAGTGTGGCTGAGGCTCACTCATTTTGGTATAAGCCCATATCATGTTTCCATGTCATTTGCATTGCGTATGCCATTGCCTCGGTTTGCGTGCCCGTGTGCACGCATTTCGAGGCACTTCATTTTTATCCGCCGGCATCCTATGTGAGTGTGGCTGAGGCTCACTCATGTTGGTATAAACCCATCTGTCATTTCCATGTCATTTCATCACATTTTATCATTTTCTCGATTTGCGTGCCCGTGTGCACGCATTTCGAGGCACCTCTTTTTAATAGCATTTTATCATTTTCTCGGTTTGCGTGCCCGTGTGCACGCATTTTGAGGCACCTCATTTTAATAGCATCATATCATCGCCTCGGTTTGTGTGCCCGTGTGCACGCACTTCGAGGCATTTGATTTTTATAGCATTCTGCCATTTTCTCGGTTTGCGTGCCCGTGTGCACACACTTCGAGGCATATCATTTTCATTGCATTCGTGCATTTTCTCGGTTTGTGTGCCCGTGTGCACGCATTTCGAGGCATCTCATTTTCATAGCATTAAGTATGTTAGGATTGTATCTTAGTTGCATTTCATGCATATCATGCATATTGCATCGTGTCCGGAATAGGAGTTAGTCCGGGCACGGGAAACGAGGTGCATTTCGTACTCCGAGTGATGGAATGTGTCTCAATTCCCCCAGTCACCGACACTCCAGATTATCCATGATGGAGTTAGGTTTCAGCTGTAGTTTCATGTGCATTCATCCTATATTGAGTTGTGCATTTCGACTCCTCGACCATCATGCCTCGGTATGCGTGATTGGTGGCACGAGGATCGAGACCTGCATATATTTGTGCAAATACATTGCTATGCCCCTTTCCTGCTCTCTGTTGCAGCAAAATCAGGAATCAGCAACTTTCCGAGACTTGGCACGCTTTTCAAGAATAACAGGTGTAAACAGAGGCTAATTGGGGCATTCCGGTGGATTTCCGCGCAAGACAGTCCGGACATGCATCATCCACCAGAAGCAAGGCAGTCCCTGGCTTGCACGCCAGTTTATTTGCTTTCTAGTTAATTCATTAATTAATTAGAATTCTGTAATATTTTGGACTGTAATATTCTTTATTCGGGACTGTAATATTTGGACTGTATATTTATTCGGACCCTCCGAGTGAGGGCACAACTGTAATAAGTGTGCGTGCGTGTGTTGTATGTCTTCCAACCCTACGTCTTTCTCCCTTTTATTTATCCGCTTTTGATGGTTAGATTAGGGCATGTTTAAATTAGCATACAGTATGACAGCATGTTTGCATCATTCATCTGTATTGCATGCACTGGGCTCGGCGCATCATACTAACTGCATTGTATTTTCAATTCCAAGTTGAATACATGTTAGTTGTAGCATTCCATATGCCCTCTTAGAATAGCCGAGCCTACCATAGTTGCATTTTGCATGTGTTGCATTAGGCATTTCTGTATACTTAGGATCATGCATGATTTCTAATGAAGTTTCTATTTTGGCTTGGAGTACTCGGTAAGTTTTATGCTTTAGCATCCTTGCATGCGTGTGAGTGACTGCCATGAACAGCATGCTTACCATGAGGCTATGTGCTTATCTGATATAACTGCCTGAATGCCTGTGGGTGAAGGTTGGGTTATCTGAATTGGAATAAATCATCAAATGTTTCAAGCCTACCTGCGGGTAGCAAACCATTTTCAAAAACAAGCATGAAATGTTTTGTTCCAATTTGGGCGACCCGGTCTATACTTGTATGCTGTGAGCATCACATAGTAACCTAGGCTAATAACCGGAATAAGGACACACAAAGTTTTCAAAAATTGATATCATGGTTAGTAGAGGCCGGTCTATGACCGGGCGAGCGGGGGTGCTCACGAAGTGACCTTCCCTAATCGTACCCAAGTTCCCGAGCCGAGGCAACTTTGGTGATGACGGACACGTGGCCTTTTGGCACCGAGTCAGGGTTTCCTAAATTTCCCAAAATAAAAATATTTAGGTGGCGACTCTGTATCTGGCAAAGCAGTCCATGTTTGGCACTACTTTTTCAAAAATCTGTTTCTCAAAACGATTTGCCGGATTTGGACTCTTTGGTTCAGATTTAGAACCGTGACTACAAAAGTCGAGTCCGAGCTGTAGCGAGGTCCCTCGCGGGCTTGTCTACAGTCAACAACTAGTTTTTCTGGTCTACAGCCCCTTTTTCTAGTCGGCAGTCCACCATGAGGTCCCCATGTTGGAGCAGAAGCAATCTGGAAGTTAGTGCACTTTTTCGAGATCAAATCAAATGCAAACAGAGGCAATTCTAGGCATAGCAATGGATTTTCGAGCGAGGCGATCGAGCATGCATGCACCCCTCTCCCCGAGGACCTCTTTTAACTACTTTAGTTGCTTTACTTAGTTAGTTAATTCGTCGGTTTTGTACTTAATTAGTTAATGTGCTTAATTAATCGATTTGTTTTGTAATAATTAATTAACTAGGAATAGTTTAATTAGTTTTGGTTTGTAATAATTAGTTTAATTAGCGTAGCTAGTTAGCTTATTATTCGGACCCTCCGTCGAGAGGGCAATTGCTGTAATAAGTGTGCGTGTGTGTGATGCATGTCTTCCAACCCCATTTCTTTCTCCCTTTTTTACTTATCAGCTTTCGATGGTTAGTTTAGGGCATGTTTCAATTAGCATACTTATGCTTTGCATGCGTGTATCATTCATTCGTCTTGCATGCACTGGGCTAGGCGCATCATTCAAACTGCATTGTACTTTAATACACTTTCTTGAATACGTGTTTCAAAACATGTTATCAAGTGTTGCGTTCATATGTCATTCTAGATAGCCGAGCCTATTTTAGTTGCATTTTTATATGTGTTGCATTAGGCATCTTAACATAGCTAGGATCATGCATGGTTTCTAACTAGCTTCTGTATTGGCTCGGAGTACACTGTGAGTGTTTACGCTTTAGCATCCTTGTATGTGTGTAAGTGACTGCCATGATAGCATGCTTGCCACGAGGCTATGTGCTTATGTGTTTAAATGCATGCATGCCTGTGGATGAAGGTTTGATTGCCTGAATTGGAACAACTCGATGATTGTGAGTTTTAGCCCACTTGAAGTGGCAAAATCATATTTTTTTAAGCCCATATGAGGGTGGCAAATCCACGCTTTAGCCTACTTGCGAGTAGCACTTTCAAACCACTTTCACAAACAAACATGAGTTGTTTTGTTCCAATCCGCGTGATTGAGTCTATACTTGTATGCTGCGCGCATCACATAGTAAGGTTAGCTAATAAACCGGAATAAGAACACATGTGTTTTCAAAAACAACATATCATGTTAGTAGAGGTTGATCTTTGATCGGGCGAGCAGGGGTGCTTATTTCAGGAACTTCCCCTCCCGTACCCAAGTTCCCTAGCTGAGGCAACTTTGGTGATGACGGACACGTGGCCTTAGGCACGAGTTAGGGTTTCTTAAATTTTCTCAAAACAAAATATTTAGGTGGCGACTCTGAAATCTAGCAAAGCAGTCCATGTTTAGCGCTTTTTTTTGATTAAAATCGATTTTCCAAAACGATTTGCCAAATTTGGACTCTTTGGTGATTTATCAGCCTTGCATTGCACTTTGTGAGATTAGATTCAGAACCGTGATAGGAGTCTGAACTGTAGTAGCTAGAACTACAATTCGCGCCCTCACATGCGGAGCGGAGTTCGGGTAGTCTACAGCAGTAGTTTTATTCTGTTATTTGTGTGTTCCAAGGTCTTGTTTTGAGTCCTGTTTCGGCTTAAACATGTTCGTTGAGTTGAATTCATTTTGTTTTGCTTATTGAGTTATATTTATGTTGATTAGCTTGTCGAGTTGTTGTGTTGTTTGTCGAGTTGTTGTTTGGTCTATCGAGTTGTTTTATTTTGTTTGTTAAGTGTTGGTCGATTCATTACCTGATTAAGAAGGTGCCAATACAATGTGCGATTTTCAATCAGTTCAATCTCGTTTTTATGCATTGTAGTGCTTGTGCGGTGCTCAGAATGTAAAATACAACACTTTTTCATCAAAAGTAGTTTTTATTTCGATCATGGTTACTTCTTACAAAAGAGTACAAGTTTTTAAAGCAAAATAAAACTTGTCTAAAGCAATACAGAGTTCTAACACCACTAGCAAAAAGAAATGAAGCAAAAACACATAAATCAGCATTATCCATCTCACGATCTAGAGGCCCTCTTCATCCTCTTCCTCGGCAGAGTGGACTCTGCGGCACTGTCTCCATCAGCGTCACTGTCTAAACCTGAACCGGAGTCTGAATTGGAGCCATCTCCATTCCCTGCCTCGGAGTCCTCTTCAGCCTCAGCAGCCTCACCACTAACAGAATCTGAGCAGACGTCATCGTCTGCACTCTCAAATGAATCAGTATGCTGACTCGCCAGCTCCTCGGTCTCACTGGTCTCAGTATCATCGTCACCCAGAATAAGCTCTGAAGGGCCACTCCCAGCTCGGGCACTCCTAGCTCGGGTGCTCCTAGCTCGGCCTCAAAGTCTGCCTCGAAAGCTACTGGAGGAAGCTCTAAGGGAATCCCATCATGAGGAAGATCATCCGCCATCTAGAAAGGAGATGAGAAAGTGGGCGAAAATGAGGGAAATGGGTGGAGAATGCCGAAAGTCAACAAAAGTCAAGCCTAAGAGAGAGAAAATGACAGAAAAAATCAAAGTCAGGAAAAGTGCACAGAACTCGAGAGAAACTCGAGGGGAATGAGCCTAGAATGGTGGAAATGGGAAAAGAGGCATCGAAATCAAATTCCAATCGGTTCAAAGTGAAGAGAACTAGGAGAATTTAGCGAATAAAGTTTGTGTGGGGTGTTGGAAAACGCGTAAAAAGCACGAATCTAGAGAGAAGGAGCACCTAGAGAGAGAGGGAGGTGATTTTCAAGCAAGGGTTTGTAAGGAAATGAAGCTTAGAGTTGTATACTTTTAAAGACCCAAACCGTTTTGACCAAAAAACCCTCGGTCTGCCATCGATGGCTGGCAAGGCACGCCAGTGGTGGGCAGGTGGCCGGTGGCTCCCTCTTGTGGTCGGCAGGTATCCATGGGTCTCCTATGTGTTCTTGGTTCTGTTTGTGTTCTTAGAGTTCAAGAAGTGGAGGGAATATTAAGTGTTTGGTTCAGAATGTCTTTGCGAGGGCTCAGAATTGTGTTTCCAAGGTACGACATTCGTTGCTCATTGACATAAATGAAGTATATCCTTTTTAAAACATGTTACAACTCTTCCGAGAGGTAAATCGGAAGTTACAACTGAGTTGTTTTTATTAAGCACACCTTTTGTTATTGCATAGGGCATGCATCTCTTTGTCGTCGCATAGAACGTGCCCTTTTACATGAGATCTTACATAGGCTGTGCACTCCTCGCATTTGCCTAGAATATGCCTCTGTGTCCCATTCACATAGAGCATGCATTTGGTGTTTTGCATAGAACATGTTGTTGATCTCGCGTGTTTTGTACTATTGCATAGAATGTGCATTCTGAAGTTGCATAGTCCATGTTCTAGTTCTCGTTGCACAGAATATACTCCTATTTCGTTTCTCGCATGTGTTGCGTGTCCCTAACATTGTACCATGATTATTCACCTTGCATAGAACATGCGTTTTTGTACTTTTTCATAAAATATGCTTGTCTCTCACATAGAACATGCTTTTAATCTCTTGCATAGAACATGTTTTTAATCTCCTGCATAGAACATGCTCTTGCATAGAACATGCTGTCACTACATTTGCATAGAACATGCATTTTTTTGTGTTATGCCTGTTGAATTGCTGCTTATACAGGCGTGATATTGTATGTGTGGTTTATTCAGAGAAATTCCAGGTGAGATCATCCTGGTCCTCCGATTTCCACTACTTTCTCCTCTCGCGTGCGGCGCGTTAGGACACTTCGGTTAAAAACATTCGAGTACGCTCGGTGTTTACACCACTCCCTTTCTCCTCTCGCGTGCGGTGCATTAGGACGCTTTGGTTAGAAACATTCGAGTACGCCCAGTGTTTACACCACTCTCTTTCTTCTCTCGCGTACGACGCGTTAGGATGCTTTCAGTAGAAACATTCGAGTACGCCCGGTGTTTACACCACCCCATTTTCTCCTTTCGTGTGCGACGCGTTAGGACGCTTTTGGTTTAGAGGCACTTAGGTGCGCCCCGGTGTTCTGGTTGCCTTTTCTGTTCTCGCGTGTGGAACGCGTTATTCTTTTCTTGATGTCCACACTATTCTTTTCCCCTTGCGTATGGAACGCGTTGTGATCTTGTGTGCCACTTCGGGTACGCCAGATGGATTGTGTTATTCTTTGCCCTTCCTGCGCATCGCGTAGTTAAGTTTGCATAATTTTCTTATATCCTTCATGCATGAAATGTGGTTGGTTCGTATTTACTTACTTCTTTTTATGCATGAGATTATTGTAGCATTTCTTTTCATAACACTTGCATCTAGATGTTTTAATACAGCCTCATTGCATGGTCATAAGTTATGTTTTTGCATCGTGCATATCATTTGCGTCTTGCCCCAGAACTACGCTGGTTTGATTCCTTGCAAAGGGATACGTAGGTAGCCTGTGGGCACAACCTTTTATTGCTCTGTTGAGTGTTTATCCAAGTCTTGCGGCCTTGTCAAAATGGGTCGTCTCTGGGCTTTGACATCCACCATGTCATTTCATGACTCCGAGTTCTATCAAAGAGGGGCAACTGTAGACACCCAATTTTTGACGGCCCTTTAAGACTTGGATGTTCTTGCAGGTACAATCGATGGTGGGTATGATTGCTCACCGAATGCTCGAAGTCCACGACAGAATGCCACAGGTTTGAGTTTTCTAAACCCTACATCCTTTTTGCCTCATCTTTGGACCATACTCAGGTCCTTTCAGATTGAGGTTGGTGATGGCCTGTCGGCCATTGATGTGAATGGCCCGGCCATCAATGAAGCCTTGTCGACCATCACTGATGTTCGGCTAGCCAGCAATGTTCCAGCAGATATTTTGTGATATTTTGAGCCAGCTGTATGCACAGGTTTAGGCATCTTCTAACACGTGTGTGGCTGGATCTTTGTGAAGGAAATTTGTATTTTCTATATATATGACCCCTCTCTTATATGCACCGGGGGGGGGGGGAGGGGGTAGAAAATTTTGAAGACAAAAATTCTCTCTCTCTCTAGAATTTTCCCTCTTTCTTGTTGTTTTATGCCTTAAGGTCTAGTTTCTTTACACTTTTGTGCATGAACCTTTGATCAAACTTGACCACCTTGGAGCTAAGGTCTCTTGGATTTTTTTTTGAGCTCTAGAAGAGGAGTTTGGCTTGATTTAGCTTGTTTTGTTGCTCAAATTGCATCTTGTCTTCAAGAGGTAGAACACTCATATTTTACTCTTGTTTTAAATACTTGTTTTGCCATCTTTACATATTGTTTTTGAGCTGGTTTTGACCTCCTAAAATCTCTGTTTTTATGGCTTAAAAATGGTGGTTTAAGGCCCCTTTTGAGTTAGAGGTGGTTCTCCCTTTTGTTAATTCACTTGTTAGGCTTTTGTGCCTTTTTTTCAAAGCTTTTAAATCAAACTTTTTGAGCCTTTAAACCATTGAATCTTAGAGCTTTTTCAGTGACAAAAACCATGTTTTGAAGCCCAAAATTGGAGGGGATTGTCTCCCCTCCTTGTTGTCTTGCTTGCATGCCTAGTTACCTATCGTGTGAGTATGTTTTTCTAGCATTTTGTAGCTTAATCTCAGCACGTTGTTGCCACTGTTTTGACTTATTTTGGGTTGGTTGCATCAGTTGAGGCTTGTTTTGCATAGCTGTAGGGTTATTTCCTTCACTAGCTTAGTGTTTTTGGGCTTTGAACTTCATTTGTGTGTCTTGGTTACATGTGTTAATGCTTTTTTATGCCTAATTCCAGCACTAAAATATCTGCAACCTCCCTCACTTCTTCACTATTTCATTTTCTTTTAGAGTTGTTTAGCCTTAGGGTTGTGTTTAAGCTTGAGATTGAGGTTTGTGCTTAATGGTTTCAATCCTCTTTTGAGGGTTTCTACTAACCAATGGCATGATCTCTCTCTTGTCTTAAATCATCCCTTGGTTGACACCTCTTCTATTAGAGGACACTCACTTTTGGACTAAATCAACTAAAGAATGAGTTGGTAACTTAAAATGAGTAAACAAAAGTGATAAGTAAAACTTGAGCAAGATAAACATATTGTGTTGTATTGCATGTGTTCAATCGGACGTTATATTGAACACAAGGAAGATTGGAGCATTTCATACTCAAAGTGATGAAATGAGCCAATCTCCTTGGTCTCCATTGCCCTTGATCACACATGATAGGGTGATGGTCTTGAGTCTTGTTTTTGCATACAATGAAATTGTATTTCTTGGTTCTTTGGACATCATGCATTAAAAATGCTTGGTTGGTGGTTTAGAGCCAAGAATACCACTCCTTGGAGATGTTTTGATGATAAGGAGTGGTACACAGTACATACAACCTGTGAAATTACTTCTTTCCTACTCTGTGTTGTGCTCTATTGCAGCAGAATAAAGTTATTCATCAGTGGCCGACAAGCTATACACTGATGGCCGGTAGCCTTTCACTGATGGCCGGCAGTGCCCTTTTGTAGCAGGCACATGGCCGGCAGCCTCCATTAGTGGCCGGCCAACCACTGATGTACTCTCAGAGCAGTGCCCTTTTAGCATACCCGAATTCAACTGTGCAAACAGAGGTAGTCAGCAGTGGCATTCCGAGTGGAAAACAAGCGCGCGCATGTGCATTTGATGCGTCTCCAGTTTAACTAGCTAGAACAGCATGCCTATTGTTATTTTTGAGTTGTTTTGTACTTAATTAATTTAGCTTAATTAATTAGCACAATATGTATTTGATTAGCTTAGATTAGTTAATTGATTATTGTAATAATTAAGTAGTTTAGCTTAGCTATTTCTTTATTTTGTTTTGTATTAATTAGCTTAGCTTAGATAAGCTAATTATTCATTCGAAACCTCTTTCACGAGGGCATAATGTTTTAATAAGTGTGCGTGCGTGTGTGCATGTCTTTCAATCCCGCGTCTTTCTCTCTTTTATTTAATTGCTTTTGATGGTTATATTAGGGACACGTTTTAATTAGCATACCTTATGCTTGCATGTTTGCATCCATTCATTTGTCTTGCATGCACCGAGGCTCGGCGCATCATTCAAACTGCATTGCCATTTCAATACACTTCTTTGAATACGTGTTTAAAAGCATGTTGTTCAAGTTGCTTTGTATGCCATATTAATAGCTGAGCCTATTAATTGCATTATTGCATATGTTGTGTTAGACACTTAACATAGTTAGGATCATGCATTTTTCTAACTAGCTTTTGTTTTGACTTGGAGTACTCGATGAGTTTTTATATTTTAGCATACTTGCACGAGTATGATTGCCATATTGCCATGTTTCGCATGCTTGCCATGAGGCTATGTGCTTAAATGCTAAACTGCATGTATGCCTGTGGATGAAGGTTTGTTGTTTGAATTGAAACAATTCAACGAATGCTTGTTTTAAGCCCACTTCGTTGTGGCAAAATCATATTTTAAGCCCACTGTGTTTGGTGGCAAATCCGCATCTTTAAGCCCACTTGAGGATGGCAAATTCAAACCATTTTCACAAACAAACATGAGTTGAAAATTTTCAATTCTTGCGACTAGTCTATACTTGCTTGTGTGAGTCACATAGTAAGGTTAGATTAATAACCGGAATAAGTACACATAAGGTTTATAAAAGAACATATCATGATTGGTAGAGGTCGGTCTTTTGATCGGGCGAGCGGGGGTGCTCATTTTAGGGCCTTCCCCTCTCGTACCCAAGTTCCCGAGCCGAGGCAACTTTGGTGATGACGGACACGTGGCCTGTGGCATGAGTCAGGTTTCCTAAATTTTCCAAAAATAAAATATTTAGGTGGCGACTCTGTATCCGGCAAAGCAGTCCAATTTTGACATTATTTGATTTAAAATCGATTTTCCAAAAAAGTTTGTCGGATTTGGACTCTTTGGTGATTATCAGTTTCACATTGCACTTTGTGAGATTAGATTCAAAACCACAAGTAGAATCCGAACTATGAGGCCTTCTTTTCATACCCTTTCTAAAAGGCGGCACTACAAGAAAAAATACTTTCCGTGACCAACATTTTGGTCGTGAAAAGTACCATATTTGGTCGCTAAAACCTTTTCGTGACCAAAATATGTTGGTCGTGAGTTCGTCACTAAAGCCTCGTCACAGATAGTTTTCTGCGACCAAAAAAGCCTTTGATCGCTAAAAGTGACCATTCGCGACCAACTTTTTTTGTAGCGGAAAGTCCAATTCATATTAGCCAAAAGTAAACTTTTAGCGACCAAAGATAAGTTGGTCGCCAAAAGTCAGCGCCTTGACCTAAAAAAAATATTTCTTTTGTGCTCCCCTAGGACTTGAACTCCTGACCAAGGAGTCACCATGCACCAAATCCATTCTGCCACGCTGCCAATAACATACTTCTTGTTCATATTTGGCAAAAAAAATATATAACCCATAAAAATTGGGTTATATATTATTTTATAAAACTTTTAATGCCTAAATAGAAAAATAGCATGTAATTACTGTAGTATCATTTTTTTTAAAATTTACCCCGCCATAACTTTCCACGACCAACTTTTTTTTTTTGGTCGCCAAAGGATAATCTTCCGCGACAAAAAAAGCCTCTGGTCGCCAATAGTATACTTTCCGCGACTAACTTTTTTTTTGGTCGCCAAAAGGTGATCTTCCGCGACCAAAAAAGCCTTTGGTCGCCAATAGCATACTTTCCACGACCAACTTTTTTTTTTGGTCGCCAAAGGGTAATCTTCCGCGACCAAAAAAGCCTTTGGTCACCAATAGTATACTTTTTGCGACCAACTTTTTTTTTTGGTCGCCAAAGGGTATGCTTTCCGTGACCAACTTTTTTTTTTGTCGCCAAAAGGTGATCTTCCGCGACCAAAAAAGCCTTTGGTCGCCAATAGTATACTTTTCGCGACCAACTTTTTTTTTTGGTCGCCAAAAGGTGATTTTCCACGACCAAAAAATTGTGGTCGCCAAAAGTTAAATTTTAGTCGCAGAAAGTGGACTATTTGCGATAAAAAAAATAGGTGGTCGCCAAAAGTGTTTTTTCTTGTGGTGCGGGGCGCGGAAAAAGGCGAGTCCACACATACATTGAGTGTATTTCTAACTGTTTGCTCAATTATGTAGGTGTGAGAATGCTAGAATGGATATCATAACCATATAAGGGTTGAGTTTGTGAGCATATAATACATACCCATCACTGACCATATTTTCAGGCTAACGTTATTTAAAAAAAAAAATATATATATATATATATATATTGTTTTTTGTTGCAGGAATATGAAGCTAATTCAAGTGTTATATTGTGTATTATTTTGTGGGTTGAGTGACATTATCTCTTAAATCTGTGTGTATTTGGTTTAAAGATATACACAGATTAGATTGAGAGACACAATTTAATTGTTTTTGTCTTTATTAAGAGAGACAGAAATATGTCTTGTTTTTTTGGTATTTCTTTTTTCAACATCTCTTCCCCTATCTTTTTGCTGGTTGGTTTTTAAGCTGTTAAATTTTAGTTTCTTTTGTAATTTTAAACTTTCAGTATCGTGTTATTATTGCGCTAAGCAATTTAAATTTTATTTTCTTGAATTGTGGGTGTGTCAGTGTTTCACAACACTCAGTTTTTTTTTTTTTTTCCCCACTGTCTTTTATGTTCAAGATTTTGATGGCACTGTTATATGCATTTTAGCAAGTTCAACTGTTATCAATAGCAATGATGTCAATGCTTTTTTGCATACATTTTGGCAAACTACTGCATACGCAAGGGAAATTGTAATCTCTACAGCAAGAGGCCTTCCTATTACAACCAAATCTCCAATAATCAGAAGTACATTAGTGTTTCTATGCAGAATGAGAAGAGAAGAAAAGCAAAGAAGAAGAAAAAAGAGGAGAAAAATGTACCTCAGTTGTTGCCATCGCTCATCGATCGCGGTCGCTGCCGCTGCCACTGCCACTACTAGCCGATCGCCTCTACTATCGCCGCTTGTCACTCTTCGCCAGTCAAAGAATGGAGATAGTGCCAGCCGATCCAAGAATATGCAGAAGATTAAGGTTAGGGTTAGGGTTAGGGTTTGGAGAGAGCAAGAGATAGAGGAGTGAGAGATAGGTTTGGAATTCCAAAAGATATAAATGATTTGTTTAATGTAGTGGTGGGCTGCGGCAAGCAGTTCTTAAAAAAATAAATAAATAAATAAATAAATTCTCATTTTTCGAACAAATTTTAAAAATATGTATAATCACACATTAATTAAAATGTGTGATTAAAAAAAAAGATATAATCACATTTAATTAAAAAGTGACATAAGAAAAATCCTATCATACTCAATTAAATTAGATGTGATTAAAATATAAATTTAATTTTTTTAATCACACTTTCATTAAAAGTGTCATGTTTTAATTTCCTTAAGTATGATCTTTAATTAGAAAGTGTGATTAAAATATATATATATAATGAGTGACATAAAAAATAAATATATCAGATGTTAATCAAAAAGTGTGATTAAAAAATGTATATATGTAATGGCACTTAATTGAAAAGTGACATAAAAAATATATTTTATCACATTCAATCAAATTAAGTATGATTAAAATATCAATTTAATTTTTTTTTATCACACATCCAATAAAAGTGAGATATTTTTATTTATCAAAGTGCGATGCTTATCTGTTTTTGTATTAGTGATAAGGGTAGAATTGAAATTTTATATTTGGATGAAATTGAAATTGAAAAAAAAAATTAAAGAGTTGGGGTATAAAGAAATTTCTTTATAAGTTAGGGGTAAATAGCAACACTCTAAGAAAAAAAATGAGCAAAATAATCCAAACTAAAATACCAAATAAAAAGCGAGCAAACAATAATAAATATTATTTAAATATCACATTTTTTTGCATTTTTAGTTGTAAAACCCACTAATCTGGTTTGCATAATCAGTTAAATAATTTTCGATAGATAAAAGTACTAATCCATTTTGACAGGGACTAAAAAGTCTCGTTTGGAATGAATTTTTTAGTTTTTTTGATTTTTGTAAAAGAAAAAATAAAATGATTATGATTTGGATGTGACATTTTATTTTATTGGGCTAAAATTTTTTTTTTTTCTTTTTGTGGCTAAAATAGCCCCAACCCAACCCATACCTTCATGCCAAACATAGCCATAGTTAAGCAAAGGTAAAACTTAAGAATGGTGATACATCCCTCTAATTTTGCATCCCTAATGATGTGACTTACTCTTATGTAAAGTGGTTCTAAACTTTGAAGAGAGTTAATTGGTTGTTATTGGTTGACACCTCATTAGAGACACCCCATTAGAGGTGCAATTGGAGGTGATAAAATGAAGGCACGAGATAATTCTCAAAATTTAATTACTTTGATTTGAAAAATTATTTTTCCAGAAGCAACTGTAATTGGAATAATAAATCATATTTTATACATAATTCATATTTAGAAAATACCATCCATTAATTTCATATAGTTCGTCATATCAATAATTTTTTTATTTTCTTAAAAAAAACATCTATCAAATTTAAAGAATTTAAATTATTTAAACATGAGTTGTACTACCATTGAGTACAAATTGTGGATCAAGGGAAAGACGAGTCGCTGATTAGGGAAAATATATTTTTATATGAAATATATAAATAATTTGATATTAAAATAATGTGGTGGTAACATTTAGACAATTAATAATTAATTTGGTGTTTTATTTGTTTTAAAGTGTTAACCCATAATGCTGTCACATTGTTTTGTGTAGTTTTTTCTTTTTTTGTGGTGTACTTTTTTTTAATTATTTTGTACAACATTATTATGTGGCCATTTGGGTTTTTTTTTGAAAAAAAAAAGTTTTAATATGTTTAGGAAGTTGGAAAATATATTTTTTTATTTATTAAATTGTCGTTTGACATGGGACTTTTTTAGTTAAGTTTTTGATTTTTTAATTATTTTAGCTCTGGTTAAAATGTTCGTTTGGATTAATTTTTTTAGTTTTTTTACTTTTGTAAGAGAAAATTGAAATGATTATAGTTTGTGATACTAATGGGCACCCAAGAGGGTCCAGCCCACGGATTAGGGGGCAGTTCACAGCCCAGCGATCAAAGCCCAAAAACAGGACCATGTTCACAGCCCAGAGATCAAAGTCCAATAACTCTGAGAAATCGATGCCGGGTCAGGACCAATAATATTCAAATACTTGTTAGGCAGAGGCCTAGCCGCGTAAGCAGACAAAGATCCTGCAAAGTTATTGCACTCACACATCAACTATTTAATGAGGCCCTGGTAGCATTAAATGCGATAACCCCTTCACGCCGAAAGGGGCAGACTCATCATGAACGATGTTGACTAAGCTATAGACTTTCGACCAACAAGACAGCAGCGGATGAAAAAGGAAATGATGAGCAAATGATATAAGGAAGTTTTTAGGATACGACAAGGTTAAGTTTTTCTACCCTCTTTACCTCTTTATTTCCCTTAAGTCAATCTGCTCTAACCTAACTTGATCGTCGGAGAGTCCGTTGGGGAATTATCTCCCCCTCTGGACTTTTTTGCAGACACGCTTTGAGGATAAAAAAGGCCAGCAATCCTGTTGGAAGTGTGGATCAGTCTGACCTACCCACCATCGAAGTTGTTGCATTATCAGTTGGCGCCGTCTGTGGGAATGCTCCATTTCGGAAAGATAGTTGTGTTCATTGTCGCTAGAAGGACCTCGTTATCACCCACCTCCTACGTTAGGGTGGATGATCACGACCAGATCTATGGCTTTCCAATACAACGCTGGTAACCCTGAAGCTGAGTTCTCCAACCCAAATAATCCACCACCATATTTCGCAGAACTCACCAACAGCATCAACCGCTTAACTGAGCAAAACCAGGCCTTGAGCAATGCCTTGCTCAAGCGGGATCTCCCCGTTCCCCCTCCACCACCACTAGACATCCCTCCCAACCGGGAACAAACCCTGAGCCACCCACTTTGACCACATGTTCCTCGCTATTCCTCCACCTTTTGTTCTACAAGCTCACCTGTCAAATTCAGAAGGTCCACTGCCCCCGCTTCAAGACTTGCACCCCTCACCTCAAGGCTCACATCCATCACACTACGCTCTCGTCCCAGAAGGTGAGGCTAGCAACGTTCAACCCCTGCTTCCCTCCAGAGGAGACCATGTTCCTGTGTGGGATATGAAACTGCGAGCCATGAAGCTCCAACTTCAAGGGGTCATGCAGAACATACAGAACAAACAATCCACAACGGCCAACTCTCCTTTTGCCATGTCCATCAGGGACAAACCCCTACCATTAAAGTTCAAAATGTCGTCAATCGACACCTTCGATGGCACGACTGATCGACCATCTGGAAGCCTACAAGACGCTCATGATCGTCCATGCTTTTCCTGACGAAATCATGTGTCATGCTTTCCCTATGACACTTAAGGGGTCGGCACGACTATTGTTTAGTTAGCTACCGCCAGACTCTGTCACCACTTTCTAGCAGTTAAGTAACTCCTTCCTGAGTCATTTCATTGGTGCTTAGTGTCAACGACGTCCAGCGACATAGTTGTTGAATATTCGACAAATTGACGAGGAATCATTGCGTAGCTTCGTCACGTGCTTTAATTCAGAAGCCCTCCAGGTTGAGGAAAACGATGATAAGGTCATCTTAACAGCCTTCATGGCCGGACTGTGCCTGTCAGATTTCCTTTTCTCCCTCTCTGAAAACCCTCCAACGACCATGGCCACTCTCCTTGTCGAAGCCCAGAAATACATGAACACTGAAGACTCTTTAGCAATCCGCCAGGACTATACACCTAAATCCTCACAACCCAAAGATAAGAGAAAAGAGTCAGAACCAAGACATCCCCAATACACCTATCCTGACCGACGTCTACACTCTGACCGAGCTACTCCTCCTCGACCGCCGAGCCGTTTCGAACGATATACCCCTCTCAACACACCCATGTAGCACGTCCTAAACCAAATCCAGCAAGATTATAACTTGAAAATAGCCTCAACCTTCCAAGTTTCCTTTCAATCGACGGGATTAGTCCAAATACTACCGCTTCCACCGCGACCATGGCTATAACACGAACGAATGTGTCAATCTTAAGGATCAGGTCAAGGACCTGGTCCGTTAGGAACGCTTAACTCAGTTTACTGCGCCCCGACCTCACCAAAGGGCCAGGATCGACCCCCCAAAGCGGAACGACAGGTGTACCAAACCAAGACCGGCTGACCAGCCCCGGTAAGATGGTGATAGAGCCCAACACCAACCTCGAGCTCTAGGAGCCCCCGCTCCCCCAATCGGAGAAATCATGGTCATTGCAGGTGGACTCGCGTGTGGCAGACTGTCCCGGTCGGCATAGCAGATCGAGCTTTGACGAATTAGGCAGGGATCAGACGAGTAGGTAACAATAGTTAACCGATCTCCCAAGCAACCCAAGGGGTGGTCGGAACCAATTACCTTCACGAACGCAGATTGTGAAGGCATCAAATACCCCTATGATGACCTATTGGTCATTTCCTCTCTCCTCTCTAACTACAAAGTTCGACGTGTGCTCGTCGACAATGGCAACTCCTCAGACATTATCTTCCTCAATGCTTTCAAGCAGCTCTAGATTGGTGAAGAAAAGTTATTGCCTCTGCAAACACCCTTAGTCTGTTTCACCAAGGACCGGGTAATCTCTATAGAGTCCATCGACCTACCAATCACTATCGGTGAATACCCAAGGCAAACTATGAAGATTCCCACCTTTCTAGCTGTCAACTGCCCCTCCGCCTACAACGTCATACTTGGACGCACAACTCTTAATGCCTTCCACACTGTGACATCCACTTATCACCTAGCAATAAAGTTTCCAACCAATCATGGGGTTGGCACCATAAGGGGCGAGCAGACCGTGGCTAAAGAATGTTACATCGCTTCATTAAAGGAAGTAAAAATAAAAGAGGTTATGATCATAAAAGGTTTGGATGTCAGGGATGAGGCGGAATTAGTCAGGGGAGAACCAGTGGAAGAGTTAATAGAAGTACCCATCAACTCTAGCGACCGAATAAAGACGGCTAAGATTGGCAGTCAATTGTCTCCTCAAGCCAAGGCCAACCTCACGGCTCTCCTAATCGAACACAACGATGTCTTTGCTTGGACTCATTCGGACATGCCAGGCATCGATCCTTCTTTCATTACTCACCATCTTAGCATCGAGCCCTAGTTCCGACCATTTTTCCAAAAGCAGTGTATTTTTCATCCAGAGCGCAACAACCTCATCGCCACTGAGGTAGATAAGCTGTTAAAGACACAATTCATCAGGAGTGTGGACTATCCCTGTGATAACCCTGCTCTATGTTATGCTATTTAATCTTAATTACGCTTATAATTATGAGCTTGATATGATTCTGAATGCTAATTATATGATTATCTGTGTTTTTGAATTTTTATTTGTTCACCGTAGGAAAATTTGTTTGATTTTCTATTATAAAATTTAAATTGAAGGCCGTAGAGGCGACAAAAACTAAAATTGACTATATTGTTGTGATTGGCATAATTTTTAGAGCCTATGGTGAAATTTAATTACAAACTAATTCGGATCAAAATAATTAGATTAAACTAATTGAATTAGGCACAATTAATTAACCTTAATTAAGGTTGATTAGGCAAGCTTCTATATAGGCTCATTTATACTTAAGCTCTCCATTTCTTGAGCTCAAAGATCTGAAACACACTCTAGAGAGAGAGAGAGAGAGAGAGAGAGAGAGAGAGAGAGAGAGAGAGACGGTTCTAGAGAGAGGGGAGGCATAAATTGTAGATTTTGGCTCAAAGCTTGGGAATTTGGAAGCTAGGCTCTAGAAACTAGCTAGCATTTGGAAGATTAGAGCTCCCAGGTGAGTAATTGAACTAAACCTCATGAGTTTAAGTCCATAGCTAAGTGAATTCAAGTAAGATGTGAAATTGAGAGCAAGAATTGAGTTGATTATAATGAATTTGAGGTCAAGATAACCATGCATGTAGAGAGTTGCCATGGAATTGCATAATCAAGCATGTAGCATGTTAAATATGAAAAATTAAGTACCAAATCATACATGCAAGCATAGTTTTGTTGAGCCTCATGACTATGAGCATTATTTGTGCCATCTGAAATGGTATTAAAGTCTATTTTACACATGCATGCGTAATCGATGTAGGTATGAAGCTTGGTTGCATGTGCCTTGAAGTTGTCAAGAAGAATATGAGATGATTTAAAAATTGGAT
The DNA here is from genome assembly GCF_055761805.1 of Camellia sinensis. Classification (NCBI taxonomy): domain Eukaryota; kingdom Viridiplantae; phylum Streptophyta; class Magnoliopsida; order Ericales; family Theaceae; genus Camellia; species Camellia sinensis. The sequence continues at coordinate 226,814,072 of NC_138961.1, read as the reverse complement.
CATAGTTTTGGACAATTGGTCTCAAATTACCTATATTCTCATGCTATGTAATGTCTTTCCATGTTTTTGTGCCAAAACACAAACTTTGGACCTTTGAATATCAAGTTTGAGCTTTAAATGCAATTCTGGAAATTCCAGAATTCGTCGTGTCCGCTCGAGCAGGGAAAGTTCCGTTCGAGTGTAAAAATCAAGCTCCTAGAAGTTTTGCAGACGTTGATGTCCGCTCGAGAAAGAGGGGTTACGCTCGAGCGCCAAGTCACATGTTTTGACTCTCAGCTTGAGTACAGAAATGAGGCAACCAGTACTTTTGCTGAACAAGGGGTCCGCTCAAGTGGGAAAAACCTACACTCGAGTAGAGAGCCCTGTTTTAGAAATTTTGAAAAGTTGTTTTATGATTTATTTTCCGTTCTCTTTCATTTCTAAGCACTCTTAGGCATGCACTGAGCATTGTAAATGGACTAAAAGGATAAGAAAGAGGCCTAAGAGAAGTAAATAAATTAAGAACGAATTGAATCACTTGTGACCCACTATGTTCTGTAATGTGTAGGGTCAAGCGCAAGGGCGAATCTATCGGCAGAACACTGTGAGTAATATCTTAGTAAAGATATTTTCAAGTACGTTATTTTCCAAACGTTACTTCTGTATGAGCTTTATGGATTTGTATGTTAAATTATGGATGAATATTCTAAATGACGGTATTTTGCATAAGACTAATTGAATACAAATATGATCCTAATCATGGGTATGAGACACACGTGAATATGAATATGAAAATGAATTGGGCCTGAGGCTGTTTGATATGACGGATGGGCCTGAGGCCGTTTGATATCATGGGTATGAGACACATGTGAATATGAATATGAAAATGAATTGGGCTCGAGGCTGTTTGATGTGAATGAATTGGACCTAAGGCCATTTGAATATATTAAATGGGCCAAAGGCCATTTGACACAAACGAATTGGGCCTGAGGTCATTTGGTAAGAATGAATTGGACTCGAGTCCGTTTGATAAGAATGAATTGGGCCTGAGGCCGTTTGATATGTTTGGGCCTAAGGCCGTTTGATGTATTAGATAAAACATAAATGGGCCTATGGCCGTTTGATATGTCTGCTACAAATTTCATTCATGTAACTCCTTTATTTTGATATTTTTCACTGGGCTATCGCTCACTCTCATTTATATGTGTGTAGGTGAGCAAAGAGATGTTCAAACCCAACCTCAGTGAAAGAGATGATAGGAAGTTAAGTTTTGTGGAGTCAGCCCGAACGTCTCACGCACGAGACTTTGCTTTCTTTTGTTCTTTTGTTTACTATTTTGTTACCTTGGTGAATACATTAGATCACCCATGTATATTAGCTTTTTGTTTGGCTGACTATAAATCTGAATGATCCTGTATGTACAAGATTCTATGTTGTTTTCCTTTTGGTGTGAGTTATTACTGAATATATGTGAGATGTTTTGGCGTGCCATGTAAGCACACCTCTTTGGACAAAGGTTTTAAGTCTGATTTCGTTCGGCCCCCATTATTGTTATTCAATACATCTGAAGTAGTTTGAGGCCGTAGGTAATCTCATGATTTCTGGCCGGTTATAACCTTAATCCTTAGGGGCAGGTTCAGGTCATGACAATCCCACATGGCTGTCTAATGTGGTATTGGTCCACAAAAAGAATAGCAAATGATGACTGTGCATCAACTACTCCAACCTCAACCAAGCTTGCCCCAAAGACAGCTACCCACTCCCCCAGATCGATCTATTGGTCGACGCAACTGCTGGACATCAGATGCTTAGTTTCATGGATGTTTTCTCAAGCTATAATTAGATCTTAATGCACGCAGCTGACCAGGAGCACACCTCTTTCATTACTGACAGGGTGACTTATCATTACCGTGTGATGCCATTCAGTTTGAAGAATGCGGGAGCCACTTACCAATGCCTGGTTAATGCCGTTTTCAAAAACCAGATCGGTCGGAATATAGAGGTCTACGTCGATGATACACTCGTCAAGAGCAAACTCTCCTCCGATTACTTAACAGACCTACGAGAGACTTTCTAGACCTTGCGCAAGTATCAGATGAAGTTGAATACAGAGAAGTGCCCTTTCGACGTCAGGTCTGGTAAGTTTTTAGGGTTCATGGTCAGCCACAGAGGTATTGTGGCCAACACAGAAAAGATCAAGGCCCTAATAGAAGTGGTCTCCCAGAATGGTAAAGGAGGTTCAGGGGCTCACAGGTCGAGTTGTCGCCCTTAACCGGTTCATCTCCCAAGCAATTGACAAATGCCTTTCATTCTTTAAAGTCCTTCGGCGGGCTTTAGAATGAAACCCCGAGTCCGAGGCGACCTTCAAATAACTGAAATAGTGCATGGCTAACCTTTCTCTCCTCTCTCAAGCATTGCCAGGAGAGACCATCTTCCTTTACTTAGTTGTTTGCAACATCGCGGTCAATGTCGCCCTTATCAGAGAAGACGCCTTAGTCCAACGCCTGATTTACTACATTAGCCGAGCACTTCGAGGGGCAGAACAGAACTACCCCTTGTTAGAAAAAAATGGCCCTAGCTCTGGTCATCACCTCCAGATGCCTCCGACCTTATTTCCAAGCACACTCCATAGTAGTATTCACTAACCAGCCTTTAAAAAAGGTCATGCAACAACCAGAATCGTCCGGCAGGCTTATGCAATGGTCCGTTGAACTAAGCCAGTATGAAATCTCTTACCGACCCTGAATAGCTATCAAAGGTTAGGTTGTTGCAGACTTTATCCTGGAATTCACCAATGTCACTCCGAACGCACCCCCTCTACCAGCACGCGTCACCACTGATACTGAAGACCCCCACTCCTAGACCCTTAGTGTTGACGGTTCATCCCACAAAGAGGGTAGTGGAGCTGGTTTGATCCTCACCACCCCCGAGGTGAATATTTCAAATGTGCCCTCTGATTCCTATTTGCAGCAAGCAATAACTAGGTCAAGTATGAGGCCCTAATAGTGGGTCTCGACTGGCTAGAGACATTGGGGTTGACCATCTCCAAGTGTTTAATGATTTCCGGTTGGTGATCGGACAAATACCGGGAGAGTTTGATGCAAAGGACGAGGTAATGCGATCGTACAAGGACATCGCTCTTCCTCTAACCTGCCTCTTTAATAGCTTTCACATCAACCATGTCCCCAGGTCAGAGAACTCCCAAGCTGACCAAATGGCATAGTTAGCCTCAGCAGATCAATCAGACCTCAGCCATTGCGTCTGAGTTGAATACCTGATCCATCCAACGGTTTCCCCAGGCCAACAAGCGATTCATCTGCTCTAGGACGAGGCTATCCCATAGACCTAGGACATTATCACATTCTTAGACCAAGGAGTACTACCTGCCGATCAGCAGGAAGCCACCAAGGTCAGGGCTCGGTCTTCAAATTATGCCCTTATCGGTGGCATTCTGTATAAGAGGGGATTCTCACGGCCATACCTCAGATGCCTCAATACTAATCAAGCCACCTACGTAATGAGTGCAATACACGAAGGAGTTTGCAGTAACCATTCTGGGGGATGATCCTTAGCTTACGAAATCCTTCGCACAGGCTATTTTTGGCCCACACTCAACCGAGACACCACCAACTTTGTACTCAAATGCAAGAAATGCCAGTGCTTCACCAACATCCCCCACGCCCGTCTAGCAAAACTGACCACGCTCAGCAGCCCATGTCCCTTCGCCAAGTGGGGCATCAATCCTGTTGGTCCATTGCCGACCGGTAGAGGCCAAGTGAAGTTCGCTGTGGTTGCCATCGATTACGTTACCAAGTGGGTATAAGCGGAGCCTCTAGCCAAGATTACCAAGTGGAATAGCACTAAGTTCATTTGGCAGTCCATTGTGTGCCGTTTCAGAGTCCCCCAAGCCACTATCTCTGACAACGGCAAGCAGTTTGATAATGCCAAATTCAGAGAATTCTGCGCTGGGCTTAACATCAAGACCTGTTTCTCCTCCCCTGGCCATTCCCAGGCTAACGGGCAGGTTGAAGTCACCAATCGCTCATTGTTAAAAATAATCAAGACCAAGCTGGAAGCCACCAAAGGACTCTGGGCAAACGAACTTCCGAATGTGCTCTGGGCCTACCGTATGATAGCAAGAACTCCCACTGGTGAAACCCATTTCCAGCTAACATACAGCGCCGAAACGGTCATCCCCGTGGAAATCGGTTCTCCAACTCTTCAGATGATGCATCCGAACATAGACCCATACAACGAGTTGCAACGAGCCGAGCTAGACTTGATTGAAGAATTATGAGAGCAGTTGCTGTCAGGCTGGCCTATTATCAGCAGAGAATGTGGAAACATTATAATTGCAAAGTCAGACCCCGAGAATTTTCAGTAGGCAATCTAGTCTTACGAGAAGCAACCCTTGCCACCAAAAACCCGACCGAGGGGAAGCTTGCGGCTAAGTGGAAAAGCCCTTACATTGTCAAATCCAGGCCATGACCAGGCACCTACCGTCTACAAGATATAGAAGGCAGAGACCTCCCTCACCCGTGGCATGCTGAGCACTCGAAGTAATATTTCCAATAAAATGGCACCTTTTTCTATTGTTTTGTTCCTTTTACTATTCAGTCCACTTGTTCATTTTTGATATTTCGATGCAATGTACACGTTGACAGTGGCACCACTGCACATCAATGACAAACATATTTCCCTTTCTCTATCATTTGTGTTGTGTAGACTGAGTTAAACAAAGCCTCAGCCAGACTGAGCCCTCCAACTCTCAGCCAGACTGAGCTTAAAGAGCTCAACCAGACTAAGTTAAACAAAGCCTTAGCCAGATTGAGCCCTCCAACTCTCTGCCAGACTGAGTCTAAAGAGCTCAACCAGACTGAGTTAAACAAAGCCTCAGCCAGACTGAGCCCTCCAACTCTCAGCCAAACTGAACCTAAAGAGCTCAGCCAGACTGAGTTAAACAAGGCCTTAGCTAGACTGAGCCCTCCAACTCTCAGCCAGACTGAGTTAAACAAAGCATCAACTAGACTGGGCCCTCCAACTCTCAGCCAGACTGAGCCTAAAGAGCTTAGCTAGACTGAGTTAAACGAAGCCTCAGCCAGACTGAGCCCTTCAACTCTCAGCCAGACTGAGCCTAAAGAGCTCAGTCAGACTGAGTTAAGTAAAGCCTCAGCCAGACTGAACCCTCAAGCTCTTAAATAGACTGAGCCTGAAGTGCTTAGCTAGACTGATGCTCAACCAGACCAAGTCCAATAACCTTCTCTCCAGTTTCAAATTACTTCAATTTTTATATAGCCCCACCTTTCCATCACATGATTGTTTTCAAATTACCTACTTCATCATTATTTTTCCTTACAAATGATATTCTTTCTCTCAAGCGTGACATCCAACTCAAAAACATGCATTCAAACTTAACATCAAACCAAGTCTTGAAAGACAAAACAAAGCCAAACAAACAACAGTTTTATAACTTAGCTTTCTTACAAATTATAAAATTCTTCACAAGCAGTTTCACACTTCTTATAACAATTTCTTCCAAACTCTAAAAATCTTTACACAAGCCTAAGTTAAATCTTTACAACCACACACAAAAAATATAAATCAATAAATAAAAACAAAAATACACAAAAAAATAAATACACAAGTTTGTAACCTTGCTAACGGCGCAGTAATATCCTCAATCCTCTCCACCTCCATCTCCTTCCTCCCCACTGGACACCAAATCTTCTTCCTCAATACCCTCATCCAGGGGGGTCTGCGCGATGTCTCCTTGTCCTGGCCTTAGGAGCTTGGCGTCGATTTTTGGGAAGAGCTCTACCACCCTCCATTGGCAGCACATCCACCCGATATCCCAATACAAGCTCAGCTGATGCTTGTAAAGGTTAGACTGTTGAAAGCTTTCTATTATCTTTGCCTTCGTCTGCCCCTTCACCCGCTCAGCTGCCGCCGCGTTCAAAGGACCTGCCTTCTCTCTTTCTCCCTTAGCCAGACTAGCAACTACAGCAGCATCTCTGGCTATTTGGAATTTTGACTTCTGCTTGTACCAATCGACAGTCGCCGCATAGAAATTAGGGTAGGCAGCTCTCTCTAATGCCAACGTTCTACTCAAATCAGGGTAAGCATTACCCTTTTTGTGGCCGCGAGGTCCTTCTCTAACTTTGCAATTCACGTATCTGCGTCCTCCTTCTTCTTTATAGTCTGATCACGCAGTTCTTCGTTGTTGGCCAAGGCCTCCTCCAACCTCTCTTTAGCTGTGGTGCAGGCTTTTTGGACCTCGCTAGTTCTCTTTTGCTTAACTGCCAAGTTAAATTCAAGCATTACTTCTTCATGGTGCACCGCCTCCAACTCAGACTTGGCTTGGTTCAGATCAGCAGTCATGGTCGACAACGCTACAATTGCTTACGTTTGCCTGGTTGTAGCTCTCTCAGACATGAACCCCTGCACCACTGTCAATACTTCCATATTTTTAGCATGCTTTGCATATATCAGGCCTCTGGCACACACACTTCGTGTCATTTTTTTCCATCGCCTTATCTCTGCCTTCGCTGCCTCCAATTGTGCTTTGAGGGGCTCTATATTGAGCCTCGCACTCACTCTTTTGCCCAGGAGGGTGGCCGCTAACGTCAGAGACTCCATCTGCGATGAGCAGAAGGCCTTCATCAGCTCAGCCTCCGCAAACCTAGAAACACCCCTTACGGGGGCATCTTCTATGGTGCCCAACAGCCGCTCAACAACCGCTTGTGCTGTTAGTGACACCTTTGACGACTCCCCTCCTTCAGCCGATGATCGATCGATTACAGCACTCAAGTGGTGACAAGTGGTACCCTTTCCCCCCACACTTGGGCTTCCCCCAACACTACCCCCTTGCGCAACGGCAGGGTGTCTCCTTTCTACATCCTGCCTTCTTAGCCCCTCCTGTTCAACTGAAGGGACGAGCTCAACACCACCCACACCTATTTTCTGCTCTAAGGGGTGATCCTCCCTCTAGTCCATCATTCCTACCACAAGTGGATCATCATTCCCTCCCTCAGTTGCCATTCCAAGCCTTGGCCCTACAATCTCCTCCACTGGTTGTTTCGCCTCCCCTTTTTCCCTTTTCCCTCTTTGCCTTCCTCACCTCCCTTGGCGCCCTCTTCTTCTTCAACACTTGGTCTATTTCCATTTTGCTTCTTGCTTTCATCGGATCTGTAGGCCCTTTCAGCGGCACGAATGTTTCCTAGTCCCATTCTTCTACACCCTTGAGATGCGATAGAATAAACCTCTTTGCAATTGGCTTTAGGACGGGTCCCAACTCCTTCTCCTTATACCTCTCAGCCACCAACAGCGCTCGCCGCTCCTCTGCCTCTTGGGCTTTTCTCCTGGCCTTTACCTCCTCAGGCATGGGATCTCTCTCGACGGGCTCTGGTCCTAAGTTCAACGTGAACAACGCTGACAACTTCACCAGGTCATCCCACCTCAACCCCTCCTTCTCTTTTCAAGCCCTCACCTACTTCACCATGCTCTCTGCCACCGCGTCCAACTTCGATTCCAACGATTTTGTGGGAACTTTCCACATCGTCCGAACCTTTCTTTCACTATGCTTCGACACAAAAAACCACTTCGTCCGCCAGCCCTTCATGGACGAGGGCAATCCGATGACCAACCCCTTACCTACCACTACTTGTAAGGTCACCTAGGTCTCCTACAAACCTGAGGCTTTGTAACGCGAGAAAAATTCATCCACCGTCATTGCATTTCCATTAGTCGCCTGTGGCTAGGAGATTGCGCACGCCAACAAGATCTTCCACGTATTCGGCATCAACTAGTTAGGTGCCACCTCTAGTCGGTTCAGCACCTCCACCACAATTTGAGGCATGGGTAGTCTCAATCCCCTTCGGAGCTTCATAGAGCGTAAACTCTGAAGGGCTCACATTCGCTGCCCTCTCTTTCCCTAATGGAAGTCTCAACTCCACCTCTGCCGAAATCTAGTATTTCACCCATAACTCCTTCAGGTCCTTCAGCGTTAACGTTGATTTATCTGCCTTGGTGTGCCAGTGGTCAAGGGCCATTCGACTTATGGGTTGAGTGGTCGATATAACTGTCGTAGACGTTGGTCGTGGTGGCATCTCCCCTCCTCTTTTCCCCAACCTCCTCACCCTATATTCCTCCGCCAGGGTAATGCCATCATTATCTCCTAAAGCATTAGGCATCAATGTCAAGGCTTTCTCTTGTGCCATCCCGCTCACATTCCAGTAAATCGCTTCAGCCGCGGGGGCAAGAAACCTCGTAACGTGCAACAATGGTGAATCGAATGAAACGAACGAAGCCAACTCTAGGATCTCTCAGTTTCTTACGATTAGAGACGTAAATTACACGAGCCCAAACGCCCAAGGTCTGCCTGTGTTCCACGGATTGTGATCGAAGTTTGCCAGTTTAACACCCAACTGCCAAAATAAATCCCCACTTTTTGAAATCCCCCACTATAAACAACCCTTTCACTTTCTTTCAATAGTACCATCTTTTTATCCAACGGCGCTAATGACCTCACGCGCACCCACGCGCTACGCCACCACCATTAACTATCCTTTTATTTCTCGTCTTTTCCACTTCACATCATCACGTGCTTTTCTGGCCCTCGAGCCCCGTGCCCATTACTGTCTCCCTTGTCGGTTGATCAGTCTTCTCTCACGCTCAGTCACCCTCGCGGTCGGCCGGCCTGACGGTCTTTCCTCACGCTTGGCCACCCTTGCGGTCAGCCAACTTGACGGTCTTCCCTCACGTTCGGCCACCCTCGCAGTCGGCCAGCCTGATGGTCTTCCCTTACGCTCGGCCACCCTTACGATCGACCAGTCCACGGGTCATTCTTCTCGATCAGCCATCTTTGTAACTAGTTGGCCTTACACACCCCCTCACCACCCCTGTCACTACCATGCCTTGGGGGACTACCTCCCACACTATTATTCTTTTTGTTGGACTAAACCTGCACTCGGGAATGGGGGACTACTGATACTAATGGGCACCCAAGAGGGCCTAGACCACGGATCAGGGATCAGTTCGCAGCCCAAAGATCAAAGCCCAATAACATGCCCTATTCACAGCCTAGAGATCAATGCTCAATAACTTTGAGAAATCGATGTCGGGCCAGGACCAATAACATTCAAACACTTATCAGGTAGAGGCCTAGTCACGTAAGCAGACAAAGATCCTGCAAATTTATTGTGCCCACACATTAACCATTTAATGAGGCCCTGGTAGCATTAAATGCGACAACCCCTTCACGCTGGAAGGGACAGACTCACCATAAGCGATGTTGACTAGGCTATAGACTTTCGGCTAACAAGACAATAGCGGATGGGCAAGGAAATGATGAGCAAAGAATATAAGGAAGTTTTCAGGATACGGCGAGGTTAAGTTTTTCTACCCTCTTTACCTCTCTTTTTCCCTAAAGTCAATCTGCTCTAACCTAATTTGATCGTCGGAAAGTCCGTTCGGGAATTATCTCCCTCTTCTGGACCTTTTTTGCAGACACGCTTTGAGGATACAAAAGGCCAGCAATCCCGTTGGAAGTGTGGATCAATCTGACCTACCCACCATCGAAGTTATTGCATTATCAGTTTAGGTATGACATTTTATCTTATTAATTCTTTTAAATAATTTAACTCAAAAAATCAATTCCAAATGAAGTCTAAAAATAAAAAATATTAATATAACATTTGTTCATTTTACTTTATTTTAATGAAAATTGGCTCCTCCCTCTCCCTTGTTTTTTGCCAAACACCTTTTTTGATTACCAATTAGGATCTATAGCGGTTGAATTGATTTTATTACACGTCCTTATTTGCAGTAAGGTTAGGCCATAGTAGGGTTATGTTGGAAATTTCAAATGATTTATTAAATTTTGGATAAATTATAAATATAATTTTTGAGATTTATTTAAAATACGAATTGTTTTCTGTGATTTAGAAAATTACAAATCCTCTCTGTCAGACTTTTTTATTTAATAGAATTAATTAAAAAATGAAATTTCTAACTGTTCACCTATACAATAATAAAATTTTCTGAATTATTAATGGAAATAAAATTTTAATATTATTAAAAATTATTAATTAACTTGATGATTTATTAATAAAATGAGCTATTTGTTATAAAATTAAAACCTTAAGGGGTATAATGTAATTTCTAAAATCACAGGAGATAATTTATAATTTAAGTAAATCTCAAGGGATGTATTTGTAATTTATCCTTAAATTTTCTACCAAACCCCATGAGTGTAGAATCCATATACATGTGAGTTTGTGTGAGTCTCACACTCATATAAAAAATTATGTAAGAAATTTAATAAATCATTTGGGATCATAACATTTTCCTCCATAGTATAGCTGCAAAAAAATGTGGCCCCTCAAATCATTGAGTATGTAGTAAATAAGAAATTAACACCTATCTTAACATATCATTATGATAGCTGTGTGAATTTTTTTTTTTTTTTTTTTTGGACATTCTCAAACATTATTTTTTGCAGCTATACTATGGCTTAATTGGACAACTAGAAAAAAATATTTATTGAATTATTAATTTATTTTGATTATATTATTTTTTGTTTGTTTTACATATTTTTTCAAAAAAAATAAATTTTTTTTCTACTTTCCAAAATAATTACTATATTATTTTTTTGAGGAAAATGTATTTTTTTATAATTTTATAATAAATACTAAGGTAAGTTACAAACACACCCCCTAAGGTTTACTTAAATTATAAATTACCCCCTTGTAAACCAAACCAAACCAAGCCTTAAGTTTCATCAAATGAGATCGGCTACATGAATCATTCTTCTCCACACGGCCCTATCAAAGGCCATTTTATTAATCAAATTAAGTAGATTCATATCTCTATTTAAAACGCTAGTCAACGTTAATCTAGGCCTACCCCATCCCCTAACACTTCCATCTACTGTTACAACATCGCATCTCTTCATTACTGCCTCTGCTGGTCTCCATTGAATATGACCAAACCATTTCAAACGATTCTCTCTCAACTTATCTTCTATCGGTGCTACTCCTACCCATTCCTGAATACACTCATTCCTAATCCTGTCTTGTCTAGTCTTACCACACATCCACCTTAGCATCCTCATCTCAGCCACACTTATCTTATCTACATGTTGTTTCTTGGTTGCCCAACACTCCGTCCCATACAACATAGCTGGTCTAATAGCCATTCTATAGAACTTACCTTTTAGTCTAGTGGGTATTCGTTTATCGCACAATACCCCATACGCACTTTTCCACTTACACCATCTCGCCTTAATCCTATGGGCCACATCTGCATCAATCTCTCCCGTTGTTGTGATAATCGACCCTAAATAACGAAAATGTTCACTCTTAGGCAATTCTTGGTTCTCAATCTTCACTTCTCCTCTGCTTTCATTGTTACTGTTACTAAATTTACACTCCATGTATTCTGTCTTAGTTCTGCTTATCCGGAATCCTTTAGATTCAAGAGCTTTTCTCCAAATCTCTAACTTACCCCCTTGTAGTTCAAGAAATTACATTATGTCTCATAAGGTTTCTAATTTCAAACAAGTATGTCTTTTTAATTTTATTAATAAATCAAGTTAATTAACAGTTTTTAATAATGTTAAAATTTTATTTCAATTAAAAATTCAGATAATTTTATTATTGTATTGGTGAACAGTTAGAATTTTTACTTTTTCAATTAATTTGTTAAATAAAAAATTTTAACAAGAAGGTATTTGTAATTTTTTAAACTACAAAAAATAATTCGTATTTTAAACAAACGTTAGAGGTATATTGTAATTTATCCTAAATACTAAATACGCAAATATGTTCTTCTATTTAAAAAAAAAATCCTAACGGCATCACATACCAACGACGACCTACACCACAACCTAATGGTGTTAGTTGTAATTGTGAACCGAGAAAAGACAAAAGAGGAGAGAGAAAGCGAGTGAGAATAGTTTGGCTAAAATTTTTAATTTGTATATTTTTGTTCTTAATATTTTTTTTAGATTTATTTAATTTAGATGTATTTAAAAATAAATTTTGTATAATTTTTTAAAAAAATTCATTAGATGGAATAAAATATGATAAGAGAAAGAGAGAAGAAGTATTGGTTCAAGCCGTCCCGATAAAACTGTTGCCAAACTCTTTGGGTGCTTTTGGTTTGATTTTTGGAGATAAATTTTTAAAAAGAATTTTGAAAAGGAATTTAGAATTTTTTTTTGATTTATTTTGTTGTATATTTTGAAAATTGTTTTGGATTGTGGGGGTTTGTGATAAATTGATATTTGGTTGTAGTTGAATAGATGTATGTGAGGAAAAAAAGTAATTAAGAATGAGAGAGGAAAGAGAAAAAGTGATTGATTGATGTGTAGGAGATAGAAAGTAATTTTAGAAATTTTTTTTTCAAAATCACTAAATCAAACAGAATTTTTAAACAATTTCTCTAAAATTTATTTCTCAAAAACAAACCAAAGTGGGTTGGTTTTTTGGCTTTTTGGCTTTTTTAGCCTGGGCTAAAAATCTTGATTTTGGAAGGACTTTTTGGCGTTTTTGACTTTTTTTTGTGAGAGAAGAGTATAATGATTATGAGTTGGATGTAATATTTTGTTTGTTGTGGTTAAAATAGTCAATTTTGTCTTTTATGACTAAAATAGTCAAAAAAAACCCACAACCTATCTTCCCAAACGGAGCCTAAATATCTTCTTTCCACTTCTCCCTCCAATTTGATTCTGATACATGTAAAAATCTTATTGATTTTCTGATTCTGACATAAATATATTAGTCCTACCAATTTATTATTGTGATTTTCTTTCCATTTCTCCCTCAATTTCCTTATATCTCGTTCATATAGAGATTTCAAATAAAAAATAAAAAATATATGTAAAATATAAATATATTTATTTATCCAAAAAACATATATACATATATTTAATTTATATATATTTTTCACTTTTCACATCTCTTTCTTAATTTATGAATGTAATTTGCAACTCACGATTTTGAGATTTTTATTTACAGTATTTATTTTTATTATTCAGTCAGTAATATGGTCGTACTATAGTCCTTTATCCTTTTTGTTTTCTTTTTCTTTAGATTTGAGGATGATAATAACGTGGTGGTAAGATTTAGACAATTAATAATTAATTTGGTGGATTATCTATTTTAAAATGTTAGAACCCATAATATTGCCGCATTGCTTTGTATAGAATTTTTTTGTGATATACTTTTTTTTTTTTAACTATTATTTTGCATAGCTTTATTATGTGGCCATTTGTTGAAAGTTTTACATATATTAGTCCTACCAATTGATTATCATGATTTTCTTTGCACTTCTCCTGTCATTTCCTTATATCTGGTTCATCAATGTATATAGAGATTTCAAATAAAAAATAAAAAATATATAAAATACAAATAAAATATATATATTTATTCGAAAAACATATATACATATATTTAATTTATATATATATTTTTCACTTTTCACATCTGTCTCTTAATTTATGAATGTAATCTGCAACTCATGATTATGAGATTTTTTATTTACAGTATTTAGTTTTATTATTCAGTCAATAATATGGTGATACCACAATCCTTTTATCCTTTTTGTTTTCTTTTTCTTTCATGCTTTCTTTGGATTTGAGGATGATAATAACGTGGTGGTAAGATTTAGACAATTAGGCTTCGTTTGGGAAGAGGGGTTGGATTGGGTTTGGGACTATTTTAATCACAAAAAAATAAAATAGATTTTTTAGTTAAATAAAACAAAACATCACATTCAATCCATAATCATTACATTCTTTCTCTCACAAAAAGTCAAAAAAGAAAAAAAAAATCCTTCCCAAACGGAGTCAAGATCCTCCGGAGTTTTATCCCAGAGTGATCTCTGATCCAATCCAACGGTTGAGATGCGAACTAACCAAAACGACGTTGTTTTGGTTAGTAATTTGAAAAAAAAAAAAATCATTTCAAAATTCCCTCCTTATACGCAGAGGCAGAGATGGAAAACAGAGAGAGAAGAAGAGAGAGACACCACTCTTCCCTACCTTCCGACGTCCCACCGTCGCCGCTGTGCTGCCTGTGCCACCGCTGACCACCCCCTACTCCAGCCGATTGAAGAAAAATACAGGTATTTATCAGAAAGTCGTAAACTAATTGTTGATATTTTTATCAGCAATGATATCCTTGATCCCTAAAACTTAATTGGAGGATTACACACACAAACATATATATGGATATATAAAGTGTAGAACCCAAGAAATGAAACTTTGTCACAACTTTTTTTCTTTCTGAAAACTGTCAAAATACCTATTTCAGCTTTACACACATATGTGCCCAGACCTCTAATATATATAACCTCCATACAATTAGCTGCAGGTTAAGGTTGGTCCACAATTTTATAAATTAACTCACAATTAGATATACAAATCGAAAAGTAATATAAACTATGAGGACATGCCTGGTTTGCCCCATCGGGAGATGCCACAGCCAACTTGTTCAATATTTTGTCATACCACTGCATACATGGAAAAACAATTTCATGTCCTCAAGTCAATCATGTGATTCTACCATTTCTTTTAATTTATGATTGAACATCTGTACCTTTAAATATGAAGCAAATGATACAGCACTGATGCCGCTAGACAACCTGGACCAAAAAATAAATACATCAAATGAGAATAGTCTCACTTAAGGCTTCTTTCAGTAAGCACCATTGGAATTTCAAGCTGATTTCAATTCATTCTCCAAGTGAATGATAATTTTTATTTACTATTAGACATGGGTCATTCAAATTGGAGTATGGCGAGCAGGTGTCGGCAGCGGCGGCAACGCATCAGGGGCAAGAAGGCGCAGGGCTAGGCGGCGATGTGGCGGCCTCCCCCTCTTCTCTCCTTCTTTCAACCCTTCTCTCTCTCTCTCTCTCTCTCTCTCTCTCTCTAATGCTTCAGGAGTAGCACATGACTGTGACTGTTTCAAATTTGATTTTTTTTTTCTTTTCAAATTGCTAACCACAACGACATCGTTTTGGTTAGGGATGGCAATTTAAAATTGGCCAGATGGGGACCCGACCCCCCGACCCCGAATTGTGCGGGTTTTCCCCGAAAAATGCTCCCGACGGGACGGGGATGGTATTTAAAAATCAATCCCCAAACAGATTCGAGCCGGGGACAGGGATAAGTGTCCCAGCCCCGTACCCGGCCCGGCCCCGTCCCCGTTTCCCAGCCCGGTTTTTCCCCGAAATGAATTTATTAATTTACCCCTCTATATATATACACACACACACACATAGTAACCAAACCAAACCCTCATCTCCAGTTCTGTCTTCTCTCTCTCTCTCTCTTTCTCTCTCTCTCTTCACTCTACTCTCTCTCTCACTCTCACCACTGTCGCGACCCAGTCACAGCAACCATTGTGACGCCAATCGTCCTTCTTCAACCACAGCCTCCCTCCTCTCCCTCCGATCTCCATCGCTGCGCTGCCTCACGGCGCTACCTCACGCCGATCTCTATCGCTGCGCTGCCTCACGCCGATCTTCATCACTGTCGATCTCCCTCCCTCCGATCTCACTGTCTCACACCGATCTCCATCATTCTCCATCACTGCCTCCTCCCTTCCGTCGCTTCTGTCTCACACCGATCTCCATCATTCTCCATCACTGCCTCCTCCCTTCCGTCGCTTCTGTCTCACACCGATCTCCATCATTCCGTCGCTTCTGTCGCCTCCTCCCTCGAATCTGCCTCACACAAGTTGTGTTAGATTCAACATGCTCAGATTTGATGAAAGATGTGTTAGATTGTTTATTTATTTATTTTTATTTTTTACATTTGATGAATTATATATTTTTTACATTTGATGAATGTTTTACATCTGATATACATTTGATGAATTATATATACATTTGATGTGTTAGATCTGTTGTTGGATGATGTTTATGTTGTTGTTGTTGTTATTTAATTTTAGCTGGGGAATTATCGAGGTCGGGGAAACCCGATCTCCGTTGGGGGGCGGGGGCGGGGGCGGGGGCAGTGACAGGTTTCCCGTCAGGGATTGGGGCCGAGGACGGGGGTATTTCCACCATTGGGGATCGGGGACGGGGAGTGCGATCCCCGACCCCGCCCCGTCGCGTTGCCATTCCTAGTTTTGGTTAATTCTTATCTCAACTGTTGGATTGGATCACTGTAGGAGATCACTCTAGGATAAAACTCTAGAGGATCTTGATGTTCCCAAACAAGGCTTTTTAACACCAAGTTAAAATAGTCAAAAAATCAAAAAGTCAAAAAACCAATACACTTCCTAAACGAACCCTTAATAATTAATTTGGTGGATTATTTATTTTAAAATGTTAGAACCCATAATACTGCTGCATTGTTTTGTATAGAATTTTTTTGTGATATACTTTTTTTTTTTTTTACAATTATTATTTTGTATAGCTTTATTATGTGGCCATTTGGGTTTTTTTTTTTAAAGTTTTAATTATTCTGATTCTAACATACATATATTAGTCCTAAACGAACCCTTAATAATTAATTTGGTGGATTATTTATTTTAAAATGTTAGAACCCATAATACTGCTGCATTGTTTTGTATAGAATTTTTTTGTGATATACTTTTTTTTTTTTTTTTTACAATTATTATTTTGTATAGCTTTATTATGTGGCCATTTGGGTTTTTTTTTTTTAAGTTTTAATTATTCTGATTCTAACATACATATATTAGTCCTACTAATTCGTTATCGTGATTTTCTTTTCACTTCTCCGTCCATTTCCTTATATCTGATTCATCAATGTATATAGAGATTTCAAATAAAAAATAAAAAAAATATATGTAATATATATATATATTTTTTTTTTCACTTTTCACCTCTCTCTCTTAATTTATGAATGTAATCTGCAACTCATGATTATGAGATTTTTATTTACAGTATTTATTTTTATTATTCAGTCAATAATATGGTGGTACCACTGTCCTTCATCCCTTTTTTTTCTTCTTTTTCTTTTATGCTTTCTTTGGATTTGAGGATGATAATAACCTGGTGGTAAGATTTAGGCAATTAGGCTTCGTTTGGGAAGAGGGGCTGGGTTAGGTTAGGTTTGGGATTATTTTAATTATAAAAGAACAAAATAAGTTTTTTAATCTAATAAGACAAACATCACATCCAACTCATAATTATTACATTCTTTTTTTTCACAAAAAGTCAAAAAAGTCAAAAAAACTCTTCCTAAATGAGACTTTTTTTTATCTCAAGTTAAAATAGTCAAAAAGTTAAAAAGCAACACACTTCTCAAACGAATCCTTAATAATTAATTTGGTAGATTATTTATTTTAAAATGTTAGAACCCATAATACTGCAGCATTGTTTTATATAGAATTTTTTTGTGATATACTTTTTTTTTTTAATTATTATTTTGTATAGCTTTATTATGTGGCTATTTGGATTTTTTTTTTGAAAATTTTAATTATTTTGATTCTAACATACATATATTAGCCCTATCAATTCATAATCGTGATTTTCTTTCCACTTCTCCCTTCATTTCCTTATATCTGGTTCATCAATGTGTATAGAAATTTCAAATAAAAAATAAAAAAATCTATGTAATATATAAATATATTTATTTATCCAAAAAACATATATACATATATTTAATTTATATATATATTTTTCACTTTTCACCCCTCTCTATTAATTTATGAATGTAATTTGCAACTTATGATTATGAGATTTTTATTTACAGTATTTATTTTTATTATTAAGTCAACAATATGGTGGTATCACAGTCCTTTATCTTTTTTGTTCTCTTTTTCTTTTATGATTCCTTTGGATTTGAGGATGATAATAACGTGGTGGTAAGATAGACAATTAATAATTAATTTGGTGGATTATTTATTTTGAAATGTTAGAAACCATAATACTGCCGCATTGTCTTGTATATAATTTTTTTGTGATATACTTTTTTTTTTAATTATTATTTTGTATAGCTTTTTTTGAAAGTTTTAATTATTCTGATTGTGACATATATATATATATATATTAGTCCTACCAATTGATTATCATGATTTTCATTCCACTTCTCCCTCCATTTCCTTATATCTGGTTCATCAACGTGTATGGAGATTTCAAATAAAAAATAAATAATATATGCAAAATATAAATATATTTATTTAACCAAAAAACATATATATATTTAATTTATATATATATTTTTCACTTTGCACATCTCTCTCTTAATTTATGAATGCAATATGCAACTCATGATTATGAGATTTTTATTTACAGTATTTATTTTTGTTATTCAGTCAATAATATGGTGGTAAGATTTAGACAATTAATAATTAATTTGGTGGATTAGTTATTTGAAAATGTTAGAACCTATAATACTGTCGCATTGTTTTGTATAGAATTTTTTTGTTATATATATATATTTTTTAATTATTATTTTGCATAGCTTTATTATGTGGCCATTTGGGTTTTTTTTTTTTTTTTTGAAAGTTTTAATGACTAATTAGAGCATCTCCAATGGTTGTTACTATATTGCCATTACTATTGTTATAATTTGATAATAAATAGTGTTATTTTGCCAAATTATAGTAATGGTGCTCCAATGGTCATTTGTTATTTTGGCAAACCTCAGCCAACTTTCCCTCCAAGTTTGTAGGTGTTGTTTGGATATATGTTTTTTTGTGATTTTTATTTTTGTTTATCTTTTTTTTTTTTAATCTTTTGTGACATTTTTTTAACTGTTTGTAAAAAAAATTATATATTTATATTATTCCTGACTAGACAAATAAAAAAATTGAAAAAAATTGAAAAATTGAAAAAAAAGTTAAATATAATTCACCCCGTCCAAAAACATATCACTACATATTTAATAAATCATACATTGCAAAAATAATATTACATTCAGTTGTAGAAAATACTGAAAAAAAAAGAAAGAAAGAAATTTCATTACAAAATAAAAAAAATGGCATTGCAAACAAAGACTAAATAAATGACATTACAAAATTTAAAAATATATTATCCCGTAATTATTCATCAGGAGCAGAGGGAAATAGTAATTTGGGCTGCTGACATTTGAGGACCACTTGGTGAAAATCTCATTTTTTGGCATTGTGTAATACGCTTTCATCTGAGGGTCCAAATGAGAAATATTCGTAATCATTATCATATATTCTTTCTTTTTCATCTCATGTTCTTGTCTTCTGATCTCAAAGTCATGTTTTTTCATCTCAAGTTCTTTCAACTCTTGTAGTGCTTAAATTCTTTTTTCTTCTTTTTCATCTTTTTTATTTTCCTTCTCAGCAAGGTATTGGTTAAATGTATCCAATTGTATGCTCATTTTTTGAACTTCAGCTTGAACGACTTGATTTCTCCGAAATAATTCTTTTGCAGCTTTCCTATCCATAGACCTGTTACCTTTTGCAGAGACATTGCTCTCACCAACAGTTGGATTGTTACCAACACTTGAACTAGTGTCATCTTCAAGAGAAATGCAGTTATCCATAAGGGAATTGGGGACTGAATTAGGGGAAAACGGTGTATGCGTCCTTGACTTCACCGTGTTCGTAGGAGTTACATCTTGCCACCTGATATTGTTTTGCAAGATTGGCCAACAATGTTCAAAAGCAAAATATTTGTTTTCATCTTGATGGTAGAACAGTTTTGCTTGAAGCATCTATATCAATAAAATATTAAATTAATTAATCAGTTAATTTTTATATAAGACAAAAAAAAAAACTAACATAATAAATGAAAATGAAATCGTACTATATCAACTTGTGACGCTTCACTTGGATGTAGATTTTCGACTTGCGCTAGGCACCCATGAAATTTATTGCAACATTTCATGATTACTCCTCATCGAGATGAGATAGAAACTTGTGTTCTTAAGTAATCATTATGTAGCGAGCAATAATTTTCAAAAATTCTTCCTAAAAAATGAGCACGAGATTGCGAATTTCTAACAATTGGGTCTTCAGTAATGTGATACCAAGCTCTACAAATTGCCACATCTTCTTGAGTAGTGAATGATTTTCCTCTCTTTCTTTTTGATAAACCTTCCATAGTGATTGGCCCAAAAAAACTAAAAACAAATTGAGGGTTTGAAGTAATTTTGAAAGTTTGTTGTCAAATGTAATTGAGATAAAGAGAGGAGAAAAGAAATATAAAATTTGAAATATTTACTGTGAAATGAAATTGAAATTGAGGTTTCTATTTATAGAAATACAAAATATGACCGTTAAGAAAAAAAACATGACTGTTCATTTATAGCTGTTTTTTTTTTTTTTTTTGATTTTTTTTTTTCAGGCAAAAAGAACACGACGACTTTTTTGCCTTTCCAAGATAGATCATTTCCAACGATTGAGATGAAAATCTAGAATCATCCAACCATTTTCCTCTCCCTCTCAGTCTCCCTCTCCCTCACTCTCACTCTCACTCTCACTCTCGCTCTGTCTCTATATGTCTTCTCTCTCTTCGATCAGCTACGAAGCAGGTCTCTCTCTCTCCCTCTCTCTCACTCTCACTTCTACTCCTCTCTATCTATCTGTCTGTCTCTCTTTCTTACTCCTAGAATCATCGTCGACCGTCTACCCCCTACCCCTCTTTCTCTCTCTCTCTTAGAATGGAAGAGACGATCACCGGATCTCCTCTCCCTCACTGTCACTCTATCTCTTATCCCTCTATCTTCGATCGGCAACGACACATGCTTGAAGAGACGATCGGCGACCGTCTACCTCCCACCCCTCTTTCTATCACTCCTCTCTATCTCTTTGTCTCTTTCAGTCTTAAAATGGAAGACACGATCATCAGATCTACCTCTCTCTTATTATCACTCTATGTCTTATCTCTCTGTCTTCGATCGGCGACAGTACAAGATCATTTTCAGTTTTGATCGGCGACGATACAAGGTATTTATTATTTTCGGTGTTGTTCATTATTTCAGTTATGAAATTGCTTGTTGAGCTCATTATGAAATTGTTGAATTTGACATTTGTTCAATTTATTTGAGAATTTTTTTAAAAAAAAAGTTGAATTTGTTTGAATTCAACCAAATTTAAAAAAGATTTGTTGAATTTGTTAATCTTCGGGTAAATTAAAAAAATATATTATTCAAAAAAATTTTGGTGAATTCTGAAACATAAAAATGGTAAACACAGTTGCTGGAAGGAAGGGAGGAAATGAAGGAGAGAAACAGTTGGTTTTGGCTGAGTTGGCACAAATGACAGCTTTGCGTCAAATTTGACACAAGTTTGGACCTTTTTGAAATTTGACAACTGTTATATTCAATCATTGGAACATCATTTTTTAACACAACTACTATATTATAGCAATGACAGCTCTAATGACAAATCATTGGAGATGCTTTTAATAGGTTTAGAAAGTTGGAAAATAAATTATTTTTTTATCAAAATAAAAAAATATTAATATAACATTTGACTTTTTGTTTTATTTTTTTATTTTAATGAAAATTGGCTTCCTCTCTCTCTCTCTTTCTCTTTTGTTTTTGTTTTTTTTGGGAAACACCTTTTTTCTACCTTTTTTGATTCAGTGCAGGTTTGGCAACGCAGCAAAAGCTGCGTTTTGAGCAACTTCCCAAAAATGCCAACCCTTGCAAAAACGCCACTGATTCCATTTGGGAAGACTCAAAAAAGCCACTTAAAAATTTACCAAACTACCCTCTGGAACATTATAATTAATTAATTCGAAAAATTGTTGACATGCAAAAAGTAAGGATATTTTGGTCATTTTAGAGTGATGTGACACTTTTAAAAAATATTAAATCAAAAAGCAAAAAAATCAGTTTTTTACTAACTTCCCAAATCACTTCTAAAAAAATCAAAAAGTTTGGTAAAAAATCAAAAGTCAACTTTTTACTAACTTTCCAAAACACAGCTCTAATGAACTAGCAGTGCAAGAAAAACAAAAAAAATAAAGGCCAAATTATTATATTAGTAATGAGATCTACATAATACTACATCATTAGTGGTATTTTAGTAGTATTGAATTAGGAGTCGGAAGATTTTTCTTTTTGATTATCAATCAATCGGGGTCTATGCCGTTGAATTGGTTTTATGTACACGTGGCGAACATTGACAGTCCCTATCTTTTCGAGGCAAAGGTAATTTTTATGATTTTTATTATAAATAGTAAATATGCAAATATGTATTTTTATTTAAAAAAAAAAGAAAAAAGAAAAAGAAAAAAGCCTAACAGGAGACGGAAAGAGAGTGAGAATAATTTGGCTTAAATTTTTTAAAAACAGTTTAAAAATTTTTATTTTATTTTTAATATTTTAATTTTTTAGATTTACTTAATTTAGATATATTTAAAACATAAATTTTGTATAATTTTTTAAAAATTTATTAAATACAATAAAATATGAAAATAATTTTAATTAATATATATTTATAATTTTAAATTTAATTTTTTGAAATGTTTGATTACTACGTATGTCCGTACAGAGAGAGAAGAGAGGGGAGGGATTGGTGACTAATTGAGGGAGGGAGAAGAGAGAGTCAAGCAGAGAAGTTAAGGAAGGAAGAAAAATTAAGGAAAGGAGAGTAGTTAAGGAAATGAGAAAAAGTTAAGGATGGATCTTGATTTATATAAGACAGAAAGAGAGAGAAAGAGTGAAGAAAAAGAAAGAGGAAGGGTTTCCACCGCCATTGAAGAGCATAGATTGAGAGCAAGAGAAACAGAAAGAAAGAAAGAGATAAGAGAGAAAGATAGTTTAACCATTTTCTTCGACATTCCACCACTATTGTATTATGGATTCTATCCCATTACGCTATGAGGCAACTCATACTCGGTCAGACGGAAAACGTGATGGGATATGGTACCGAACAAACTCCGGTAACCTCTCATTATTGAAGGAATGCACCATTCTCTGCTACAAGAGGCTTAAAAGAGGAACGAAAATGGCGGAAGTTTTTGACTTGGTAGACCATCCGATATTTCCGAAAGTGTTCGCTCTGAACCAGAAAAAAACGTACACTGAGGTTGTGATTGAGAAGCTACCGTCCATGGAGTTTGTTAATGTAAATGTAAATTACTACTACACCTACCACCAAACCTACCTCCACCTACTACTCCTCACCTACTCCAGAATCATCTCCTATATAATAGGAATTCTTGTACAAAATATAAACACAACAATCTTGTAATACATCAATCAATTATAATACATACAATTTCTCTCTATATCAATTTATATAATTTCTCTCTATATCAATTTATCTAACATGGTATCAGAGCGAGGTTGCGAACCTAGTAATTTCGCTTCACCGGCGGGTGGCAGCCTCGCCTTGGCCGCCCGTCGGACCTCAACCTATTCCGCTTATTTTCTACACATATCTTTCCATCTCGTCCACTTCCTCATCTGTGAGCTTCTCACCAAGATTTGTCATAACAAGGCGGAGCTCAGCAGCAGAAATGAAGCCTTTCTGGTCCTTGTCAAAAACAAAAAACCCGGAAAGCTTCCTTACGCTCCTCCTCAGAGTCAGTATCCTTCATCTTCCGGGCCATCAGGTTGAGGAACTCTGGGAAATCAATTGTCCCATTTCCATCAGCATCAACCTCATTGATCATGTCCTGAATCTTAGCTTCTGTTGGGTTCTGTCCCAAAGACCGCATCACAGTGCCAAGCTCCTTGGTGGTGATACATCGCCATCGCCGTCTTCAACCCTTACTGTCCGCACCGGCCTCCTCTCCTTCACTTCTCTCGCCGACAACGTCATTACCTCCTCATTCACCTCCGCCGCCTCTCCTCCCCATCACGGCCGGCAACAGCCGCCAGCGCTACAAACCATAACCTCGGCCTCTATCAGATCGGCACGTGTCACTTCCCAACCACCACGCCGCCACTCGCGGCAGCCACCGCCGTCGACCTCGGCCCCGACGCCGCCTTGTAAAGCGCCCCTGTGCCCCGACTTGCCACCACGCTGTTCACCCCGTCGTCCATGTCTCTACTCGCGACGGTCACTGGACTTGGACCCCGAACAATGCCCGATGGATCCTTCTTCTCCATACTCTTGATCTGAGCTACAAACACACAGATACAACACATGCATCATTCCATGCACACACACAACAGCCCTCTTTCTCTCTCTGATATATACACAGACAACACTTACAAATCTCTCTCCCTCGGCTATCTTGCAGCACCACCATACACAGACAACACTTACAAATCTCTCTCTCTCGGCTGAACCACATGGGGGGCACTCACTCTTCTCTCTCTAACATTCCACTCAACAGACCCACACTACACTGCTACACCATTCACACACACGGCATACATCTCTCTCTCTTCAGTTTTGGAAGAATAAATAAATAAACAAGAGACCCACACACTCACACATGCACCTCTGGTTTTTTTTTAATATAAACAAGAGACCCACACACTCACACATGCACCTCTGGTTTTTTAATCTTTCAACCTTTTCCTTTTTTATTTTTTATTCTTCAACTCACGTGGCATGTCTCTTCCTGATTTTTATTTTCTTTTATCATCATCACATTACACTCATCATTTCTCCCACATTTCTTTTAATATTTCCCATCATTTCTTTTAAACTTTTCTTCTGCCAACCTGTTCCCCATTGATTTTATAATTTCATTTATTTTATCACATATCTATTTAAAAAAAAAAAAAAAAACACAAATCATAAACCAAAACACACCACACATCGTTTTATTCATGACAGGGAATTAACCCCCATCACATTTCTACACAAAAAAAAAAAAAAAACAAACAACAACACAAGCTTTGTTTTCTTTTCTGCAGCGGCCATACATCGACCTCACTTCTTCTCTACTCTGCCGCCGGTCTTTTCTTTTTTGCCTCCGTCCTGGCCGGCCCTTGACGGTGCTGCCTCCGTGTTTCCCACTCCACTGGGCACGATCACTCCTGCCTGCTCCTCCACTGCAGCATATGGCGGCCCTCCAAATCGGAACATCACGGTGGCCTTCCGCTTCAGCTCCTTGTTTTCCGTCTTTAGCACACTTATCTCTGCTCACGCATCCTTATACATGCGTTGGAGCAGAGCCAGTTGGGCGTTTAATTGCTGCACCTCATTTGTCCTACTCTGTAGCCGGTGCGACAAGTTTGTGACCGCCGTCATGGACTCCACACATGCCTTCAAAGTATACTGATTAGCCTCCACATCCGTTTGCACTGCCATTTTTTGCTCCACCGACTGCATCGGAAAGTTCAACGGAGCAAACCCAGTGGTGTTTGGTTGAGGTTCACGGGACACCGCACCAGTTCTCTCTCTTGTGGACTCGTTGAGGTCGGGAAAGAGAGTAAGCAGAGGGTGGGACGAAGGGGCCATTTTCTGGGCAACAGAGTGTTACAGAATATCTCTCGCAACAGAGTGTTACAGACTATCTCTCTCAGCCCAACGAAGAGTTTTTCAGAGGATTTCGCAAGTTTTTTGCCTCTGCCTCGGCCTCAGGCTCTGTCTTGGTTAAATAGCCGAGGCAGCCACGCGCATCGCGCGCCTCTTGACGCCAGACAAACTGGGCACGCCTTTTGATGGCACGCCTTTTGATGGCACGCCTTTTGAAAGATTGGGCACACCTTTTGAGGGCACGACTTTTGAGGGCTCGATATCTACATCCATGTATATTTTTTTTTGGGTAGCCTATATACACACTCATACAGTGTCTTCTACACCGGTCAGCTTTATCAATCCCTTTGTTTCAACCTCAAATAGGTTTCTATCTTCACACCTATTTGAGTTTGAGGGGGGGTTATACACAGTATCATGTATAAGTCGCTCATGGCGCACTCCCTAAAGTCGCCCCCTTGGTGCACCACTACAACCTTTGCTACATCGGTCCGACATGACCCTGTAAACTGTCTTCTACAACGGTCCGACATGACCCCGTAAACTGTCTGCTACATCGGTCTGACACAACCACACAGTGTCTGCTACAACGGTCCGACATGACCCCGTAAACTGTCTGCTACAACGGTCCGACACGACCATACAGTGTCTCCTATCCCATTTTTAATTTTATTTGTCAGCTTATTTTTCTGTTTTGTTACTCTCTCCAAACTCAAGTTGGCTAGTACCTATCCTCCTTGAGTTTGAGGGGGGCTGTTAATGTAAATGTAAATTACTACTACACCTACCACCAAACCTACCTCCACCTACTACTGCTATCACCTACTACACTCCACCAAACCTACCTCCACCACTCACTCCTCACCTACTCCAGAATCATCTCCTATATAATAGGAATTCTTGTACAAAATATGAACACAACAATCTTGTAATACATCAATCAATTATAATACATACAATTTCTCTCTATATCAATTTATATAATTTCTCTCTATATCAATTTATCTAACAGAGTTGACACACTGGCTTGATAATCATAGCATTTTGTGGACTGAAAATGACGAGAAGACTCAGTATTTGGAAATGGAGGCTCAACATCAACAGTTGTTCAAGTAAGTTTTCTCTGCTTTCTCCCTCGGCGCCACTGTCGCCCCCACTGGCCGCCACTGTTCTCCAGGGCCAGCCCTGAGTTCGTCGGGGCTTAAGGCGAATTTTGAAAATGGGAGCCAAAAAAAATTCATGAATAAAATGATAAGTTACAATTTTTTTATTTGTTTGTAACCATAAAAAAATTTACTTACACATATAATTATTAAAATTATAAATAAAACAATTTAATAAAACAAAATTAGAACAAAAAAATTAAGAAAAAATTATTCAATTAAAATTGATAAAGACCTAGGTAAAAAAATTTAAGCAAAATTATTTATTCCACTAAAATCTAATAGATAAAGAAGGTAAAAATAAAAAAATAAAAAAATAGGGCCCATATATTGTATGTATTATTTTTCTTGAGCCCAAACACTTTTTTTTTAATATATATTTTCATTTTAATAAATATGGACCAAACTACACTTATAAATAAATATGGAGTAAATCATACATGGACCTAAAAAAATATTTTGGGGCCCTTTAAATTGATCCTAAAACAAAAAAAAAAAAACATTGAGCCTATAATATTTTACCAAATTTAGGGACCCTATTTTGGGCCAAATTTAGGGGCCCTATTGTTTTTTATTTATTTATTTATATATTTTCATTTTAATAAATATAGGCCAAACACATTTATAAATAAATATGGGCTAAATTATACATGAGCCCAATAAAACATTTGGGGCCCTTTAAATTGATCTTAAAACCAAAAAAATAAATAAATTGAACCTATAATAATTTTTTAAATTTGGGGCCCTATTTTTGGGCCAAAATATGGGGCCTATGGCACAAGCCTTACCTGCCTTAGGGCAGGGCCGGCCCTGCTGTTCTCCTCTCTCCCTCCATTAGTCACCCCTGAGAAATGTTTGCTAGGTTCTGTAACTAATATGATACATTAATGCTGTTACTACAGGAGTATACTCGAAGGGCTTTATCACCTACACGAACAAAAGAGGTGTCATGGTAATCTGTTACGTGGTGTGTGGGTTTCAGAGGATGGTGACCCCAAATTTCAAGTAAAATTTGCAGATATGAATCTCGAAGCAGGTAAATTTCTCTCTAAATATTGTCATCACGATTGGAGTATATTACTTGGGTTCGGATTTTATATTTTGGAGGCTTTACAAGTGATATTTGGGCGCATATTTTTAGAAAGAGTTTTAGAGTGAAAAATTCATATTAAATTATATTTTCTATATAAGATAATTATTTTTGAGTCTCTCCGCTCCTTGTAATTTTTCAGCAGCTTTCTCCCTCTTTCTACTTACTGCTTCTATTTTCATCAAGATGCCGTTTTTCCGACCGAATTAGTTATTTGCGGCCAGAGATTAGAAACGCCACACATATATTAATACAAGTTCAAATATGTATTAATAAAAACTAATGTCATACACTTTGATAATCAATTTTGAACTTACAGGAATATATCTATGCAATCTCTATACATCCAGTGGCCCTATACATTAATGTGTTGTTCCATTTTCTGTTGTCCATCGTTGTGTCATAACATATTGGGCGTGGGGTAAATTGGAGACAAATTGGTTGAGAGACGAGTTAATTTTATAAGTTGAAGAGTGAGAATATTAATAAAAAATTATAAATAATATAGTATATTACAAATAAGGATTTATACTTAATGAGGATTATAAAATAAAAAATAAAAAATAAATGAGTAAAAATTAATATTCAATGTCATATTTTAATATTTTAATTTTATAATAAAATATTAAATTATATATATGTAAATATATTTCATAAATATAATTATTGTAGAAGGTTAATAGAACATGACAAGAGAAGTAAAATTGGTTCCCATCCTACATTCTTTTCGAATTTGCTCAGCTAGTCTTGAGATTTAGAGATCCTAAGGCGAATTTCGGAAATAGGAGCCCCTTTTATATTAAAAAAAAATTCATGGATAAAACGATAAGTTATAACTTTTTATTTGTTTGTAGTCACAAAAAAATTTATTTACACATATATTTATTAAAATTATAAACAGAACAACTTAATAAAACAAAATTAGGGCAAAAAAATTGAGAAAAAATTACTCAATTAAAACTAATAAAGAATTAGGTAAAAAAATTGGGGCAAAATTTTTTATTCCACTACAATCTAATAGATACAGAAGGTTAAAAAAAAAAATAGGGCTCATATATTGTATGTATTGTTCTTCTTGAGCCCAAACACTTTTCCTTTAATATATATTTTCATTTTAATAAATATGGGTTAAACTATACTTATAAATAAATATGGGCTAAACCATACATGGATCTAATAAAATATTTTGGAACCCTTTAAATTGATCCTTAAAAAGAAAAAAAAAGCATTGGACGTATAACATTTTACTAAATTTAAGATCCTATTTTTAAGCCAAAATTTTGAGACCTATAGCACAGGCCTTAGGCTAGGGTCGGCCCTCGGCCCTTAGCTGTTTTTATGTTTCTATAAAAAGACTAAAATTGCTTGTTTCAGGTTTTCATGATGGATTTCTTAAAGATTTCGAAGATCTCACTGCAAGAAAATCGGGAATTAGCGGCGTTTATAAAACGCCACTATAGGCTAGAAAAACGCCGCAAAAAGATAAAATGACGTTTATAAAATTCGTCGATGATGCGGCCGTCGTTGTATCTTTGTGACGTTTGAAAAACGCCACTAAAGACTTTAGACGACGTTTTCTAAAACGCCGCTAATTCTTTACAGCCGTTAACTATGCACGTTAAAGGAGATAGTTAACGTTAAAGGAGTTATCTCTGACGTCATAATGACGACATTTCGCGACGTTTTTAAGAAAAACGCCACCATTTCTTTCATTTTTTTGAAAAAAAAAAATGAAAAATCATAATTAATGATATTTTGACTTTTGTTCAAACCAAACCTATATCATCCATCATCATCCATCACCATTCTCAAAATATATACCATAATGTGAATGAGCATTCATTTTTCAATTTTCCATAAAATAAATAAATAAATAAATAAATAAATAAAATCTCTTTAAATACAATATGACAATACAAAATCATAAAAATAATATTATTCAATGTGCTCTCCAAATTCTCTGAAAATAACTTCATCGACAGCTCTCTTTAGCTTCATCAAGTCATCAATCATCTTCACCAAAATGATGATTATATACCTGAATCATCCAATTCCATTAACACAACTTCAATAAACATGAATGGTTGAAAAATCTACATACTCTTGCATACCATGTCAAGAAGGCTAGAAAGATAAGAAATTATGAAATTTGCAAGTGCATGTACAATGAATTTTTTTTTTTATTTATACATTGTATTCACAATATGTGTACTTTGAAAGTTTGGTTTCATCAAACAGCCATTAATATAAGATAGAGCAAAAGCATCAGCAACCATGAGAAGAAAAAATCAAAAAGTAATGTCAATTACAAACTAGTCTATGTTTACGTACAATAGGTTTACCAGTCACCACAGCGGGTGAATAGCCATGAAATTTCGATCTATGCCATTGTCTGTTTCAACACACGACAATCAAAAATGAGTTTAAAATTTCAGCAAACATTAGAAAGAATACACATGGAAAGTACTCAACAGCATTAGTTATTAACCTAAACAACCATTAACATCTTCTAATGTTGCCTTCTTTATAGAAGCAATCAATTCAGGTAAACTTGAATACTGGATCACATCATCTCCAACCTTGATAACAAAAATGTTAGCTATTTGTTATCTCTTGATCTTCAATTTTCACTTCTCTATTAACACAATGTTCCAAGTAAAAATGTAAAACCATTATAAGTCTAAAAACAAGCATGTCAATATTATTGCAATAAACCTCACGTACACAGCAGGACATATAAAAAATCATAGAGTTGATATTACTGCAATAATCCTTTATTTTGGCAGGTGCATGGCAAGGCTATAAAACTGAGTGATCATAGAGTTGTATGGGATCTATCAGTATGTTCCCCTCTTATCAATTAGTGGGTGAATGGACCTGATCCAACTTGAAGTCCATCAGGAAGGTGGGTCGTTCGTTGTATGGTGGACTTTTACAATCTAATCCATTTGCTTGGTTTGGGTTTTTTAAGCCTAAACACTAGATTCTTTGCCTTCATGCACCAATGGAAATCTCTTTGGTTGTTGGGCTGTGGATATTTGC
Source organism: Camellia sinensis (assembly GCF_055761805.1). Classification (NCBI taxonomy): domain Eukaryota; kingdom Viridiplantae; phylum Streptophyta; class Magnoliopsida; order Ericales; family Theaceae; genus Camellia; species Camellia sinensis. Next base: position 226,783,455 of record NC_138961.1, on the reverse strand, counting down.
AAAGAAAACTATCAAAAAATTAAAAATCAGCAGAAAGCCCAAAAAATTTACGAACCAAAAAAGTCTAGAAAACTATTTGTTGAATTCAATTGGGAAGAGGAATTTAGGTTTTGTGGTCAATTTCTAAGCGGTCTTTGGGCAACTCTCAATACTATTTGGGTTGAGTCTAGCAAGCTTTTTGACAACCAAACTCATTACACATGACCAACAAACAGAAAGGGAAAAAATAAATTAGCCACTTGGCTCTATTACACATGACCAAGTGTTAAAGTTACAAATAATATTTCTAACTGTTTTTCCAATAGCCCATACAATATGCCAATACCAAGGATATATTTGTCTAACACTACTCAATAATAATATACACTCTCAACGCCACCATCCTCCATTTTTCAATAGATTAAATATGGAATCCCTTACTCATGCAAATACAATGATGCAAAGCCAAAAAAAATTATCTAGATACCACATTTTATAATAAGCCCTGAAAAATAAAATGTGAATGTTGATTTAGTTACCATGACTCCCTCAGCATCTTGCTCTCTGGCAAGGTTTTGAAGAAACCAGGTGGCACTTCCATTGTCGGCAACTTCAAGTTTCAGATCTAAAAGTTCAAATATCAGACTCTCATCACGCGCAGGGTCCGCAAAAACCTCCTTCAAACAAGCAATGAATTATTACAACATGAAGTCAGTCAACAATTGAGATCCAAAAAGAGTGATAATGAAACTGAAATAGACAGAGCATCATGTGACGGAAACAAATTGGACAACTATTAAAAGAAAAATGCATCAATAACCTGATGATCAGGGACTTGTCGAATGTTGCTCACATCCTACAAGTCCAACAAAAGTTCATCAGTCAATGGCCTTGTCTAGTGTTCAAATATTGATGAACCCTTAAATATGTATACATAGATATAAGAACTAACCTGAAATCGAAGAGGGAATGTGCTGGCTATTGCGCCACCAAACAAGGGGCACTCGGCATGGTAATCTTTTGCCATTTTTAGCAATGTTTAGACCCAATAGCGCACTTTTCCCAACTAGAATAAAAAAAACACCCATCAAAACCAATTACACATTTGTGCACTCAAGACATTTACGAAAGTCATACTTGTTTTGTGTTGCACAAAATCAGACAAATCGAAACGTTAATTTCTAAAATTTTGGTGAATTGAAAGTACTTACTTGTGAAGTGTAGAAAGCGGAGCAAATAGTGGGGGCAAAGAAGAAATCAAAGTTCTCAATTTTACTTTATTTTTAACTGTCAGATTTTAATTAGGAACCAACAAACATTTCAATTAGGCACAACGTCAAGTTGAGACATTGTCACGCCCTTAAAATAAACCCATTATATACATATATCATTGACATGAAATATTTAAAGAAAACAATTTATTAATTCATTCATCAGAGTATTACTAAAATATAAGCATTACATGTAACATCAAATTAAATGCCCTACGGGCTAACATCTTTCCAAGTCAACACTTGGACGCAAAAAAATATGAGTTCTAACCCAAACACAAGTGAAGCCCTTGGCTTGAATGTTTACATGTACTAACAAATAAAACAATTAACTAAAGATAGTCTTCGAAATCCAAAGCCAAATCCTTCCAAGCTAAGTCCTTGGAGGTAACTTATCACCTGAACCTGAAAATGATGTTCCCATAAAGGGTGAGCCACAACCCAGTAGAAAAATACTAAACCAAATATAAGTGTTGAATAAAGCCATAGCATTCAATAGATGGTTAACCAAGATAATCAATTATAACTTAATACCGTTTCATGACACTAATGTCTATGACATGTTTTAATTCCCATTATTATCAATATGGCTCAGAACCTGGCCAAACTTACAACAATGAACTATATATCATATTCACATTACTTTCAATATCACATTACTTCCAATGCCAACAACACATATGAGACTCAGGCTCATATCAAAACACTTCATACTTCCCGTTTGATACACATTGTAGTGCTGTATCAACAACATGTAAAAACACTTCAATATAATAAGCACACATAATAGTGATGCTAATGGAGTCCATCCCCTATCTCCTCCCAAACAAAATCCGGTTTAGAGGTCCATCCCCTATCTTCCCCTAAACCGTGGAGTACATCCCCTATCTCCTCCCAAACAATATGCATATGCAATGCTCAATCAATATATGTATTTTCTGTATTAATTCAATAGTCTGAATTTATGACTTAAACAAAGTGATTAGTTTCAATTTTCCCTAATCCACATGCAATGTCTACAACAAACACGACTATCCTCCACCGATAGCCCAAAACAGTTATTTCTAGACTGGAAATAAATATGTCAACAATTCAATAGGCGAGTGATTTAAATTATTCAACTACACCATTGAATCAATGAATTCCTCAATTCCATGAATTTAACCAAATGCCCCAATTTCCTTAAATTAATTATACAAATTAATTTATTAATACAACTAGGGTTTTCCCAAAATTACCAAAGTACTCCCAACATATCAAAATACCAAAACTTAGAACAAAACTTATAAGATGGAGTAGGAAATCCCTACCTCGAAGAAAATACCCGAATGGAGAAGACAGAGATGAAGACCGAAATTCCAAAGTGCTCCAAACCACCCAACGTTCAGATTAAATGGAAGCCCTCGACTCACTCTACCTTTTTAATAAAGGATCCGGGGTAGAAACACACTCTAAATAGATCAAACCTAAGAGAGAAGGTGAGTAGAGAGAGAGAGAAGTCGGTTCTAGGGTTTTAGAATCAAAAGGGAGATGAAAAATGATCCAGAAAGTCGGATCTCGGATTTTTATAACAGTCGCCCCACTCGAGCGTGTAAACCTCCGCTCGAGCGCCACTCACAGACTCCCGCTCGAGCGGCCAAGCTCCCGCTCGAGCGGCGAATGCACACTCCCAGAAGTTTTTGCAGACAGGTCCCCGCTCGAGCTCCCAACTCCCCGCTCGAGCGTCACTCACAACCTCCCGCTCGAGCGTCCAACACTACACAGGACATACTGGATGGGTGTAAACCCCGCTCGAGCGCCCAAACCCCCGCTCGAGCGGACAAGCCAAAATCTGGGCAACTAGACTTGGTTCCTAAGCTCAACCAACCTGCTCCAAATCTTCCAAACACAACCCAAGACTCAATATAAGGATTAAAGGATGTAAACAAGGCACATACAACAACCAACTCCACAGAACCTAAGTCCAGGTACTACAGTTAAAGAAAAAGGGAAACCGGGATCGCTATAGACATGTCAAGTGGAATTCACGTGTAAGCTTTGTGTTTTGATTAGTATAGATGTTTGTTGGTATATTTGTTAGTATCCAAGGCTGGCTCTAAGTTCTTGGGGGCCTTAGGTGAGTTGTCTTAAACTGGACCCTTTATTCATAATCACAAAAACAAAAACAAAAACCAAAAAAACCTTTGTGGGTAAAATGAAAAGTACCTACAATTTTTTTTTTCATTAACATGATTTCATTATCAACTGAATCTGAGCTCTCTTTGTTTCTTGCCACTAAAAAAATTACCAAGAACTCCCACTTAAGATTGAATTAATTTTTTTTCTTTTTTTCATATCATGAACTATACTTTCTAGGAAACATGATTCTATATAATCAACCCAAATTGAATATAAATTTAACCCATAGATATTATCTGAAATTTAATAGGAATTCAACCCAAAATCCAAACTATATAAACACACATATGTAGTGAGACCATCGAATAAAGAGAAGAACAGAGAAAAAGTAAGAGAAAAACATTGAAAAATTCTTAGCTGCCTATTTGTGGAACAAACAATAAAATCTATTTGAATCAAATACAACTGTAGATCAAAACTATTGAAGCCGAATTTATCAAAAAAAAAAAAAAAACTATTGAAGCCGAATACCTGAGAACTGAAAAATATAAAACAACCATACCTGAGAGAAACATAACCCTAGATCAGATCCAAATCATCCAAACCAAGCTCGAGCCATCGTTTATGGAAGAGATGAGAACCTAGATCGTTGATGAAAATCGAAACCCAAGCAAGAGTTTATTTAAATGGAACACAGATCCAGATCATTACTGTGTAGTGATGAAAATCTTTGAATCTTGAGTTCACACATAGTAAGTCTAGGTCAAACTCAATGAATAACAAGCCCTATAATGAAAATCAAAACCCTAATCAAATGTAAATATAATAATTTTCAATAATAAATTTGAACATATATGAAAACTAGTAAATAAATACAAGATCACTACCATGAAAGCTCTGTATCTCAAGTGAACTCAGCAACTCCAAATCACGAGCGATTGGATACCTGAATCCATGAAAAACGAAGACCTAGATCGATAAAGATTAAGGGAAATCGAAAAATCTCAAAGGGAAATCGATTAATGGCACAGTTGCACTTCCTCAAATCAGAAAATGAGATCCAAAACTCAAATAAAATCTTGTCTCCCAATTTAATTAATTTATTATAGCATAGAAATGTAGACATAAAAATTCGCAGGTCGGGCGCTAATACTAATTTGTTCCAATTTAAAAAGAGTTGGGACTTTAATATTAACAAACATCAACAACACACTTTAATTGAAACGCTAAAAAAGAGGATGTGTAAGAATTTCACCATCATTCAAAGTTCCAAAAATAGGAGTTGGTAAAAAGTTTAAAAAGCAAAAGGATTAGTGAAAGCCCAAAAAGATGAGAATTTCTCTTACAAATACCAAATTTCCAAAAAATAAAAAATCAAATATACAAAAAAATCCCAACCTTCCAAAAACCTAAATCCAACGCATCTTCCCAGATCATAAACTTATCTAAAATACCATGAAATCAAACCTGAACTTAATTAAAATAAAAATAAATAGAAAAAAAAACAAAAACAACTATCAGCTGAATTAAGAGCTAAAGAAAACAGATTGAAGACCCAGAAGCAAGAACAACCCATTTCACCAAAAACAAAAACTAAAACAAGAATCAATCAAAATGAAATCAAATCAGTGAGATTCAAATACCTTAAAGGTGAGAGCTTTGTTTCAATGATTCGAATTCCTCAGGTGTTTGTCTGGAGATGGAGAGAGCTCTTCAGAGGAATTCTTCAGATTTTCAGTATGGTAAGTGCAGTCTAAGGAAGTTGGTTTTTATAGTGACGACTATGTAACATGACACAATCCAACAAATACAAACATGATAAAAGTTTATTTTACAGTAAGAGTTCCATCATCATTTTTATTTTTTTGGTGTTTGGCTAAAAATTAAAAGGTAAAATAAAAATAACAAAAGTTTTTCATTGACACATGTTATCAAACATTTAACATGCAAGGAAAATGGTACAATAAGAATCGCAATATCAACAAGTTATTCCAACAAAAAAAATCCATAAAAAAATTTATGTCAGTAGGATAAGAATCAATCAACGAACTACTCATCAGGAAATACTACCCTCAACTACAAATCGGTCATCATCAATAAACTAGTCACCAGCACCAATTTTAGAAACTGTTTTGACATTTTCTATAAGGAAAATGTGATAGAGTGACAAAGATAATGAGATTCAATCAAAAACTAGAGAGAAAGGTCCAAATCTCATAGAGCAATTTAGAGAATACATGAAATTCGATCGGAGAGATTGAGAGAGTATATTTGATATTACCATACTAGCAGATCAGAGAGATAGAGAGAGCAGATCTGATCGGATAGAGAACATATCTGAGAATAAGATCTACATCTTTACATCGTTGAGCTTGCTTCTACTCATTGTTGCTAACGATCCAGATCCAACGCTGCTCGTTTATCCTGTATGTGATCAGAGACATTAATACGACACTCATAACCCTAGATAAATCGATTTGGAAAGAGAAAATACAAAACATAAGAAAAGAAACTAGAAATCAACTATAAATCGTTAGTTTCAGCCATGAAAGTTTACAGATCTTATGTGAATGTAGCAAATCCATATCAGAAAACTCTAACCTTGAGCCCTAGATCGACTTAGATAAGAGGGATTCGAACGATATTACAGAGATACACTCAAATCAAGTACAGAACAAGAATTTCCAGATCATACAACCAAAGAATCCATGGAGATCGAAGATCCAAGGCCCTGATTTCTCTCTTTGCCCCTCTCTCTCTCTCTCTCTCTCTCACAAAAGTCACGTGTCTGTTCTCTTCTTTTGATCAGAAACCTGCCTTTTCAATCCCAAATAAACGTTATTTCACAACTTTCTATTAACAGTGCACAAAACGAGATAAAATAATTAAATTGGCTGAGAAGGTAAAAAATCATAAAAAATTTCACAACGTTTTTAAAAAACGCCAGGAAAAAAAATGTGGTAATAGCCTATTTTTCTTGTAGTGTCTGAAGACGCTTATGAGACATGCAGTTAACAAGCACGATGAGCACATTTCAGCAGCCAATGAAAAGTCCATTCAAAGCCCTCCGGCACTGGACCATTTCTACACGTTGTACAGCAAGTTTAAGCAGCACGCGAATAGCGCTAAATCAATGGGGTAAGTATATATACTACAGGAAAAAGCACATTTGGTGACTAAATTTCTCGACTAAAAAAAATTTGGTCGTTGAAAGTATAGTGTTTGACGACTAAAAAAGTATTAGTAGCCAAAAGTAAAGATTTTTGACAACTAAAAAAATTTAGTAGCCAAAAGTATAGTAATTGGCGACTAAAAATCTGTTTGGTCGCCGATATATGGCTTTTACCGACTAAAAAAATTTTAGTAGTAAAAAGTTTGGCCCTTTGGCGACTAAAAAAAATTAGTAGCCAAAAGTGAGGCATTCGGCGACTAAATTGATGTTTGGTCGCCAAAAGTGAGACTTTTACCGACTAAAAAAATTTTGGTAACCAAAAGTTAGGCCCTTTGGCAACTAAAAAAAATTTAGTAGCCAAAAATGAGGCCTTTACCGACTAAAAAATTTTTAGTAACTAAAAGTGAGGGTTTTTGGCGACTAAAAATAATTTAGTAGCCAAAAGTGAGACATTCGGCGACTAAAAAGAAGTTTAGTCGCCAAAAGTAGTAATTTTAGCACAGGAATTTTATTTTTAACGACTAAAAAATTATTAGTAGCCAAAAGCATAGAATTGGCAACTAAAATTATGTTTAGTTGCCAAAAGTGGCCTCTTTTTTTTTCTAATAAATAATTTATTTTTACATAAATTATGTTCAATAAAAAATAATTATCTTTATATATATACTTTTATATTAATACGGGTCTATGTACTATATAAATAATATATGTTGCATATATAATCATATGGTGTTATGGAGGCGTAGTTGAAAGAGGGTGTTGTATAAGGTTTATAGTGTGGGAGATTGATGTGGTTCAAATCTCCACAAGAGCATAGTGTAATTTTTTTTTTTTTCACGAAATCACTTTTGGCGACTAAAAGGTTTGGTCTCCGATTCCTTGAGTATTGGCCACAAAAACATTGGTCGGTAAATGTATAATTTCAAAAAAATATAATTGACTATTGGCTACCAATAATTTAGTAGCCAAACATTGGCCCTTTGCCGACCAACTAAAATTTTGTAGCTAAAAGGTAGGTTTTGCCGACTAAATAAAATAGTAGCCAAATGTTTCACTTTCAGCGACCAAACACGTGTTTAGTCGCTAAAGCATTCGCCAACAAGGTTTAGGCGACTAAGTTGGCGACAAAAAATTTTAGTCGCTAATTGGTTTTGGCGACTAATATTTTGGTTGGCGAAACTGTTATTTCTTGTAGTGATAATATTATCTATTATACTTTATTTTCATTCGTTTAGTGATTTATTATTTTTTATTAAATAATTATTATTATTTTTTTTTACAGGAATTATGCAATCTTTCTTTATTGGGCTCCCTTATTTTTCAATTGGAAAGATAGGGTAAGGTGGTTCAATATTGTAGAAAAATTCTCAAAGCAGAATTTTCAATATTTTAAAGCCACCTTAATATTTGATGGAAATAAGGTAGCACAACCAAAGAAAGTAGGGCAAAAGAGAAAGAGGAAGCCCGAATTGAATAAAGGATATTCCATGCCTAAAATGGCAGGTTGGGATGCTAAGGTAGAAGTGTTAGATAAGAAAGACCCTGTTAGACATCTTTTTGAGCATGGGATATGTCAGAGCTACCGTGAATCGGGAGGTATCTATTGGATTTGCAGAAATGTTTTGCACCATTATGGTGAACATGTAAGACCATAGTATTTTATATTTTAGTTTTTATTTATATATTAATTTTTATTATTTAGGTAGGTTGTTAATTTCTTTTAATAGATTTTTTGAAATAATTCTTTTAATAGGTTAAATCAAGTGAAAAGGACGCCGATCAAATGGCCATGGAGGATTTTCTACGGTTATTCCCAGAAGCTATACCATGTATATTGGATAGGCTAATACAAGCCTTTCCTCCCTCAAATTCAAATTTTCAGTGAGTGTTACTAATGTTGTATGTGCATAAATACACTATTGATTTTTATTTTCATTTATTTAAAATTATTATTATTGTTATTTTGTTTTGTAGGAAAGATTTGGCAACTTACCTGAAAGAGGCATTTACAGTAGTTTGAAGCAATGTAAGTTTCAAAGCTTTGTTTCGAGTAATATATTTATTTTTATGTGTTTTTGTTAATAAGTGCATTTGTTAAGAATTTATTTATTAACTTATTACCCTACTATTATAAAGATTGAGAGAAGTCAAAGTGTCATAGCATCTCTTAGTGAAAATAACATGACATGAAAGTAAGTAATGATCATTAAACAGGTTATCTGTATCAACTTCATGTTATATAAGTTTGACCCGTTTAATATTTATGTTATCGGGTTATGTTATTTGTTTTTATTTGTATTAAAAAATAATAAATCCTAACCAGCTAATTTCATATACGATTCAAATCATGATATTGTGTTGTGGCGAAAATTTTCACCATTATGTGGTAAGTAGATGGCCATATTTTGTAGCTAAAGGTAAGCTCAATGATAAGTAGTGAGATATTATATGCTACGTGAAATTATTTTCAATTTTAAGTGAACAACAAAGTCTTTTTATTTTTATTTTTTTAATTATTAAAGGTGGGAAGCAGTTTTATTTTAATATCTAAGAAAATTTCATTTTTTATTTGATTTTAATCATTACCAATTAATAATTAATTTTTTTTCATATTCACGTCTACCGGTTAAAAATGATTTTTTTTAAAATTATAATATACAAAATTTATTTTTTTCTAGATAAAAAAAATGTCCGTTATAATTGTTTTCAAAAATCTCATTTTATATATGAAAAAAATAATATTTTAATTATTCATAAAAGTACTATACAATTAATCCTTCTTTAAACGGTAGTACTACATGCACCAATTAGTGTACTAACTAGTTATAAATATTAATATCATAATTAATATTGGTACACTAGTTAGTACACTAATTGGTACATATAGCATTATTTTTCTTTAAAACTGGGGGTTAAAACTGGGGTTATAGTTGTCCCATTAGTAAACTAATTGTAAATATTTAAAAGTACCGCTTGGTTGCCATTTATGATTAACTATTTTCTATAAAAGCATAGTAAAAGTTAGTAGTTAATGCATTCTTAATAAGTGTCTTTAGGACAGTTATTAACGAAATCCATTTTTTATTTGTATCGGTACTTGTTAAAGTTTTTCGCTTTTGAGATTGTTCAAATACTTCTTAGTATAATGTTGATTTGTTTTGTCATTAGGTTTTGTCCTTGGTGAGAGGTGCATTGGACAGGGTGGCCTTGAGAGTCAGGATTTTGGTGATGATCACAACTTCATGATATATTTTCCTTAGCTATTTTTTATTTTGGGTTTCTCATGTTGAACAAGTTACATATTTGGATTTTTTCTTACAAATGTTATTGACTCTCTCACCGTTTTTGATTAAATACTTGCAAGTGATATGCAATATTTAGAAATTGTTCTTCATGATAGGCAAAAATTGATTATGTTGTCCTTCTAAGGAAAAATTTAGACTTCAACACATTTATGATATTAGTGCCATTCTTATACTCCACAGGATGATCTTTCATTTATATTTGAATATTACCACTCTAAAATATTTATATAAGTAAAATAAATTTTCTTTTTTTGTGTAATCATTTTTTGTTTTTTTCTCAGCTACTTTTCAGTAGAGTATTATGTTAGCACAATAAAAACTGTACTTTCTGTGGGAGTATATATGTGGTATTTATTTATTGTCTTAAATTTTTTAATGTAGTGTTTTTATGGTAACTTATTTATCTATAAAGTACCGTTCTTCTATCATGATTTTTTTTAATAATATTTCACTAATCGTCAAAGTTATAAAATATAAATTTATGTAAAATTAAAAAAATTACATTTATCTTATCTTAATTTATTTCTCTCAAATTAATTCTCGCTTGCCAATTTATTTTCACATTAAATAATTTTTTTATGTCAAGAATATAATATAAAATAGCACTGTTGTAATGAGTGCTTTTTACTGCATTATATTGTTTTAATATTATATCTAAATTGTATAATGTTAGAGTTGCTCGTATAAAGTTAAATACATTGCTCATAAAGTCTAAAATCCAAGAACATTTACCCTCAATTTCAAGTCCACTGTTATAACAATTGTTAGAGCTTGAAAACCCAGCGTGTTTGAATCAAAAAAAGAAAACCCAGCATGTTATATCTACATTTTGAACACAGAGTAATTCCCCACATTTAAGGTGACCTCCTCCCACAGCCCAACAGCATCGCCCAACCCAATTACACTTGGACTACATGCAGCTACAGTCCAATATCCAGCTCTCATCTCATCCTTCAATTGCTTCTTTTCCCATCCACAATATCGGTCATTCTATTTGAACCTAAAAAAATCTCGGTGTGCTTAACTCAAATTTAAAAATTTTAATTTTTATTATATTTTAATATAATTTTACTAATATAAACAACATATTAAATTTTAAGATAATATATATATATATATATATATATATATATTCATGGCACACCCTAATTAATTATACGTATTCTATCTATTCAAATATCTGTATCTTCTTCTTTTAACTTTAATTATTTTCTCATTTTCTTCTTTTTCACTCGAAAATTTCAATCTGTCCCATCAAAACTCACCATTATTATAAATATTATTATATAGATATTTTATTTGTCTTTTTGATGATCGTCATGTTGTGGATTCAGACTGAAAATACGTAAATAATAAAAAAAAATGGCATTTTGAGCAATTGCAACAAAATTGCTCCCTTCGGGAAGTGTAAAGATAAATAAATAAAACATATTTCAAACACCAAAAAAAAAAAAAAAAACTTAGATGATGCATAGATATTGGATGGCAAAATGCCAATATAAGGAGCAAATCTATCCCAAATTCACTTTTTCGAGGAAAACTGATCAAGAAAGAGGGCTAACGAACACACACACACATAACCAAATTCACTATGGATGACGGTGGATGGTGGACCACGATGGACGATGGTCGGTCAATGCGAACATGAAATTCAAGCTTCAAACTCGAAGCTTCAAACTCGATGAATGCGAAGGCGAAGGCGAAGTTCATCCTCACCTTCTCCTTCCACATCCTCCTTCGCCGTTCTCCTTTCTATGTATGTAAGTGAACAAAAAAAAAGTTTTTTAAAAGGATTTTCAAAAGTAATTTTTAGATTTTTTAATTTGTTTTATTTGGATGTACTTTCAAAGGATAATTTGGGAGAAAAAAAGGTATATTGAGAATAAATTGTAATTCTAAATAATTTACTAAGGTGTACTGAAAAATTAGTCTCACTTAATCATTTTTTTGGATATAAATAGAGTTCTCCCCCACAATACCCATCAAAGAATGTGAACTCCCCAACCCTAACCACATCCCTCTTCACCATCTCAATAGCACACCTCACACTCTCTTTGGTCCCATAGTACAACCCTTTCATCACTTACTCAAACACCCCACTCCTCTCAACCGCATCACCGTTGCTGTCTTTAGGATTCACTAAAAACAACCCTTCCTTAGAAAATGTTTTTTGATAATTTTATTGTGAAAAACAATAAACATAAGCAATTTTGGATAGGACAAAGAAAACCCTTACAAAAAAGGAAAAATTACTCATAAATCCCATTTGGGGAAGGAAAAAGATCTAGACGCCCTTTTCCCCCCCACTCCCTTGACCCCCCCTCTCTCTGATTAGTCAGATTTTTATTTATTTATTTATTTATTTATTTTTCCTTCTCCTCCAATCACCAGCCGCCACGTGTGTGTGGAAGTGGTAGGGTGGTGATTGGAGGGGGTCTCTATCAAAGCCCTTTGGGGAAATGTTAGTCCATTTAGTCCTACATGTTTTTTTTATAAACCAATTAGTCCTTTTTTATTTATAGTATGAATTATTAATTTGATTTAGTAATATTAGAGTTTACTTGTTTGCCCTTATTTGAGATTTGGTTTTTATTTTTTTTAGGATTTGGATGTATGTGGATAAGGTATGATTACATTTCCATTTTTTTAAGGACTTGGTGGAGTGATTGTGGGGATTGTTGATGTTACTTATTTGATATTACATTATTGATGTTATCCTCCCATTGGCCCCTAACAATACTAACATTGCAAGAGATCCAAACAATCATAACAATATTAAATAAAAACAATGCGTCGGTTACATTATATACATGCACAACATCACATTTGCAATCACTGGTTACCCTCACACCTGAAAAAATAATAACATTACACAAGACCCAACCAATCATACAAACATTAACTAAAATACCATGCGTCGGTCACATTACGTACATGCACAACATCACATTTAGTGTCATTGGTAAGCCCCAAAACCGCGATGTTAAAACATTACCTAAAACCCTAGATTACACACCATTTAAACAACATCCTATTTCGAGTATCGACCTTGATGTCGTATTGTTCCACAAACAACCAAAGTAACATTGAAGACACCCATACCTGTTGCCATCGGACCAATACACGATCAATGTTGCCGCCGACGAATTGATGTGAAATCGCTGATGTTACGTCGACAATGTTAATTGCACTCTTAGATGTCCCAATGCCCATGCCACTTCACCTTTATAAATTTGCTAGAATGAGTTTTTGGATTTTCTAGGATTTTGAAGGGGTTCTATAATGTTATTTGGTGAACAAAGAATGCTAGGTGCAACGTTGCCAAATTTAGCGTCCAGCTCACACAAAATGAGGATCAACACTGCAATGTCTACAAGGAAACGTTGAGGTTCCAATTTTTGAGCTTCCGTTTTGTTCGCAATGGAGGGAAAAGGAAAAATTTGCTATAGTATGCTTTTGGGCGTTTTGGTAACTACAACATCACCTAAACACCCAATTTACCCCTCCAAACAGTCAACCCACGCGTTACATTCATGGGCTTAAGTGTAAATGACATTGACTTGGGACCTTTCAATGTACAAAATACATTGCAGAATTATATGGTTTAAATTATCTAAACTTTGGGGATTTATTGGTGTTTTCCCCTACAAATAATTAGATTTTTTTGATTACTACATATATTTTCCATTTGCGATTGTCAACATTATGTCAAAAAACCATGGCATTGAAATTGTTAGAAACAATAGGGGAGAATATAATTTCAATAATGCTGTAGTAATAAATTTTGGAAACTATTTGATAGGTTAGGAAAAATATATCAATATATAGGTTAGGCAAAATTAGAGAAAATTTCAAACCTAGTAATCTGATTGTTTTCAAATACTGATACTACTAATTCATTTGAGGTCACCTAGCTTAGTTAGGATGTCCTTTGAGGACAAATTATACTAAAATTTTGTAAATAATAAATACAAGTAATGCTACTGAAATTGTTGTATGCTTGATCATGGGTTTTTTCTGTGCTGAACATCCTAAAGCGAAGAATTACTTTTTAAAATATTTTTTCAACAAAACAGGAACATTTTTAAGCTCCATCAATATTTATCAACTTTAATGATAAACAAGTAATAGTTTTTGAGATTATTTAATTAGAAATGCAACTAATCTTGTTTCCTAAATGTGGCCAATGGGTATAATTAATGTCGCTATAAGGGCAGAGTTTCGATTTTAAATCAAATCAGAATATATCAACATGTCTTTATTACCATTGTACAAATTATTTTGAACCATCTTCTTAGCGATGAAATAAGTATATATACAATTGCAAATAGTACTAAAATATGAGAACCTGTAATCATTTTTTTTTCGAATTGTGGATACTGCCAATTATAACTATTATTGTGCAAGTTTTATTTTTGTTTTTTTAATTTTTTATTTATAAGTAATTATCAATATATAATATCATCATTAGATAATGATTAAAAAAAACATAATCCATATCATGAATATTTTGAATGGTTCCAATAGACTTCATCACTTCAAACACATCACTTTAAACAAATTACATGAGTGGGAATGAGGTTTCTTTAATTAAGATTTCACAAATGTTTATATGATTTTGAAGTATTTTGAAGTATGTGTGATTTTTTGATTTGTGAAGTTAATCTTTAAATGTTAGATTTAATAGATAAATCATGTTCTATTGATGACGGGTTATCATTCTCTAAAGTTTGATGGAAACTTGGTGAACCCTAATTCAACGGGTCAACTTTCCAAGTACACAGCCGATAGTTGAGGTGCAGCGTACAAAGATTTCCATGATACAAATCATAAACATATTTTCAAAAAAAAAGAATAATAATAATTTCATAAAATTCATGATACTAAAAAGGGCAATAGATAATTGTCAAATCATTACAGGTTGGTCTGAGACAAAAAAAAAACTATTCTTAAAAAATTTTCAAAGCTATCATTCACCGATAGTTTAAAACAAATATTTTTATTCAACAGATAATTTTTAATAAAAGATAAAATCTCATCAGTTTCAAATAGAAGCAATATTACATATCCAACTCCGCCATCCTTATCAACATCCATATTCATTCCATTCTTACAAAACCCAACATCGATTTCCATTTCCTTTTTCAAACCCAACATCCATAATTTTAGGCACTGTTTTGAAATCTGGACCGGTGAGCGAACCGGAAAAGAAATCGGGTGGATGGGTCACCGGTTCAACCACTGGGTCGAAGCACTTGAACCATGATGTAATAATTACGTCATAAATATATTAAATATATATATGTATAAATTAAAAATATATGTATAAAAATGAAAAAAAATTATTAAATTCAAAATAATAATTACTATGTTTGGTTGAATTCAGTTTTTTTGAAAACTGAGTTTTTTGTTTTTTGTTTTTCGTGTTTTTTTGTTTTTAGTGAATAGTTTTTAAATTTTATGTAATTTTTTTTTTACTTTTTTAGATACAACTTACTTAGATGAATCTAAATAATAAAATATTTGTGAAAAAATATTTTAAAAAACTAATAAATACACAAAAATATGAAAAATGTACTGAATTTTCATTTTTTTTGTATTTTTTGGTATTTAGTGTATTTTTTAAATATTTTTTCATAAATATTATACTTTTTAAGTGTATTTATGTTAGGTGCGTTTAAAAATTAAAAAAATTGCTTAATATATTTTAAAAATTCATTGAAAATATTAAAATACGAAAAAAATAAAAAAGTAGAATTTTTTGAATACTGTTTTCTGAAAACTGAAACTAAAAGAATTTTCAAATATCAGTCACAAAGAAACAAGTTACTTAGTTGAGCAAAAATTCAATTCATCTTATATATATATATACATGCCAATAGTAAGCAAAATTAAACATGCACATACATATAGACAACAATCACAATCAAATTTAAATCACAATCCGGAAACCAAAGCAAAATTAAATATGCACATACATACATATTATCTTATTATATATATATATATCAAAAGACTAAAGCGTCAAGTTCATGTCAAGTATAAAATAAAAAAAAAAGGAGAGAGAGAGAGAGTACACAATTCAGAATCGCAAAATAGCAAAAAAAGAACATTTTCATTTCCAAGATTGAGTTCAAATGGCCACCAAGTTCATTTTCCATTGAAATTTAGTGAAGCTAAATTACCTCAAAACGAAAATCTAAAGAAACCCAAAAACAATAAGCTGAAAAAACCTCATTCCAATCAACCAACAAAGGGAAACTTTTGAAAAACAAATCCAAAGCAATCAACAACAATAGAGAAAATAGTTGCAGAAGAAAAAGAATACCTAAAATGCAGAGAGAGAGAGAGAGAGAGAGAGATTGAGAGATTGAGAAGAAGTGAGAGTTTGAGTTCGGCGACACCCTAGAGAAGAAAGAGAGAATAACTGAAACCCTTGTGTTAGTCCTAAGATTGGGGATTTTTTGAGGGTTATATATATATTCAACAGAACCTGCGAGTTCTCAAAACCCATCCCGTGTCTCCGGGTTCATTGGTTGAACCGGCGGTCCATCCGATTCTTCCATTTTACCTCGATTTTGCTCCTAGTCCGGGTTTAATGGGTTTTCTGGACCGGAAGAAGGCCTGGTTCCCGGTTCAACCGGTTCGACCAGCCGGGCCGATCTGGGTTTGTAAACATTGATTTTAGGTCAAAACCCTTTACTCTTTAAAAAACAATTTCAAGTAAAGAAATTCACCATTTTAACATATCTTAATCATAAACACAACCCCACAACCTTTCTCAAGAACTCATTTGAAAATCTCTCTTTTGTATTTCAATTTCAAACCCTAGGTTTAACCTAAAATCTCCAAATCAGTAGATTCTTTTGAATAGCAAATAACTAAGGTAAAAATCATATCAAAGGTTGAAGAAATCCCTACCTCAAAGTTAGAAGACAAGAGAGAGCAAGGGTTGAAGTTTAACGAACCGAAAACGAACTCTTCTCCGATTAAAACGAAGCTCTAGGTGAGCTCTACCTTTTTCTCCAAGGACTAGGGTGAAGAACTCAATGGATTGAGAGTATTTGGGACTAGAAATGAAGTACTAGAGAGAGTGTGTGAAGATCTAGGGTTTTTGAAATATTTAGAGAGAAAGAGAGGGAGGAATGAAAAAGTGGTCCAAAAAGTCACTTTTCCAAACTGATATATGCACAGACCGCTTGAACAACTAAAACACCATTCGAACGACAGACACAATAAATGACATCGCTCGAACAACCAAATTAACCGCTCGAGCGCACAACGACCCCTTTCTAAACGTTTTGCAGATTGAAATAGACCGCTTGAGCGCAAGAAATACTCTTCGAGCGAAGAACACCATACTCGTAGAAGTTTTGCAAACTTGCAAAAATACTGGGAGATCTCAAAGATCGCTCGAGCAAACAAGCAAAAATCTAGGCAATAACTTTTTTGAAAAATTAACTCCTAACCTGTTCCAAATGAAACAACAATACCCAAACAACCAAACTCAATTAGGAATAAGATAAATAAGGACATGAACAACCATTCAAGACAAGGGATCCCAAATCCAAAATAATAAATGGGTTGGGGCTAAATCGGAATCATTATACCAGTCCATAGAGGGGCGGTCAACTGACTGGACGACCGAGCGATTGATTGGCTGGAGGAAAATTATCTTAGTTTTCTGCTCTGCTTTAAGGACATTTGGAAGGACGTCTGGGCGGATGACAAATGGAGCAAATTCGACCTAATTCAGTTTCAGGTTGCTCCGACTGTCAGACTAGTAGTATACTCAACGACAGTGGCAGTTATCCTTAATGATTAGGACTTGATCGAATGTCTAGAGGACATCCAGGAAGATGTCCACCAAGAGAAAATAAGTCACTTAGGATATCCAGGTGGATGTCCACTGTGCAGAGAATTTAACATATCAAAACAGACGCTAAGAAAAGAAGAAATATTTTTTCATTAGATGACCCATCATTCAACAGCTAAAATTCACATGGACATCAGAGATTCTCTGAGTATTGATTTATATAATCTCTTAGCCCATCATTATCTCATCTCCTCAACGTGAAGAAAAGAATGGGCATTGCCAGATTAGACAGAGCATCCACCTCTGTTATATACAGAGCTCTGTGAGTAGCAGTAGAGTAAAAGAAAACAACAAAGACAACGTGCTAAACATATTCTTCATCTTTTATCAATCACATGCTCTCCATTTCTTTGATTTTTTAAAGAGTTCTCAACTGAGCTTTCATTTTCCTTTAGAAATTATACACTGAGCTTTAGCTTTAAGCATATACTCCTTTGAAAGGATTTGCAAAAAAATTCTGAGCTTCAATATTGTGTATCTATCTTTGAGAGATTATTGTTTAGCTTTCTTTGAAAGAAAAAATCTTCATTTCAATCTTGTAAGAGTGTAGTACACTCCGTGTTCTTAATTTCTTGAGAGTGATTGTGAATCACCTAAGGTTTGCAAGGTTCAAGACTTGAATAGTATGTGTATATCTGTAGAGGATTGCTCCATTTGTGAAGAGGTTGCTACCACCCCTGTGAAGTTAGAAGAATAGTGGAAATCTCAAGTGAAGCTTGAGGAGTGGATGTAGGCTTGGTTGAAGCTGAACCACTATAAATTTGTTTGCCTCATCTTTCCGAATCTCTTTACTTATCTGATATAGGTATCTAATATCTCAATTTTCATTTACTGTGATAGCTAAATCCATTGCTAATTTATCTACATCATAATCTGTTATTCATTTTTCTTAAGCTTCAAATTATCTAATATACGCAATGTGATTAGCTACATCACCGTTAAGTTCATCTTTGTGCTTGATCATTAATTGTTATTCATCTATCTATCACCAGTTAATATTTTTCTATCAGTTATTTGTATTGGGTAATTGTTAATTTTAATTTATAGAAATCCAATTCACCCATCTCTTAGATTGCCTTTTGGGTAACATATCAGCATAGTGAATTGATGATGAAATATCAAGGTGTTACAAAAATGCTATGGATTGGCGCGAGTCTCAAACCAAACAAAACTGTGGATTATGTGGGCAACATGGTCATAATCGGAGGAGATGTCCAAATAGTAAGTAGTGGATCACATAACTAATAATTATCCAAATTGATTGTATCATGTATTGTATTTCAATATTAAATGAAATGTTATCAATCTTAAGTTATGTTATATGTCATATCATATTTCTTAATATAAAAATGTGTTATAACATTTATATTTTTATGAGTAAAAGTAAATGATAAACATTACAATTGACATAGTTATAGTTTTATATAGATAGTTGATTTAGAAAATTGTCACATTTTCAAATTAACTTTATCTTTTGTAAGACTAATAATGCATGCAGCATTAGTGACTACCTATTAACATATGTATTAACTTGTCCAATTAACCAGCAATGCATTAGCGTTTGAATTTGTACAATACCACGATGTGGTTCTTCAATAAAAATCTTATGTTGTGCATTTATTATCTTTTAGGGTAAATTACACTGACCTCCTCTGAAATTTAAAAACAAATACATTAAGCCTCATATTTTTCATATAATTATGTTAATTTCCCTTTTAGTAAAGTTAAATGAACCGAAACTAATACAGATATTGTGTAGGCACAAAATAAATAACCTAAAATATACAATTTTGTTTAAAAATGATGACTGTGGGAGCCGAATAAGTAGAAGAGTCGGAAGATGCGTACTCCAGAAATTAGATACTATCTGGCTTCGTATTGCGTGACTAGGACGCCGAATACGTTAGGAAAGCCGAATAGACGGAGGTCAGTGGCTCCGAATGAATAAAAAGGGAATGGGATAAAAGTAGGCTCAGGTCCCGAGGCCCAAAAAGCAAGTATAAATACAAGAATCATAGATTTAGAAAGGTAGGTAAGAATCACTTCACAAAACTTAGTAAACAAGATATCCCGAGTGTCTGAACTAACTTGTCCGTCGGAGTGCTAATTCCGGCACCCCCGACCGGAGTGTTTGTATCTTTTCAGGTGACTAGCTGAGGATCACTAGAGTCTCCTAGGATCCGAAGAGTATTTCCAAACCACTTCTCCACAACTGGTGCCGCCTGTGGGAATACTCAAATACATCCATGGTAGGCGTGACTGAAGATCCTCCGCTAGCCACTGACGAGACTGCACAGAGAGTTGACCTCATTCCAACAAACTCGCCTGGACCAAAAACCATCGCAGCAAGACTTGCCTCGGACCTCTGCTCATCTTCAAACCCAACGTAAAAGACAATACAAGTGACCATGGCACAAGCTAGGCAAACCAAACAGAGGTTGGACAACATCATCGCTGAGAACGAACGCCTTCGTCGCGATCTAGCCTCGGAAATAGCAAAATCCAAACAAACGATGCGCTAGGCTTCTAAGCGACCCCTGAGGGCAGATGATCGACGATCCCGGGCCCGACAGCAAGAAATTGACGGCCGCTATGCCTCAACAGATCATCTTGAGGAGTTGGCAAAGAACGAACGTCTCCACCAATGCGTCCGGAAGAGTGTGGTCGAAACACCTGCCCGTCCGGAGGATGCATCTCTGCTTGACACCGTCCACATGATATACAGCCTGCCAGCGGCCCCGGCCGATTCAACCACATCCAGGCCCCGAACAGCAATTCACGCCAGCAAAGCGGCCCCGAGAAACGCCAAGTATCACCTTTGACGATTCTGATTTGATCGGTGTAACACTCCCTCACATCGATCCGTTAGTTGTTGAGCTGCGCATAAACCGGTTCACCGTCGAACGCGTTCTTATCGACCAGGGCAGTACCTCGGAGGTTATGTATTACAAAACCTTCACCAAACTCGGATTCAACGAGTCAGACCTGACTCCGTCTCCTTATCCACTATTCGGCTTCAATGCCACTCTAGAGTACCCATTGGGAAAGATTAGCTTACCCGTTCGAACAGGTTCTAGAACGGTGGACGTGGAATTCTTGGTCGTCAGGCTGCCATCGCCGTACAATCTCATCATGGGGCGATCGTGGTTGCATACCTTGCAGGCCGTCCCAAGCACCTATCATCAACTGCTACGTTTCCCAACAGAACACGGCATTGAGCAAATCTGCAGATCCCAGAAATCGACACAAGCATGTTATCTCCTTGCCGCCAGAACGCCAAAGGAACTACAAGTAAACTCTATTGAGGTGCCGAATCGGGAGATCCTGGACGATGTTGGGTGGTATCCAAATGAGAAGGCCACGGAAGATTTGGACTGAGTTGACATTGATGGCAGCCTAGAAAAGTTCTTCATGATTGGCGCCTCCCTGAATCAGGCCAACAGGCAGCATCTGATCTCTTTCTTGCTCAACAACCTTGACGTCTTTGCGTGGACTCCGTACGAAATGCCGGGAATAGATCCGTCAATTTCACAGCACCCTTTGAATGTCGATCCGAAATGTAAGCCGATCATTCAGAAAGGTCGATGGTCAGCCGCGGAGCACACTACCACGCGTTGTTAAGGAGGTAGACAAACTGCTTGACACTGGGGCAATTAGAGAAGTCACTTACCCTACGTGGCTCTCCAATACAGTGGTGGTGAAGAAGAAAAATGGGACTTGACGAGTGTGCTTTGACTTCACGGATCTGAACAAAGCTTGCCCCAAAGACTGTTTTCCTCTACCTAGAATCGACCAGCTCGTCGATGCGACGGCACGTCATCAACGCATGAGCTTCCTCGATGCTTACAGAGGCTACCATAAAATCGCCATGCATCTAGATGACCAGGACAAAACTGCCTTCCTCACCCTAAGAGGAACCTATTGCTACAAAGTTATGCCCTTTGGGCTGAAGAATGCAGGGGCAACCTACCAAAGGTCACCGCCATGTTCAAAGAGCAACTCGGCCACACTATGGAAGTATACATCGACGATATGGTGGTCAAGTCCAAAGAAGAACAGAGTCATATAGTCGATCTAGAAAAGACATTTAGCATCTTACGCAAATACAGAATGACACTGAACGCTTCTAAGTGTGCATTCGGAATCGGCTCTGGCAAATTCCTGGGTTACATCGTCAATCACCGAGGACTCGAAGCCAACCCGAGGCAAGTCACAGTAATCTTGGAACTCGACTCCCCCCGTTCAGTAAAAGAAGTCCAAAAGTTGATGGGGATGGCCGCTGCACTAAACAGGTTCATCAGCCGGTCTACAGATCGCTGCCGACAATTCTTTCAAACATTACGGTAGGGTAAGGCTTTTGAATGGTCCGCCGAATGCGAATCAGCCTTCAACAGACTCAAGACCTACCTCCACTCAGTACCTCTCTGGACAACACCCGCCGCTGGTGACCCACTCATCCTATATCTGGCAGTTTTCGATAGGGCCGTCAGCGCCGTACTGTTAAAAGAGGAGGAGGAGGAGCAACGGCCAGTGTATTATGTGAGCAAGGAAATGGTTGACGCCGAAACACGCTACCTTCCGCTGGAAAAACTCATCTCAGCCCTAGTCATGGTGGCAAGAAAACTGATGCATTACTTCCAGGGACATAGCATTGGGGTGTAACAGATTATCCCCTCCGATCAGTACTACGGAGTGCAGAAGCATCAGGACGTGTTTCAAAATGGGCTCTTGAACTCGACCAATACGACATTCAATTTTTACCTAAAACTGCAATCAAGAGGCAGGTGTTGGCCGACTTTGTTGCCGAATTCACCGGCGAGCTTACCAACCTCAAACCTGATGAAGTTCGACCAAAGGCTGAAGTTCTACCAAAGCCGAACTGGAGAATTTATGTCGGGGATATTTGGCAATTGTACTGCGATGGATTATCTAACCAAAGGGGCAGTGGCGCCGGAGTTGTAATCATGTCTCCAGACGGCGCAGTAATTGAGCAGGCCATCATGCTTGGCTTCGAAGCATCAAATAACGAAGCTGAATACGAAGCCCTTCTAGCCGGTCTGCGGAATGCGCACCTTCTCAGCGCTCGGCGTCTGCTTGTGTTTTGTGATTCAAAATTGGTAATTAATCAGCTAAAGGGGGAATACGCGGCAAGAAACGACCGTATGGTGGCCTACATGAAAACGGCCAATTCCTTGCTGGCAAAATTTGACCATCACGAACTGAACCAAATAACACGTGACCAGAACACACACGTGGATGCCTTGGCGTGCCTAGCCTCCGCCATCAATTCTGAGATCAAGCGGACCATCGAAGTAGGTTTCGTCCCGAAGCCGAGCATTGGCCCTCCGAAAGAAATCCATGTCAACGTCATGGAATCCGCACCAAGCTGGATGGACCCCATTGTTGCATTCTTCTCTTCTGAACAACTCCTAGAGGACAAAAAAGAAGCACACAAGCTGCGAAATAAAGCCCTGCGATACTATCTGGATCCGCACGGAGGGCTTTACAAAAAGTCCTTCTCTGGTCTATATTTGGAATGCGTGCACCCTGACAAAGTGGAGGAGCTTCTGACAAAGATACATGAGGGCAGTTGTGGTGCCCATTCTGGCAGACGTTCCCTGGCCCATTGAGCTATAACGCAGGGATACTATTGGCCGACAATGAGAGCTGACGCGGAGAGTTATGTAAAAAAATGCGAACAGTGCCAAAAGTTCTCCCCATTAACCCATATGCCTGCCGAAGAGTTGAACTCTATCACCATCCCCTGGCCGTTTGCTCAATGGGGACTTGATATAGTAGGACCATTGCCCAAGGCCCCAGGGAACAAGCGATTCTTAATCGTCGCGATAGACGACTTCACAAAATGGGTCGAAGCGGAGGCTTTAACACTATACGAGATGCCGACATTAAACGTTTTGTATGGAGAAACATCATAACACGATTCGGCATTCCAAGAGCTCTCATCTCAGACAATGGCACCCAGTTCGATTGTGGCGTATATCGAGAGTTATGTAGCAAATATGGCATTCGGCCTTACTTCTTGACACCGGCCTACCCCCAAAGCAATGGTCAAGCCGAAGCCTCTAACAAATCCATCTTGGACGGCTTCAAAAAGAGACTGGAAAAAGATAAAGGCAAATGGGTCGAAGAATTGTCGAGTATATTGCGGGCTTATCGCACTACGCCCAGGAGAGCCACTGGAGAAACGCCGTTTGCTCTATGCTTCGGAACCCAGGCAATCTTACCCCTGGAAATCAGCCTCCCAACTCTGAAATCGCAAGTTTTTGATACGGGTTAAAACGACATGATGCTTGCCCTGGATCTGATTCTGATCAAGGAACGAAGGGACCGCGCCCTAGCATCCATGGCACGGTATCAGCAGCAGCTTGCCAAGTCGTATAATCAGCGAGTTCAGTTGCGTGGATACACGCCAGGAGAGCTTGTCCTGAAGAAGGTACTTCCAGCTGACCGGAGACCGATCGATGGAAAGTTGGGTCCAAACTGGGACGGCCCCTATCAGATAGAATCCATCGCAGGAACAGGGGCATATCGGCTCTCAGACATGTCAGGAAGAAGCCTGCCACGGCCTTGGAATTCAACACATTTACGTAAATTCTATCATTTTCCCGACTTGTGGGTTGATACTTGTACATGTTCCACCTTTTCAATACAAAGTTTCTCGCTTTCTCAAGCCTGTTCCCAAGCCTTGACTAATTAGGGCCGATTAAGCCTATTAAGACTCCAAATTCGGAGCGCCCTTCGTGGATATCACGATTGGCCCAAATAAAGCCTCCGGATTCGGAGCCCCTTTCGGTGCATGACACCTTAGGGCCAATTAAGCCTCCGAATTCGGAGCGCCCTTCGTGGATATCATGATTGGCCCAAATAAAGCCTCCGGATTCGGAGCCCCTTTTGGTGCATGACACCTTAGGGCCGATTAAGCCTATTAAGGCCGATTAAGCCTATTAAGGCCGAATAAGACTCCGAATTCAGAGCGCCCTTCGTGGATATCACGATTGGCCCAAATAAAGCCTCCGGATTCGGAGCCCCTTTTGGTGCATGACACCTTAGGGCCGATTAAGCCTATTAAGGCCGAATAAGACTCCGAATTCAGAGAGCCCTTCGTGGATATCACGATTGGCCCAAATAAAGCTTTCGGATTCGGAGCCCCTTTTGGTGCATGACACCTTAAGGCCGATTAAGCCTATTAAGGCCGAATAAGACTCCGAATTCGGAGCGCCTTCGTGGATATCACGATTGGCCCAAATAAAGCCTCCGGATTCGGAGCCCCTTTCGGTGCATGACACCTTAGGGCCGATTATGACTCCGGATTCAAAGCGCCATTTGTGGATATCACGATTGGCCAAAATAAAGCCTTCAGATTCGGAGCCCCTTTTGGTGCATGACACCTTAGGGCCGATTAAGCCTATTAAGGCTGATTAAGACTCCGAATTCGGAGCGCCTTTCGTGGATATCACGATTGGCCAAAATAGCCTTCGGATTCGGAGCCCCTGTCGGTGCATAACACCTTAGGTCCGATTAAGGCTCCGAATCCAGATTGGCCTTTTTTGAGATGCATTCGCACCACTTCATTGGCCGAATAAATATTCACTAAGAATCGTTCTCAATTCAAGCCGGTCAATATATGTTTAAACATATACGCCACGCAACACAAAACTTGCCAGAAAGTTGAAACAATACGATTAATTAAACACATAACATTTTAAGACCAAATACAAACGTTAAAAATAAAAGAAATTCTATTTATTCGGCGCGAAGTCTTTTCATTCGGCACCCTCATCATCGCTCTTCTCAATTTCAAAATCGGAATAAGGAAAGTAGTGGCGATGATACAGGGGCGAGGCCGAATCAATGCCCACGGCTTCGAGAGCTTTCTCGATTTAAAAGGCCTTGATCCAGCCGTGCTTGAATCCACGATTTTCACATCGGCAGACCACCTTGGCAAGGTCCTGTTTGGTCTTCTCTATCCCGACCTTCAGGCCATCCTGAAACCCCTTTTCATAATTCGAGGTCCGTTGGGTCACTTTCTCCGCAACAACCAATTTAGATTGACCGGCCGCCACCGACACGCTCGTTTGAACATTCTTCAACTCTCGAAGCTCACGCTCAGCCTTTTCCACGCGAATCTCCAGACTGTGATTCCTTTCGTTCTTTTTCTCGCTCTCACGTCGCGCTTCCCACAGACGTATGCCGACTTCGTAAACAGTATATAGCCCTTTTACGGCCCCATGTATGCCGTCTCGAAATACTTCGAAATCTCGACGTTCGACCATCGATTGTTGGACTTCCGGCGGGAATATCTGTCGAGCGAACTCGACTGCCACATCTAGGTCTTTAATGATATAATCCCCCTTCGTCATTGGTCTATCCCTCACAAAAACCACAAAACTCAACAGTCGTGGCGTCGCATCAGGCTCAATTTTCGATCGCGAGCGTGGAGAATTTCCCCGTTGTTGCCTGTCCTTTCGGGGCGATCTGCTTCGATGACGTTCTTCTTCCCGATCCTTGGACGTTCTTCTTCCTATGCACGTAGGCTCGCTACTACGACTCATTGCGGCGTCTGATTCAGTCAATCTTCGTCCCTCCCAAGTTGTCTGAATGGAAATAAGTAGGGCCTTTGGCGTGCACCCGCTCCATTTATCCTTCAATGTTTGCAGCTCTCCCGAGGCAACGTCAGTAATCCCAAACGTCAACAGTCAGATGACAATTGTCCAGCCCACGAGCTGGGCCAGCTCGCGCCCTGGCTAAGGTAAGGGCAGATTTACGAATCTGGTTGGCTATGTTTTCAAGCGCAAGCGCCGATCAATGTGTGCCTCAGCCAGCCCACGAGTTACGCCCATTCGGCTTCCCGAGCTCACGCCCTGGCTAAGGCAAGGGCAAATTTACGAATCTGGTCGGCCATGTTTTCAAGCGCAAGCGCCAATCAATGTGTGCCTCAGCCAGCCCACGAGTCACGCCCATTCGACTTCCCAAGCTCGCGCCCTGGCTAAGGCAAGGGCAGATTTACTTTATTAATCTGGTCGGCCATGTTTTCAAGTGCAAACGCTGATCAATGTGTGCCTCTGCCAGCCCACGAGTTAAGCCCATCCGGCTTCCCAAGCTCGCGCATTGGCTAAGGCAAGGGCAGATCTGATCGGCCAAATACCTAAGCTAAGCAATCGATTTAACCATAACCGAAAGAAATAACATTCATCAACAACATTTTCCTTAGCCAGTTGAGCACAACTCATGAAATTTCATATACTCAAGTTACCAAACAAAAAGCTACAAGCCCGCATAAAAATGCCTAGCAAAAAACAAACACTATGACTATAGCAAAAGATGAAAAATACTAAATTAAAAATCGTAAAAATACATTCAACATCCTAAAAACTGTTAGTCGGCCGGATCAGCCATCGAAATCAGACTCCAATGGCTCAACATCCATTTGCTCATATGGTATTTGGCATAATCAATGAAGCGTTAGCAATAGCAAGGGCTTTGTGCCAGCCATGTTTGAATCCCCGATTTTCAAACTTGGGGACTTGGTCCACGTACTCAGCAAGTCCAGCATTTTTCCCGGCCTCGAATACTTTGGAAGACTCCAAATCGGCTGATTCCTTTGCCGCCTTCATTTCAGCCAACTCAGCCTCCGGTTTGGAGATCGCCTTCTGGGCTAACTTGAGGGCATCTTCGCTCGCGTCCGCCTTTTTCTCGGCATCCGACCTCGATCCGCGCAATGAGCCTTCTCCATTTCGGCATCGGCCCTTGAGGCTTCCTTGCTCGCCCTCAAAGCTTCGACCTCGGCCCTTCTCCTCTGGCCTTCAACTTCCTCACGTAAATGACCAATCTGTTTGACGGCGTCGCGATGGCGACGGCCCATATCGGCTATCCATCCGACGGTCTGTAAAACAAGAATTTAAAACCATAACTTCAACAGTATTTGGATTAAGTGAAGCTAAGTTCGAATATGTACCAAAAGTGCCGATTGGGCGACTAGTGCTGTCGCATTCAGATCTGTTTTCACCCAGAAAGCCTCATTGTCAGACGGCAACGACACGGACGTAGCTAAGCTGAATGCGACTTCTGGATCTTTAAGCGCCGAAGCATCAGAAGAAATCGGCATGTTTTTTTATCATCGGCTGAATGACAAAAGGAACGATCACGTCCGATCCCTCTAATCGAGGACGTTTGCCACCATGTTCTTCTACGCCGGCTTCAAACTCGGCAGGGCGTTTCTCTGCCTCAACTTCCTGGCCGGCCTGCACGATCAAAGTAGATTCGGCATCCCGATTTTCCGCCGTCTCCACCTCAATAATGCGCAAGGACTCTGATTCGCTAGCAGGCAGGGAGAATTGAGATTCGGTGGCGGGTGGTACTTCAGACGGAAGGGCCTCCGCTCTTCGCCGTGCGGCCAACCTTTTCGCATTCGCCTTCCTATCAAATTTTCTTAGGCTTAACTCGGCTATGTCTTCGGGGTTTGCGGCAGAAATATCCTTTAAGTTGTGAAAAATGCCGTCAAGCGAAAGATCCCCTCGGCCCGAGGCGGATGCGGGATCGGCCGAATTCAATATCGCGTCAGACTCGGTTTCGGACTGATCTGATTCGGTAACATTAGCTACACCCCGCTCAAAATCCGACCCTTCAAAACCAACCTGCCTCAAGTTTTTGAAGTCGGACAAAATAAGAGCGATGAGAGAATCTTCACCCTCTGGAACCGGGATATTTTCTGCCGCCGAGAAGGTCGTATATGTCGGCTCGTAACGAAGCAGAATGTGGGCCGCCCTGCCTTGTTTCTGAAGACTTCGACGGCCGAAATATTTGAGCGCGACTTCGATATCTGAAAGAACGGCGCCGTCAGTTGAAGACAGAACTTTCTTCAAATTTCTCCCTGCATAAACCAAGCCGCAACATTTCAAAGAAGAGGCTTTACAACAAAAACGAACAAAAGCAATCAGCCACCTGGCTCGCCCCCCCGTCTAGGAATAGGGTCGACGTGATCCTTCCCTTCGCCAAATTCCCAGTTACCCTGGACAACGACCATAACATCATCAACTCGTTTTCCAGAACTGGAAAGCATAGTAATCAGTTGATGGTCGATATCCTTGGCCCTAAGGAAGAAATGCCGTGCCGACCAGAAGACTTAGCCAAGGCATAACAATGTCGGATGGCTGGAATGCCAAGGTTAATTCTTAGGCGATGGTTGAGCGCTATAACCCCCATTATGATTCTAAAGAAATTCACATTAGGTTGGGAAGGGATTAAACCCCAATGGTGAAGCACAGCCCTAAGAAACGGGTGAAGGGGGAAACAGACTCCACCCTCTGTAATTGACATAAGAGGAAAGACAATCGTGGTTTCGTCCTCCCTCTCCATATCAAGAGTGTCGTCTGCCACAAGCGACAGACGAACATCATTAGGAATGGAGAAATGGCGTTTAAAGCCAGCAATACGATCTGACGAGAGGAGGTCTTTTAAATGTTTCGACATACCCTACAGTCTATGAGAATATGCCAAGGAAGGAATAAACCAGAAAGAGTCCTCGAAACAAGGGAGGAGAGAACTTACAAAGGACGAAGAGGATATTAGAGAAGAGAGTTTCAGGGATGATCTAAAAAGCAATCCAGCGATGAGCATCATAAAATACATACTTGAAAGGACGTCGAAATTTTAAATCGCAATAAATAGACACGTACAAGGGGGCGGGAAGTCGACATGACAACCGAAAGGGGTGCACTTAGATATCCACATGAGGATGAGGCCAATCGCCAAATTTTGGCTCCGACTTTTAGGAATTCAAAACCAAGCACTCCAGCCAATTGTCGTCGGTGAAGTGCTTGGGGGGCAATTATGGGAGCCGAATAAGTAGAAGAGTCGGAAGATGCGTACTCCAGAAATTAGATACTATCCGGCTTCATATTGCGTGACTAGGATGCCGAATACGTTAGGAAAGTTGAATAGACGGAGGTCAGTGGCTCCGAATGAATAAAAGGGGAATGGGATAAAAGTAGGCTCAGGCCTCGAGGCCCAAAAAGCAAGTATAAATACAAGAACCATAGATTTAGAAAGGTAGGTAAGAATCACTTCACAAAACTTAGTAAACAAGCTATCCCGAGTGTCTGAACTAACTTGTCCGTCGGAGTGCTAATTCCGGCACCCCCTACCGGTGTGTTTGTATCTTTTCAGGTGACTACCTGAGGATCACTAGCGTCTCCTAAGATCCGAAGAGTATTTCCAAACCACTTCTCCACAATGACAATATTATTTTTTTCATCCATTTAACTAAAAAATTTGTAATGACTCAGAATTTGTTATTTATTTATAAAAATCATTACATAATTTAATTGAATGGTTATTGCACCACGTTGTTAGTGATTATTATTATTTTTTATATATTAAAAGATCATTTGTAAATGGGTTTATGATAATTGAAATACAGTTTTTAATTTGTTACATAAGTTCGAAATGAAATTTGTGTCTCTCAAGTTGAAGACTTTTTGTAAAATTTAAAAAAAAAAATAGTTGTATAGCTCAAACACTTATGAAAATTTTATGAAATGTTTATGCATTAGTATTTATTTTCTAAAAATTTACGAATTGAACAGTGTTTAGTTTAATTTATAATAGGATTTTTGTGTTGAGATTTGATGTTAAAATCATGACTTGAGGTAAAACTTATTGGGTTTAGTTTTGTATATATTTGGGGCATGTTTGGTTCATGGGTGAAAATTTAATTCAAGTCATAATTTAGAATCAATTTAATTTGGGTTCATGTAACATATGTTTAACTGTTTGGTCCTTTTTAATTATGTGAATGGAAGGTACTACCTCAAAAGATGTTATTATTTATTATATTGAATTAAAATAAATGTTTGAAATATAAATTTATGGTGTGTTTTATTAAACGAAAATATATTTTGTGATAAAAAAAATTATATTATTTTATGTTACAAATTATTAAAGTGTTGTTAAAATGATTTTAATTGATGTATATATATATATATATATATGTATAAATAGATCAATATTTGAATATAAAATAATAATAAAAACAGAGAGACCCCCCACGTAGGGCTGCCCCCTACCCTTAAGAAAAAGAAAAGAAAGGATAAAGGAAATGGGGTAAGGGGTAGGGGCAGCCCCACATGGGTTGCCTTTCAAAGTGGTAGGGTCGACCTCAACCAGTTGAGGTCGACCCTTCCACTTTGAAAGTCAGCAAGCTAGAAAAGCTCTTCAAGCAGGCGCAGGGAATGAACACAATCCCGGATATAGAGGATGGCTACACTGATGCAGCAGTGACCTTGCCAGACAAATTCAAGATGCCGCATATAGACCGGTTTGACGGTTCGGGGGATCTTATGGTCCACTTGCGGCTCTTCTCAGATATTTTGCAGCCTATGTGCCTATCTAGACTTCAGAAAGTCTTACTCTTTGGCCGAACCTTGTCGGGTATAGCGGCTGTTTGGTACACCAAGCCAGAAGACTCTATGAAATGGAGTTAGGACGAGATGGTCGAGGCCTTTGTAGCACAGTACTCTTACAACACCCAAATTGAGGTCACAACTCGTGATCTCGAAGCAACTCATCAGGAGCCGAAGGAGGGCTTCTTAGACTTCGTAACAAGGTGGAAGACTAAGGCATCAATGATGACAACCCAGCCATCCGAGAAGGACCAAATCAGAATGATAGTTCACAACCTGTAGGGGAAATTACTACAGAAGATGATTGTCTTGCCCTTATTCACATTCGCTGATCTCCACAAGATAGGAGTTCACATTGAGGATGAGATGAGACAGTGTTTGATAAGTGACGAGAAGGAACAACCCAAGAGGCCTTTCACACGCTGTTCTAATGCGACCACGAGTGGTAGCATAGCTGCAAGGCCTTCAAATGTTGGCATGGTCCCCACTGCACCTAAGATTGCCAACCCCTTTGCCGGTATATCCAACATAACCTCCTAAACCTCAAGCCATCAGGCCCAGGGCTAAAGGGTCTTCACCCCACTCTACATGACTTTGTCCAAAGCCTTAGGGGTCCTAATAAAAAAAGGGCATCTTAACCGTTAGAACAATACCCACTGCCCGATCGTCTCCCCCCGAAACACAACTCAGCCAAATATTGTGCTTTTCACCAATAACATGGTCATGATACTGATCAATACTTTAGATTGCGTCATGAGATTCAAGATCTCATTAATAATAAGGCGATAGTACCCCCTCAAAAACGCAACGTCACTACAAATCATCTCCCACCACATAATCAAGTCCCTCCACCCCAGAATATAAACCTCATCCATACATTGGCTGTCTCTTACGACCCCAGCATATATATCACCCCTGTCCACCTACCTAAATTGGCGTTGTTCATCCTGAAGAGCACAAATTTGTGTATGATGAACGCGTCCACATCCCAACCCAAGTCTGTGGTGGTGACCATGGTAGATGAAGGCAGGATATCTATCACGAGCCAAACCCGCCCCTGTAGGTTTAGCACCATAACCGGCCAGTAATCCGTGGATTACCAAAGGCCTCAGAACAGATTAGCAAATAATGAGGGGTTGCGGAAGCAATAATACAAAATAGACAAGGTCCAATGAGCTGTGATAACGTACATGGGACAGAACATTTCAAAACTTACTTATGGATATATAAACATGCCAGTCCAGATACACAATATTTATAAAATATTTACAGGAGTGAACTTCCCAAGATCTGACTTTACAAACAGTTACAGAGACTAGCATGAAAAAAAAAAAAAAAACAGCCATGGCATTAAACTTCGATCGGAACCTCCTCGGGAGGCACAACGGCTGGCTGACAAAAACAGTACAAAAAGCCGTCAACTCTGGCCCTGGTCAAGTGCCGGCTCACCTACATACATAATATAAACTGTAAGCGAGAGCCCAGTGAATAATAACAGAGTAAAGGGGTTATATGAATGATGTCCAGCATAATCAGACTTCAAACAGAAACAGATTCATATATATTTTCATATTCAGATTTTGCATAAGATCATACGTGGTACACCCATTAGCTATCAGATTAGATTGGTCCAGGGACCCACATATATATTAGGTACCAACGACCACAAAGGTCCATATATTGCGCGCAAGTAGCCATGGTATTGTTACCCCCAGGCAAGGGCCACGTGCAGATTAGCCGCGGTATTGTTACCCCCGAGCGAGGGCCACATGCAGATTGGCCGCGGTATTGTTATCCCCGGGCAAGGGCCACATGAACTAAGGGTGCCACAAATACTTTTCAGAATATTGGACATTCATTCATAATTCGTAAGATAGCATTTCAGAAAGTAGATCATACCATACCAGTCAGAAAATACTTAAGTTAAACATAACTTTATAGAGTTATTACTCATAGTGGGCTTGGAGACAGACAGACAGAGCAGATCGATCAGATAGGACGTGGCACGTGACTTACACGACACATAACAGATACACACTTGAAACACACGTTCTAATTGTACCAAACTTATTTCGTTAGCTCTTAGTGTGTTTCTAATATCTTATCCTCACTATAGAGTCTTAAACATGGCCTAGGAATGCCTAGGATGGAATGAGGATGCAAAGATACACTTTAAAACACTTTTCAAAATTTTCATAAAATAGGGGTCTTGCTTGAGCGTGGCTTTCTACGCTCGAGCGGACATGCAGACAAAGGAGCTCCGCTCGAGCCTGACTTCCATCGCTCGAGTAGACTGTAAGCTACAGTAAAAATACTGGATGCACAAAAATCATGCTTGACAGGCGCTCGATCCACGCTCGAGCGTGAGACACAAGTCCTCGCTCGAGCGTGAACTCTCTTGCTCGAGCGGACTGTAAACACATGCAAAGTACTGGATACACGCATTTCACGCTCGAGCGTCACTTTCCTTGCTTGAGCGGACTGCATGGCCACAAGGCGTACGCTCGAGCATAGAGTTCCTCGCTCGAGTATGAGTCCAAAATCTGGAATTTCTAGATTCGAACCTCAAGCTCAAAAACAACTTTAAATGTATCAAATTCGATCCTTTTGGGCTAATTTTCTAGAAAACACTTGTAAACTCATAATATGACATGTTTCAAAGATTAATTTGAGAAATCAAAGCCCAAAGGTAGTTTAATTAAACACAAATTCATTTAAAACTTCAAGAACATGATCAAACATAACATGCATGTGTTCTAATGAGTTCAAAGCTTCTAATACATGCTCCAATGAGCCAATTCCCTAAAAAACAAGATGATTTCATGATCTAAAATCAAGATATGGACATGCATGTAACAAATTTCATGAAAATAACCTCAAAATGCTAGAACATGTACATGCATGCATTATTTAAGCTTCACTTCAACAATCTAAACCAAAACTTCACTTTAAAACTCTAACCTTCCAAGGACCATGCAAGAACTAACTTAACTCACAATTAAGAAGACAAATTCCATACCTAGGTTCCTCAATTACAAGAATGAGAGCTCAATTATGCAATCAACCTTCAATTTCTTCAAGTCTCCAAGTCAAGTTTGATGAATTCAAGCCTATCCTCCTACTCTCTCTCTCTCAATCGGTTTGCCTCTCAAAATGGTTGAGCAAGAGGTATGTCTAAGTGTATTCAAGCCTCAAGGTGTTGGAGAAAGTGGCCCACTAAGCATGGCAATTTGGTGAATAAGTCCAACTCTTGTAAATTAGCATTATTTAATCCAATTTAAACATACCAAATCACATTTCAATTAAATATACCATAAAATTACATAAATTCTAGTCAACACATAACACTAATCATTTTTAGATTCGGCCGCCGATAAG
The DNA here is from genome assembly GCF_055761805.1 of Camellia sinensis. NCBI lineage: Eukaryota > Viridiplantae > Streptophyta > Magnoliopsida > Ericales > Theaceae > Camellia > Camellia sinensis. The sequence goes on along the minus strand of NC_138961.1, from coordinate 226,748,935 downwards.
GCCTTCAATTTGCAATTTAAAGTTAAAGACATGAACAGATTATTTTATGGCAAACAAATAAAAACACATAAATAATGCAATACACATGCAAACAAATCCCAAATCCTTCCTAAATTACTATTAAGCATAATTAATCATGAATTAACGTTAATCGGAGGTCGGGGTCATTACAATATCCTTGGTGGAGAATGAGAGTGGCAGTTTAGTGCTTGAGGGCTCCATGGACTTATCTGAGAATGAGTATAACCCATGCTGCTACATTGTGCTGAGCAATCAGGCCAAACCAGAGGTTGAGTTACCAACGGGAATGGAGGTTAGTGTGGTTCGGGAGGATGGCCCAAGCTAGGGATTAGATGATCTAGTTGACCTGGAGGAAGATATCAACGATTTGCAGTTCTTCGATGAGCAAGATTCGGGGGATATGCACATTGACAGGTTCAATCTGAATAGGTCAACAGACAACTCTAGATAGCTCAGTGATGAACCTGCTGTGCGTGAGGTACTTAAACCAAAGTTGGAAGAACAAGAAGCAGAAACTACTACGAAGGCCGGAATGGCCAAGGACAAAGGAAAATCGTCGGAGAGCACTGGTATGAAGAATTTAGCTTAGGAATTGGGCATTGTTAGTGCTGCTGATACAGAACAAGAAGCTACACTGAAGCGGTTTGAACAAGAAAGGGACGAGAACAGACAGAAAGCCGGAATAACCCAACACCCTGCGATGGATGATTATGTTGTGGAAATGATCATAATGGAACCAAACAATTGCTTGTCAGTTGTTGAAGGAATATGGTGGGAAGATGATGATCTACATCTTGCTCACACTAATGAGGATTGGAGTCAAGACCTGCTAGACAATACCTGGTACTCTGAGGAGGTAGACCATATGACTAGGAGTGGGAGGTACTTCAAGCCCCCACACTTGGACCAATCTGAGGCATCCAAAAAGGACAAAGAAACTGAGAAATAAAAAGGAAGACTGTTAAAAGAAGAGGTTGTGCTGAAGCAGTTGAAGAAAATCCAAGCTGATATATCCATCTGGGGTTTGCTCATGGCTTTGCGAGTACACAGGCAAGCTGTATTGTCAACAATAGATAAAGCCAAATTGTCTATCGACACAACTCCATAGCAACTAGTGGGACTTGTCTTCCCGAGAGGCACTTCACCTACTTTGACCTTCTTGGATAAGGAATTACCGCCCGAAGGCTCTGTGCATAACAAACCGTTATACATCTCAGTTGAGTGTAGAGATAAGTGGGTGCCAGTTGTATTGGTTGGCACTGGGTCTGCAATCAATGTTTTTCCGTCTCGTACAGTTTATGCTATTGGCTTGAAGCTAGCGGATTTTGTACCTACGGCCTAGGTGATCCGAGCTTACGACAATACAAGCAGAGAAGTGATGGAAACGATACAAGTCAGAGTTCAAGTTGGCTCGGCTCAACAGGATATTGAGTTTCATGTCTTGGATGTTCGGCCACTTTCAACTTACTACTTGGGCGACCCTAGCTACACCAAGTGAAAGTTGTTTCTTCTACTTTTCACCAGATGTTGAAGTACCCTCATGGAAAATGGGTGGCTATTGTGTTCGAGAATTCATGCATTCATCCTCCGCCAGAGGTCACTACACCTGTATTAGGATGTGTTCCTTTCTGGATTTACCTTGGCTGAGGCCCAGGTAGTGCATAATATTCTAGCTGTTGATGAGGGCTTGTATGTCAGCGCACAACCTGTATACCTTATGAATAAGCTACAATATGTGCTCGAGATGGGATTAGGAAGGAGCGGCCGAAAGGGTGTCACCGCATTGGCCGAAGCACCGCATAACCCACATGCCTTTAGGCTTGGCTACTTGCCTACTGAAGAGGACTGGGTTCGAAAAGGGAAGGAAATGGCAGGAAGAGCCAAAACTAAACAAACTGGGAAGCACTATGAACTTGTGCATAGGCCAATTCAAGGAACTCTGAACAGCCGCTTTGTCCGAGAGGGGGAAGACTTCCCATTTTGTGGCTTTCCTGAGCCATGGTTGAATTCGAAGAAGCAGCACGTTCCGAGCTTTGAGATTTTCTTCGACGTATAGCTGCCAGAAAGTGAAGCCACAGAGGAAAGGGTTGAATCTACTACTAAAGTTGCAAAGAGCACAAAAAATGATTCCGACAGCAGCAAGTTCGAGGTAGGAGTAGCACTGGCATGTCTTCTTTCGAATCCTCAAATTAACTCGAAGAGCTTAGGGGATGACCTGACTGTTTCCATGATTGGAGACCAATCGGGTGTGAACCCTTCTAGCGGAATCCTGGATGTATCTAATACACCCTTTCTCATTTGGCCGCTAGAGGAGGGCTTCTTGTCTACTAGTTCTGAGTCAGGCAATGAGCTAGAATTTGATTCCATAGAGTCTGCAGAATCGGAATCAGATTCTAGTTCTTCTGAGTCTGAGTCCGGTATTCCTGGGATTGATAACCCAGAAGCCGAGGTGTTATCCAGGTCATCTTTTTCTTTTTCTTTTGAGTCAGTTGTAACCAAGGAATTGGATGGGCTGGGCCTGTTGAACGAGAATGTTGCGGCAGATTTTGAGTACTTCTCTGTGCCTCTTGTGTATTGCATTGATTATGATTTTCAAAATTTTGATAAAAACGATGAGGAATGAATTCCTCTGGTTTTGAAACATTTGATTGATTGAGAGGATGAGAGGTTTGTAAAACCCCTTGTTGATGAAATCATTGCAATTAATGTAGGTACTGAGAAGGATCCGCGTCTGGTCCAGATCGAGTCCACGTTGTCTTCGGAAGAGCGCGAGCGCTTAGTCACTTTATTAAAAGATTTCAAAGATGTTTTCACGTGGTCCTACGAAAATGTGCCTGGAATCGATCCTACAAATTGTACAGCGTGGGATCCCTCTCGACCTCGAGGCCCGACCCGTCAAACAGAAGTTGTGGAGAATATGCCCAGCTTGGGCTTTGAAAATTAATGAAGAGGTCACCAAGCAGATCGATACAAGGTTTTTGCTAGTATTTGAGTATTTGACTTAGTTGGCCAACATTGTTCCAGTGTCGAAGAAAAATGGCAGAATTCGGGTGTGTGTGGATTTCAGAGATCTGAACAAAGCCAGTCCGAATGACGACTTTCCTCTATCGCACATTAATGAATTGGTGGACTTCACCACAGGCCATGCACTGCTCTCCTTCATAGATGGATTTTCTGGGTATAACCAGATTTTGATGGCACCCAAGGATAGAGAGAAGACCGCCTTCACCACGCCGTGGGGAACCTACTACTACAGGGTTATGTCGTTTGGGCTGAAGAATGCTGGGGCTACCTATCAACGGGCTGCAACCACAATTTTTCATGATATGATCCACAAAAAGGTTGAGGTGTATGTGGACGACATGATTGTCAAGTCCAAGGAAAGAGAGGGCCACTACACCGCCTTAGAGAAATTCTTTCAACGGATCAGAGAGTACAGATTGAGGTTGAATCCATAGAAGTGTACCTTTGACGTAACAGCAGAGAAAATGTTGGGGTTCTTGATCACACAGAGGGGCATCGAGGTTGATCCTTCCAAAATCAAGGCCATACTAGAAATGCCACCACCAAGGATTGAAAATGAGGTGCAAGGATTTATGGGTAAAGTGCAATTCAAAAGATGGTTTATTGCAAAATTAACCTTGACTTGTGAACCACTATTTGGTCTCCTGAAGAAAGGAAATAAATTCCAATGGGATGACCAATGCCAATTCGCTTTCGAGCAAATCAAGCAGTATCTACAGAATCTGCCTGTGTTGTCGCCGTTGGAGCCGGGAAAGCCGTTGATTTTGTATCTTTCAGTCACAAACACAACAATAGGGTGCAGGCATCCATAAAAATCTGAGAATAGGGTGGAAAAGCCATCTATTACCTGAGTAAGAAGATGCTAGACTATGAGACCCGTTACACCTCTTTGGAGAAGGCTTGCTTAACTTTGGTATGGGCTACCAGGAAGTTAAGGCACTATCTATTAACTCACTCTGTAATTTTGGTTTTGAGATTAGATCCCATCAAATATCTCTTTGAGAAACCAGCACTTACGAGTAGGTTACCTTGCTGGTTGATTCTCCTCTCCAAATTCGATTTGAAATATGCCATTCATAAATCTGTTAAGGAGAGAGCGGTAGCTGAGTTCTTGGTAGATCACCCAGTGGAAGGGGATGAAGAGGTAGAATACCTATTCCTAGATAAAGCTATTCTGTAAGTCGAGGAAGAAACCTGGACAATGTACTTTGACGGAGCGTCAAGTCAATATGGTTATGGGATAGGGGTATTGTTGATAGCACCTGACAATTCCCATATACCTTTAGCCTTCAAACTCTGATTCAAGTTATGGAACAATAAAGCAAAATATGAGGCTGTAGACACCCCATTTTTGACCGACCCTAAGACTCAGACGTCACCGATTGAGCGCTTGGTGATGTTGCATAATGTGCTCGTTCAGAAGTTTTAGAGTCGCGGCCGTGAGCCCTGCCTCCGGACTTCCGAACCCTCTTCTGTGCCTTGTCTCGGTTTGCGAACCAGGCTCAGTTTTCTCTGTTTCTTTTCCTGAGGGGAAGGAGAGGTCCCGTAGACCATCTCTCAGTGGCCGTGGGCTACATTTTGTGGCCGCAGGCCATTTTGCCCATTTCGGAGTCCGGTTTCCGGTTTTCGGAGCCGTCAGGCCGTGTGCCTCGGTTCGGGACCGCTTAACCATCTCCTATTGCTCTATTTTTTGGAATACTTCCTATTTGCTCCCTTTTGAGGGACACTGGGGTCTGAGAAACCCACTTCGTGGCCGAATGCCACTTTCGGTGCTTAACAGCCCATTTTCGGGACCCCAAACTGCGCGTTCTGGTCCCCGAGCATTCGTTTTGCAACGGTTTTCGTTCATTTTTGGCAGGTACCTCTGTTTTATCACCGGGAAGGTCACTGAAGGGTGGGAGGCCAGCAATTGTTGCAGCAACCAGTTATACATCCTCCGACGCCCTCCGGCGCCCGCTTTTCGCACTTCTAAGCTAATGTTGAACACCTTAGGCCCATTTTCTCGAACTTTGAACCACATATTTGTGATGTACACACATGAGAGGACCCTAAAAGTTCATGGCCGGCCATTAATTATACTTGACCCTTTTGACCCCTAGCTGGCCGGCTAGGGGGGGTGGCTGGCCGGCCACCTGCAGCAAAAGTAAGGGGCCGGCCTGCTTCCTCTCAACTTGCACTTTACAGCTGTGCAGCTGTTTCCCCCAGAAAATATCCCAATCCGGGGGATATTTTGTGGGGGAAAGCTTACCTCCTTTTTGCCCCACCTTTACACCCTCTTTTTGTCCATATAACCAGCTGGTTGCATCACATTTGGGGGTTGGAAAATTTGTTCCTCAAGCCTCAAGATCCATATCTCCCTCCATCCTTCTCATTTTCCTAAAAAACCTTAAGTCCTACATCTTATTTTCTTCATCACCACAAAGCTCTACCACCACCACTTCATTTCCAGCAACAAGGAGGGCTTCTCAAAGGCTAAAGGAGCTGCAAATTGGTCCAAGAAGCAACAAAAGACTTGTCTCCAAGGGTGAGTTACCATTTTCTCTTTTTTGAGCTTTTCTTTGCAATATTTCTTAGCCTCTCCTTCTTATACATTCAAGCTCCGGCCCTAACTGAAAGTGGCCCTCTTTTGAGCTCATTTTCACTTTTCGTTAAGGGCTCAACCCTGTTTGAGCCCTCCATGATGCACTTGCTTCATTGATCCTCTTATATGTCATAATCTTGCATGCTATTTTTGGCCCATGAGTAATCTGTTTTTGAGCATGATGTAATCTGTGAATATACTTATTTTGGGCCCTTCTTCAACATTGTTGAAGGGCCCCTCACCATTTGATGCCTCCATGTTATACTTCCCTTTATATCCCTTATTTGGCCCCATTTTTGCATAAATTGGTAGCCCCCTTTGCATTTGTTTTTGGCCATTTTACAGTTCTGGAAATAGTCTTATTTTGGCCTATACTCCATGTTTCATTAACATTTTTTTTTCTGTTTGGTGATTATTTTGTATACTTCATGTTATAGCACCTTTTGAGCCTCAATCTTGGGCCTTTTTTTAGCATGTTTGTATATTGATTCGAGGCTTGCCATATACTGTAAACATTCATATTTTTGGTCCCTCTTCAATGTTGTAGAAGGAAATCTTTCAGTTTGGATTTTGCTTATATCACTTGCTTCATTACCCCTCTCTTGGCCCCTATTCTTGCATGCCATTTTTGCCATACCTATGCTTGCTGTTTAGCCATGTTTATAACTGTGAAAGTGCCTTTTTTGGGACTGCCTAGCTTCTGTCATTGCATTACATGTCCATATTGTGCATGTTTGGCATAGCTATAGGCCATTTCGGGTGCCTAAATTCACATTTCGGGACAATTCCATGCTTTTGGTGTCATTTCGCCTCATTTCGGGACTGTTTTCCCTCATATTTTAGTGCTGAAATTCTATTAGAATGATTGCTTTCCATTTCTATGTCATTGCATCGCATTTTGCCATCGCCTCGGTTTGCGTGCCCGTGTGCACGCATTTCGAGGCACTTCATTTTCAACCATCGGCATCCTATGTGAGTGTGGCTGAGGCTCTCTCATGTTGGTATAAGCCCATATCATGCTTTCATATCATTGCATCGCATTTTTCCATCGCCTCGGTTTGCGTGCCCGTGTGCACGCATTTCGAGGCACTTCATTTTCAACCATCGGCATCCTATGTGAGTGTGGCTGAGGCTCTCTCATGTTGGTATAAGCCCATATCATGCTTTCATATCATTGCATCGCATTCTGTCATCGCCTCGATTTGCGTGCCAGTGTGCCCGCATTTCGAGGCACTCTATTTTTATCCGCCGGCATCGTATGTGAGTGTGGCTGAGGCTCTCTCATGTTGGTATAAGCCCATATCATGCTTTCATGTCATTGCATCGCATTCTGCCATTGCCTCGGTTTGCGTGCCCGTGTGCACGTATTTCGAGGCACTCCTTTTTTATCCGCCGGCATCCTATGTGAGTGTGGCTGAGGCCCTATCATGTTGGTATAAGCCCATATCACATTTTCATGTCATTTGCATTGCATATGCCATTGCCTCGGTTTGCGTGCTCGTGTGCACGCATTTCGAGGCATCTCATTTTCACAGCATAGTGTATACTAGGTTGTATCTTAGATCGCATTCATGCATTTCCTCGGTTTGTGTGCCCGTGTGCACGCATTTCGAGGCATCTCATTTTCACAGCATTGTGTATGTTAGGATTGTATCTTAGTTGCATTTCACGCATGTCATGCATATTGCATCGTGTTCGGAATAGGAGTTAGCTCGGACACGGGAAACGAGGTACATTTCGTACTCCGAGTGACGGAATGTATCTCAATTCCCCAGTCACCGACACTTTGGATTATCCATGATGGAGTTAGGTTTTAGCTGTGTTTCATGTGCGTTCATTCTATATTGAGTTGCGCATTTCGACTCCTCGGCCATCATGCCTCGGTATGCGTGATTGGTGGCACGAGGATCGAGACATGCATATATTTGTGCAAATACATTGCTATGCCCCTTTCCTGCTCTCTGTTGCAGCAAAACGAAGAATCAGCAACCTTTTGGGACCTGGCACGCATTTCAAGAACAGGTGTAAACAGAGGCTAATTGGGGCATTCCGGTGGATTTCCGCGCAAGACCACCCGGACATGCATCATCCATCAGAAGCAAGGCAGTCCCTGGCTTGCATGCCAGTTTTATTTTTTTTAGTTAATTTGTTAATTAATTAGGATCTTGTAATATTTTGGACTGTAATATTCTTTTATTCGGGACTGTAATATTCAGACTGTATTATTTATTCGGACCCTCTGCGCGAGGGCACAACTGTAATAAGTGTGCGTGTGTGTTGTATGTCTTCCAACCCCACGTCTTTCTTCCCTTTTATTTATCCGCTTATGATGTTTAGATTAGGGCATATTTCAATTAGCATACAGTATGATAGCATGTTTGCATTCATTCTTCTGTTTTGCATGCACCGGGCTCGGCGCATCATACTAACTGCATTGTACTTTCAATTTCAAAGTTGAATACATGATAATTGTAACATTTCATATGCCATCATAGAATAGCCGAGCCTGCTATAGTTGCATTTTGCATGTGTTGCATTAGACATTTCTGTATACTTAGGATTCATGCATGATTTCTAATGAGTTGCTATTTTGGCTTGGAGTACTCGGTAAGCTTTATGCTTTAGCATCCTTGCATGCGTGTGAGTGACTGCCATGAATAGCATGCTTACCATGAGGCTATGTGCTTATCTGATATAACTGCCTGAATGCCTGTGGGTGAAGGTTGGGTTACTTAAATTGGAATAAATCATCAAATGTTTTAAAACCTACTTGCGAGTAGCAAACCATTTTCAAAAACAAACATGAAATGTTTTGTTCCAATTCAGGCGATCCAGTCTATACTTGTATGCTGTGCGCATCACATAGTAACCTAGGCTAATAAACCGGAATAAGGACACACAATGTTTTCAAAAATTGATATCATGGTTAGTAGAGGCCGGTCTATGACCGGGCGAGCGGGGGTGCTCACGAAGTGACCTTCCCCAATCGTACCCAAGTTCCCGAGCCGAGGCAACTTTGGTGATGACGGACACGTGGCCTTTTGGCACCGAGTCAGGGTTTCCTAAATTTCCCAAAAACAAAACATTTAGGTGGCGACTCTGTATCTGGCAAAGCAGTCCATGTTTGGCACTTCTTTCAAAAAAATCTGTTTTCTTAAAACGATTTGCCGGATTTGGACTCTTTGGTTCAGATTTAGAACCGTGACTGACGAAAGTCGAGTCCGAGCTGTAGTGAGGTCCCCCCGCGGGCTTGTTACAGTTTCTGGCGACTCTGCTGGGGATTTAGAGAACTTGACTCGAACTCATGATATCTGTTTTTGACTACACTTGTGTGATTCTTTGCATTGCATTTGCATTGGTGCGCCTAGGACACCGTGTTTGCCATCTGCTATTCCTGAATGGTTTGCCGGAGGCTTGTCTTGTCAAGGCATGACCATAAGGCTGACCGGTTGTGGGCTCTGCCAGTATGGGAACACAAACCCCGGTTTTACCGGGGCACCCTCTTTGATCATTCGACCTAGTGCATATTCGGATCCATAGTGACCATTCCAAATTAGGACAGGTTGCTTACCCGTTTATAGGTTGTTTGAAACCGCTCTGTGCGTAGTGAAACCCTAGCTCCTGACACGATAGGACAGGGAAACCCTACCCCAACATAGGGGTGTTTTGGCTCTCACTTATCTGTTATGTGCTTTAGAGTGCGTCTCTACAGGAATGCATGTATCAGTGTATGAGTTTGGGCACCAGGCCTGCGGGCACCAGTTTGCGAATTTTGGAATCAGGCCTGCGGGCATTACTATCAGTATTTGGGAGTCAGCTTTACCCGTGGGTATCAGACTCAGATTTTGAGGCCGAAGTTTGGGGCAGAATTCAGTAGAGAGCACACTCATTCAAATAGGCTCATATCTATTCAGGTGGAATCAGGCTGAGATGCTGTCTGTTTTCTCTTTTGCTAGGTAGTCTGGGAACCATAGCTTCAGAAGGCTCCGATATCCCCTGAGGTTCATCGAACTTGTGCTGATAGACTTTGTTAGGTCAGAAATTCAATTCAAGGGCAACCAGTGTTCTTTCGCTGCGGCAAGGTAAAGAAAAGCCGGTCAGGGCTCATCTGTTCATCTAATCCGTCAGTCGCCAGTCACATCACTTTTGTTCAGACTCAGCAGACAGTGATGGCACAAGGTTCGGAAGAATTCGCAGCCGTGACAGCAGCGCTAAATCGGGGAACTGCCATGCAAGCTGAGACCAGTATTGAAACGCAGCGCCCATCTGGGGCATCTGCCTCACATCCAGCTTTGGGACCCCAGCCGAACTTTGACCCAATTCCGCCAGTTGAAGACTTGCAGTGTCTGAATCCTCGAGAAGGGTTGGCTCAAGCTCAGGTGCTCAGACCCTTGGTGCAGCCTAATGAGAAAACTCAACCCTTTCATGTTGATGAGTTCAATCCGACTGCAGTGAAAATTGCAAACCTTGAGAAGCAATTCAAAAGGGCACAGGGCCTTAACTCCATTCCTGGCATTGAGGATGGGCACACCGAGGCTTCCATCCGGCTCCCAGACAGATTCAAAATGCCATATATCGACCATTTCGACGAGTCCGGAGATCCAATGGTACATATCCGAGTTTTCTTAGATGTCCTGAAGCCGATGGGTCTGACTAAGCCACAGAAACTCTCTTTGTATGGAAGAACCCTGTCGGGTGTGGCAGCCACTTGGTATACCAAATTGGAGGATACAGTGAAGCAAAACTGGGAAGAACTGGCTGAGGCCTTTGTCGATCAGTATTCCTACAATACCCAAGTTGAAATGACCATCCAAGAGCTTGAAGCAACTCGCCAAAACCCAACAGAGCCTTTTGTGGAATTCATTGCAAGGTGGAGAGCCAAGGCAGCACAAATGACAGATCGTCGCCCTTCTGAGAAGGATCAAGTGTAGATGATGGTCCGAAACCTCGAGCATGATATGTTGCAAAAGTTGATAGTCGCTCCACTATTCACTTTCAAAAGTTTGCATGAACTGGGGGTTCAAGTCGAGAATGCGTTCAACAGCGGGATCATTCCTAGGACAAGGGAACTGACAAGGAAGGTGATTTCAAGGAGTACCAACGCTGGTAGTAGCTCTATTCCCAAACCCACCGAAATCAATACGGTCGCCACAGCCGACCCTTTTGGCAAACCGAGCCTACAAACAGCTGGCCCAGCCCGAACTCAGGGTAGAACTTTCACCCCCCTCTATATGAGCCTGACTAGCACACTAAAAGCCTTGATGGAAAAAGGGCATCTCAAACCCCTCGATCCTCAACCTCTTCCCAACCCACTCCCAGCCAGACATAACCCCGCCAAGTACTGTGTGTACCATTAGCAGCGCGGTCATGGCACCGACCGTTGCTACCGCCTTCGTCAGGAGATCCAAAACCTCATCGACAACCGGACGATAGCTCCACCTTCGGACCCCAATGACCAAACATCTCCTGCCTACCTCAATCACATCCACATACTGCCATCCACCTTTGACCCCAGCATATACATCACCCCGGCCCATCTACCCAAGCCTGAGGTGTTTATCCCAGAAAGCATGGACTTATGCATGATGGGTACACCCGAACCTCAACCGTCTCAAACCCGTGAACCCACTACTTCTGAGTTGATGGGAATGATTAAAGATCTTCAAAAAACCGTGACGGATCTGGCCTCCGGGACATTGGCTCCATCATCGACCACACCACATACCGGGAACTTCATGTCAAGAAACTCCCCGATGTTGGGACGGGCTGCATTTGAGGAAAGCCAATCCCTTGGCAGAATGGAGGTGAGTGGGAGGAACAAGATAGGGGCGAACATGGATCCCAATGAACATCTTCTGTTGGCTGTTGAGGCCTTGAAAGCCGAGGGACTGAACAAAGAGCAAGTCCTCGCAGTTGTTGCAAAAGCTGTGGATGACACTTTCGCTACTCAGGTTGGAGGTAGTCCGAATCAGAAGGAACATCGGGGGAAGGGCTATCATACCAGAGACGATCCTGTTATCTCTAATCCTCCACTCGGAAGAGATCACCAAACTAGGCCAGCACCTGCTAATCCCCCTGCTGGTGCGTCCAGCAGAAATCCACAAACCTTGAAATACCAACCCCGAGGTCGGAGGGTTTTTCATGCCCTCTATATGCCTTTGTCCAAAGCTCTCCAAATCCTTGTTGGACAAGGCCATCTCAAACCCCTTGAGCCTCGGCCTCTCCCGAACCCTCTTCCGGCTACACATGATACTACCCAATACTGCGCGTACCATCAACAAACTGGCCATACTACCAACGCCTGCTTCCGTCTTCGCCATGAAGTACAGGATCTATTTGACAATGGGGTCATCCCTGCACCTGGTCCTGCAAAGTCTATCGGCACTTGATCAGTGAATTTGTAGGGGATAATATGATGTGATTGGAGGGATGAACCACCTGCGGGCAGCGCTCAGTTTACTCCAGATATGGTGGATAGCATGCACTATCTTGAGCATTGGCGAATGCCGGTTTCCGACTCGGGTATTGGGTCAGTCTTGTTGTTTTGTTTTGAGTCTGTCTTTTTGTTTTGAGTCAGTCTCTTTTTATTTTGGATCTGTCTTGTTGTATCGAGTCAGTCCTGTTGTACAGGAGTCGGGTGATTCCGGGGGGTGTTACCTCGGGCGTCACCATTTTGTTTTGTGTTTGTCTTTTCGTTTTGTTTTGAGTCTGTTTCTGCTAGGGAGCCAGTTGTACCAACAGATTTGAATGAAACAGCAGTAATTTTTGCACTTCTATGTTCGCTTCTGCCGTGTGCTAGTTGTGACGGAATTTGAGTGAAATGGCAGTACATTCCACCTGCTCTCTTCTGCACCCCAAAATCATTGCATTTAACCTAAGTTTTTCAAAACGTTTTGAACACTGCGGTGAAAACGAAGAGGAAGGAATTCCTCGGGATTCGCAAAACTTTGATCATTTGAGAGAAAGAGAGGCATGCTAAGCCCTTAATGAATGAAATCATGCTTCTTAGCGTGAGTACTGAGAAGGACCCTAGCTTGATCCAGACTGGTTTCACACTACCTTCAGCGCGAGCGATTTGTCGCTTTCTTAAAAACTTTCAAAAACAAAATGTTTTGCGCGGTCTTGCGAAGACCTGTGTAGAATCGCTCTTGAGATTGTGCAGCCTAGGATCGCTCTCAGCCTCGAGACTCAACCCCTTCGCTTCTAAACCTTGAACTTGAAATCAGAAGGTTCGACGGTCAACTACGATGTGAGGCCTGTGTGGCTAGATTTGAAGCAGCCCTCGAACAAGAGGCACCAAAGTCAGGTCAAGAAGATCAGATCTCATCAGAAGAAGCTTACAAAGCAAAGCAGCAGCCATTCTCCTGGATTCAGATGACTCCAGGATCTCAAAACCATTTGGCATGGACTTGTTATACTTTTACCCTTGAGAGGCTCGCTGGGCCGAAAACCCGGAAGGGCGACCCAGGCAAAAGTTAGAGCAAGAGAAAAATACAAAAAAAAAAGAAGAAGCAAAAAATGCAAAAAGAAAAAAAGAGAACAAAAAAAGAAAGATGCAAAGAAAAGAATGAAAAAATCAAAAAAGGAAAAAGAAATGAAAAGAATTGAAAAGAAAAGAAGAACAAAGCTCGCAAGGTCGAAAACCCGCAACGGGCGCCTTGGCAAAAGTTAGAGCCTAAAAAGGAGAGGTTAATACCCGAGTGTACCTAAACCCCGAACTACGTAAGGCTTGATTCCCATCTTTGGGATACGTAGGCAACTTCATTCTGAAGTCCAGCCGTAAAACACTTCAAACTCAATCATGTCCATGTAATGGTTCTGATAATCTTTGCCTTCTCTATATCTGAGAGTCTGGTTGCGTTCGTCGCTCTGATGACTGACTACAATACACTACGGTGCCATTCAGACAAGGGGCAACTTTCCGTTGCCATTCAATGCACCGCGGTGTCATTCAAACAAGGGGCAACTTTCCGTTGCCATTCAATGCGCTGCGGTGCTATCCAAACAAGGGGCAACTTTCCGTTGCCATTCAAAACGCCGCAGTGTCATTTCAAACAAGGGGCAACATTCCGTTGCCATGCAGTGTCCTTCAGACAAGGGGCAATTTTCCATTGCCATGGATCCGAGGTTGCGCATCTCAAGAGTAGGTCCCATGCTCGTTGAGCAGTGGTCGTTTGCGAAAATAGTTTTTGAGAATTTTTACTGAGGTTGACTAATCTTCTCGAAAAGTATTCCATTTTCAAAACTGGACCATTTCTTGGACCCAAAAAAGGAAAACTCTCAGTGCTCACTGCCTAACTAGCATGATTTTAAATCAGAAAATTGAACAAGTATGTTAATCTAACTCTCATTTTGGTCAAATTTTTTTTTTAGGAGAAAACTAAAACTAAAAAATGGTCAAAATGATGAACTACGGGCACAGTTGAGTCAGGCTTCCTGTCTTTTCCCCATTGCCAACATACTTGCCAGAAAGGCCACTCTACTCGCCAAAAAAAAAAAGGGGGGGGGATGACCGAAGTTAACAACAAAGGGCTGAAAGCTCTCTCATCCTCCGAGCAGCGAGGTATCAAGCCGAGTGCGAAGCACGAACTGGAATGGATCAAGATGCTCCATTCCCTCATCCGGCGCATCGACAGATGTCACCGAAGGAAATAGCCGCGAGCTGATTATGTTGGGCGTGAGCCCGCAACTTCCTGTTCATCCATCAACCACCCAGGGGACGGATGAAAAACGAGAGATTGAAGAATAAAGAGATGTACGATGAGAGAAAAAGTGAGAAAGGGGCTTTTTCAGAAAAAACAGAGCTTGAGGGCCGAGTGATGTGAGAACCACAAATAAGAAAGGGTGGGAAACACTACCCGGTGAAACAGGCTCCCTGTGCACATTTGAGTGTCGTGTCTTTTTGTTTTATCTCGATTCTTGTTTTGAGTCGTTTCGAGTGTTACCCGATGTGTCTAGGTTGTGTGCCTTTTATTTCCGTGTTGAGTTGTCTTGCTGTGTTCAGCCGTAGGCTCGATACCCGATCGAGAGCTCATTTATCAATTTCAAAATAAAATCGTTTTGCGCTCCGAGTGCCGTGCCGTTCTCCACATCTGTGCAAAACAAGATTCATTCTTTCATAAAACTGCAGGGTTCAGCCCAAGTCATGTCAGAACAGCAAAACAAGGACCTATCTGAAGCTATATAAGTTCCGGACTACGAAGCAAAAGAAAATAGGGAAAATTTTGAGCATCTGAGTGTGTTTCACCTTCAGAAAATTCTGAGATTGCATTCCATATGTACCTCTTCAGGCCTTGCCAGTGCCCTGAAGAATGAGCGTGCCTCCACTCCAAGCTTAAGCATGCTTCAAGCCAGAACGGCAATTAAAGCAGCAGCAGATGTTATCTCCCGCCAATATGAACAGGGTGTGCCCCTTTTGAGCTGAGTGTGTTGCAAAGTCTTCTAAGAGGTAAATCAGAGGCACCAGAGTACATATTTGATGCTCCTCTACTACATGGAATGTGAACTTTCATATACACTGTTGTTGCATACGTGCCGCGCATCGTAATGATTCATGCATAGAATATGCTTGCTTTTGATTCCGCATAGAATATGCTTTGCTTGTTTTATGCATAGAAAATGCTCGTATCTTTTGCATGGAAAATGCCCCCATACTTGCATAGAAGATGCATTTTATCGCACTTTCTTGTGCATTTTATCTCGCTCGCACTGTCTTGTGCACTTACACTTTGTATCTCACTAGCACTGTCTTGTGCATCTTGTGGTTGTATCTCACTCGCACTATCTTGTGCATTTCAAATCACTCGCGCTGTTTAGCGTATCGCACTGTCTTGTGCATTTCAAATCACTCGCGCTGTTTAGCGTATCGCACTGTCTTGTGCATTTCAAATCACTCGCGCTGTTTAGCGTATCGCACTGTCTTGTGCATTTCTAATCACTCGCGCTGTTTAGCGTATCGCACTATTTTGTGCATTGTATCATTCGCGCTATTTTGCGTACCTCAATTGCACTGTTTTGTGCAGTTTATCATTCGCGCTATTTTGCGCACCACAATCGCACTGTTTTGTGCAGTTTATCATTCGCGCTATTTTGCGCACCTCCATCGCACTGTCTTGTGCATCGCATTCATCGCACTATCTTGTGCATTTCAAATCAATCGCGTTGTTTAGCGTATCGCACTATTTTGTGCATTGTATCATTCGCGCTATTTTGCGTACCTCAATTGCACTGTTTTGTGCAGTTTATCATTCGCGCTATTTTGCGCACCTCCATCGCACTATCTTGTGCATCGCATTCATCGCACTATCTTGTGCATTTCAAATCAATCGCGTTGTTTAGCGTATCGCACTATTTTGTGCATTGTATCATTCGCGCTATTTTGCGTACCTCAATTGCACTGTTTTGTGCAGTTTATCATTCGTGCTATTTTGCGCATCGCACTATTCTGTGTAGTTTATCATTCGTGCTATTTTGCGCACCCCCATCGCACTATCTTGTGCATTGCATCCATCGCGCTATTTTGTGCTTTGCATATCACATCGCACTATCTTGTGCATTTCAAATCAATCGCACTGTTTAGCGTATCACACTATTTTGTGCGTTGTATCATTCGCGCTATCTTGCGCACCTCACCTACACTTGTTAGTGTATTGCATCGCGCTATCTTGCGCCGTGACCATTACTTGCATTGTGCATGCATTTTATCGCGCTATCTTGCGCACCTCACCTTTAGCATCGCACTGTTTTGTGCATTCACCCTACTCGCACTGTTTTGTGCACCTTTAGCTCGCACTGTCTTGTGCACTCACCTGGTCCAGGAGACCTTAAATCCTTCGGTCTAAGGAGACCTTAGATCCTGCATCATCATTCGTGTTGTTTTATGCATCGCACTTGCATTTATTCGCACCGTCTCGTGCACTCTCCGGTCTAGGAGACCTTAAATCCTCTAAAGGTGTAATTCCTTTGGTGTTTGTCGTGCCCGAACGACTTCCGGTGATCCGGTATAGCCACCTGCCCGTGTTTGCAGTGAGTTCCTAGGAGACCAACTGCGACGGTGGAAACTAGAGTTCGAATGGCTGATGCCTAGAACGTAAAGGTTCGGGATTTCCGTGACTAAAGTCTGGTTTAAATACCCAGAGGCGTGTCCTCGGCTTGAAATCTGTATGGAAGCCCCATAGGTTGAGATAGCGTGTATGCACCTCAATTCTGGATACTGAACCAACCTAGTCTGTCACCCCGTTGGAGAATAGGGAAAGCTGCGACCATGGTCAGGGAGAAAAGTTGTACCTGCAGTTCAACCAAAAAGAAGCGGAAGATCCCCAGTAGCATGAGGTAAGTCATTGCCAATTGCCCCTGTAAGGTACCTTTACCTCTTAGCTATTACATTGCATTTCAGCCACTACGTTACAGTGCATTGCATGAATCCCCAACTTGCAAATCGGCTTCGCGTAGCGTATAAGTCCAACTTTCAAAAATCGACTTCGCGTAGCGTATAAGTCCAACTTTCAAAAATCGGCTTCGCGTAGCGTATAAGTCCAACTTTCAAAAACCGGCTTCGCGTAGCGTATAAGTCCAATCTTCAAAATCTTCCCGCATATCATTTTGCATCTTGCCCCCCCTGCCTGAGGGCATGCCTGCGAGCACATCCCTTTTTATCCTGTCTGTTTGTCTAAGTCTTCGGCCTTGTCAAAAATGGGTCGTCTCTAGGCTTTGACATTCACTCCCGTCACTTATGACTTCCGAGTTCTGTCAAAGAGGGGCAACTGTAGGCACCCCATTTTTGACCGACCCTAAGACTCAGACGTCACCGATTGAGCGCTTGGTGATGTTGCATAATGTGCTCGTTCAGAAGTTTTAGAGTCGCGGCCGTGAGCCCTGCCTCCGGACTTCCGAACCCTCTTCTGTGCCTTGTCTCGGTTTGCGAACCAGGCTCAGTTTTCTCTGTTTCTTTTCCTGAGGGGAAGGAGAGGTCCCGTAGACCATCTCTCAGTGGCCGTGGGCTACATTTTGTGGCCGCAGGCCATTTTGCCCATTTCGGAGTCCGGTTTCCAGTTTTCGGAGCCGTCAGGCCGTGTGCCTCGGTTCGGGACCGCTTAACCATCTCCTATTGCTCTATTTTTTGGCATACTTCCTATTTGCTCCCTTTTGAGGGACACTGGGGTCTGAGAAACCCACTTCGTGGCCGAATGCCACTTTCGGTGCTTAACAGCCCATTTTCGGGACCCCGAACTGCGCGTTCTGGTCCCCGAGCATTCGTTTTGCAACGGTTTTCGTTCATTTTTGGCAGGTACCTCTGTTTTATCACCGGGAAGGTCACTGAAGGGTGGGAGGCCAGCAATTGTTGCAGCAACCAGTTATACATCCTCTGACGCCCTCCGGCGCCCGCTTTTCGCACTTCTAAGCTAATGTTGAACACCTTAGGCCCATTTTCTCGAACTTTGAACCACATATTTGTGATGTACACACATGAGAGGACCCTAAAAGTTCATGGCCGGCCATTAATTATACTTGACCCTTTTGACCCCTAGCTGGCCGGCTAGGGGGGGTGGCTGGCCGGCCACCTGCAGCAAAAGTAAGGGGCCGGCCTGCTTCCTCTCAACTTGCACTTTACAGCTGTGCAGCTGTTTCCCCCAGAAAATATCCCAATCCGGGGGATATTTTGTGGGGGAAAGCTTACCTCCTTTTTGCCCCACCTTTACACCCTCTTTTTGTCCATATAACCAGCTGGTTGCATCACATTTGGGGGTTGGAAAATTTGTTCCTCAAGCCTCAAGATCCATATCTCCCTCCATCCTTCTCATTTTCCTAAAAAACCTTAAGTCCTACATCTTATTTTCTTCATCACCACAAAGCTCTACCACCACCACTTCATTTCCAGCAACAAGGAGGGCTTCTCAAAGGCTAAAGGAGCTGCAAATTGGTCCAAGAAGCAACAAAAGACTTGTCTCCAAGGGTGAGTTACCATTTTCTCTTTTTTGAGCTTTTCTTTGCAATATTTCTTAGCCTCTCCTTCTTATACATTCAAGCTCCGGCCCTAACTGAAAGTAGCCCTCTTTTGAGCTCATTTTCACTTTTTGTTAAGGGCTCAACCCTGTTTGAGCCCTCCATGATGCACTTGCTTCATTGATCCTCTTATATGTCATAATCTTGCATGCTATTTTTGGCCCATGAGTAATCTGTTTTTGAGCATGATGTAATCTGTGAATATGCTTATTTTTGGCCCTTCTTCAACATTGTTGAAGGGCCCCTCATCATTTGATGCCTCCATGTTATACTTCCCTTTATATCCCTTATTTGGCCCCATTTTTGCATAAATTGGTAGCCCCCTTTGCTTTTGTTTTTGGCCATTTTACAGTTCTGGAAATAGTCTTATTTTGGCCTATACTCCATGTTTCATTAACATTTTTTTTCTGTTTGGTGATTATTTTGTATACTTCATGTTATAGCACCTTTTGAGCCTCAATCTTGTGCCTTTTTTTAGCATGTTTGTATATTGATTCGAGGCTTGCCATATACTGTAAACATTCATATGTTTGGTCCCTCTTCAATGTTGTAGAAGGAAATTTTTCAGTTTGGATTTTTCTTATATCACTTGCTTCATTACCCCTCTCTTGGCCCCTATTCTTGCATGCCATTTTTGCCATACCTATGCTTGCTGTTTAGCCATGTTTATAACTGTGAAAGTGCCTTTTTTGGGACTGCCTAGCTTCTGTCTTTGCATTACATGTCCATATTGTGCATGTTTGGCGTAGCTATAGGCCATTTCGGGTGCCTAAATTCACATTTCGGGACAATTCCATGCTTTTGGTGTCATTTCGCCTCATTTCGGGACTGTTTTCCCTCATATTTTAGTGCTGAAATTCTATTAGAATGATTGCTTTCCATTTCTATGTCATTGCATCGCATTTTGCCATCGCCTCGGTTTGCGTGCCCGTGTGCACGCATTTCGAGGCACTTTATTTTCAACCATCGGCATCCTATGTGAGTGTGGCTGAGGCTCTCTCATGTTGGTATAAGCCCATATCATGCTTTCATATCATTGCATCGCATTTTGCCATCGCCTCGGTTTGCGTGCCCGTGTGCACGCATTTCGAGGCACTTCATTTTCAACCATCGGCATCCTATGTGAGTGTGGCTGAGGCTCTCTCATGTTGGTATAAGCCCATATCATGCTTTCATATCATTGCATCGTATTCTGTCATCGCCTCGATTTGCGTGCCCGTGTGCACGCATTTTGAGGCACTCCATTTTTATCCGCCGGCATCCTATGTGAGTGTGGCTGAGGCTCTCTCATGTTGGTATAAGCCCATATCATGCTTTCATGTCATTGCATCGCATTCTGCCATTGCCTCGGTTTGAGTGCCCGTGTGCACGTATTTTGAGGCACTTCTTTTTTATCCGCCGGCATCCTATGTGAGTGTGGCTGAGGCCCTCTCATGTTGGTATAAGCCCATATCACATTTTCATGTCATTTGCATTGCATATGTCATTGCCTCGGTTTGCGTGCTCGTGTGCACGCATTTCGAGGCATCTCATTTTCACAGCATAGTGTATATATACTAGGTTGTATCTTAGATCGCATTCATGCATTTCCTCGGTTTGTGTGCCCGTGTGCACGCATTTCGAGGCATCTCATTTTCACATCATTGTGTATGTTAGGATTGTATCTTAGTTGCATTTCACGCATGTCATGCATATTGCATCGTGTTCGGAATAGGAGTTAGCCCGGACACGGGAAACGAGGTACATTTCGTACTCCGAGTGACGGAATGTATCTCAATTCCCCAGTCACCGACACTCTGGATTATCCATGATGGAGTTAGGTTTTAGCTGTGTTTCATGTGCGTTCATTCTATATTGAGTTGCGCATTTCGACTCCTCGGCCATCATGCCTCGGTATGCGTGATTGGTGGCACGAGGATCGAGACATGCATATATTTGTGCAAATACATTGCTATGCCCCTTTCCTGCTCTCTGTTGCAGCAAAACGAAGAATCAGCAACCTTTTGGGACCTGGCACGCATTTCAAGAACAGGTGTAAACAGAGGCTAATTGGGGCATTCCGGTGGATTTCCGCGCAAGACCACCCGGACATGCATCATCCATCAGAAGCAAGGCAATCCCTGGTTTGCATGCCAGTTTTATTTTTTTTAGTTAATTTGTTAATTAATTAGGATCTTGTAATATTTTGGACTGTAATATTCTTTTATTCGGGACTGTAATATTCGGACTGTATTATTTATTCGGACCCTCTGCGCGAGGGCACAACTGTAATAAGTGTGCGTGTGTGTGTTGTATGTCTTCCAACCCCACGTCTTTCTTCCCTTTTATTTATCTGCTTATGATGGTTAGATTAGGGCATATTTCAATTAGCATACAGTATGATAGCATGTTTGCGTTCACTCATCTGTTTTGCATGCACCGGACTCGGCGCATCATACTAACTGCATTGTACTTTCAATTTCAAAGTTGAATACATGATAATTGTAACATTTCATATGCCATCATAGAATAGCCGAGCCTGCTATAGTTGCATTTTGCATGTGTTGCATTAGACATTTCTGTATACTTAGGATTCATGCATGATTTCTAACGAGTTGCTATTTTGGCTTGGAGTACTCGGTAAGCTTTATGCTTTAGCATCCTTGCATGCGTGTGAGTGACTGCCATGAATAGCATGCTTACCATGAGGCTATGTGCTTATCTGATATAACTGCCTGAATGCCTGTGGGTGAAGGTTGGGTTACTTAAATTGGAATAAATCATCAAATGTTTTAAAACCTACTTGCGAGTAGCAAACCATTTTCAAAAACAAACATGAAATGTTTTGTTCCAATTCAGGCGATCCAGTCTATACTTGTATGCTGTGCGCATCACATAGTAACCTAGGCTAATAAACCGGAATAAGGACACACAATGTTTTCAAAAATTGATATCATGGTTAGTAGAGGCCGGTCTATGGCCGGGCGAGCGGGGGTGCTCACGAAGTGACCTTCCCCAATCGTACCCAAGTTCCCGAGCCGAGGCAACTTTGGTGATGACGGACACGTGGCCTTTTGGCACCGAGTCAGGGTTTCCTAAATTTCCCAAAAACAAAACATTTAGGTGGCGACTCTGTATCTGGCAAAGCAGTCCATGTTTGGCACTTCTTTCAAAAAAATCTGTTTTCTTAAAACGATTTGCCGGATTTGGACTCTTTGGTTCAGATTTAGAACCGTGACTGACGAAAGTCGAGTCCGAGCTGTAGCGAGGTCCCCCCACGGGCTTGTTACAGAGGCGTGTATCACCGGTTTGGAAACTGCCCTAGAACTAGGGGCAAAAAGATTGGACGTCATCAGAGACTCAAACCTGGTTGTTTCTCAAGCAAATGATGACTGGAAAGTCAAAGAAGAGAGAATGAAGATTTATCCATAGACCTTGAACATTTTGATTCCTCGGTTTGAGAAGCTAACCTTCACCCATCTTCTAAGAGAGAACAACAGGTTTACTGATAACTTATCAACTCCATCATCAATGATAGACATCCCTTTGGAAGTCCAAATACGTCCGATCATAGTGGGTGGAAGCCCAATCTTATGCAGTGTTGAAAGCACCGCATGTAGCCAAGTTCATAAGGTATAACATCATTTGCTATTGCGGAGTCCCGAATGAAAGCATTTCAGATAATGGTCCCACTTCAAGAAGGAAGTGATAGACTTGTTGGAGAAATACAATGTGGCTTTTCATAAGTCATCTACATACTGGCCGCAAATAAATGGAACTGTTGAGGCCTCCAACAAGAACATCAAGCACATTCTACAGAAAATGGTGGAGACCTACAGGGACTGGCCAGACAAGTTGTCATTTGCTCTCTGGGGCTATAGGACTTCAATTCGGACATCTACTGGGGCAACTCCATATTCTTTGATTTATGGGATGGAGGCTATTCTGTTGATCGAAATAGAGGTTCCGTCGCTACGTGTTATGGCTGAGTGCCAGATAGCAGAAACAAACTGGCAGCAGAGTAGGTTCAAAGAACTAATGCTATTTGATGAGAGAAGGCTGAAAGCACTGTACCACATTCAGGGTTATCAACACAGGATTGCCAGGGCTTTTGACAAGAAGGTTAAGTCTCGGAATCTCAAAGAAGGGGATTTGGTGATGAAAGAAAACCAAGCTCCCATCCATGACCATAGGGGCAAGTTCAGACCCAATTGGATTAGTCCTTACATTATCAAATCAATTTGGTCGGGTGGAGCTATTATTCTTATGGACCTAGATGGCCTAGAATTCTCCCAACCAATCAGCATGGACAAGTTAAAGAAATACTATCCTTGAGTGGCTCGCTAGGTCGAAAACCCAGAAAGGGCAACTTAGGCAAACGTTAGAGCACAAAAAATTGGAAAAAAGAAAAACTGTGATCGCAAGGTTGAAAACCTAGAAAGGGCGGCCTTGGCAAAAGTTAGAGCATAAAAGGAGAGTGTTAATACCCGAGTGAACCCGAACCGAACTACATAAGGCTTGATTCCTATCTTTGGGATACGTAGGCAACTTCGTCTTGAAGTCCGGCTGTAAACATTTCCAAATCAACTGTCCGATCCATGTCATTGATCAGGTCATCTTTGTCTTTTCTGTATCTACGAGTTCGGTTGTGATCTTCACTATGAGAGCTGGTTACAGTGCATTGTAGTGCTATTCAGACATGGGGCAATTTTCCATTGCTTTGGATTTGGGGTTGTATATCTCGAGGATAGATTCCATGTGTGTCAAGTTGTGATCCTTATCGAAAATGATTTTGAAAATTTTTAATAAAAGTTGATTTTGTTCAAATTAATATTTTTACAACTTAGACCATTTTTGGACTAAAAGGAAAATTTTCAGTGCCCATAACTTCAATTTCATTGATTTCAATACAAGTTCTCCAACTCTCGATACAAATTAAAGTTGCTTTTATTACATGCATAAAAACTTGAAAAGTCATATTAAAGCAATAAACTTGGGGCATAGATGAGTCAGGTGTTCCTGCGTCCCTTCCCAGAGCTCGAAGAAGCTTCGGATGCTAAAGTAGGCCCCGTTTGTGCTTCATCTTCAAGCCAAGTCAAACACTCGTCGGAAAGTGCACAGTTGAAACTAGGGGCAAGAGCTAGTAGTTCTCTCGTCCTCCATGTAGTGGGATATCGAGCCAAAAATAAACCTCGGATGGGAAATGAAACTGGGTACTCTACCCTCTCTTCTGGGCAAATCTAGTCTTGTCCGAACTGATGCCTGAACTTGAACGGAAAGTAGAATACACAGTATGTCAAGCCAATCAGCTGAATACCAGGTTGCCGAGCCATGCTATAGCTCATTTCGGATAGATCAAACCAGGGGTAATGCCAAGCAATTTCAACAGCAGACCTGTTGCACATCCAATGGCACCACCATCCCTCATTTGAGAAATCTATTAGCCGTTGGCCAAAAAAATAGCCTCGTGCTGAATATGCAAGGCAAGAGTCCACTATTTTCAACTTGTCCATCAGCCACACCTGGAGAAGGATGAAAGAAAAGAGAGATTAAAAGAGGTGTATGTTAAGGGAAAAGTGAGAAAGGGCTTTGAGAGAAAAAAAACAGAGCTTAAGTGTCGAGAGGTG
This sequence comes from Camellia sinensis, assembly GCF_055761805.1. Lineage (NCBI taxonomy): Eukaryota > Viridiplantae > Streptophyta > Magnoliopsida > Ericales > Theaceae > Camellia > Camellia sinensis. The sequence goes on along the minus strand of NC_138961.1, from coordinate 226,724,701 downwards.
TGAGAAACACATATTAGATTGGGTGGGAAACATTACCTTAAGAAGTAGTGGACTCGCTGCGAATCTGGTAGTCTCCCGTTAGTGGAAGGCGTCCAAGCCTATCAAAGTCTCGGACAGTGTTAAGCCGATGCAGCTCTTTCCCTCTCTCAAGCCTTAGGCTACTTCAATCAAGCGAATGCTAGACCAGCCGGAACTCGGGGCAAGAAGAAAATGAGCTAACATACACAAACAAAGAGCATGCTACCAAAAACTCTGCCAAAGACGGTCGCCGCGGTCACCGGCATCGAAAAATCGATGAATGAGGCTGGTAATATCTAGCTCTCCGTTATGAACCAAGGATCGAGCCTTATGTGAAGTGAGCCCGCACATCCGTCATAGAGCTTGGATGTAACCAAAGCGGGACTGGGGCAAGATTTCCTCGTCACGCCGAGATTCCATCAAAACTTGGAATTTTTCAATTATAGGGCATACTCCTTGCCCCCCAAAGCTAAAAAACATGTGTAATCGGGTTCCAACACCTAGCCGCGACATGAAGGAATGGAAAACACAATGGAGAGAGACTCAGCGGGAATATTGCATTTATCTCGAAACCCTAGAAATTCACTTTTTCCTAGCCATCTAAAGTTACAATCCAATTTGAGAGTTTTTCGGTAAAAAAATGGCTCCATTTGTGGTAAAAACAGAGCTAGAATGAAGAAACTATAAAGTCCTAACTTTTGTAGAAGATAAGGCATTGAGTGGAAGACAGGTGGAAACAATCTGGAGGTCCCTCACATTGATGGCCGACCGTCTAGTGGTGATGGCCGACAGCCACCTTTTGTAGCTGACCGGCCACCACTGGTTGCCGACAGCCTCTGTTCAAGGTCGGTAGCCTTCTTGTTTGTCTTGTGGTCTTCCTGTGTGTTGAGAGTGCTGAGAACCTATGTTTTGTTCTACTCTTTGTGTATTGTGTTGTCTGTTTTAGTTAGTTGAGCTGTTTTGTTTTAATTTGTTTATAGAGTTGTATTTGTCTTATTTTGCTTATCGAGTTGTATTTGTTTTTCTTATCGAGTTATATTGTGTGTTGTTTATCAAGTTGTATATTACTTGATTATTTATTGAGTTGTACATTGTTTTCCTTGTTTTGTTGTTAGTTGGTTCATTACCTAATTAAGAAAGTGCCAATACAATGTGCAATTTCCATCAATCACTACAGGAAAAAAAAGATTAGGTGGCGTTTTTTAAATGACGTATTTTTGAACGTCACTTTTTTTACTATTTAACGACGTTTTATAAAATGTCGTATATTTATTTAGCAAAACAACACCGTTTTATAATAAAGAAACGCCTCCAAATGTGTTGTGCTTCACGCGCTTGGTCTCCCCCTCTTTTGAAACCCTAATTTTGAATCTAAAACTCACCTAAGACCAAATCTCAAGCGCTCTCCCTCCCTCTCTCTCTCTCTCTCAAGGCGATTTCGAAGCTCCACCACTTGTTCATTCTCAGAGCGAGGTAGCGAGCACCAACGAAGGTGAGCTCCATTGTCAATCCCTCTCTCTCTCTCACTCTCTCTCAACCCTCTCTAAACCCTCACCAGAGCGATTCAGAGATTCATCTCAGTGATTTCATCGCAGAGATTCAAAGATTCAGGGCGATTTCATCTCAGTGATTTCATCGCAGAGATTCAGATCGGTCTCCACCATCGTCTACTAAGGTGAGCTCTAACGTCTCTCTCTCTCTCTCTCTCTCTCTCTCTCTCTCTGTTTCAGTGATTGATGAGCTGTATGTGCTCTGTTTCAGCAATTGTTTTTCACTGATGAGTTGTATATGCTTTGTTTCATTGTCTTTTCTTTGTTTGGTTGCTGAGAAAACTGGGAAAAAAATATGCTCTGTTTCATCGCAGAGATTCTTTCTTTTCGTTGCTTTTCTTTGTTTTTCACTTATGAGTTGTGAGTGAGTGATGGCTGCTGCTTCTTCTTCTTCTTCAGTCCTGCTGTCGTTACCGCCGTCGGAGTATCCAGATTTGTATGGGAAGTAGAGGGAGCTTGCTAAGGTTCAGATATTGGAGAGAGAGAAATTACTTTTCTTGAGGTTAGCTTTTAATTCAAATTTATTTATTAATTAATTTTTTATTTTGAATTTTTTTTGTTTTGTTTTGTTTTTTGTTTTTTTTTTTTGGCTGTTTTGTTGTTAAATTCATGTAAATATTGTTTTTACTCTTGATTGGGGTTGGATGGTGAATTGGAAATATGAGAAATTTTACCCTGAAAAAGTAAAAATAATTAAAAGAAGATGAAAGTAATTGAATTAGTGAGAGGGAAAAAATTATGGTGGAAGGTGGAAACCCAATTAGAATTATGATTTGGTTGTTATATTAAAATGAAGAAATTGTTTTTGAATTAATGATATCAATTTGGGGATATTCTTGCCTGATACAACAGTTTCAAAAACCACATCTTCAACCTGCTTCCCAGTGATGTAAAGAGTACGTGATTGGTCTTGCAATTGTGTTGTGTAGCATGCAGTTGATCTTCTTTTCCCCCCTTCTTTTTATGCCAGACAAATTCATCCATGCAATTTAAATATCTTGATTTTTTTTTTTGTTTTTGAAAAGATTATATTTTATCTTAGGAATTATTGATGTTCGGTTACTAAACCTAAACTTGATTGAACTTCACAATTTGGTAGGGTTGCTGATTTCGTGGTGGCAAATTCAGATCCTTTCAGAAGTCCAAAGAAATCTGAATTCTGAATCTTATGTATGATGTTGCATTGCTTATTGAAACTTTAGGAAAACAAAATTCATGGAAGCAAACTGAACTAGTTGTCTTTGTCTAATTACTCTTACCTCAACTTGAATTTTTATTCTTAAAACTGGCTTCTCTTCAGATAACACAATAGCATATCATGACTTTTAATTCCTGCTTTCAAATTTTTATCTTTGGGACATCACATCTTGCACCTGCAGTAGGCTTATCTGTTGGTTTGCCATTATGCTGGTGATGTAAGTTTCTATTCTTTGTGTTATCATATGTATTTATTTAATAGTTCATTCAGCTCCAGAATATACACTTTTGAAACAAAAAACATTGACCAGCACTTCAATTTATTTTTCAAGTCACCTATCAAGCTGAATTTTTTCTGGACAAAAACAAAGATTATGTTATTGCTAAACATCAAGCACTCTTGAGTGCTTCCAAATGTTCCTTTGTGTCGGGTTTGTTTCCACTTTCATCTGAGGAGTCCTGTAAACAATCAAAGTTCTCTTCAACGGGTTCACAGTTCAAGGTCTGATGTTCTCTCTCTCTCTCTCTGTCTCTCTCTCTCTCTCTTAAATTATCTTCTTCTTTTGTACAATAGCTTGACTTACGAAATTCATGTTGTACTTTTTGCAGCAACAATTGCAACAATTGCTTGAAACTCTGAGTTCGACTGAGCCTCGTTATATTCGCTATGTGAAGCCAAATAATCTTCTCAAGCCAGCTATTTTTTATAATAGTAATGTTCTACAACAACTGCGTTGTGGGGTAAGGAAGGGTAACTTTTACATGGTGTTGGAAACGAAGTTAGCTCCTTTCTTTTTTCATCCCCCTCATAACTCTTGTTGATAATGCTCGAGTCAGGGTATTATATAAATCTTTGCTATTATTTTTGTTCCTTGTCCTTTTTTTTGGTTAATTAAAGTTTGGTAAATAATTTTCATATTTTTTGGGTTTGTTTATTTATTTTTCCCCCCTCTGTTTGCTAGTGTATTTTGGCTGGGTTCTTTTAGTATAATTTTATTTGATGATTTTTTATTGGTGGATGTCAACTTTGTTAAAAAAAATTTGTATTCATTTCCAATCAAGAAATGTTTTTTACTACCCACCTCAATCAGCTGCCTTAGAATTTTTTTTATGGAACATTGGTTTTTGTAACCTTACTGGAACTGTATAAAGGACTGATTTTATTTTTTTTTTAAATTGTTTTAAGGGACTTTCCTGCTAATTAAGTATAAGCACATGAAGTTTGTTAAAATTGTGTATTTTGCTGCTTGATTACTGTTAGAACGCTAGCTTGTTGATAGTGGCCAAATTTTCTTAATTGAAATTGAAACCAAGTTGAAAATTTAGTAGTACAAAATTTTCATTTTGTAATGAAATGCTTCACAACTCTCTCTCTCTCTCTCTCTCTCTCTCTCTCTCTCTCTCTCTTGCAGATGATACTACCTGGTAATGGATTACTCTTAAGTCAGTAACTTCCTATTGTTATTGCCCAAATAGAAAAAGAAAAAATGAAAAAAAGAAAAACATCCTAATGTGAACACAAATCCTGTAACATATTTTATAGCATAATGTCAACAAAATGCTTTTGGCTAATGTGAACACAAATTTGTTACCTTATTTTATAACATAATACCCATTGGTGGACACAAATCCTGTAACATATTTTGTAACATAATACCCATTTTATCCCCATTGTATTTTGAGTATTTATTAATGAAGTTGATATTTTGTCCCCTTCAAAATCTATATAATTTTACTTTGGCCCCTTCAAAATCTAAATAATTTTGCCTTGGTCCCCTCTTTGTATTTTGTACACTGTTTATATATTGTGAACATGCTCATGCCGGACATTTTTTTTCTTAGTAGCTGTGATTTGTTTTGCTAGTTTGCAATGCACACTTCGGTGATAGGAGGTAACTTATTGAGAACTGTTATACTATCTCTTTGCCATTGGATACACCCTTTCTCTATATAGTGTTGGTAAGAATAATTAGTTTATTGTCCTTTAACCTTGCGGTGATATATGACTAGCCAGTCATGATATATGTTCATGCTAGCCTTTTTTTTTTATTATATTTTTTCCCTCTATTTCTCCTTCTACAATGACCACCATATTTTTTCTATACATCATGCAATGGCATTTCTTGTGAAGTGCAATTTGTAGATTCTAATATTTGTTTGGTTGGGGCTATGACTGAAAAAGATGATTTCTGATTTTGTTGATGCAGTTGTGGATTATATTTCTATATTTTTACATATAGTGAACTCTGCTTGACATGGTGGCCAAAATATTTGGAATGGAACCCTTGGATATTGTTAACAGGATATCATTTTTACTATTATGTGCAGTTTTCTTTATGATACGATTAATTTGTTAATGTAAATTGATTTTCACTTCTCTCAAATTGGCAGGAAAGATTGGAGGATATTGAAAGGGACCAACGTGAATATACATTGGACGATGAGGACAGGAAGGTTCAAGACGTAATTCTTAAACCAGACCCCTCAGAAAATGACACTATGTGGTTGAAGAAAACTCTTTCTTGTTGTTACCCAAACTTGCCTTTTAATGAGGCACTCCAAAAAGAAAATAAAAAGCTTCAGTTAGAGCTACAACGTTCACAAGCCAATTTGGATGTGGGTAAGTGTGAAGTAATTTAACATCTGCTTGATGTCACAGAGGCTGTTGCTGTAAATTCTGTATTTGAGAAGAGTTCACCCATGATAATTTCCAAAAAGGTGGAGCAGAATTATTCGGATGTTAATAGTGAAAAGGAGCATTCATATGATGAAAGCTACACTAAGCAAAGTGAGACTCACTCAACTTCAAGGTTTGTTTTCTCTCATTTTTTTTTTTTGTTTTTGTTTTCGTTTGTTTGTTGTTGTAGAAGAGAGTGAAATCATTCCTTAAAATGCAGCTTGTGTTGGTGTCAAATGGCCTATATTGCCTCATTAATTTGAAACCTGCGCTTATCTGAAAACAGTTAATGTGTTTACTCTGTCATGTAATTCATTGAATCATTAACAAATTTTAACTAGTAGAGTGCTTGAATTCTTAACTCAGTTGCCTGATATGAGAATTTTTTGTTTAAATTCTTTGCAGAAACACTTCCTTAGTATCATCCGGACGTGATCTGCTGTCTACTAGAGGTTCAAATTGGGATGATGAATGGCATTCAGATTTCCTCAACTGTTGTTCTGAACCTATTTTGTGTATGTTACATGATTATATCACAGTGCTTGTTATTCAACTGCATGATGCCAAAACAACCTATTTTGTGTATATTCTAAATGAACACGTGTTGATTGGCTTATAAGATATAAATTTAAAGTCAATTTCGTTTTCTATGTTCTACCTTTCTAGAGTAGAGAGGTAGTATTGTGGAGTAACTTCTATTTACCTTCCTCTTTCCTCTACATAGACTGATAATTAGGACATACGATGTAAAGGGGATTTCTACTTATTTGTGTTTTCTTTTCCTTTTTGAGTCAATTCTTTATTGGTTTGTTACCCTTTACAAATTACAAATTATAAGATGCAAAGATTCTTTATTGGTTGGATTCAATATGTGTGTAGAGGTAGTTAATTGTGTTAGATATGTCTTTTCAGCTGAACTTTTTTAATTAGCTCATCGTTGAGGCCTTGAAAGTATATAACTCAATGATTTTTTCCTTGTGCTGATTACAGGACAACTTGCTCGAGAAGTTTACGAGAACATTAGGAGAGAAGCTTCTTGTCTGAGAATTCAGAGAGATTTTCGTATGCATCTTGCTAGGAAAGCTTATAAAAAATTGTGCTCTTTTGCTGTTTTTATTCAAGCTGGCATGCGTGGAATGGTTGCATGTGATGAGCTTTTCTTCAAATAGTAGATTGCTTTTTATGGAAAGCTTTCATTGCTGTATACTCTTAGACTACTTGACTACATGAATTGTGCATTTGGATGTATTCGTCGGAACTCCAACAATTTCTTTTACACTAGCTTCTGTTCAACTGAGTTCTTTAAAATAATCATATTATAACCTTTTATAATAATGTTTTTCTTTTGGAGAGTAGTTCAAAAACTGTCTCTTAGAATCTCCAAATACTTCTTGATGGGTTTAAAATTAGCACAATCTCAAAAAAAAAAAAAAAGAAAAAAAAAAAGGATATCACGGTGTTTTTCAAAACGCCACTTAAACCCTAAATCTAACGGTCAGATTTTTTTAAGAAGATATGACGGCATTTTAAAAACGTCGCTAAATATCATAGTGACGTCATGGTACTATTATGTAGGACATTTGGCGGCATTTTTAAACGCCGCCTATTCTAATATAACGACGTTTTAAAAACGTCATAAAACTATTGCGACGGCCGCGATTTCGGCGTTTGATACTAAACGTCACAAAAAGAATTAGCAACGTTTTTGCACCTATAGCAGGGTTTTTTAAACGCCGCTAAATACTGATTTTCCAGCAGTGAATCCAATTCAATCTCATTTCCATGCTATGCGGTGCTCAGAATGCAAACTACAATACTTTTCAAACAAAAGATGCTTTCATTCCGATCATGGTTACTTTTTACAAAAGTGCAGTACAAGTTTTTTTTTTAAGCAAATAAAATTGTACAAAGTGCTAACACTACTAACAAAAAGAAACTAAGCAAAAATACAGATAGATCAGCGCCAGCTATCTCAAGCTCGTTAGCCCTCTTCGTCCTCTTCCTCGGAGGTGGGGACTCATTGCTGTCTCAGTTAGCGTCGCTGTCTGCACCCCCCTCTGAACCAGAGTCTGAACCGCTCTCTGCCTTAAAGTATGACTCAGCAGCATCTCCACTAGCAGAACCCGAGCCGGCGTCATCGTCTCCACTCTCAAATGACTCAATATGCTGACCTGCTGCCTCTTCGGTCTCGCTAGTCTCATCGTCGTCATCACTCAATACTGGCTCTGAAGGGCTCCTTTAGTCTCGACCATGACGTCCCCCTCGGCCATGTGCCGGAACCTGTCTCTCTCTCTTCTCTCTGTTACTGGAAGAGATACTATTGGTGCAGGTGCTGCATGTGCTACTAGTTCTATCAGTATAGGTGGAACCTAAAAGGACAGTTCATATCAGTAATGGTATGTGTGATAGATGCGATGCAACAGTCAGATGCAGTGTTTCAGATGTGCTCTACAGATGCAGTGTATCAGGATAAATATGGGAAGTGTTCATTTGACAAGTCAGTGTCCGTGTGTCAATGGGAGTTTGATGCCTGGAATGTAAAGCTGAAGAAAGTACCTGAATACCGTAGAAGCCGAACAGTGCCTCTCTCCTTAGAACCATGCTCTCGAATGAGGCTACTAGCTCAAGAAACCCTTGGTGTGCCCTGCGGGTGCCTGCAAATGTATTGGAAACTATCAATATCCGAAAGGAATGAATATCTAAGCGAGAATGGCAAAAAGGAGAAGCTATGGTACATACCGGAGGTGAATCAGGCGTTCTGACATATCTGTGCCCGGCTGGTGCAGGCTCAATAGGAATCTGGTAAGCCTTTCCAGTGTGTCACCAGCATGTCAACTTGGTCAAAAGCTCTGGCCAACCGAAACCCTATCTAGTGGAGGGCACTCCTCTGGCCCTGGTCCCTGTCACTCGAGCTCTACTTGTCGAAGGGGCATCAGCTGCTCTGCTTGCACGAGCACGAGTACCCGTCAAGGGAGGCATGAGATGCATCTGAATGAATATCACATAGTCCCCCCCTCCGAGAAAGTAGTCGGCATCCACACCCCGAGTAAAGTCGATCACCTCCTGAAAGGAGAGGCTCTCTGTAGCTCGCATAGATGGCGGAGGCGGCATGGGAACTACCTACTGCGGCAAACCCAAGGTTTGGCGTATGAAACGCTCACCTAGGAACCAGGCTCGACAAACTAGGCCCTCGAGTACAAGTCGAAAACGAGAAGCTCATCGAGCGCCGGCAAACTGATCCTTGACTCCCTTAAGAATCGTCGCCCACGGCTACGAAGAGATCTGCAGACAGAGAATACACAGATTGTTAGTTACCATTAGATATGCAATATAAATCAGAACTGAAGAAAAGTAGCAATAACAGTGAGTTTTGTGTTACCTCTGTTGCGGTCACGGTGTCGAAGTACCAGCAGAAGAACGGAAAGGTCTCCCTAGTACTCCTCAAGCACCTACTATCGTACCGGTGAGAGTATGGTACAACATAAGGCATCTCCACCTCTGGCTCTGGGGCATGGGTTGGGAAGTATGCATATATCCAAAGCTGCAAAAAGCAAAAGGGCAATAGTTGGTATACAACATGTAGAATACAAAATGTAGAAAGCAGAATATGTGTGCAATGTACAGGGAATGAAGAATATGCAGAAAGCAAATGCGTCGTGCAAAAGCAGATTATGTGTGTGTGCAGTGTACAGAAAGTGCAAAGTAGAAAGCACAACAGCAAATGCAAAGCAGAAAAGTAAAGCATACCTCCCAGGCTCTCCAGTAGCCACCGACTCTGTTCCTGCTCTTGCGGGATGTCGAGCTCATGTAGCCATACAAGGTAGCAAGGTTAGCGTCGTCCCAATCGTAAAGCCGGACCCGAGACAAGTCCACCAGGGCACTCAAGAGATATAATCCTACAGTGTTCGCTCTGTCCGCGAACAAAGTGGTACCAAAGAGGAGCATCAAGAAGCCTCGGGTGTACTGTTCGATCTCCTCCGAAGTCTCTGGCTCTGTCCCTCTGAAATGATCCGCAAACCAGTTGTATCGAACCATCCCTAATTGAAAGAGAGGTGGGTGCGCCCCTAGCAGGTAGATCCAGGCAGCCTCTCACTCATCCATGTTTGTATCATAAGGGATCGGATGACCCTCTACCTCGATGCCGGTGAGCATAGAGAAGTCATAGGGAGTCATCGTCATATCTCCCGCAGTAGAGAAGTGGAAAGAGTTGGTGGTGTCCCACCACCTCTCTACTAATGCGCTAAATAAGGGTCTACTCGCTATGAGGCACGATAGCCCCATGTAGAACAAGCTGAAGTCAGCCTCGTCAATAATCTGGCAGACGTCGACAGGGAGCTCCATGTACCACTCCCTCGCAGATGTGGCTTTATATCCTCTGATAGAATGAGAGTCCTCCTATAATTAGAATGTGTTTGAGACACGCAGATGAAAGGCAATGTAAGAAATACAGTGCAATGATGTGTTTGAGATAAACAGATGAAAGGTAGTGTAAGAAATACAGTGCAAGAGTGTGATTTAAGTAAGAAATGCAAGGTACATTGAGGAAAATATAAGAATACGGTGTATACCTCAGTGGCGCCGTAAGACAAATGGGACTCCGACTCTCATAGCAAGAGGTCCTCTGGTACTCCTCTCGCAAACCCTCTGAAGTGACAAATACTATCGGGTGGTAGCACATGTATCTCAGGACGATAAGTCGCCGGGTCAAAGGGGCGAACCCTGGGTGGTAGTGGCACAGGCTTCGAATCCAGAAGCTTCGTCATGTGGTATGTCGTCCGCCATCTAGAAAAAAGATGAGAAAGTGGTCGAAAATGAAGAAAATTGGTGGAAAATGCCAAAAGTCAACTAAAGTCAACCCTAAGAGAGCGAAAATGGGAGAAAAAGTCAAAGCCCAGGAAATGCACCAAACCCAAGAGAAACTCGAGGGAAACAAGCCTCAAGTGGTGAAAATGAAGAAAAAAACACCAAAATCAAATTTCAATCAATTCAAAACGAAGGAAATCAAGAGGTTTTAGCAAATCAACTTTGCGTGAGGTGTTGGAAAATGCGTATAACGCTCGGATCTAGAAAAAAGAAAGGTCTAGAGTGAGAGAGGGATGAATTTCGGACAAGAGAGTGTAAGGAAATGAAGTTTGGATGCTTATACTTGAAGGCCCATGGTGAAAAGACCGAAATGGCCTCGAACTCCATTGGTGGCCGACAACCTTCAAGTGTGGCCGACAGGTGGCTGACACCCGTCCCTGGTGGCCGTCAAGCTTCCAGTGCTCCTCCTTTGTGTCTTGCTGCTGTTTTATGTCCTTAGTTCTTGAGAAATGCAAGAAAAGTTCACTGTTGAGTTCAAATTGCCTCTGCAGAAGCTCCAAACTGTGTTTTCAGTGCATGATGTTCATCACTAATCAACATGAATGAGGTGTATCCTTTTTAACTTGATGCAACTCTTCCGAGAGGTAAATCAGAAGTTGCTATCCAATCCATTGTTGCATAGAATATGCATTCCTACATTGTTGCATAGAACATGCATTTTTCCATTGTTGCATAGAATATGCTGTGTTGTTGCATAGAATATGCATAGAACATACCTTTCTTCATTTGCTGCATAGAACATGCACTTCTTTAGTATAGCAAAGAACATGCTTCCAATTATCATGTATAGAACATGCTGTCACTACATTCGCATAGAACATGCTTTGTTTATTGTGCATGGAACATGCACTCTTACTATGTTATGCATGTTGAGTTTCTTTCTTATGCAGGTACGTTATTATATAAATGGTTCATTCATAGGAACTCCAGATGAAACTTACCTCTTCTCCTCTCACATGTGGCACATGAGGACGTCCTTGGTTTCAAACACGCAGATGCGTTTTAGTGTTCACCCACCTATTGTCCTCTCGCGTGTGGCGCGTTAGAACGTCCTCGATTTCACACATGCGGATGTGTTCCGGTGTTCACACCACTTCTTCTCCTCTCGCGTGCAGTGCGTTGGGACATCTTTGGTTTCGAACACACGAATGCGTTCTAGTGTTCACATCACCTCTTCTAGAACAAGCGGGCACGTCCTGGTGTTCACACCTTCCTCTTCTCCTCTCGTGTGCGACGCGTTAGGATCTTGTTTGACGCCTCAGGTGCATCCGACGGTTGTGTTGTTCTTTGCCTTTCCCACATGACGCGTAGTTAAGCTTGCATAATTTTCTTACATCGTTTCTGCATGAAATGTGGTTTGGTTTGTGTTTCCCATCCGTGGCGTGTTTACTTATTTCTTTTCATGTTTGAGATTGTTGTATACCTACTTCGGTTTGCATAAATGTGGCATTTCTTTGCATAGCATTTGCATTTACATGTTTCCTTGCATAGTCTCATTGCATGATCATAAGTTATGTTCTTATATCGTGCATATCACTTCCATCTTGCTCCAGAACTATTATAGTTTGATTCCTTGCAAAGGGATACGTAGGTAGCTGTAGACGCGCCCGTGGGCCTCATGCTATAGTTCGGACACAATTCGTGTTACGGTTCTTAATTTGAACCAAAGAGTCCACGTCCGGCAAATCGTTTTGAGAAAACAGATTTTTTAAAGAAGTGCCAAACATGGACTGCTTTGCCAGATACAGAGTCGCCACCTAAATATTTTATTTTGGGAAATTTAGGAAACCCTGACTCGTTGCCTAAGGCCACGTGTCCGTCATCACCAAAGTTGCCTCGGCTCGGGAACTTGGGTACGATTGGGGAAGGTCACTTCGTGAGCACCCCCGCTCGCCCGGTCAGAGACCGGCCTCTACTAACCATGATATCTATTTTTGAAAATATTGTATGTTCTTATTCCGATTATTAGCCTAGGTTACTATGTGATGCGCACAGCATACAAGTATAGACTGGATCGCCTGAATTGGAACAAAACATTTCATGTTTGTTTATTTGAAAATGGTTTGCTACTCGCAAGTAGGCTTAAAATGCAGATTTTGCAACCCTCGGGTGGGCTTGGAAAAGATGGTTTTGCCACTATCTAGTGGACTTAAAACTCACAGTTGATGATTTGTTCCAATCCGAATAACCCAACCTTCACCCACAGGCATTCAGGCAGTTATATCATATAAGCACATAGCCTCATGGTAAGCATGCTATCATGGCAATCACTCACACGCATGCAAGGATGCTAAAGCATAGAAACTTACCGAGTACTCCAAGCCAAAATAGAAACTGTATTAGAAATCATGCATGATCCTAAGTATACAGAAATGCCTAATGCAACACATGCAAAATGCAACTATAGCAGGCTCGGCTATTCTAATTATGGCATATGGAATGCTACAGCTAACAAGTATTCAACTTTGGAATTTGAAATACAAATGCAGTTAGTATGATGCGCCGAGCCCGGTGCATGCAATACAGATGAATGATGCAAACATGCTGTCATACTGTATGCTAATTGAAATATGCCCTAATCTAACCATCATAAGCGGATAAATAAAAGGGAGAAAGACGTGGGGTTGGAAGACATACAACACACACATGCACACTTATTACAGTTGTGCCCTCGCGCAGAGGGTCCGAATAAATAATACAGTCCCGAATAAAAGAATATTACAGTCCAAATATTACAGTCCAAACAATATACAAATTCCTAATTAATTTAACAAATTAACTAAGAAAATAAATAAGACTGGCATGCAAGCCAGGGGGTGCCTTGCTTCTAGTGAGTGATGTATGTTTAGGCTGCCTTGCGCGGAAATCCACCGGGATGCCCCAATTAGCCTCTCTTTAGCAGTTATTCTTGGAAAGCGTGCCGAGCTCCGAAAAGTTGCTGATTCTTCATTTTGCTGCAACAGAGAGCAGGAAAGGGGCATAGCAATGTATTTTCAAAAATATATGCATGCCTCGATCCTCGTGCCACCAATCACGCATACCGAGGCATGATGGCCGAGGAGTCGAATTGCACAATTCAATATAGGATGAATGCACATGAAAACACAACAAAACCTAACTCCATCATGGATGATCCGGAGTGTCGGTGACTGGGGAATTGAGATACATTCCGTCACTCGGAGTACGAAATGTGCCTCGTTTCCCGTGCCCAGGCTAACTCCTATCCCGAACACAATGCAATATGCATGATATGCATGAAATGCGACTAAGATACGATCATAACATACACAATGTTATGGAATGGCATACACGCTACACGAGGTAATATACAACCGGGCATACACAATGCTATGGATGAAATGGCATACGCAATGCAATGATGGGCTTACACCAACATGAGAGAGCCTCAGCCACACTCACATAGGAGGCCATTGGATGAAAATGAAGTGCCTCGAAACGCGTGCACACGGGCACGCAAACCGAGGCAATGGCATATGCAATGCAATATGGCAAAAATGACATATAGAATGCAACATGGACTTATACTAACATGAGAGAGCCTCAGCCACACTCACATAAGAGGCCGATGGATGAAAATGAAGTGCCTCGAAATGCGTGCATACGGGCACGCAAACCGAGGCGATGGCACATGCAATGCAATATGACTAAAATGATATGCAAACATGCTAATTGAAATTTCAGCACTGAAATGTGGGGGGAAACAGCCCCGAAATGAGGCGAAAGTACACCCGATGTATGGAATAGTCCCGAAACATGAATTTTGGCACCCGAAATGGCCTATAGCTATACCAAACATGCAAAATTGGTACACGGAATGTAAAAACAGAAGCAAGGCAGCCCCAAGATAAGCATTTTTACAGTTCAAAGCATGGCCAAACAGTAAACAAAAACAGGGCAGAACAAGCATACAAAAATGGCCCTAAATGTGAGGCAAAGAAGCAACTCACAGCTGCTGACCCCCAAACAGGTTAGGGGCCTTCTGCAATATTGAAGAGGGGCCAAAAATATGATGTTTTTCAGAACTGTAAAAACCCCAAAAACAAACACAGGTATGGCTGCACTCCTATGCAAGAAAAGGGCCAAAAGGTGGCCAAAGAAGGAAGTGGTAGATGAAAAGCCCAAACAGAAAAAGACTCTTCTACAACACTGAAGAGGGACCAAAAATATAACACTTTACAGTTGATGGCCGGACCCAAAACAGTATACAAGTATTCTCAAAATGCCATGCAAGATAGGGGCCAAAAGAGGTTAAAACACAAAGTATACAAAAAATTCATCAAACAGCCAAAGACCCTTAATGAAACATGAATATGGGGTCAAAATAAGACTATTTTCAGTTCTGTAAATCGTCCAAAAATGGAAGCAAGATAGGCTAGCAAATCATGCAAAAAAAAAAGGATTAAAAGAGAGATATAACATGAAGTGTATAAAAGATTCCTCAAACCATGAAAGGCCCTTAATGAAACATGAAGTATGGGCCAAAATAAGACTATTTCCAGTTCTGTAAAATGACCAAAAACAGAAGCATAAGGGGCTGCCAAGTCATGCAAAAATGGGGACCAAAAGAGAGGTATAATGACAAGTGGCAAATGGAAGCCCCAAACAGTGATGAGCCCTTCTTCAATGTTGAAGAGGGGCTCAAAATAAGCTTATTTACAGTTTACATCATGCTCCAAAACAGATCACATACAGGCTAAAAATATCATGCAAGAAAATGGCATTCAAGGAGGATATTGAAGCAAGTGCAAGATATGGACCTCAAATGACAAAAGTCCCTTAATGAAACATGAAATAGAACTCAAAATAACACTACTTTCAGTTATGGCCGGAGCTCAAAACAGTAAGCACGTATGGCTAAGAAAAGATACCAAAATAAGCTCAAAAAAGGAAAAATACTACTTACCCTTGAAGGCTTGACTTTGGTTGCCTCTTGGCTTGAGTTTGTGGCTCCTTAGGCCTTGGAGAACACCTTCAAACTTCTGGAATGGAGGATGGAAGGGTGGGGGTTGGTGGTGTAGAAGAAATGGTGGTGTAGGACTTAGAGGTTTTTTCAAGGAAATAAGAGAGATGGAGGGAGATTTGTGTATCAAGACTTGAAGACCAATTTTTCTAACCCTTATCACCAATGCTGCCTGCTGGTTATATGGACAAAAAAGAGGGAGCAAAGGGAGGGCAAAAGGTGGGGGAAAAGGAGGCAAGTTTTCCCCCACAAAATATCCCCCGGATTGAGATATTTTCTGGGGGATACAGCTATACAGCTGTAAAGTGTGTATTGCAAGGAACATGGCCGGCCACTTTTTGGAGCTCCAAGTGGCCGGCCGGCCACCTCCCCTAGCCGGCCGGCTAGGGTCAAAAAGGTCAAGTTGAATTAGTGGCCGGCCACTTCACATTGATGTCCTCCCAGATGTCCTCAACACAACCCTATGGTTCAAAATTGGAAACTGTGAAACAGGAGGGACAACAAGCCAATTTTAGGAGGGGGTCAAAAGGGTCAGACAACATTAGTGGCCGGCCACCAACTTTTAAGGTCCTCCCATGTGTGTACATCACAAATATGTGGTTCAAAGTTCAAGAAAGTGGTCCAAGGGTGTTCAACATTGGCTCGGAAGTGGGAAAATTGGGCGTCGGAGGGCGCCGGAGGATATAAAACTGGTTACTGCAACAATTGCTGGCCTCCCGCCCTTCTATGGCCTCCCTGGTGATAAAACAGAGGTACCTGCCAAAAATGAACGAAAACCGATGCAAAACGAATGTTTGGGGGCCAAAACGCGCAGTTCGGGGTCCCGAAAATGGGCTGTTAAGCACCGAAAGTGGCATTCGACCACGAAGTGGGTTTCTCAGACCCCAGTGTCCCTCAAAAGGGAGTAAATAAGAAGTATGCCAAAAATCAGAGGGAACGGAAATGGTTAGGCGGTCCCGAACCGAGGCACACGGACAACGGTCCCGAAAAACCGGAAACCGGGCTCCGAAATGGGCAAAATAGCTTACGGCCACAAAATGTAGCCCACGGCCACTGAGAGATGGTCTATGGGACCTCTCCCTCCCCTCAGGAAAAGAAACAGTGAAAACCGAGTCTGGTTTGCAAACCGAGGCAAGGCACAGAAGAGGGTTCGGAAGTCCGGAGGCAGGGCTCGCAGCCGCGACTCTGAGACTTTTGAACGAGCACGATATGCAACGTCACCGAGCGCTCAATCGGTGATGTCTGAGTCTTAAGGTCGGTCAAAAATGGGGTGTCTACAGTAGCCTGCGGGCGCAACCGTTCTTTGTCTTGCTTGCTTGTTTGTCCAAGTCTTCGGCTTTGTCAAAAATAGGTGTGGACTCGACTTTCTTCGCGCGCCCCCCCTTTCGGAAAGGCGCGAATTGGTCTCCTACAGTTCAGATTCCTGTCACGGTTATGAATCTAATCTCACAAAGTGCAATGTGAGACTGGTAAACACCAAAGACTCCAAATCTAGCGGGTTTTGGAAAATCGATTTTGAATAAAAAAGCACCAAACATGGACTGCTTTGCCAGATTACAGAGTCGCCACCTAAGTATTTTATTTTGGAAAATTTAGGAAACCCCGACTCGTGCCAAAGGCCACGGGTCCGTCAGCATCAAAGTTGCCTCGGCTCGGGAACTTGGGTACGAGGGGAAAGGTCCCGAAATGAGCACCTCCACTCATCCGATCAAAGATCGGCCTCTATTAAGCATGATATGTTGTTTTATAAACACATGCACTCTTATTCTGATTATTAGCTAACTTACTATGTGATGCGCACAACACACAAGTATAGACAAAAATCGCAAGAATTGGAACAAAACAACTCATGTTTGTTTTTCGAAAATGGTTTGAAAGTGCCACCCTCAAGTGGGCTTAAAACATGATTTTGCCACTTCGCAAAGTGGGCTTAAAACTCACATTTGATGAATTATTCCAATTCAAGCAATAAAGCCTACATCCACAAACATTCATGCAATTATAGCAATTAAGCAAATAGCCTCATGGCAAGCATGTTATCATGGAAACACTCACATCTCATGCAAGCATGTTAAAGCGTAAAACTTACCGAGTACTCCAAACCAAAACAAAAGATAGTTAGAAATATGCATGATCCTAACTATGCAATATGCGTAATGCAACACATGCAATATGCAATTAATAGGCTTGGCTATCTAAGATGGCATATGAATGCAACAATTTGATAACATGTTGTGAAACACGTATTCAAAAAAGTGTATTGAAATTGTGATGCAGATTGAATGATGCGCCGAACCCGGTGCATGCAAGACAAATGAATGATGCACGCATGCAGGCATAAGGTATGCTAATTGAAACGTGCCCTAATCTAACCATCGAAAGCGGTTAAATAAAAGGGAGAAAGATGTGGGGTTGAAATACATGCACACACGCATGCACACTTATTACAACAATATGCCCTCGCGAAGGAGGGTCCGAATAAATAATCTAAGCTATGCTAATCGAAGCTACTTATTACAAATCAACTAATTAACTATTCTAGCTAATTAATTATTACAACCCAATTGAAATAAATTAACTAACTATTCTAAGCTAGTTAAATATTACAAAATGAATTAATTACTTAGTTACACAAACTAATCGTAAGCAATGAAATGGCCTCGCGGGCGAGGGAGACATGCATGCTCGGTTGGCGTCATCTCGAAAATCCATCGCTTTGCCTTCGGCTGCTCTGTTTGCACTCGCCTTGATTTTTAAAAATTGTTCCAATCTCTAGACTGCCTTTGCTTCAAAACAGGAACCCTCTTGCATAAAAATGAACTGGTGGCATGTCGGCCACCCTAACTGGTTGGTCGGCTAGTGTAGATGGCCGATCGACTACCTCAAGTGGCGGGTCGGCCACCTGTTTTTCCAAAATGCTATTTTTGCGGCAACAGAGAACAACAGAGGCAAAGCAAGGCATTTTGCAGGAAATGTATGTACTGTCACTCTCCTCATTATTTCTCAAGCTCAAAGGAGGGTGGCACTCGGCTCTCAAGCCACCACCCAAGCATCTCAATGCATGATGGCCAAAGGGCCAAGCTTGTACAATGTTAATGAATGCATACATAGACTTAAATGGCCACCACCCTATCATGCACGATCAAGGGTGACGGCGACCAAGAAATGTGACACGTTTCATCACTTTGAGTATGAAACGTCCCACATTTCTTATGTTTGGATTAACGTCTGATCCAAACACATGCAATGCAATACGACATGCTTATCTTGTCCATGTTTTACTTTGTTCATTTTATTTACACATTTTACATTACCGAGTCATTCTTTAACCAATTAAGTCCAATGTGAAAGTCCTTTAATGAGAGAGGGGTCAACCAAGGGATGGTTCAAGACATGAGAGAGCTCATGCCTTTAGCTAGAAGGAACCCTCAAAGTAGAGTTAAAGCCATTGAGCACAAGCTCTATCTCAGGCTCAAACACAAACATGGGGTTAACCAACCCTCAAAACAAATAGAAAAATGAAAAAATGAGGGAGGTTGCAGACTTTTTTAATGCTGAAATGGCATGCAAAAGACCTTACAACATGCAAGCAACACGTGCACAACATGTTCAAGGCCAAAAGCATCAAAACTAGTGAAGAACACTACACTAGAGGCATGCAATATTAAGCTTAAATGACCAAACCAGCTCTAGACATAACTTAAACATACCAAAACAGTGGCTAAACATGCTGAGATAGAAGCATAAGAAGCAAGAAAAACATAAGCACATGTTAGCCCACAAATAAGGCACAATGCACAATTCTCGAAAGTAATGAAAGAGTGGAATATGTGAGAGTGTGACAGAGATATATGCACTGAAATCTCATGCTAAATGATGCAATGGCATGCAAACAACCCAAGCAAAGCATGCTAAAGCCTTAAAACAATGAGCTAGTGAAGGCCATTACACTATAGCTATACAATACAAGGCCCCAAAGGCACAAACACTTTAAAACAGTCCTAAAACAGTTTAAAAGAAGTTCTAAAACATGCTTGAAGTAAGCTGAAAAAGGCTAGAATGAAAGGCTAACACATAGCACAAACTAGACCCTTAAGCACAATTGCACTACGAGCATACAAAGCAAGACTCAAAGGACCAAACCAGCCCAAAACAATCCTGAAACATGCCAAATTAGAGGCAAAAATATGCTAGAAATAAGCTAATACAAGCCACAAAAAAATGCTACTATTCAATGCTACCTAGGCATGGAAGAGAGACACAAGGAGGGGAGGCCAACCCCTCCATTTTTGGACCTCAAAACAAAGTTTTTACCACTAAAAACCTCTGAGTTTCAGTGGTTAAAAGGCCAAAAGAGTTGGTTTGAAAAGTGATGAAAGATGGCACAAAACGCTTCACCAGCCAAAGAGCCAAAAAGGGGGACAACCCCCTAACTCAAAAAGGCCTTAAACAACCATTTTTAGGACTGAAAAACAGAGGTTTTTGTAGTTGAAAACCAGGCCAAAAACAGTTTGCAAAGGTGGCAAAACAAGTTTTTATAGCACGCCTGAATAAGGTAAGTGTTATACCTTTGAAGCAAAGCACCACTTAGGCATAAAATGGGCAACACACCAAGCTCAATCCCCCTTCTAGAGCTCAAACAAGGCTCCAAGTAAGCTTTAACAACCTCAACTCAAAAATGAATATAGACGCGCTCCCGGGAACTCTCCGATGTCACGGTTCTGAATTTAATCTCACAATGTGCGATGTGAGACCGATAAATCACCAAAGAGTCTAAATTCGGCAAATCGTTTTGGAAAACTGATTTTTATAAAGAAGTGCCAAACATGGACTGCTTTGCTAGATACAGAGTCGCCACCTAAACATTTTATTTTTGGAAAATTTAGGAAACCCTGACTCGTGCCTAAGGCCATGTGTCCGTCATCACCAAAGTTGCCTTGGCTCGGGAACTTGGGTACGATTGGGGAAGGTCATCTATGAGCACCCCCGCTTGCCCGATCAAAGATCGGCCTGTACTAAACATGATATCTTGTTTTTGAAAACACATGTGTTCTTGTTCTGGTTAATTAGCTAGAATTACTATGTGATACGCACAGCAAAACAAGTATAGACTAAATCGCCTAATTTGGAACAAAGCATTGCATATCCGTTTCTTTGGAAAATAGTTTGAAGTTTGCTACTCGTAAGTAGGCTAAAATGCGGATTTGATGAATTGTTCCAATTTAAGTAATCCAACCTTCACCCACAGGCATTCAGGCAGTTATATCAATTAAGCAAATAGCCTCATGGCAAGCATGCTATCATGGCAACACTCACACACATACAGTATGCTAAAGCGTAAACACTCACAGTGTATTCCGAGCCAAAACAGAAACTAGTTAGTAATCAATGCATGATCCTAGTTCATGTTAAGATGGCTAATGCAACACATACAAAACGCAACTAGAAATAGGCTCGGCTATTCTAAAATGACATGTGAGATGCAGCAATTGATAATCATGTATTCAGATTGGAATCAAAATATAATGCAGTTAGTATGATGCGCCGAGCCCGGTGCATGCAATATAGATGAATGGGTGCACGCATGCAAAGCATAAGGATGCTAATTGAAAATATGGCCTAGAACTAACCATTGTAAGCGGTTAAGTAAAAGGGAGAAAGACGTGGGATTGGAAGACATGCACACACGTACGCACACTTATTACAACAATTGTGCCCTCTCGACGGAGGGTCCGAATAAATAATACATGCCAACTAATTAACTAACTGACAAGCTAATTAATTATTACATAACCAAATGAATAACTAGCTACAACTAATTATTACGAAACTTAATTAATTAACAAATTAACTAATTAAATTACAAAACCAAATGCTAACTAACAATTAAGGAAAATAGTAAATAATGCTGTTCCAGCTCTGGTTGGGGGAGAAGGGGATGCATGCTTGGTTCTTGTCCCGAAAGCTCTCTGGATGCTCTTTTGAGGCTCTGTCTGCAGGGTGTCCTCAAGGAATTCCTGCTGAACCTTACCAAAACCAGTCTAGGGAATACATCAGTGGCCTGCCAGCCATGGGGAGCCACTGCCGACCATCCTGCCGACCAAGAGTGGGCACTGTCGGCTAAGAATGAAGGATTGCCGGCCATCTGCAAGGCACTGCCGGCCACTGATGTGCTGGGACACCAAGCTGCAGCAGAGCACAAAATAGAGAAAATTGAGGGTCTCCCAAGGGTATGTACGCACTATGCCACCCCATATCACCTCGAAACATCAAGGGAGAGACATAATTGGATCCATGATCATTAATCATGCATCTCGATGCATGATGGCTAAAGATCCAACTTGTGCAAATCAATGAGAAATAAATGCACAAGAAAAACACATAAGTGCCTAGAACTCTATCATGGATCATCAAGAGCGTCGGCGACCGAGAATTGAGACATGTTTCATTACTTGAAGTATGAAACGCCCCTCGTTCCTCATGCTCGGATTAACACTTTAATCCAAATGAAAATGCAACACAAGCATGGCATACACAATGCGACTCAAGCAAGCAAACATGCAATATGACTTACGCATGCAAACATGCAACTATATAGCATACTCAATGCAATGTGAAATAAGCATACAAGCAACATGCAAGTGGACATGTCAAATGGACTTAAACCAAAAAAAGGGGATAGACCTCAGTTATGCCCCAAATCAGTAGCCAAAAGACCAAAACAAAGGCACCAAAAGACGATGCATGCAAGCATACAAGCTAAGCCATAAACTAGGCAACAATGCACAACACTCAAAGACACCTAAAGAGTGAATGAAGTAGGAACATGGCAACGCTAAAAGCTCTGAAATGTCATGTTAGATGATGTCAAATCATGTACACAACAGAAATGAAGCATATAATGGTGCTCAAAGCTTGAAGCAAGCAAGAGCACTTGTACTACGACTATGCAAATCATGAAGCATGTGATCAAGGCAACCCAAAAAAGTCCTAGAACATGTCAAAATAAGTCTAAAACATGTGAGGAAGGAAGACAAAATAAGCTAGCATAACGGGCATAAGACATGGTGAATGCAAGGCAAATAAGGTGGTTTACACTGCACCTACCAAGACCAAGCATGGGATGACTTAACCAATGAAAAAAAGAGTTATATCATGGCATAATAATCCAAAAAACCCACTGAGATGGCATCCCAAAGACCTAAGCATAGAGGCATGCACAATGATCCATTCATGAGGCATAAAACACAAACTCTCCAAAGCATTGAAAGCATGTCAAATGTAAGTGTATGACCAAATTTCATGGACTGAAATAACATTCAAAATGATGGCAAAGCATGCAAACATCACATGTATGGCATGGTAGAGGCCTCAAAACCCAAGGCTAGCCAAAGCATTTACACTATAGCTATACAAAACATGAGTGATATGACCATGGCAGCCCAAAAAAGTCCTAGAACAACCCAAAATAAGAATAAAATCATGCTGGAGCAAAGCCAAAATATGCTAGAATGATGAGTCGAATCAACATGCACATAAGGCTAGTAAGCAAGATTTGTTCTACAAGTATATGGAGCATGCAAAAGATGACCAAACCAACTTTAGACAGAGTTATGTCATGGAAAAACATCACCAAAAACATGCTAAAATGGACTCAACATAAGCTAGCAAACATGCTACTTTCATGAGCCACAAATGGGATTACACTACACATATAAGAAGCATGCAAAAGATGACCAAACCAGCCATGGGCAGAGTCAAGGAAGGTCCTAAAAGTCACAAAAAAGGGCCTGAACCAAGCCTCAAAAGTATAGGGATACATGCTCCTTTGATAGGCCAAAAACTCAAGCAAACAAAACAAAAAGAGAGAGGGTCACCCCCCTCTGGTTTTAGGCCTCAAAACCACATGCCTACCACTGAAAATCCACTGGATTTCAGTGGCTAAAAGGCCAAACCAAGACTACCTCGAAGGCCTTAAAGCATGGCACAAACAAAGGAAAACAAGGCAAACAAGAGGGTTGTGTACCCTTAACACCAAGAAGACCTTAAACAATCATCAAAAGCACTCAAATACAGAACTTTTTTCAGTTGAAAGCAGGGCCTAAAACAATATGCAAGGATGGCCAAAATGAGGTACAAATAAATGCTAAAATGGGGAATATACTCACCCTTGAAGATCAACTTCGAAACCAGCAACCTCAGCGGCCAAAAACCAAGTTTCAGAGCTCAAGTCACACTCCCAAGGACCTTAGCCCAAAGATGGTGGTGTATCTCTATGTGTTGTAGTGTAAAAGTGCAAGAAAAATGGACTTTAGAACACTATTCTATGCAATATAGAGAGAGAGAATGAGAAATATAGAGAGAGAGAGAGGTCTTTCTTCTCTAAAAATGGTTGAACCTCTGCTAAGGAGAGAGGGCCTCACCTTATATAGAAGAGGAGCAATGCAAAGCTTGTTGAAAAGCTTGGCAAGAGCTTCATCCCTCCATACACGTGTATGGAGGGGAAAGAAGTGAAAACCAGCTGGCTCAAAAGATCTGGCGTGAAACCTGCTGAGACAAGGGTTCTGTCGGCCATCAGTAGTGGCCGGCAGTGGCTCATTGATGGCCGATAGGCTTCATCAATGGCCGGCAGTAACAAATGCGTGGCTGGCAGGGCCAAAAGGGGCCAGCAGTGCACCAAGAGAATCAAACTGGATGGGCCAATACATGGTCCAAAAATGGGGCAGAAAGGATACAGGGTTTGGAAAGCTCAAACCTGTGACGTTCTGCTGCGACAGTCGACTACTCAACAAGCAATCGAACTAGTTGTTGGATGTACTTGCAAGCACAACCAAGTCTTGAAGACGGTCAAAAATGGGGTGTCTACAATGAACCACTTTCATCAAGGATGTCTAGGCAAAGGAGAGGTATTTCTCTACTTGCATGCATAAAAGGCAAGAGAGAAAGAGAAGTCTAGAGAGAGAGAGAGAGAGAGAGGCTCCCAAGTTATCTAACCTTCCCATATGAGATATAGCCTCCATATATAGCAAAATACAAGCCTTCGGTCGAAATATCTGAATTAGGACAGCTAGAGGTTGTGTAGAACAGCTGGAGGGAAAAGATCTACAAAATATTTGAGTTTGGGACCTTAGTGGCTGACTGGCCACTTTAGTAGCCGACAACCCACTTTTCTGGCCGGTCGTCCACTTGTGGTGGCCGGCCGACCACTAAAAATCTACTTCCAAGCCGGACTTCAAACGGGCATAACTCCTTCATCTAGGCTCCTTTTTAGGTCATTCTTGTGTCTAAATTGAAGCCTCAAAAGTACGCATTCCAAAGGTGGAAGCCTCACATCAAAATTCCAAGTGTGCTAAGAGATATCCCTCTTTTAGTGAAGACTGCTTAGTTTCAGCTCAATCGGATTGATGCCCAATTTCAACCAACTATATCTCCTTCATTTGGCCTTGGCTTTAGGAGATTCTTGAGTGTAAAATGTAGCCCTCGAAGTCCTCTTTCCAATGGTGGTGGCCTCATAGCTGAAATCCAAGTATACAAATGGATAGGCCTGATTTACCGAGGGCCGCTCGACTCTCTCTTAACAGTTCATGCCCAACTTCTTTCCTAACTTAGTTTCTTCTCTCTCCTCTTATTTTCTTCAACTCCAAACCTCTAAATAAGATGTTTTAAAGATTTTTTCAATGAGCTAACCTCTCTTTCATTCATCTCCACTTTGTCCTTGCTCGGTATACCGAAAAATGCAACATTTAACGAAATATGAGCCTCGGAACACCGTAGGAACTTTGTTTCAAAAATATTTTGAAAGAGAGGGTTTTAAGGTCTAAAATCTTTAGTCAAAATAGTTTTAGTCCAAAAATGGGGTGTAAGGTTAGGATTTGACTCTCTCATTGCCGAAGAAATCAAACCTTTGCATTGCACACCTTTCATCACCAAGTAAACAATCAGTAACGCCCAAGTCTTAAGGACGGTCAAAAATGAGATGCCTACAGTTGCCCCTCTTTGACAGAGCTTAGAGTCATAAAATGACATGAGTGAATGTCAAAGCTCAAAGACGACCCATTTTTTACAAGGCTGAAGACTTGGACAAATAAACAAAATGCAAATGCAGTTGGTTGAACCTGAAGGTTGCCTACGTATCCCTTTGTAAGGAATCAAACTAGCGTAGTTCAAGGGCAAGATGCAAATGATACATAATATAACAAAACAACATAAATGAAATACAGTGCTATGAAATAATCAAACCACAAGCAGTGCAAAACCACACAAATATCATAAAGAGATGGAGATGCAAAATCAAACTACGTTTTATATAGAAAAGAAGTGGTTGCACAAGCCAAACGACGCCTAACATAGGCTAAGTGCCTACATCCTCAATACTGGCCTCAACACAGCATGGATGCTTAAACATAACAGAACCATGTTTTAACGTGAAAGGGGTGCGAGCACCTACAAAACTATGTGTTTCGTGGAAAGAAAAAGAGTACAAGTATTTGGATGGTATGATATGAGTGATGAATGATCTGCTGAGAAAAGATTGTGATCCTAAATGCTGAATGTAACAAGACAAAATACAATGCAATGGATACGGTGAATAAGGCACACGGCCAAACCACATTTCTACCTAGAAAAGGCATGCACACAAAAACAAAATACATCTAACACAGAAAAGGTGTTGAAATCCTCAGACCACAATTCTCTTAGTGGAAAAGGCACGTACACATTTTCACAGAACCATGCTTCGATGAGAAAATGTATGAGCACATGCCAGACTGAGCTTAACATGGAAAGGACAGTATGATAAAACAATGCAGTAGATGCATGCGAGAAATTCTATATGCAATGCAACAGACGTAATAGATGATGTAGTAGCTAGGAAGTGAAAGTGCCTCACAGGGGCAATTGGCGATGACTCACCTCATGCTGTTGAGGATCTTCCTCTTCTGTATCTTACATTTCCGAACCATAGGTACTACTTTTCTCCCTGGTTATGGTCGCAGCTTTCCCTATTCTCCAACAGGGTGACAGACTAGGTTGGTTCAGTATCCAGAATTGAGGCGCATACACGCTACCTCAACCTATGGGGCTGCCATACAGATTTCAAGCCGAGGATACACCCCTGGGTATTTAAACCAGACTTTAGTCTCAGAAATCCTGAACCTTTACATTCTAGGCATCGGCCATTCGAACTCTAGTTTCCACCGTCTCAGTTGATCTCTTAGGAACTCACCACAAACAAAAGCAGGTGGCTATACCAGACCACCCGAAGTCATTTGGGCATAACAAACACCAAAGAAATTGCACCTTTAGAGGATTTAAGGTCTCCTAGACCAGAAAGTGAACAAGACAGTGTGATGTAGAGTGAATGCACAAAATAGTGCGATGCAGGGTGAATGCACAAAACAGTACTATACAGGTGCACAAGATAGTGCGATATGGGTTAAATGCACAAAACCGTGCAATGCAAGTGTGTGCACAAGGCAGTGCTAAGACAAAGGGTGCGCAAGAAAGCGCAAGAAATGCACTAACAAGTGTAGGTAAGGTGCGCAAAAAAGCGCGAGCAATGCACTAACAAGTGCAGGTAAGCGCAGGATTTTAAGGTCTCCTAGACCAAAGAATGCGCAAGACAGTACGAGTACATCCAAACGCGCCACACGCAAGCGGAGAAAGGTTGCGCAAGAAAGCGCGATGCACAAGATAGTGCGAGTACATCCAAACGCGCCACACGCAAGTGGAGAAAGGTTGCGCAAGAAAGCGCGATGCACAAGACAGTGCGAGTACATCCAAACGTGCCACAAGTGATTGGAGAAAGGTTGCGCAAGAAAGCGCGATGCACAAGACAATGCGAATACATCCAAATGCGCCACACGCGAGTGGAGAAAGGTTGCGCAAGAAAGCACGATGCACAAGACAGTGCGAGTGGCACACTACCACAAGGTTTAGAAAAACATTCAAGATAACAATACAAAGTTGCCCCCGCAGGCTGGGGCAAAATACAAATGAAATGCACAATGCAAGAACACAACTTATGATCATTCAATAAGACTGCCATAAAGCATTTAAAAGCAAGTGTTATGCAAAGAAAATGTGACATTTTAAGCAAACAAACAAGGTACAACAACCTCATACACAAAAAGAAGTAAGCAAATAAACAGGCCCCGCGTGAGAATCACAAGCCGAACCGCACCCCATGCAGAAAAAATGTAAGAAAATTATGCAGTCTTAACTACGCATCATGTAAGAAAGGCAAAGAACATCATAACCCTCGGGCGCACTCGAGGTGTGAAACAAGATCCCAACGCGTGGCATACGCGAAGAAATATGGTGTGAACCTAGGGACACACCCTAAGGTTCCAAACCAAAAGAGAACAGCAATAACAAACGAAACACATCCAAAATATTATGCAACCAAAACAAAGAGCCATATAAGCAAAGGAATCTGCCCGGGTGCAAACACTGGAGGGTGTTCTGAACATCGGGCGCACGTCCCAATGTTTCTAACCAAAACAAGGCGGTTCGAGGGATTGAAATGATCTCACCCGAAATTCCTCTGAATGAACCGTACATACAATATCGTGTATGTAAAGAAAGACACTTGATAAGTGTGATATAGTAAGAGTGCATATTCTATGCAAGACAAACCACCGAGATATAAAAGTAATGGTACATTCTATGAAAGCATGTTCTATGCAAAATAACAAGAGCATTTTCTAAGTCAAAATGAAAGCATATTCTATGCATGAAACAGGCATATTCTATGCAAACTTGAAAGCATATTCTATGCATGATTGAAAGCATATTCTATGCATGATTCATAAACGATGCATGGCACGCATGTAATAGAAATGTATTTGAAAGTGCCTACTCTATGTAATAGATGGGCATCAAATATGTACTTTGATGCCTCCAATCTACCTCTTGGAGGACTTTGCAACATGCTTAACTCAAAAAGGACACACCCTGTTGGCGAGGGGTAACATTTGCATGCTGTTCTAATTGCCATTCTGACTTGACGTAGGCTTGAGCTTGAGCTTGAGGTAGAGGCACACTCATACTTCAGAGCATTGACAAGGCCTGAAGAGGTACATCCGGAATGCAATCTTGGAACTTGCTGAAGTTGAAACACACTCAGATGCTCTAATTTTCGCTCTTTTCTTTTTTTTCGTAGTTCGGAACCTATATAGCTTCAGATAGGTCCTTGTTCTATTGTTCTCACATGACCTCAATTGAACCCTGTAGTTTTATGAAAGAACAAATCCTGTTTTGCACACATGTGGAGAATGACACAGCACTCTGAGCACAAAACGATTCATTTTTTAAATTGAAATTGAGAAATGAGTTCTTGACCAGGTTTTGAGCCTACGACCGACCACAGTCAAAGCGACTCAACAAAGGAAAACAAAGGTAAAACAACCTAAACACATCTATTGACACTTGAAACGACTCAAAACAAGAATCGAGACAAACAAAAACACCTGCACAACACTCAGAAGTGTTCCAATGGCAAGAGACCTCTCAGTTCATGAGGAGCCAGTTTCTTCAGGTATTGTTTCCCACCCTTTCTCATTTGTGATCCTTACATCATTATGACACTCAATCTCTAGTTTTCTGAAAAGCCCCTTTTCTCACTTTTGTCTCAACGCACATCTCTCTATTGTTCAATCTCTTTTATTTTTTTATCCCTCCCCTGGGTGGTTGATGGATAAACAAGAACTTGTGGGCTCTTGCCCCTAGTATTCTACTAGATTCTCCTTCTTTCGCTCGCAATAGTGAGCTTTCCCACAAAGGGTTTGTGATGCGACACGATGTGCAGCAGATCCGCAACTGACATCGGTTGACGACACCCCTGGCTTGGCTTAATCGAGGTGAGTTATAGTATGTCCCACCGACCAGGTGTATAATCGATTGGTCTGACACATTGTACTTTCTACATCCTCATTCCGGGTCAGATGCCAATTTGGGTGTGATCGTCCCAAATGAGGGAACCGAATATCCAGTTCCATTTCTAGTTCGTGCTTCGCACTTGGCTTGATACCTCGTTGCTTGGAGGGTGAGAAAGCTTTCGGCCCTTTGCTTGTTAGCTTCAGCTATGCCCTTTCCGGCAAGTATGTTGACAAGGGGAAAAAGACAGAAAACCTGACTTGACTGTGCCCCTAGTTCATCATTTTGACCATTTTTTTTTTTGGCTTTCTACTAAAACAATTTTGACCAACATGAGAGTTAGATTATCATACTTGTTCAATTTTCTGATTTGAAATCATGCAAGTCAGGCTATGAGCACTAAAATTTTTCATTTTTTTGGGTCCATGAAATGGTCCAATTTGGGGGAAAAAATGGAATAAGTTTTAAGAGAACTAGTCAACTTCAGTAAAAATTCTCAAAAACTATTTTTGCAAATGGCCATTGCTTAACCAACACGGAATCTACTCTTGAGATGCACATCCTCAGATCTGAACTTCAATTGTCTTGCAACTGAATCTTCCAACGGAATAGGACAGTCCGATTTTGAATGAAGCTGAGCCAATTTACATATAGATAGCATAGCCAAGTTTGAACAAGGATAAACCAATCAACATGGATGAGCCATGCAGGCTGAAAATGATTGGGGCCGAACTTCAGGATGAAGTTGCCTACATATCCCAAACATGGGAATCAGGCCGTATGTAGTTCCAGGTGAGGGTGCACTCGGGTGTTGACACTCTCCTTTTGTGCTCTAACTTTTGCTAAGGCCGCCCTTCCGGGTTTTCAACCTTGCAAGCTCTATTTTTATTTTCTTTTTATTTCTTTTCGTCTTTTCATTTTTTCTTCTTTTCTTTTCTTTTCTTCTTTTTCTCTGCTCTAACTTTTGCCTGGGTCGCCTTTTTGGGTTTTCGGCCCAGCGAGCCTCTCAAGGATAGAAAAGTGTGACTTGTCCATGTTGAATGGTCATAAGATCTCTAAGCTATCTAAATCCAGGAGAATGGCTGCTGTTCGCTGATGATATAGGAGTCCATCCAACCGAGTCTGAATTGCCCCTAGTGTTATGGATAGGAACTCGATTGTCCTTCAATAATAAATTTTCTTCTTCCAGCTGCTGGAATTTGGCTTTCTTGCCCGTCTTCATTGGTTTGCAGAATGACCCATCTCGAATCTTTGAGCACATTTGACATTTTTGCCCCTAGTTCAAGGGATGCTTCTGATCTAGCTTCGCAAGTTTCATTTGATAACATCCGATCTTCTTGATCTGACTTTCTTGCCCCTAATTCAAGGCTTACTTCCAATTCGGCCATACAAGCCTTGAATTGTGATTGTTTGTTGAACATTCTAAGTTAAAGTTCAAGGTTTGAAAGCAAATGAGTCAAGTCTCGAGGCTGAGAATGATCCTATGCTGCATAATCTCAAGAGCAATTCCATACAGGTCTTCGTTGGACCACGCAAAATATTTTTTTGAAATCTTTTAAGAAAGCGACTAGTCACTCACGCCGAAGACAATGTAGAACCAATCTGGATCAAGCCAGGATCCTTCTTAATACTCACATTAACAAACCTGATTTCATTCATTTAAAGGCTTAGCATGCCTTCTTTTCTCTCAGTTGATCAAATTTTTACAAATCCCGAGGAATTCCTTCATCTTTGTTTTCATCACAATGTCAAAAAAGTTTTGAAAAACTTAGGTCAATGCAATGATTTCAAGGCACAGAAAAGTAAGTGAAAATCTCTGCCGTTTCATTTAGATCTTCTAGTACAACTGGCTCCATGACAGAAATAGATGCAAAAGAAATGGTGTAAAAGACCAACACAAAAAGATAGTGATGTCCGAGGTAACACCCCCGAAATCACCCAACTCTAACACAATAGGACTGACTCGATACAACAAGACTGACTCAACTGACTCAATATAAGAAGACTGACTCAATACAACACAACAAGACTGATCCAATACCCAAGTCAAAAAGTAAAATTAACAGCATTTGCACATTGCTCAAAATAGTGTGTGCCATCCATTATATTTAGAGTAAACTAAGCGCCATCCGCAGGTGGTTTATCCCTTGATCAAATGATCACATTATCCCCCAAGTTCACTGATCTAGTGCCAATAGACTTTCCAGAGCCTAGTGCGACGATAACCTCGTTATTAATCAGACCTTGTATTTCGTGGCAAAGACGAAAACACATGTTGGTGTCATGGCCGGCTTGTTGGTGGAAGGCATAGTACTTAGCAGCATTATGCTTAGCTGGAAGGGGATTCGGGAGAGGCCGAGGCTCCAAGGGTTTGAGATGGCCTTGTCCAATGAGGATTTGGAAAGCTTTGGACAAAGTCATGTAGAGGGGATTGAAGACCCTCTGGCCTCGGGGTTGGTACTTCGAGGTTTGTAGAGTTTTGCTTGATGCACCAGCAAAGGGATTGGTAGGTGCTGACAGAGTTTGATGATCTCTTCCGAGTGTAGGATTGGAGCTTAAAGGGGCATTTTTGGTACGACAACCCTTTTTTCGGCTTGCCCCTTGATTCAAAATGCTCTCATCCTGAGTAGCAAAAGAGTCATCCACAGTCTTTGCAACAATTGCAAGCACTTGCTGTTTATTTAGTCCTTAGGCCTTCAAAGACTCAACAACCTACTGAAGATGTTCATAGGGACCAATGCCTACCCCTACCTTGTTCTTGCCATTTGCCTCCTCTTTGCCAAGGGATTGGGTCACTATATCAGAGCGAAGCCCAGTTGTTATCGACGTGCCACCACCCAAATCTGAGATGGCTTCAAGTTGGCCGTTTTCAATTGCAGCTTACCCCAAGATTGAAGAGCCTTTTGGCATGAAATTTCTGGCATGTGATGTGGGCGATGACGGAGCCAATATCCCAAAGGACAGATCTGTCGCAGTTCTCTAAGGCCCCGTTTGTTTTCAGAGATAGAATGGAGGGGATTAATAGTGAGAGGATTGTTAGTGAGGGGATTAATAGTGAGGGGATTGATAGTGAGGGGATTAATAGTAAGGAATTGTTAAATTATTTTTATATAAAATAATAAAACAAATAAAAAAATATAAAAAATTAAACATTAATATTTAAAAAAAATTCCCAATATATAAAAAATAAAAAATAATAAAAAAATTTCTAATCCCTTCACTATTTTTCTAATACCATCTCTACCTCCTCCTTACCAATCCCCCTTCCAAGGCCTTGACTAATACCAAGGGATTAGTAATCCCCTCCTTATCTCTCAAAACAAACGCCCCATATAGTAGTCTTACCTCACTATCAATCCCAATCTCTTCCCTATAACCCCAAACAAACGGGGCCTAAAGATCTTCAATCATTCTCATCAGCTCAGAAGTAGTGAGTTCACGGGTTTAAGATGATTGGGGTTCAAATGCATCCATCATACATAAGTCCGTATTTTCTGGAATGAACACCTCAGGCTTAGGTAGATGGGCCAGGGTGATGTATATGTTAGAGTCGTAAGGGACGGCCAGTGTATGGATTAGGTTGAGATGTGGATGAGATACTTGATCATTGGGGTCTTGAGATGGAGCTATCGTCTGGTTGTCGATGAGACTCTAGACCTCATGACGAAGGCAGTAGCAACGATCGGTGCCATGACCGCGCTGCCGATGATACACGCAGTATTTGGTAGGGTTATGTCTGGCAGGGAGTGGGTCAGGCAAAGGTTGAGGATCCTCTTTCCATCAAGACTTTTAGTGCGCTGGTTAGGCTCATATAGAGAGGGGTGAAAGTTAGGGGGCCGAAAATCTGGAAGGGCGACCCAGGCAAAAGTTAGAGAAAATGAAAAAATGAAGAAAATAAAAAAATGAAGATGAAAAGAAAAAAAGAAGAAATGAAATGAAAAAAAGAAAAGAAAAATAGAGCTCGCAAGGTTGAAAACCCAGAAGGGCGGCCTTGGCAAAAGTTAGAGCGTAAAAGGAGATGTTAATACACGAGTGTACCTTAACCAGGAACTACGTCATGCTTGATTCCCATCTTTGGGATACGTAGGAAACTTCATTCTGAAGTCCAGCAATAAACACTTCCAAATCGACTATGTCCATGTAATGGTTCTGATCATCTTTGTCTTCTCTGTATCTGAGAGTTCAATTGTGATCGTCACGTTAAGGACTGATTACAGTGCACTGTGGTGTCATTCATACAAAGGGGCAACTTTTCGTTGCCATGCAGTGCTATTTAGACAAGGGGCAATTTTTCATTGTTTTGGATCTGAGGTCGTGCATCTCAAGAGTAAATTCTATGTTGGTCAAGCAGTGGCCATTTGCAAAAATAGTTTTTTGAGAATTTTTAATGAGGTTGACTAATTTTCTCTCGAAACTTATTCCATTTTTCCAAAACTGGACCATTTCTTGGACTTGAAAAAGGAAAATTTTTAGTGTCCATAGCCTGACTTGCATGATTTCAAATCAAAAAGTTGAACAAGTATGTTAATCTAACTCTCATATTGGTCAAAATTGTTTTAGTAGAAAGCCAAAACAAAAAATGGTCAAAATGATGAACTAGGGGCACAGTTGAGTCAGGTGTTCTGTCTTCTCCCCATTTTCAACATACTTGCCAGAAAGGGCACTCTACCTGCAAGAAAAGGGCACAACTGAAACTAACAGCAAAGGGCCGAAAGCTCTCTCATCCTCCGAGCAGTGAGGTATCAAGTCAAGTGCGAAGCACGAACTAGAAAGGCAGCAGGATATTCCACTCTCTTACCCGGAAAGGTCTGGTCACATCCAAACTAGCCAAGGGCGTCATCAACCGATGTCAACTGCCGATTTGCTACACACCCAGTTGTAGCGCAACCCCTCTGTGGGACAGTTCACTGTTGTGAGCAGAAGAAGAAGAATCTAGCAAAATGCTTGGGGCAAGAGCCCGCAACTTCCTGTTTATCCATCAACCACCCAGGGAAAGGATAAAAAAGAAGATAGATTAAAGAATAGAAAGATGTGTGCTGAGAGAAAAAGTGAGAAAAGGGCTTTTTCAGAAAACTAGAGATTGAGTGCTAGAGTGATGTGAGAATCACAAATGAGAAAGGGTGGGAAACAATACCCGGAGAAACATGCTCCCTATGCACGTTTGAGTCTTGTGTTTTGTTGTGTTTTTGTTTGTCTCGATTCTTGTTTTGAGTCATTTCGAATGTCAATAGATGAGTTTAGGTTGTTCTACTTTTGTTTTCTGTTGTTGAGTCCTTTTTGCTGTGGTTAGTCGTAGACTCAATACCTGATTAAAGACTCATTCTAAATTTCAATTTCAAAAATGAATCGTTTTGTGCTCAGAGTGCTGTGTCGTTCTCCACATATGTGCAAAACATGATTTGTCCTTTCAAAAACTACAGGGTTCAACCCAGGTCATGTGAGAACAGTAGAACAAGGACCTATCTGAAGCTATATAGGTTCCAGACTACAAAGCAAAAGAAAAGAGGAAAAATGTCGAGCATCTGAGTTTGTTTCAACTTCAGTAAGTTCCGTCATTACGTTCCGTATGTACCTCTTTAGGTCTTGTCAAAGCTCCGAAGTATGAGTGTGCCTCTACCTCAAGCTTAAGCTCAAGTCTGTTTCAAGCCAGAATAGCGATCAGAAGTGCTCTTCCTGAGTACCATTTCCTGCCAAATCTTGGCTGTGTTTGCAATGAGTTCCTAGGAGACCAACTGTGGTGGTGGAAACTAGAGTTCGAATGGTTGATGCCTAGAATGCAAAGGTTCAGGATTTTCGAGACTAAAGCCTGCTTTAAATACCCAAAGGTGTATCCCCGGCTTGAAATCTGTATGAAAGCCCCATAGGTTAAGGTAGCGGGTATGCGCCTCAATTCTGGATACTGAACCAACCTAGTCTACCACCCTGTTGGAGAATAGGGAAAGTTGTGAATATGGTCAGGAAGAAAAGTGGCATCCAAAGTGTTCTACGTGAAGAATACTTGTCAGCATATCAGAACCTTTATACTGTGAGTTGAAGGAAAGAGTTCGAAGAACGCAAGGTAAGTGTTCGAAGAACACAAGGGGAGATCCCTATCAGAGTAGAGCGGTTCATCGCCACTCACCACATGAGGTGCTTTCTAAAGCGCTGTTTTGTTTGTTTATTGCGTTCCTTAAACATCATGCATTGTATTGCATTGTACCTATCAAGTTTCTTTCTCATTCATACACGATATTGTATGTACGATTCATTTGAAGTTGGTGCAACCAGGCAATATTGCATGTGCGGTTCATTCAGAGAAGTTCCGTTTAAAATTGATTATGTTTTGTGTATCTATCGCACATGTTCACTTAGTGTATCTATTACACTTCGTTCACCTTTTGTGTATCTATCACACACGTTCCCTTTGTGTATCTATCACACTTTGCTCACTTAGTGTATCTGTAGACACCCCATTTTTGACCGTCCTCAAGACTTGGACGTCACTGTTTGAACACACGGTGATCTTCCATGTTTGTGTTCGTTTGGAGTTCCCGGAGGTCTCGGCTCGCGCGCCTTGCCTCAGGATCCCCGAACTCGACCGTTTAGTGTCTGATTTTGCACCAAACACTTGCATCTTGCCCTTGAGAGGCAAGGTGGGGCTTGTAGACCATCCCCACCCATCACCGGCAGTGGCTAGATGCCACCGGCTGGTTTTTGCTGCCACCGGCAATATAGTTTGCCGGTCGGCACTCTTTGTTGCCGGTCAGCACTATTTTGTGCCGGTTGGCACTTTGTTTGGCCAAGATGGCATTTTTTGCCGGCCGATTGCTGTTCATCTGCTTTTGCAGATATTTTTGGATAGCTGTATTGCTTTTGCTCCCCTCCATACACGTGTATGGAGGGATCTCCCTCTTGCAAAGCTTGTCTTGTAAGCTTTACAAGAGGCATATAGAGAGGAACTCTCTCTAAGGCAAAGAGGAAAGGGCCTTTAGACATTTTTGAGAGAGAAAATACAGAGGAGAGCTCTGGTTTTCTAGGGTTAGGGTTAGACATACACAACCTATCTCTCTTTTCCTCTCATTTTGCACACTAGGTGTTTTGTGTCTCACTATTGCACACAAACACCTAGTGTTTCACCTTCCTCTTGGAGCTGAGGTTCTAAAGAGTGTGTTTTGAAGTTTTGGTCTTGGATTCAAGCTCAAGGAGGCCATTGGAGCATCTTTGTTGAAGAAGGCATCAAGGGTGAGAAACTAGTCCTTTTTTTCCCCTTTTTTGCATCAATTTTCTACTAGTCTTAGAGCTGTTTTTTGTGATTATTGTATAACATAAAAAAGTTCTGTTTTTAAGCCCTCTTTATTGTTTATTAAGAGTGTTTTGTTGTTTGAGGGTTGTTGACCACCCTTAGGCCTCAAAAGGCCTCATTTTGAGCCATTTTGTGCTAGCTCCGGGATTTTGGTGTTGAGGTCTCTTCACCACTGAAATCTTGAGGGATTTCAGTGGTGAAGATGATGCTTTGAAGTCCCAAGAAGGAGAGGGCCACCCCCTCTCCTTGTTGTCCTTGAAAAGGACACATTTTGGCCTCTTAAGGAAGCCTATGCTTGAGTGTGTGTTGAGCATATTTGGTTTGTTCTTCATGCTTATATATCCATGATATAACATGATTTCAAGTTGGTTTTGGTATTCCATGCATGCTTAGCATAGTTGCCTTGTAATACCATGTTTATGCCTTAACATGTTCTAGGTTGTTAGCCTTTGTTGGAGCATGTTTTAGGCTTGCATTTGTGAAGTTTATGTGCTTATTTTGCCATGTTTTAGCTCTGTCCATAGTCGTTTGGGTTGATCTTTGCATGCATTATATAGCTCTTTTGTATTTGGGCTTGTTGGCCTTGAGTATGTGCATGTGTAGCATGCCATCTTTGCATTGTTTTGATGATTTGGAATCATCCTACATGCTATTTCAGTCCCATTTCCATGCTTGTTGGATTGCCTTGCATGTCTCTTTAATGCTTTGAAAGCATGTGTTGCAATGCTCCATGTTTTGGCCATGGTGTATGCCTTTGTATTTGGGCCACTTAGATGCCATCTAAGGAGTCCTTTGGCCTTGTTTTAACATGCTAAAAATCTGTTTTTAGTTGTTTAATGCATGCCATGTTTGGTCATGATAAGTGTAGTTCAATGCATTATTGATTTGCCTTGAACACTTGGACTACTCTTTGCATGTTTTGGCTTGATTTATAACTTGATTTGGCATCATTTTATAACATAATTTTAGGGCTCATGTTGCATGCTAATTAGTCCATGATTCCTCCTTTCAAGTGTGCTTGAATGTTGCTCATTTTGTGCTTAAGTGTTGGCCCTTATGTGCATGTGTGTGTGTATGCCATTTAGCCCTCACCTTTTAGCACAATGGCTACTGTTTTAGGCCTATTTTAGAGTCGCCTAATTCATGTTTAAGTCCATCTTTGCACTCATTTGTATTGCCATATGCATGCTTGTATGCTTGCATAAGTTAATTGCCATGCCATGTTGCATTCCTAGCTTGTATGCCTAGGTTGCATTGCATTTTGCGTGCATGCCTTGTTCCTTGAATTGGTGATAGGAATAGGGCCTAATTTGTTTGATTGGTTTGCATGCATTTGAAATCAAAGTTGCATACTTGGTTCCTTGGGCCATCATGCATGGAAATGCGTGATTGGTGGTCCGAGAACCGTGGCACATGTCCCTTTGAGTCATTACAATGATAAGAGACATGGTTGGTGCATACATGCTTTGAATTGTGCTGCCATGCCTTGTTTTGCCCTCTGTTGCTGTGAGTTGCAGGTTCTGCAGGAATACTCTGCCGACCGGCAGTGTAATGTGCCGACCGGCACTATTTTCTTTGCCGACAGCTTCAACTTTGTGCCGATGGCCATACAACACTGCCGGTGGAAATTTTATCTAGCCGGTGATGATCCCCTCTGTCCAAGGATGTAGTCCTGAGGTTTTGACAACCTCCAGAGGAGGAAAGGGAGGAAAACAGAGGCAGCTTGCGCATGGCGGCGCGCTTCTCGAGATGTTTTACTGTTTTCCTAAATTAGTTAATTTGTTAATTAATTAATTTGTAATATTTAATTAGCTTGCGTAGTTAATTAATTTGTAATATTTATTCGGTCCCTCCGAGCGAGGGCAAGTCTGTAATAAGTGTGGGTGCGTGTGTGTATGTCTTCCAACCCCCACTTCTTTCTTCCCTTTTATTTACCTGCTTATGATGGTAGATTAGGGCACGTTTAATTTAGCATACCTTATGCTATGCATGTGTGCATCCATGCATTTGTATTGCATGCATTAGGCTCGGTACATCACGCTAACTGCATCAGTACTTCAATTCCGAACTGAATACGTGATAATTGTGCATTTTCACATGACATGTTTAGGATAGCCGAGCCTATTCTAGCAATGCTTTGTATGCGATGCATTAGGCACTTAACATGGACTTGGATCATGCATGTTTGCTAACAAGTTCTTTGTTTTGGCACGGAGTACTATGTAAGTATTTCCGCTTCAGCATATCACATGAGTGTGAATATTGCCATGACAGCATGCTTAACATGTGGCTAGATGCTTATGTGTTAAATTGTTTTGAATGCCTGTGGGTGAAGGTTGGATTGTTTGAGTTGGAAAAACTCGTTGAAATCCGCATTTTAGCCTACTTGCGAGTAGCAAATTCCAAAGCATTTTCAAACCGAACGGATATGCAATGTTTATTTCCAAATTAGGCGATTTGGTCTATACTTGTTTGCTGTGCGCATAACATAGTAATTCTAGGCTAATAATTGGAATAAGAACACATAAAGTTTTCAAAAACGGATATCACAGTTAGTAGAGGCCGGTCTTCGGACCGGGCGAAAGGGGGTGCTCATAGCTGACCTTCCCCGATCGTACCCAAGCTCCCGAGCCGAGACAACTCCGGTGATGACGGACACGTGGCCTTCGGCACCGAGTCAGGGTTTCCTAAATTCTCCCATTTTAAAAAATTTAGGTGGCGACTCTGTATCTGGCAAAGCAGTCCATGTTTGGCACTACTTTTTCAAAAATCTGTTTCTCAAAACGATTTGCCAGATTTGGACTCTTTGGTTCAGATTAAGAACCGTGACACAAATCGAGTCCGAACCGTAGCGCGAGGCCCACGCGGGCGCGTCTACAGTTTCTGGCGACTCTGCTGGGGATTTTTAGAGAGCTTGACTCGAACTCGTGATATCCTGTTTTGATTTCGCTTATGTGTTTCTTTGCATTGCATGTGCATTGGTGCGCCTAGGAACACAGTGTTTGCCATCTACCATTCCTGAACGGTTTGCCGGAGGCTTGTCTTGTCAAGGCATGTCCATAAGGCTGACCGGCTATGGGCTCTGACAGTATGGGAACACAAACCCCGGTTTTACCGGGGCACCCCTTTTTGACCATTCGACCTAGTGCATATTCGGAACCATAGTGACCATTCCAAGCTAGGACAGGTTGCTTACCCGATGCTAAGTTGTTTGAAACCGCTGTGTGCATAGTGAAACCCTAGCTCTTGACAAAATAGGACAGGGAAACCCTACCCCAACATAGGGGTGTTTTGTTCTCTTTTACCTGCTATGTGCTTTTAGAGTGTTGCTCTACAGGAACGCACATACCAGTTTGCACATTTGAGTATCAGGCCCGAGGGCACCAGAATCAGTATTGTTGGGGATCAGTAATTGAGAATCAGTTATCTGCGGGTATCAGATTCAGTATTTTGGGAACAGTGATTTTTGGGAACAGTGATCAGCAGTAGGGTACAGTTGTTTGGCTACACCTGTGTTTGATCAGTTTGGGCTGAAATGCTGTCTGTTTTTCTTTCAGTTCAGAGAGTTGCAGAGTTGATACAGAATAGCCAGTGTCTCCCCTTTGCTGAGGCAAGATTTATGGCGGCACAAAATTCAGAAGAAGTTGTGGTTATGACGGCTGCATTGGAGCAGGGAACCACTCCGCAGAATGAGGCCAGCATCGGTATGTCACACCCGCCCAGGATGCCCGTTGTGCACCCAGTTTGGGCTCCCCAGTTATACCAGGCTCGTGAGCCCACCACCTTTGAATTGATGGGGATGATAGGCGATCTCCAAAGGTCTGTGGCAGACCTCGCCTATGGAATGTCGGCTTCACCGCCAGCGGCGCCGTATGCCGGGAACTTCGTACCACAGGAGCCCCCGCTACTGGGGCGGATTGTGATAGAGCTCAGCCAGCCGGAGGTGGCTTCCAGCTATAGCCACGACATGCCAGCACCAACCCAGGCCCTCGATCAGGCTGAGGCCAAAGGAAAGGACAAGGCAAAAATAGACGCCGACCCCATTGAGCAACTGCTGTGGGCAGTCGAGGCTTTGAAGGCCAGAGGGATGAACAAGCAACAAACATCTGCAATAGTGACCAAAGCTGTAGATGATGCTTTCCCCGCTCCAACCAAGGGCAGTTCAAGCCAGACAGAAAACCGGGATGGGCCCCGTCATGCCCCGACAATTCCAGTAGTTCCCAACCCTGCACCGGGAAAGGTTCAAAAGACCAAGGCAGCGCCAGCTGATCCTTTCGCCAGCGCATCTGGCAAGAATCCTCAAACTGCAAAGTACCTGCCCCGAGGGCGCAGGGTCTTTCACGACCTCCACATGCCTTTGTCTAGGGCATTGCTGATATTGGAGAAGAATGGGCATCTTAAGCCTTTGGAGTCCCGGCCACTCCCGAAGAATCTCCCCGCCACCCATGATGCTACCTTATACTGCGCGTACCATCAACAGTCCGGTCACAGTACCGATGGATGTTCCCGCCTTCGTCATGAAGTGCAGGATTTGATTGATAACAAGGTTATCCTACCACCCACCTCGGGCAAGCCCATTACCACTCAGTTGTTGGATTTCGAGGGCTCAGATACTGCGAGTATGTAAAGTGGACCGCATGCGGGCAACATTTGGTACATTTTTGGATGAAGCGTCTGGCACGCATTTTTGAGCATCGGTGAGACCGAGTTTTGTAAATCCTGGCTCGGAAGTCGAGTCAGTCTTTTGTTTTGAGTCTGTCTCTTTGTCTTGAGTCAGTCTTTTTTGCTTAAGGGTCTGTCGGGTTGTATCGAGTCAGTCCCCGTTGTATATAATACCTGGTGATTCTGGGCTTGTTGTCCCGAACACCATTTTGTTTTGTAATTATTATCTGTTTTTGTCTTGAGTCTGTTTCTGCTGAGGGGCCAGTTGCACCAACGGAGCCGGTTGAAACAGCTGTTGCTATCTCAAACTTCATGCTTACTTTCAGCATAAGTGCCAGAGAATTTGATTGGGCTGACAGTACATCTCGCCTGCTCTCCTGCGCGCCAAACTCATTGCATTAACCTAAAATCTTCAAAAAACAAACCTTTTGAACACTGCGGTGATGAAAACGAAGAGGAAGGAATTCCTCGGGTTTTGTAAAATTTTGATCATTTTGAGAGAAAGAGAGGCGTGCTAAGCCTTTTTATGAATGAAATCATGCTTGTCGGCGTGAGTACTGAGAAGGACCCTGGCCTGATCCAGATTGGTTCCACACTATCTTCGGCGCGAGCAATTTCTCGCTTTCTTAAAAACTTTCAAAAACAAATGTTTTACGCGGCCCTGCGAAGACCTGTGTGGAATCGTTCTTGAGATTGCGCAGCCTAGGATCGCTCTCAGCCTCAAGATTCAACCTATTTGTTTTCCGAGTTTGAACCCGTTCAGAATGTTCAGAAAGTTCAACGGACAAACGCCATGGAGGCCCGTGTGGCCAGTTTCGAAACAGCCCTCGAGCAGGAGGCACCAAAGCCGAATCAGAAGGAGTAGATCTCGTCGGAAGAAGCTCGTAGAGTAACCCTGATGGATTCTCCGCGAATCAGTGCAACAGCCGTTCTCCTAGATACAGAGAGGCTTCAATTTCAAAAAAACCATTTGGCATGGACTTGCTACACTTTTACCCTTTGAGAGGCTCGCTGGGCCGAAAACCCGGAAGGGCGGCCCAGGCAAAAGTTAGAGCAAGAGAAAAATACAACAAAAAAAGAGAAAAATACAAAAAGAAAGATTGAAAAAGAAGAAAAGAAAAAATAGAAAAGAAAAAGAAATGAAAAAGAAATAGAAAATGAAAAGAAGCTCGCAAGGTCGAAAACCCGCATTGGGCGCCTTGGCAAAAATAAGAGCCAAACAAAGTGAAGGTTAAAATACCCGAGTGGACCTTAACCGGAACTACGTAAGGCTTGATTCCCATGTTTGGGATACGTAGGCAACTTCATCATGAAGTCCAGCCCCCAACGCTTTCATAAGCGTCTCAGTCCATGCAATGGTTTCGATTTCATCCCCAAAGTCCAGTGGCCAACACCCTTCAAGGTGATTGTGTCCATATATGTGTTGTGACTGTCTTCGTCATCTCTGTGTCTAAGAGCTCGACCACCACCAATGAAGACTGTCTGCGGATTGCTGCGGCACCATCCCAAACAAGGGGCAACTTTCCGTTGCCACAAGCCGTCGTGAGACGCCATTCAAACTAGGGGCAACTTTCCGTTGCCTCCCACCCCCTTTAAACCAGGGGCAATTTTCCATTGCCTCCGATCCGAGGTTGCGCATCTCAAAGGGTAAGCTCCATGCTTGTCGAGCATCAGCTGTTTGAAAAATAGTTTTTGAAAATTTTTACTGAGGTTGACTATTTTCTCGAAAACTATTTCATTTTTCCAAAATCGGACCATTGTCTTGGACCCAAAAAGGAAAATTTTCAGTGCTTGCGGCTTGACTCGCACGGTTTTCAAATCAAAAATCGAACAAGTACGTTAATCCGACTCTCATTTTGATCAAAACCGTTTTAGTAGAAAGCAAAAACGAAAAAATGGTTAAAATGATGAACTAGGGGCACAGTTGAGCCAGACGTTCTGTCTTTCCCCCGTCATCGACGTACTAGCCAGAAGAGCGCTCTACCCGCCGGAAGAAATAGCTGTGAGCTAACGGCATCAGGCGTGAACCCCCAACTTCCTATTCATCCATCAATCACCCCGGGGAGGGATGAAAAATGAGAGAATGAAGAATAGAGAGGTGTAAGTTGAGAGAAAAGTGAGGAAAAGGGTTTTGAGAGAAAATCCGAGCTTGAGAGTCGAGTGATGTGAGGATCACAAATCAGAAAGGGTGGCAAACAATACCCAGATTGAACTGGCTCCTCGTGGTCCGAGGTTTCCCATCTTCGCTAATGCGTCTGCATGTCGTGTCTTTGGTTTTGTTTACCTCAACCTTTGTCTTTGGTCTTTTCCGAGCGTGTCTCGTTGTGTTTAGGTCGTGTACCTCTTTGTTTGAGTCCTCCCCACTGTGTTCAGTGTTAGGCTCGATATCCCGGTTTAAAAAAACCCTCATTCGATTTCAAAAAAATCGCTTATGCTCAGAATGCTGTGTCATTCTCTACATTCGAGCGTGTTTTAACTCCAACCGGTTCCATCTTTGAGGTCCGTCCTGTTAGATTGGGCTGTTTGTTTGAAGTTTGCCGTGTGCAGGATGAACCGAATGCTGTGCTAAGGGCTGTATACAGATTAATCCCCAGTAGAGCAAGGGCTGTGTGTCCAGAATCAGGCAGTGGGTTGCTTGGGTTATTTTGCTGTTGGCTGTTTAGTTATCTGATTATTACAGTGCAAGTGTTCAATTTTCAGATAACCAATCAGTTCCATTTACATTGAGGTGTAACATGATGAGATGCGATGCAATGCATGAAATGTGTAAATGTAAACACTTTTTCAGATAAAAAGTCCATTTCATTTCATTATCTTTTCAAATGTACAAGTTTTGGAAACAAAAATCTGCCTGCGGCAGTACAAGGTAATCTATCTACCAACCAAAAAGAAAAGTACAAGAAAGAAAGAAAAGATAGCCAAAATCTGCATCTATGTCCAGCACTCCGAAGGGCTGTCAGTCCGTCCTGGTCCTCTTCCTGGACGAAGGTCCAGGAGCATCATCAGCGTCGTCGTCAGAGCCCGAGCTAGAATCGCCTCCGGTCTCCTCCTCCGATGACCCTGCCTCCGCCTCTGACTCCTCGTCGTCGTCATCGTCCGGGACTGGAGCTCGCGAGCTACTCCCGACGTGAGTACGCCCTCTCCTGGTACGGGGAAATATCCTGCCCTCATCATCTCTCCCCCGAGCAGGGACAGCAGGTCTAGCTGGAGCACCTCCTGCCATGGGAATCTGGAAAGGAGGCTGAAAAGTTCACGAAAAGGGAAATGCATCAGTATACCGTGAGCAGTTTAGCAATGCAGAATGCAGTGTGTGAGTACAATGTATGAATGCCGTGAGCAGTTTATCAGTGCAGAATGCAGTATATGAGTACAATATGAGAATGCCGTGAGCAGTTTAGCAGTGCAGAATGCAGTGTATGCAGTGTATCAGATACTGTGGGATCAGTGTATCAGGTGTTGTGCCGTGCATCAGATTATGTAAAGCAGTGAATGAATGGTTTGAGGCCAGTGTCAGAAGGACATACCGGTATGTTGTAGACGGCTAGAAGGTCAAATGTCCGCTGGAGCATCCCCATCATC
Source organism: Camellia sinensis (assembly GCF_055761805.1). Classification (NCBI taxonomy): domain Eukaryota; kingdom Viridiplantae; phylum Streptophyta; class Magnoliopsida; order Ericales; family Theaceae; genus Camellia; species Camellia sinensis. The sequence goes on along the minus strand of NC_138961.1, from coordinate 226,680,017 downwards.
GAGGCGTTCATCGCCAACGACTGACGGGTGTACTCAGAAGAAGCCTGCAAAGGTATCAGATGCATTAGTATTCTATGGAATATCAAGTAAACTGAATTGAATAACTGTACGAAGTGCGGTGATACATACCGGCGGAAGGTCGGGGATGTCAATGAACTCATGACCAGCCGGTGGAGGGGCGAAGGGGATCTGATAGGTCGACCCACCCTGCCCCTGGAAAGTCAGTACAGCAGGCAGGGCAGGCCAGCCAGCTCCTCGTCCTCCTCGCACTCCGCCCCTGCCACGGACCCGGGCCCTCCTCGAAGATCCAGCCCCTGCTCCTGCTCCGGTCCCAGCCGCCGATGCTACAGGCCTGGCCCCCTCTGCTCGACGACCGCTCAAGGGACGCATCAGGTACGTCCGCACGTACTCCTGATAGTCGCCGGTGCCTCGGAAGCCGGCCTCCTCCCAGCCGATGGAGTAATCATCCAGCTGCTCAGCGGTAAGCCCCTCAGTCTCCCTCATCTCTGCAGGAGGGTGAGCCGGGACTATCTGCTCAGGTAACCCGCGGGTCTGGCGTAGAAAACGCTCCCCCAGGTACCAAGCCCGACAGACCGGACCCTCTAGCAAGATCCGGAAACGCGAGGTCTCCTCAGCACCAGGGAACCGACCCCGCATCGCCGACGGCAAGGAGGCCCATGGCCGCCATGTGATCTGAAAGTGACAGACAGTTTGTTATCTACTGTTATTGAAACATGCAGTGGGAAAGCGAAGCTAAATGAACTGAAAGTAAAGCATACCTCTGTGGGGGTGATGGTGTCGAAGTATCGACGGAAGAAGCCGAACGTCTCCCGTGGTCGCCGGGTGCATCTCCCGTCAAAGCGACTCGAGAACGGGACAGCCGGAGGAGGCTCCGCAACTGGTACAGGTGCAAGCCTAGGAAAGTAGGCGTAAACCCACAACTGCAAAACAGATGTCAGTATGACCATCAGATAAAGCAGGATATACAGAATAAAGCAGAAATGGCAGAGCCGTGTGTTGTGCAGTGTATTGTGTACAGAGTGTACAGTGTGAGCAGTGTGCAGTCAATGTAAAGCAGAATGTATGTGTGTGCCGTGTGTACAGTATACAGTGAGTGTAAAGCAGACCGCAGTGTGTGCAGTGTACAGAGTACAGAAAATATCGGACAGAAATGAAAAGCGGAGAAGAAATGTACCTCCCAAGCCCGCCAGTAGCCTCCAAGCAGCTGGCCGCTGCCGCGAGAAGCCGAGCTCATATATCCGTACAGGGTGGCCAGAGCAGCGCCGCCCCAGTCATAGTGCAAGATATCTCGGACGTCCACCAGTGCGCTGAGAAGGCAGAGAGGCACGGTGTTCGCCCGGTCGGCGAAGATGGTAGTCCCGAACAGGAACATGAGGAAGCCACGAGCATACCTCTCCTCGTCCTCCGGGGTCATCTGCACCTCCTCCCCCAATGCGGGCTGGACCCTGAACTGTGCCTCGAACCAGGAGTATCGGATGAAGCCTGGACGAGCTAGCGGTGGCGCCTCCCCCAGTAGATGGACCTGAGCGGCGGTCCACTCATCCATGTCGGTGTCAAAAGGGATTGGATCACCCCCTACCCCGATGCCTGTGAGCATCGAGAAGTCATAAGGGGTCATCGTCATATCCCCTGCAGCAGAGAAGTGGAAAGAATCGGTGGTGTCCCACCACCTCTCCGCCAAAGCGGCGAGAAGAGGTCTGCATGTGGAGAGCCTAGAGAGCCATCGGCAGAAGGTGCCGAAGCCCGCTCGGTCCACGATGCGCTGGACCGCATCAGGGAGCTCATCATACCACTCCCGAGCACCAGTATTCCCATACCCGCGAATGGTATGGGAACCCTCCTGCAAACAGAAAATGACAATTGCAAGACAACATTCAAAATGCAGTTTTGAAAGGACAGATATGGCATGTATGCAAGTTTGTCAGATTCAGGCAAATACCGGGTGCCGGTGTGCTTACAGTAAAATACGTGTGCTGTGTCAGCGTGTTTAGGTGTTTCAGAACAGATGTGGCATGTATGCAAGGTTGACAGATTCAGACAAATACTGGGTACCAGTGTGTGTGCAGTAGAATACAGTGTGTGCCGTGTGTTTGGGTGATTCAGGACTAGTGTAGTGTGTGTGCATCTGTCAGTCTCAAGCAGATATCAGTTGTATGTATGTTTACAGTCAACTACGGTCTACGGCATATCAGATTTCAGCAATTAAAGAATACAGCTAACTATGGCAGTTTTGTATCCTACATTGCAGAAAGTAAAGCAGAAGATGAAGAGTTACCTCGGGAGTGCCGAATGAAAGGTGGGAGGTAGGCTCGCGTAGTAGTAGCTCAGGCGCTGCGTACCTCTCAATGCTCCGGAACTGACGCAGGCCATCTGGGGGCAGAACGTGGATCGCCGGCCGGTAGGTCGCCGGGTCGAACGGGCGCTCGCTCAGTGGTAAGAGCTCGACCCCGGGATCCATCTCGTGGTCCGGGGGAGTCCCGCCACGTGGAATGTCGTCCGCCATGTAGAGAGTGGTGTGAAAATGGCCCGGAAAAGGAAAACCGGGTCGGAATACGAAGAGTCAACTGAAAAGTCAACTCCCGAGAGGGTCGGAAATGGCCGGGAAGGCCGGAATGTGAAGAGGCACGGAAATGAAGAGGAAAGTGAGGGGAACAAACCCCGAGAAGGCGAGAATGCCGAACGAGGCACCGAAACGAGAATGTGATCGGTGGAAAATGTCCGAAACGCGAAGAGGATCGCGAATCTGACGACGAAACGGGCGTAGAACGCGAAGAAACGGGCGAAAAATGAGAGAGAAGCACTCTAGAGAGAGAGAGCAAGGGATTTCGGCGGTGGAGAAGTGAGAAAATAGGGCATGAAGCCCTATTTTATAACACTCGAGGTGGAAAGACAAAACTGCCCCGCACCAGCAACTGTTTGCCGGTCGGCAATGTTTTGTGCCGGCCGGCACTTTTTTGTGCCGATGGAATTGTTTTTGTGCCGATGGCCAGCCGGTGGCCTCATCTTTCGGCCGGTGGGGTTCCCACAGCCTTGTTTAGGCCATTTGAGCTGTTTTGGGTCTTTATAGCTGAAGAAAGTGCAAGAAAGTGCATCTCCGACGCTCAACCGGCCTCCGTTTTGACTTCGGGCCGTGTCTCCAGTGCGTGGCACTCGAATTCGTGCAAGGTGTATCCTTTTTGTATCCTTTTGAATTCAAAAGCCACCCCATGTGTGTTGCACAAGTTCATCACACTACTTCTGTGCATTACATCGCACTGTCGTGCGCCACACATTTGCATTGTTATGCACGTGTTACATGCGTTGCAACACGCACCCCTTTGCATTGTCGTGCACATTTCTCATGCATCATCATTGCATTTCCATTCCATGCATTCTGGAATACATGCGTTGTTGCGCATTCAAGCCCATTTACACTCCGTGTGGCATGCACGTCACACTTGGCATCGCACTATTTTGTGCATTGCATTTGTTCGTGCTATCTTGCGCACCTCAATTACACTTGTTAGTGCATTGCATTTGTTCGCGCTATCTTGCGCACCTTACTTGCACTTGTTAGTGCATTGTATTTTCTTCGCGCTATTTTGCGCATCGCACTGTTTTGTGCATCATATTTCCTTCGCGCTATTTTGCGCATCGCACTGTTTTGTGCATTTCAAACCTCGCGTTGTTCTGCGCATTGCACTGTTTTGTGCATTTCAAACCTCGCGCTGTTCTGCGCATTGCACTGTTTTGTGCATTTCAATTTCGCGCTGTTTTGCGCATCTCATTGCATTTTGCATGCATTCCATCGCACTGTCCTGTGCACTCGCGTTGCCTAACGCATTGCGCTATTTTGCGCATCATACCGCATGGTCTGGCGAGACCTTAAACACGCATGGTCTGGCGAGACCTTAAACACGCATGGTCTGGCGAGACCTTAAACACGTACGGTCTAGGAGACCTTAAATCCTTGGAAGGTGTAAGACCTTTAGTGTTCGCATTGTCGTACACTTCGAAAGCCGCGTGTTGTCGCGCATCTCATGCAACATGCATTTCATACATCATTTGCATCTCAAAAACAAAAAAACAAACAAAACATGCATTGTCATGCATACATTTTGCATCCCGGTCTAGGAGACCTTAAATCCTCTGAAAGTGCAATTCCTTCGGTGTTTGTCGTGCCCGAACGACTTTTCGGTGGTCTGGTAAAGCCACCTGTCTGTGCTTGCAATGAGTTCCTAGAAGACCAACTGGGACGGTGGAAACTAGAGTTCGAACGGCTTATGCCTAGAACGCAAAGGTTCGGGAGCTCCGAGACTAAAGTCTGGTTTAAATACCCAGAGGTTTACCCTCGGCTTGAAATCTGTATGGAAGCCCCATAGGTTGAGGCGGCATGTCTACGCCTCAGTTCTGGATACTGAACCAACCTAGTATATCACCCTGTTGGTAAGATAGGGAAAGTTGCAATCATAGTCATTGCATCATAGTGCATTGTCATGCATTTGCATTGTAGTTTGCATGCATTCATTGCATCACCTTCCACCTTCGGCTTGCGCCTTTCCAGGTTAAGCTTGGTCTGGTATGTGTCCTTACTTTTCATGTTAAAACACAGTTCTGTATGTGTATCGCGCCGATTCCACGTTGATATGTTGGTTGAGGGTTGCGGCACCTTTTCTGTGTTACACATGGCTCATACGTGTGCATGCCTTTCCTAGGCAAGATTTGGTTTGGCTTGCGTGCCATATCCATTGTATCCATATCCATTCCATTGCATATTTATAGATATTGCATTGTAGTTTGCATGCATTCATTGCATCACCTTCCGCCTTCGGCTTGCGCCTTTCCAGGTTGAGCTTGGTCCGGTATGTGCCCTTACTTTTCATGTTAAAACACAGTTCTGTATGTGTATCGCGCCGATTCCACGTTGATATGTTGGTTGAGGGTTGCAGCACCTTTTCTGTGTTACACATGGCTTGTATGTATGCATGCCTTTCCTAGGCAAGATTTGGTTTGGCCTGCGTGTCATATTCATCCATTACATTGTAATGTAATTTTTGCATCCGGCATTAGGATCGTAGTCCTTTCTCCAGCGGGTTGTCTCCCCACTTATGTCAATTCCACCCAATACTTGTTCTTGCGTCTGTCTACAATACTCATAGTTCAGTTGACCGTTCTATGGTAGACAGACTTGTTACCTCCATCAATCTATTTGACATAGGTGTGGTTTCGAACCGTTCGTGATTGGATCACGATTCAAATGCTTTGCATGTAGCTTGCATTGTTTCAAATACATTGCATCTTCATTTGCATTGTTTATACATTGTTTTGTATATATTGCATTTCGTTTTGCATCCATTTTGCATTGTCATGCATGTTGCTAACCATATTGCACCTGTTAAGTTTGTTTTCTTTTCAGGCACGATATTGTATGTACGGTTCATTTGCAGCTGGTGCAACCAGACGAGCCGCACAGGTATTGTATCTCCCGAGTGAGACGTATTGAGAATTCCATAATTCTCTTACATCCTTTCTGCATTGTAGTGTAGTTTGGTATGCTAGCTTAAAATTGTCGCATGTTTGCTTCATTACAGCTTTCTTTGCATGATCATAAGTTATGCTCGGCTCTGTGCATTGTCTTGCATTTTGCCCCTGCCTCCGGGCGCATATCCTATTTGTCTTGTATGTTTGTCTGAGTCTTCGGCCTTGTCAAAAATGGGTCGTCTCTGGGCTTTGACATTCACTCCCGTCATTGTTATGACTTTCGAGTTCTGTCAAAGAGGGGCAACTGTAGACACCCCATTTTTGACCGTCCTCAAGACTTGGACGTCACTGTTTGAACACACGGTGATCTTCCATGTTTGTGTTCGTTTGGAGTTCCTGGAGGTCTCGGCTCGCGCGCCTTGCCTCAGGATCCCCGAACTCGACCGTTTAGTGTCTGGTTTTGCACCAAACACTTGCATCTTGCCCTTGAGAGGCAAGGTGGGGCTTGTAGACCATCCCCACCCATCACCGGCAGTGGCTAGATGCCACCGGCTGGTTTTTGCTGCCACCGGCAATATAGTTTGCCGGCCGGCACTCTTTGTTGCCGGTCAGCACTATTTTGTGCCGGTCGGCACTTTGTTTGGCCAAGATGGCATTTTTTGCCGGCCGATTGCTGTTCATCTGCTTTTGCAGATATTTTTGGACAGCTGTATTGCTTTTGCTCCCCTCCATACACGTGTATGGAGGGATCTCCCTCTTGCAAAGCTTGTCTTGTAAGCTTTACAAGAGGCATATAGAGAGGAACTCTCTCTAAGGCAAAGAGGAAAGGGCCTTTAGACATTTTTGAGAGAGAAAATACAGAGGAGAGCTCTGGTTTTCTAGGGTTAGGGTTAGACATACACAACCTATCTCTCTTTTCCTCTCATTTTGCACACTAGGTGTTTTGTGTCTCACTATTGCACACAAACACCTAGTGTTTCACCTTCCTCTTGGAGCTGAGGTTCTAAAGAGTGTGTTTTGAAGTTTTGGTCTTGGATTCAAGCTCAAGGAGGCCATTGGAGCATCTTTGTTGAAGAAGGCATCAAGAGTGAGAAACTAGTCCTTTTTTTCCCCTTTTTTGCATCAATTTTCTACTAGTCTTAGAGCTGTTTTTTGTGATTATTGTATAACATAAAAAAGTTCTGTTTTTAAGCCCTCTTTATTGTTTATTAAGAGTGTTTTGTTGTTTGAGGGTTGTTGACCACCCTTAGGCCTCAAAAGGCCTCATTTTGAGCCATTTTGTGCTAGCTCCGGGATTTTGGTGTTGAGGTCTCTTCACCACTGAAATCTTGAGGGATTTCAGTGGTGAAGATGATGCTTTGAAGTCCCAAGAAGGAGAGGGCCACCCCCTCTCCTTGTTGTCCTTGAAAAGGACACATTTTGGCCTCTTAAGGAAGCCTATACTTGAGTGTGTGTTGAGCATATTTGGTTTGTTTTTCATGCTTATATATCCATGATATAACATGATTTCAAGTTGGTTTTGGTATTCCATGCATGCTTAGCATAGTTGCCTTGTAATACCATGTTTATGCCTTAACATGTTCTAGGTTGTTAGCCTTCGTTGGAGCATGTTTTAGGCTTGCATTTGTGAAGTTTATGTGCTTATTTTGCCATGTTTTAGCTCTGTCCATAGTCGTTTGGGTTGATCTTTGCATGCATTATATAGCTCTTTTGTATTTGGGCTTGTTGGCCTTGAGTATGTGCATGTGTAGCATGCCATCTTTGCATTGTTTTGATGATTTGGAATCATCCTACATGCTATTTCAGTCCCATTTCCATGCTTGTTGGATTGCCTTGCATGTCTCTTTAATGCTTTGAAAGCATGTGTTGCAATGCTCCATGTTTTGGCCATGGTGTATGCCTTTGTATTTGGGCCACTTAGATGCCATCTAAGGAGTCCTTTGGCCTTGTTTTAACATGCTAAAAATCTGTTTTTAGTTGTTTAATGCATGCCATGTTTGGTCATGATAAGTGTAGTTCAATGCATTATTGATTTGCCTTGAACACTTGGACTACTCTTTGCATGTTTTGGCTTGATTTATAACTTGATTTGGCATCATTTTATAACATAATTTTAGGGCTCATGTTGCATGCTAATTAGTCCATGATTCCTCCTTTCAAGTGTGCTTGAATGTTGCTCATTTTGTGCTTAAGTGTTGGCCCTTATGTGCATGTGTGTGTGTATGCCATTTAGCCCTCACCTTTTAGCACAATGGCTACTGTTTTAGGCCTATTTTAGAGTCGCCTAATTCATGTTTAAGTCCATCTTTGCACTCATTTGTATTGCCATATGCATGCTTGTATGCTTGCATAAGTTAATTGCCATGCCATGTTGCATTCCTAGCTTGTATGCCTAGGTTGCATTGCATTTTGCGTGCATGCCTTGTTCCTTGAATTGGTGATAGGAATAGGGCCTAATTTGTTTGATTGGTTTGCATGCATTTGAAATCAAAGTTGCATACTTGGTTCCTTGGGCCATCATGCATGGAAATGCGTGATTGGTGGTCCGAGAACCGTGGCACATGTCCCTTTGAGTCATTACAATGATAAGAGACATGGTTGGTGCATACATGCTTTGAATTGTGCTGCCATGCCTTGTTTTGCCCTCTGTTGCTGTGAGTTGCAGGTTCTGCAGGAATACTCTGCCGACCGGCAGTGTAATGTGCCGACCGGCACTATTTTCTTTGCCGACAGCTTCAACTTTGTGCCGATGGCCATACAACACTGCCGGTGGAAATTTTATCTAGCCGGTGATGATCCCCTCTGTCCAAGGATGTAGTCCTGAGGTTTTGACAACCTCCAGAGGAGGAAAGGGAGGAAAACAGAGGCAGCTTGCGCATGGCGGCGCGCTTCTCGAGATGTTTTACTGTTTTCCTAAATTAGTTAATTTGTTAATTAATTAATTTGTAATATTTAATTAGCTTGCGTAGTTAATTAATTTGTAATATTTATTCGGTCCCTCCGAGCGAGGGCAAGTCTGTAATAAGTGTGGGTGCGTGTGTGTATGTCTTCCAACCCCCACTTCTTTCTTCCCTTTTATTTACCTGCTTATGATGGTAGATTAGGGCACGTTTAATTTAGCATACCTTATGCTATGCATGTGTGCATCCATGCATTTGTATTGCATGCATTAGGCTCGGTACATCACGCTAACTGCATCAGTACTTCAATTCCGAACTGAATACGTGATAATTGTGCATTTTCACATGACATGTTTAGGATAGCCGAGCCTATTCTAGCAATGCTTTGTATGCGATGCATTAGGCACTTAACATGGACTTGGATCATGCATGTTTGCTAACAAGTTCTTTGTTTTGGCACGGAGTACTATGTAAGTATTTCCGCTTCAGCATATCACATGAGTGTGAATATTGCCATGACAGCATGCTTAACATGTGGCTAGATGCTTATGTGTTAAATTGTTTTGAATGCCTGTGGGTGAAGGTTGGATTGTTTGAGTTGGAAAAACTCGTTGAAATCCGCATTTTAGCCTACTTGCGAGTAGCAAATTCCAAAGCATTTTCAAACCGAACGGATATGCAATGTTTATTTCCAAATTAGGCGATTTGGTCTATACTTGTTTGCTGTGCGCATAACATAGTAATTCTAGGCTAATAATTGGAATAAGAACACATAAAGTTTTCAAAAACGGATATCACAGTTAGTAGAGGCCGGTCTTCGGACCGGGCGAAAGGGGGTGCTCATAGCTGACCTTCCCCGATCGTACCCAAGCTCCCGAGCCGAGACAACTCCGGTGATGACGGACACGTGGCCTTCGGCACCGAGTCAGGGTTTCCTAAATTCTCCCATTTTAAAAAATTTAGGTGGCGACTCTGTATCTGGCAAAGCAGTCCATGTTTGGCACTACTTTTTCAAAAATCTGTTTCTCAAAACGATTTGCCAGATTTGGACTCTTTGGTTCAGATTAAGAACCGTGACACAAATCGAGTCCGAACCGTAGCGCGAGGCCCACGCGGGCGCGTCTACAGTATCTATCACACTTTGCTCACTTAGTGTATCTATCACACTTCGTTCACTTAGTGTATCTATCACACTTTGTTCATCTTGTGTATCTATCACACAAACTCACCCAGTGTATCTATCACACTTCGTTCACTTTTGTATATCTATCACACATACTCACTTAGTGTATCTATCACACTTTGTTCATTTTGTGTATCTAGCACTCATACTCACTTAGTGTATCTATCAAACTTTGTTCATCTTGTGTATCTATCACACAAACTCACCTAGTGTATCTATCACACTTCCTTCGCTTTGTGTATCAATCACACATGCTCATTTTGTGTATCTATCACACCTTCGCTTTGTGTATCTATCACACCTTCGCTTTGTGTATCTATCACACGTGTTCACTTTGTATATCTATCACACCTTCGCTTTGTGTATCTATCACATATGCTCACTTTTGTGTATCTATCACACGTTCGCTTTGTGTATCTATCACACATGCTCACTTTGTGTATCTATCACACGTTCACTTAGTGTATCTATCACACTTCGTTCACTTAGTGTATCTATCACACGTTCCATTTGTGTATCTATCGCACTTGCTTGCTCACTTTGTGTATCTATCACACATGTTCACTTAGTGTATCTATCACACTTCATTCCCTTAGTGTATCTATCACACGTTCCCTTTGTGTATCTATCGCATTTGCTTGCTCACTTTGTGTATCTATCACACATGTTCACTTAGTGTATCTATCACACTTCGTTCGCTTTTGTGTATCTATCACACATGTTCACTTTGTGTAGCTATCACACTTTGCTCACTTTAGTGTATCTATCACACTTCGTTCATATAGTGTATCAATCACACTTTGTTCACTTTGTGTATCTATCACACATGCTCACTTTGTGTATCTATCACACGTTCGCTTTGTGTATCTATCGCACTTTGCTCACTTTGTGTATCTATCACACTCCTTCGCTTTGTGTATCTATCACACATGCTCACTTTTGTGTATCTATCACACGTTCGCGTTGTGTATCTATCACACATGTTTGCTAAGATTGCATAATTCTCTTACATTCTTTCTGCATGAGATGCAGCTTGGTTCGTGTTTACTTGCTCGCATAGCATTCACTTAAAATGTTGCATTTATTTTGCGTAATTGCTTCATTACAGCTCTCTTTGCATGATCATAAGTTATGTTCGGCATTGTGCATGTCATTTGCATTTTGCCCCTGCCTGCGGGCGCATCTCTTTGTTGTCTTGCTTGTTTGTCTAAGTCTTCGGCCTTGTCAAAAATGGATCGTCTCTGGGCTTTGACATTTACTCCCGTCACTTCTTGAATTCCGAGTCCTGTTAAAGAGGGGCAACTGTAGACACCCCATTTTTGACAGACCTTCCGGGCCTCTGAACTCTTTTTATTTTGGATTGGTTTGTGGACCATGCCTTGTTGCCCTTGCCTGGAGGGAGGGAGAGGTCTGTAGACCACTTTTTGTGGTCGTAGACCACTTTTCCCTATTGTAGACTAGTTTTTGATTTTCGGAGCCTTCAGCCGTACGCCTTGTCTCGGGACCGCTTAACGTTCTCCTCTTGGCCTGGTTTTCGAACCATGTCTTGTTGCCTTTTCCTAGAGGGACACAGAGGTCTTGTAGACCACTTTTTGTGGCCGTAGACCACTTTTCCCTCCCGTAGACCACTTTTGGTGCCCGCAGACTAGTTTTCGAGGTTTTCCGCTGCGTGCCTTAACCCGCGGACTCTTGTCTTGCATCCTTTATGGTTTGTTTTTGGCACAAACCTTGTTTTCCTTGCTTGGAGGGTGGAATTAGGGTTGTAGACTAGTTTCTCTCCCTGAAGACCACTTTTTGTCCCTGCCAACCAGTTTTCTGGTCGGCCAACTGGTCTTGGTGATCTTTGGACCACCAAAAGTGGTCTGCTGCCATGCCACCACTTTGCTTTCTTTGTGCAGGCCACTCCTCCCCCTTTGCCGACCACTTGGTCTCCCTGCAGACCACTTTTGGTGGTCAGCCGACCAGTGCAAGTAGCTGGGCAACCACTTCAACTGGTCGGCAGCTTTCCTACACTTTTCTGCAAATATTTTCTTGCCAGTTGTGCCAGCTATTGGGCACAGAAAGCATCCTCCATACACGTGTATGGAGGGATTGCTTGGAGCCTAAAGCTTGTTCAACAAGCTTGTTCCTTATTTTTCTATAAAAGGGAGGCCCTCTCTCCCTTCTCCAGGTTCAGAATTTTGCTTAGAAGCTATAAATATATCATCTATCTCTATATTGCTCATTCTCTTCATATTTGTGCTTGAAAGTGCCATTTCTTCATACTTTTGCTCACAAACACATAGTGAAACACCACACTCTTGTTGCTGAGGCACCTTGAGGCTGGTTTTGGAGTTTTTGGATTGCTTTTGGTCCAAAAAAGTTGCTGGAGTTGCAGCTTTGAAGCTGTTCTACAAGGGTGAGTCAACTAGCCTTTAAAGCTTTGTTTTGATTTAGCCTTTAGCCCTATTTTCATGATGTTTTAGGCTTAACTTTCAACTGTGAAAAGCTCTAATTTTAAGTGTTAAGAAAGGTTATTTAAGACCTCTTTGGTGTTGGGGGTAGTCTACCCCCTTTTGTGCCTTGTTTGGCCTTGTTTTGTGCCATCACTTTAGACCTTTGTGATCACCTTTGTTTGGCCTCTTCACCACTGAAACTCAGAGGAATTTCAATGGTGGAAACTTGGTTTTGAGGTCTCAAATGGGTGGGGGTTATCCCCCCTCCTCTTCTCTTGTATGCTTGTGTTGATGGCTTATCAAAGCAGCATGTTTGTTAAGCTTGTTTTGGCTCTATCTCAGCATGTTTTTGGTGTTGTTTTAACTTTCCTTAGCTCTGTTTTGGGTTGGTTTTATAGCCTCTTGCATGCTCCTTGCACTTGTAGTGCAATTCCACAAACTAGCCTAATATGCACCACACTTTGGATCATCATTCTAACATGTTTTTCTGGCTCAACTCCAGCAAGCTTTTACTCATGTTTTACCATGCTTAAGCTATGTTTTATGTTGTTTTGGTCATGCATGCCTTGCTTTCTATAGCCATAGTGGATTCTAGCTCACTAGCTTTGAGTTTCCAAGTCACTAGCATGCATAGCTTGGGCTATTTGCATGATTTAGCATCATTTGATATGTGATTTTAGTGCATGTAGTGTGGTCATGCCCTCACATCTTTCACTCATTCAATGCTTTGGAGGGTTTGTGCCTTATGCCTTAAAAATGAACCATTGTGTATGCCATATTGCCTAAGCTTTTGGGTTGCCATATCAATGTGTTTTTGGTCTTATTTTGCCATAATACAACTCTGATTTTTGTTGGCAAAGTCATCTCATGCTTGGTTTTGATAGGTCAGTCCATATACGGTTTAAGTCCATTGAGCATTGCATCGCATGCCCCTTGTGTTGTAGTCTTTACTTGCTTTGATGTTTTAGTCTCCAAATATGCCATGTATGCATTGTTTGCATGATAGAATCTAGTGTATGCCATTCTAGCATTGGTAGAATAGTATGTTGTTTGCATGTTATTACACTGCATCTTGTTTGCATGTTGTTGGACTGCATTGTTGTTTGCATGCTTATGTTGCATTGCATTGTGTTTGCATGCCATTAGCATTGGTAGGTTGATCATGTGCATGCATTGCATTGTTGTTTGCATGCTTATGTTGCATTGCATTGTGTTTGCATGCCATTAGCATTGGTAGGTTGATCATGTGCATGCATTGCATTGTTGTTTGCATGCTTATGTTGCATCGCATTGGGTTTGCATGCCATTAGCATTGGTAAGTTGATCATGTGCATGCATTGCAGTTTGTTTGTGTGCCATTAGCATTGGTAGGTTGATCATGTTGCATTGCATTGTGTTTGGATAGGGTGTTAGTCCAAACACGAGAAACGAGGGATGTTTCATACTTGAAGTGATGAAACATGCCTCATTTCTCTATCGACGACCTTCTTAATCAAGCATGATAGAGGTGGAGGCACTTATGTGTTATTTGTGCATTCATTGACTTTGAATTGTGCAAACTTGGCTTCTCGGCCATCGTGCATTGCGATGCTCGGTTGGTGGCCCGAGGGTCGAGAACCACACTCCCTTGAGCTTAAGAAATGCTAGGGAGGGTGGTTGTGCACATATACCTTGCAAATACACTGTTGTGCCCCTTTTTGTTCTTGTTGCAGTAAAATGGAGCTTGGTGGCATTTTCTGGTCGGCAGACCAGTAAAGTGGCTGGCCGACCACTTTTTCTGGTCTGCAGCAAATTTAAGTGGTCTACAGGTGGTCTACAATACCATTAAGTGGTCGGTAGCCTTCCTAGAGGTCTCCATGGTGGTGCAGAAGCTATCTGGAGGTTTGTACAGTGTTCTGAGAACAAATGCAAATAGAGGCAAGTTGGGGCATAGTGATGGGTTTCCAAGCGAGGAACCAAATGCATGCATTGTTCCACTTTCCAAAGTAGAGCTGAGTAGTGTAGTTTAATGCTTATTTGTCTAGCTTGAATTTGTAACTTAATTAATTTGTTGATTAGTTAAGGTGCTGTAATAACTAGTTGTAGCTAGTCATTCAATTTGTTGTGTAATAACTAGTCTAATTAGCTTTATTAGATTAGTTAAGTAGCTTAGCTTAGCGTAGCTAGTTAGCTCATTATCCGGACCCTCCGTCGAAAGGGCACAAATTTTGTAATAAGTGTGCGTGTGTGTGATGCATGTCTTCCAACCCCCATTTATTTCTCCCTTTTACTTAACTACTTTCGATGGTTAGTTTTAGGGCATGTTTCAATTAGCATCCTTATGTTTCGCATGCGTGCATCATTCATCTGTTTTGCATGCACCGGGCTCGGCGCATCATACAAACTACATTGTATTTCAATTCCAATTTGAATACATGTTATCAAGTTGTATTCACATGCCAACTTAGAATAGCCGAGCCTACTTAGTTGCATTTTGCATGTGTTGCATTAGGCATTCTTGACATAGCTAGGATCATGCATGATTACTAACTAGCTTCTGTTTTGGCTCGGAGTACTAGGTAAGCTTTCACGCTTTAGCATACTGCATGCATGTAAGTGACTGCCATGACAGCATGCTTGCCATGAGGCTAACTGCTTAAGTAATTAACTGTATGAATGCCCATGGGTGAAGGTTTTATTGCTTGAATTGGGACAATTCATCGAAATGCGAGTTTTAAGCCCACTTGAGAGTGGCAAATCCATGTCCTAGCCTACTTGCAAGTAGCAACTTCAAACTATTTTTCAAACAAAAAAACATGAGATGTTTTGTTCCAAATTGAGTGATTTAGTCTATACTTGTATGTTGTGCACATCACATAGTAGCCCTGTTTGGTAGGGCTTATTTCCAGCTTATTTCAGCTTTTAGCTTAATTTAAGCTATTTTGATGTGTTTGGTTCAGCTTAACAATATAACTTATAGCTTTTTGTAAGTCAAAAATCAACTTATTCTTTGAGTGGGGAAGGAGAAGCTTAATTTATAAGTCAAAAATCAGTTTATGTTCACAGTTATAAGCTATAAGCTGTTAAGGTATAAGCTATAATCACTTTCCCACAGCTCTACCAAACGGGGCCAGTAAGCTAGCTAATAAACCAGAATAAGAACACATGCGTTTTCAAAAACAACATATCATGTTAGTAGAGGCCGATCCTTTGATCGGGCAAGCGGGGGTGCTCATTTCAAGACCTTCCCCTCTCGTACCCAAGTTCCCAAGTCGAGGCAACTTTGGTGATGACGGACATATGGCCTTAGGCACGAGTCAGGATTTTCTAAATTTTTCCAAAACAAAATATTTAGGTGGCGACTCTGAAATCTGACAAAGCAGTCCATGTTTGGCGCTTTTTGATTAAAATCAATTTTCCAAAACGATTTGCCAGATTTGGACTCTTTGGTGATTTATCAGTCTTACATTGCACTTTGTGAGATTAAATTCAGAACTGTGACAGGAGTCTGAACTGTAGTAGCTAGAACTACAATTCGCGCCTTCACGCGCGGAGTGAGTTCGGGCGGTCTACAATAGGCTACTGAGTTTGAACAAAGGTGATGTGACTGGTGACTGTCGAATCAGTTGAACTGGTGAGCCCTGATTGGCCTTTCTTTGCCTTGCCTCTAGCGAAGGAAACACTGGTTGCTCTTGAACTGAATCTTTGACCTAACAAAGTCTATCAACATATGTTCAATGTACCTGGGGGATATTGGAGCCTTCCGAAGTTATAGTTCCAGGACTACCTTGCAAAAGAGAAAACAGACAGCATCTCAGCCTAATTTCACTAGAACGGATATGAGCATAGCTGAATGACCGTACTCTTTACTGAATTCTGTCCCACAAACAGATATCTCCATACTGATACCCAGACTTGCAACTGATACATATATTCTTGTAGAGACACACCCTAACAGCACATATCAAGCAAGTAAGAGCCAAAACACCTCTATGGTGGGGTATTGTTTCCCTGTCCTATTTTCGTCAGGAGCTAGGGATTCACTACGCACGCATGCGGTTTCAAACAATCCTGCATTCGGGTGAGCAACCTGTTCTAATTTAGAACAGTCTCTATGGCTTTCGATATGCAACTAGGTTAATTGGTCAAAAAGGATGCCTTAGCAAGACCACCTAATATACCTCTCGCTCTTAACATTGAGAAGTGAAAGGAGGATCAAATGGTACAAAGGTGATCCAGATCCAAGGTTTGTGTTCCTATCGTGGCAGAGCCTGCAACCAGTCAGCCTTATGGAAATCTTTTCCAAGCAAGCCTCCGCAAACCGTTTAGGAATAGCAGATGGCAAACACTGTGACTTTGACGCACCTATGCAAATGCAATGCAAAGAAACACATAAATATAGATAAAACAACATATCATGCGTTCGAGTCAAGTTCTCTAAATCCCCAGCAGAGTCGCCAGACACTGTAGACTCGACTTTCTTCGCGCGCCCCCCCTTTCGGAGAGGCGCGAATTGGTCTCCTACAGTTCGGACTCCTGTCACGGTTCTGAATCTAATCTCACAAAGTGCAATGTGAGACTGATAAACACCAAAGAGTCCAAATCTGGCAACTGGTTTTGGAAAATCGATTTTGAATAAAAAAGCGCCAAACACGGACAGCTTTGCCAGATTACAGAGTCGCCACCTAAATATTTTATTTTGAAAAATTTAGGAAACCCTGACTCATGCCAAAGGCCACATGTCCAGCATCACCAAAGTTGCCTCGACTCAGGAATTTGGGTACGAGGGGGGAAGGTCCTGAAATGAGCACCCCCACTCGTCTAATCAAAGATCAGCCTCTACTAAGCATGATATGTTGTTTTATAAACACATGTGCTCTTATTCTGATTATTAGCTAACTTACTATGTGATGCGCACAGCACACAAGTATAGACGAAAATCGCAAGAATTGGAATAAAACAACTCATGTTTATTTTTCGAATACGGTTTGAAAGTGCCACCCTCAAGTGAGCTAAAACGCGAATTTTCCACCCTCAAGTGGGCTTAAAACATGATTTTACCACTTCGCAAAGTGGGCTTAAAACTCACATTTGATGAATTGTTCCAATTCAAGCAATAAAGCCTTCATCCACAGGCATTCATGCAGTTATAGCAATTAAGCAAATAGCCTCATGGCAAGCATGCTATCATGGCAACACTCACATCTCATGCAAGCATGCTAAAGTGTAAAACTTGCTAAGTACTCCAAGCCAAAACAAAAGATAGTTAGAAATATGCATGATCTTAACTATGCAATATGCCTAATGCAACACATGCAATATGCAATTAATAGGCTCGGCTATCTAAGATGGCATATGAATGCAACAATTTGATAATATACTGTTAAACACGTATTCAAAAAAGTGTATTGAAATTGCGATGCAGTTTGAACGATGCACCGAACCCGGTGCATGCAAGACAAATGAATGATGCACGCATGCAAGCATAAGGTATGCTAATTGAAACGTGCCCTAATCTAACCATCGAAAGCGGTTAAATAAAAGGGAGAAAGATGTGGGGTTGAAATACATGCACACACGCACTCACACTTATTATAACAATACGCCCTCACGAAGGAGGGTCAGAATAAATAAGCTAAGCTATGCTAAGCTAAGCTACTTATTACAAATCAACTAATTAACTATTCTAGCTAATTAATTATTACAACCCAATTGAAATAAATTAACTAACTATTCTAAGCTAGTTAAATATTACAAAATGAATTAATTAGCTAGTTACACAAACTAATCATAAGCAATGAAATGGCCTCGCGGGCGAGGGAGACATGCATGCTCGGTTGGCGTCATCCCGAAAACCCATCGTTTTGCCTTCGGCTGCCTCTGTTTGCACTCGCCTTGATTTTTGAAAATTGTTCCAATCTCCAAACTGCCATTGCTTCAAAATAGGAACCCTCTCGCATAAAAATGAACTGGTGGCATGTCAGCCACCCTAACTGGTCGACGGCTAGTGTAGATGGCCGGTCGGCTACCTCAAGTGGCCGGTCGGCCACCTGCTTTTCCAAAATGCTGTTTTTGCTGCAATAGAGAACAACAGAGGTAAGGCAAGGCATTTTGCGGGAAATGCATGTACTGCCACTCTCCTCATCATTTCTCAAGCTCAAAGGAGGGTGAAACTCGGCTCTCAAGCCACCAATCAAGCATCTCAATGCACGATAGCCAAAGGGCCAAGCTTGTATAATGTTAATGAATGCACACATAGACTCAAATGGCCACCACCCTATCATGCACGATCAAGGGTGACGGCGACCAAGAAATGTGACGCGTTTCATCACTTTGAGTATGAAACGTCCCACATTTCTTGTGTTTGGAATAACGTCCAATCTAAACACATGCAATGCAATACGACATGCTTATCTTGTCCATGTTTTACTTGGCTCATTTTATTTACACATTTTACATTACCGAGTCATTCTTTAACCGATTAAGTCCAATGTGAAAGTCCTCTAATGAGAGAGGGGTCAACCAAGGGATGGTTCAAGACATGAAAGAGCTCATGCCTTTAGCTAGGAGGAACCCTCAAAGGAGAGTTAAAGCCATTGAGCACAAGCTCTATCTCAAGCTTAAACACAAACATGGGGTTAAGTAACCCTCAAAATAAATAGAAAAATGAAGAAATGAGGGAGGTTACAAACTTTTTTAATGCTGAAATGGCATGCAAAAGACACTACAACATGCAAGCAACACATGCACAACATGTTCAAGGCCAAAAACATCAAAATTAGTGAAGAACACTACACTAGAGGCATGCAATATTAAGCTTAAATGACCGAACCAGCTCTGGACAGAGCTTAAACATGCAAAACGAGTGACTAAAACATGCTGAGATAGAAGCATAAGAAACAAGAAAAAGATCCGCACATGTTAGCCCACAAATAAGGCACAATGCACAACTCTCAAAAGCAATGAAAGAGTGGAATATGTGAGAGTGTGACAGAGATATATGCATTGAAATCTCATGCTAAATGATGCCATGGCATGCAAAAAACCCAAGCAAAGCATGCTTAAAGCCTTAAACAATGAGCTAGTGAAGGCCATTACACTATAGCTATACAATACACGGCCCCAAAGGCACAAACACTTTAAAATAGTCCTAAAACAGTTTAAAAGAAGTTCTAAAACATGCTTGAAGTAAGCTAAAAAAGGCTAGAATGAAAGGCTAACGTATAACACAAACTAGACCCTTAAGCACAATTGCACTACGAGCATACAAAGCAAGACTCAAAGGACCAAACCAGCCCAAAAAAATCCTAAAACATGCCAAATCGGAGGCAAAAATATGCTAGAAATAAGCTAATACAAGCCACAAAAAAAATACTATTATGCAATGCTAACTAGGCATGGAAGAGAGACACAATGAGGGGAGGCCAACCTCCCCATTTTTGGACCTCAAAACAATGTTTTTACCACTGAAAAACCTCTGAGTTTCAGTGGTTAAAAGGCCAAAAGAGTTGGTTTGAAAGGTGATGAAAGATGGCACAAAAAGCTTCACAAGCAAAAGAGCCAAAATGGGGGACAACCCCCTAACTCAAAAAGGCCTTAAACCACCATTTTTAGGACTGAAAATCAGAGGTTTTTGTAGTTGAAAACCAGGCCAAAAACAGTTTGCAAAGGTGGCAAAACAAGTGTTCAAAGCAAGCTTAAATAAGGTAAGTGTTATACCTTTGAAGCAAAGCACCACTTAGGCACAAAATGGGCAACAAACCAAGCTCAATCCTCCTTCTAGAGCTCAAACAAGGCTCCAAGTAAGCTTCAAGAAACCTCAACCCAAAGATGAACCACTTTCATCAACGATGTCCAGGTAAAGGAGAGGTGTTTCTCTAGTTGCATGTACAAAAGGCAAGAGAGAGAGAGAAGTCTAGAGAGGGAGGGCTACAGAGAGACAGAGAGAGAGATATTTTAGAGGGAGAGGCTCCCAAACTATCTAACCTTCCCATATGAGAGATATAGCCTCGATATATAACAAAATACAAGCCTTAGGTCGAAATATCTGAATTGGGACAGTTGGAGGTTGTGTAGAATAGCTGGAGGAAAACGATCTGCAAAATATATGAGTTTAGGACCTTAGTGGCTGACCGGCCACTTTAGTAGCCGACAACCCACTTTTCTGGCTGGTCATCCACTTGTGGTGGCTGGCCAGCCACTAAAAATCTGGTCCGATTTCAAACGGGCCTAACTCCTTCATCTAGGCTCCTTTTCAGGTCATTCTTGTGTCTAAATTAAAGCCTCATAAGTAAGATTTCCAATAGTGGCATCCTCACATAAAAATTCCAAGTGTGCTAAGAGATATCCCTCTTTTAGTAAAGACTGTTTAGTTTCAGCTCAATCAGATTGATGCCCAACTTCAACCAACTATATCTCCCCCATCTGGCGTCAGTTTTAGGAGATTCTTGAGTGTAAAATGTAGCCCCAGAAGTCCTCTTTCCAACAGTGGTCGCCTCATAGCTGAAATCTAAGTATACAAATGGATAGACCTAATTTACCGAGGGCTACTCGACTCTCTCTTAACATTTCATGCCCAACTTCTTCCCAACCTGGTTTCTTCCCTCTCCTCTTCTTTTCTTCAACTCCAAACCTCTAAACAAGATGTTTTAAAGATTTTTTCAATGAGCTCACCTCTTTTTCATTCATCTCCACTTTGTCCTTGCTCAGTTTACCGAAAAGCGCAACTTTTAACGAAATGTGAGCTTCGGAACATCGTAGGAACTTTGTTTCAAAAATATTTTGAAAGAGATGGTTTTAAGGTCTAAAATCTTTAGTCAAAATAGTTTTAGTCCAAAAATGGGGTGTAAGATTGGGATTTGACTCTCTCATTGCCGAAGAAATCGAACCGTTGCATTCCACACCTTTCATCACCAAGTAAACAATCAGTAGCACCCAAGTCTTAAAGACGACAAAAAATGGGGTGTCTACAATAGGTCATCTCTGGGCTTTGACATTCACTCTCGTCATTTCATGACTTCTGAGTTCTGTCAAAGAAGGGCAACTGTAGACACCCTATTTTTGACCGTCTTTAAGACTTGGACGTCATCGCTTGAGTACTCGATGATTGTGTTGTTTGAGTTCGTTCTGAGTGCTCAATGTCCTCAGGGGAATGCCTTGCCTTTAAGCCTTGAAACCTTATCTGTTCTTTGCTTGCTTTTTGACCAAAAGCTTGTTGTTTCAACCTTGGAAGAGTGGGTGACCTGTCGGCCAGCCCCATAGGCTGTCGACCTTGGCTTGTGCTTGTCAGCTACCAGTGGTGGCCAGTCCTTTTTTCTAGATATTTGTTTGATAGCTGTGCCAGCTGTTGCACACTGAGCTACATCTCCATACACGTGTGTGGTGGGATGTTTCTAAGCTCAAGGGGTGTTTTTCTATAAATAGGGGGGTTCCTCCCCCATTTTTAAAGGTTAGCAATTTTAGAACAAAAATATATCTCTCTCTCTCTAGCTTTCTCTCTCTCACTTGATATTTTGTGCTTGGTTGCCTAATTTCTCTATACTTCTGCATACCAACCCTTAATCAAACTTGACCATCATTGAGCTGAGGTCCCTTGGAGTCTTGTTTGAGCTTTGGAAGGAGGTTTGAGCTTGAATTTGTGCCTAAGTTATGCTTTATTTCAAAGCAAAAGGAAGTTCTGGACAGCAGTGGTCTACCGGCCATGAACAGTGGCTGACAGTCACCAGCAGTAGTCGACCGGCCATCAATGAAATTTGCACAATGTGCTGGTAAGGTGGAGTAGAGGTGTTCTGGAAGTTAGTATCACTGTTAGTGTTCAAATGTGCAAATAGAGGCGTTCAGTGGCAAGGCGGTGGCTTTTTTGGGTGAAAATCGAGCATGCATGAGCAATCGTCGCATATCAAGCCTTGTTACTTAGCTAATTATTATGATTAATTAGTTGTAATTAGTTAATTGTGTAGAATGTTGTAATTAGTTAACTAGAGTAGTTAATTAATTCGGTTTGTAATAATTAGTTAGCTAGTATAGTTTATTAATTCGTTCATTTTTGTTGTAATAAGTAGTTAAGTAGTTTAGCTATTTATTTCATTTGTGTTGTAATAGTTAGCTTATTTAGCGTAGCTAGTTGATTAGCATATTTATTCGGACCCTCATTCGCGATGGCGTAATGTTGTAATAAGTGTGCGTGTATGTGTGTAAGTCTTTCAACCCCACGTCTTTCTCCTTTTTGTTTATCTGCTTTTGATAGTTAGATTAGGGACATATTTCAATTAGCATATCGCATGCTTGTATCCATTCATTCGTGTTGCATGCAACGAGGCTCGACGCTTTATTCAAACTACATTGTTATTTCAATACTTATTTGAATACGTGTTTAATCGCATGTTCAAAACAATCATATGCCACATTAGTAGCCGAGCCTATTAATTGCATCATTACATGTGTTGCATTAGGCATATTGTATAGTTAGGATCATGCATCTTTCTAACTAGTTTTTTGTTTTGACTCGGAGTACTAGGTGAGTTTTTATGCCTTAGGATACTTGCATGTGTGCGAATGCATATTGCCATATCTAGCATGCTTGCCATGAGGCTATGCGTTTATTTGATAAATTGCATGAATGCCTGTGGATGAAGGCTTTGTTGTTTGAATTGGAACGATTCAACGAATGTGCATTTTGAGCCATCTTTGTTGAGTGGCAAACCTATTTTAAGCCTACTATGTTTGGTGGCAAATCCGCATCTTTAAGCCCGGTTGAGATGGCAAATTCAAAACATTTACGAAAACAAATATGAGTTGAGTTTTTCCAACTTAAGCGATTTAGTCTATAATTGCTTGTGCGCATCACATAGTAAGGTAGTATAATAACCGGAACAAGAGCACATAATGTTTATAAAAAAACATATCATGATTAGTAGAGGCCGATCTTTGATAGGGCGAGCGGGGGTGCTCAATTCATGACCTTCTCCCTTTGTACCCAAGTTCCCAAGCCGAGGCAACTTTGGTGATAACAAACACGTGGCCTTTGGCACGAGACAGGGTTTCCTAAATTTTTTCCAAAACAAAAAATATTTAGGTAGTGACTCTGTATCTGGCAAAGCAGTCCAATTTTGGCATTATTTGATTTAAAATCGATTTTCCAAAAAGGTTTGCCAGATTTGGACTCTTTGGTGATTATCAGTTTCACATTGCACTTGTGAGATTAGATTCAGAACCGCAGGAGTCCGAACTGTAGGGCTTTCATTCGAACCTTCCGAAAGGGGGGGCGCGAAAAAGTCGAGCTACAACAACAATAGTGACAGTAATGGTGGTAGTAGCCATGGTGATGGTGGCATAGCGGTGGAGGTGAGAGTGGTTGTGGTACTATGGTAACATTGATAAGATTTTAGTTCGAAAAATATTTCCTTTTAAAAATAGAAAACATTTTTTACCTATATAATTTGTTTTTGTTTTCTATCAATCATGGAAAATGTTTTCCATTAGACTTTCATTTTTCATTGTACCAAATATCAAAAAAATGCAGAAAATATTGTTCACCCAAACAAATGAAGCGTTATATGATTTTAGATAGAAGAGAGTAATACAACCAGAAGCAAAACACCATATACGTAATTAACTAGTTTTCTACTCGTGTTATGCACAGATTGTGTTTGAATCTTGATTTTGTTGGAACAATCTTCTATCTAAAATAAATAAATTAAAACAAATCAAACAAATAAAATAAATTACTTACCGAATTTATTTTACTAAATCAAATAAATAATTAAAAGATCAAGTCGAGTGTATGACACTGTGTCCTTAAGACAGATTTGCCCCGCTATGGTGCTTACGGATAAAAGGCGTCTATCTCCCAGGATACAATGATCTTCACAAACTGTAGTAGCACTCCAAACACTTTGTTCGACGAACAAAACCTATATTCTATACTCTCTTAATGTTTCCCTAAAAAATAATATGAAGAATAATGCAACCAAAGAGCAAGACCGGGAAGGAAAGAATTTTTCTTGATTTTTTTTCAAACGCCCAAACTGCTGGAATATGTTGGAATTTATAGGAAAAATTACAAACCCGAACAGGTCTGATTTTGAATAAACAGGTGCAATATAGATTTGAACATATACAAATTTAAACTGGACAGATTTGTAACTGCAGAAGTTATAAAAACTGTCCATAACTGCTCGGCAGTTTGTTCCTAATCTATTTGAACATTTGAACCTGTTGAACCTCAGTTTGAATCTATTCAAATCTGCCTGGGCATATTTAAATCTGTTTGAAAAAATAAAATCTATCTGGGTGTAACAGATGTGGAAAACTGTTTGAACAGTTTGATCTATTTGGAAAATTGGACTGGAGGAAGTAACAAATGGATAGAAAAATCAAATTCAAACTTTGCACAAATTTTGAAATTAATTTCGTTAAGAATTTTGGAAAAGTTCAAATAAATTTTCTCCAAAAAATTAATATTAGAACCGACCTGACCCACAACCCGCGCCCGGTACGTCTCAGTCGGTTAGATGAATAATGGCGGCGGCTCGCGCACATATGTGGTGGCTTGGGCAAAGGTTCACATTGTCCATAACTCTTCCCTTCTACAAACTTGGGGTGCCCCTAAAGCCCAACCCAAGTGTTGTCACCTAGAACTTATATACACACATAAGTTCTCTTCAAGTTTTAATGTGGGACAACCCATTTCAAAGAAACCCATATTTACTTCTTTAATTGTCCATTTCACGAACCCGAAAACGACGTCAAGTTCCCATTCACTCATAAATGGTTTTGACGAACCGTCTTCACCACGTGACTTGCCATGCAGCAAGGAACACGTCTTCTCTTTGAACCCACCCCAAAAGATGTGTGGGACCCTCCCTATTTTGGGCTCAAAGTTGGCCCAAAATAAGCCTATAAAAACCAAATGTCCATCAATCCCCCACATGAATGGAATTTGGCAGAGAGAAAATGCAACAACATGATCTAATTGCTGAGCGTATAGAAATTGGAAATATTCTGCAAAGGATAGGTAGCTTTTGGCTTTGAACCTTTCCTTGTGAGACACTATCAGATTTACTAGCTAACCAGTAAACATGATGTCTTGAACTATTCAGCCATTTGTGTAATCCAAGACAATAAAACTCACACAATATATCACCAGACATAGTTTAGTTCTCACTATTGTATTCATTTTCGCCCTGAACAATGTGGTCTTTCATGAGTGCTTTACAGAATTGTAGCCCTTCACAAATCTCATAGAACCGGCACAGTTCACACTCATATAGGTGATTCTAATGAAGAGTATCCTACCATACTTCACTAGGTTTACCTAGATATAAGAATCATTAAAATTTTACTTAACCTAAACCGCTGCAGACATCACTATTTCATCATAGAAATAGGTAGGAGTTTGACTCTTCAGTGATCCTTTTGAGTCATACATAACTCGGTTGTCCCTTTGAACCTAGATCTTGGGATCTCTAGTCAACTAGGTTGGGTTGCCGTTATCGTAACTCTTATTTAATAGGCTTAAGTCCCATTCCCCTCGATGAATTCTTAACTAACTCTCTTGCTAACCCTTTGGTTAGTGGATCCACTATGTTGTCTTTTGACTTCACATATTCAATTGTAGAAGCCGAATAAATAGAAGAGTCGGAAGGTGCGTACCCCAAGAATCAGATACTATTCGGCTCCATATCGCGTGACTAGGATGCCGAATACGTTAGTAAGGCTGAATAGCCAGAGATCAGTTGCCCCGAATAAATAAAAGGGGAATGGGATAAAAGTAGGCTCAGGCCCCGAGGCCCAAAAAACAAGTATAAATACAAGAACCACAGGTTTAGAAAGGTATGTAAGAATCACTTCACTTAATAAACAAGCTATCCTAAGTGTCTGAACTGACTTGTCTATCGGAGTGCTAATTCCGGCACCCCCGACCAGAGTGTTTGTATCTTTTCAGGTGACTAGCTAAGGATCACTAGCATCTCCCAGGATCTGAAGAGTATTTCCAAACCACTTCTCCACAACTGGCGTCGTCTGTGGGAATACTCAAATACATCCATGGCAGGCGTGACTGAAGATCCTCCGATAGCCACTAACGAGGTCACACAGAGAGATGACCTCACTCCAGCAAATTCACTCGGACCAAAAACCATCGCAGCAAGACTTGCCTTGGACCTCTGCTCATCTTCAAACCCAATGCAAAAGACAATACAAGTGACCATGGCACAAGCTAGGCAAACCAAACAGAGGTTGGATAACATCATCACTGAGAACGAACACCTTCGTCCTGATCTGGCCTCCAAAATAGCAAAATCCAAACAAACAGTGCGCCAGGCTTTTGAGCGACCCCCGAGGGCAAATGATCGATGATCTCGAGCCCGACGGCAAGAAACTAATGGCCGCTATGCCACAACAGGTCATCTTGAGGAGTTGGCAGAGGACAAATGTCTCCAACAATGCGTCCGGAGGAGTGCGATCAAAACACCTACCCTTCCGAAGGATGCATTTCTGCTTGACACCATCCACATGATATACAGCCTGCCAGCAGCCCCGGCCGTGCATACGATCCAATCACATCCAGGCCCCCAACAGTAACTCATGCCAGCAAAGTGGCTCCGAGAAACGCCAAGTATCACCTTTGACGACTCTGATTTGATCGGCTTAACACTCCCTCACATCGATCCATTGGTTATTGAGCTACGCATAAACCGGTTCACTGTCGAACGCGTTCTTATCGACCAGGGCAGTACTTCCGAGGTTATGTATTATAAAACCTTCATCAAACTCGGATTCAACGAGTCAGACTTGACTCCGGCTCCTTATCCACTATTCGGCTGTAATGCCAATCCAGAGTACCCATTGGGAAAGATCAGCTTACCCGTTCGAGCAGGTTCCAGAACGGTGGATGTGGAATTCTTGGTTGTCAGGCTGCCATCGCTGTACAATCTCATCATGGGGCGATCGTGGTTGCATGCCTTGCAGGCCATCCCAAGCACTTATCATTAACTGCTACATTTTCCAACAGAACACGGCATTGAGCAAATTCGCGGCTCCCAGATATCGACACAAGCATGTTATCTCCTTGCCGCCAAAACGCCAAAGGAACTGCAAGTAAACTCCATTGAGGTGCTGAATCGGGAGATCCTTGATGACGTTGGACGGCATCCAAATGAGAAGGCCACGGAAGATTTAGACCGAGTTGACATCGATGGAAGCCCAAAAAAGTTCTTCATGATCGGTGCTTCTATGAATCAGGCCGACAGGCAGCAGCTGATCTCTTTCTTGCTCAACAACCTCGACGCCTTTGCGTGGACTCTGTATGAAATGCCGGGAATAGACCCGTCAATTTCACAGCACCATCTGAATATCGATCCCAAATGTAAGCCGATCATTCAAAAAGGCCGGCGGTCAGCCGCTGAGCACACTACCGCCGTTGTTGAGGAGGTAGACAGACTGCTTGACGCCGGGGCAATTAGAGAAGTCACTTACGCTACGTGGCTCTCCAATACAGTGGTGGTGAAGAAGAAAAATGGGACTTGGCGAGTGTGCGTCGATTTCACGGATCTAAACAAAGCTTGCCCCAAAGACTGTTTTCCTCTACCCGGAATCGACCAGCTTGTCGATGCGACGGCTCGCAATCAACGTATGAGCTTCCTCGATGCTTACAGAGGCTACCATCAAATCGACATGCATCCAGATGACCAGGACAAAACTGCATTCCTCACCCCAAGAGGAACCTACTGCTACAAAGTTATGCCTTTTGGGCTGAAGAATGCAGGGGCAACCTACCAAAGACTGGTCACCGCCATGTTCAAAGAGAAACTCGGCCACACTATGGAAGTATACATCGACGATATGGTGGTCAAGTCCAAAGAAGAACAGAATCATATAGCCGACCTAGAAAAGACATTCAGCATCTTACGCAAATACCGAATGAAACTGAACGCTTCCAAGTGTGCGTTCGGAATCGGCTCTGGCAAATTCCTGGGTTACATCGTCAATCACCGAGGACTTGAAGCCAACCCAAGGCAAGTCATAGAAATCTTGGAACTTGGCTCCCCCCGTTCAGCAAAAGAAGCTCAAAAGTTGATGGGGATGGCCGCTGCACTCAATAGGTTCATCAGCCAGTCTACAGATCGCTACCGATAATTCTTTCAGACACTACGGCAGGGTAAGGCTTTTGAATGGTCCACTGAATGCGAAACAGCTTTCAATGGACTCAAGACCTACCTCCGCTCAGTACCTCTCTTGACAACACCCGCCGCTGGTGACCCGCTCATTCTATATCTGGCAGTTTCCAATAGGGCCGTCAGCGCCGTACTGCTAAAAGAGGAAGAGGGGGAGCAACGGCCAGTGTATTATGTGAGCAAGGCAATGGTTGACATCGAAACACGCCACCTTCCGCTGGAAAAACTCATCTTAGCCCTAGTCTTGGCAGCAAGAAAACTGATGCATTACTTCCAGGGACATAGCATTGGGGTGCTAACAAATTATCCCCTCCGATCAGTACTACGAAGTGCAGAAGCATCAGGACGTGTTTCAAAATGGGCTCTTGAACTCGGCCAATACAACATTCAGTTTTTACCTAAAACCGCAATCAAGGGGCAGGTGTTGACCGACTTTGTTGCCGAATTCACCGGCAAGCTTGCCAACATCAAACCTGACGAAGTTCGACCAAAGCCCAACTGGAGAATTTATGTCGGGGATATTTGGCAATTATACTGTGATGGATCATCTAACCAAAGGGGCAGCGGCACCGGAGTAGTAATCATGTCTCCAGACAGCGCAGTAATTGAGCGGGCCGTCAAGCTTGGCTTCAAAGCATCAAATAACGAAGCCGAATACGCAGCCCTTCGAGCCGGTCTGCGAAATGCGCACCTTCTCGGCGCTTGGCGTCTGCTTGTGTTTTGTGATTCAAAATTGGTAATCTATCAGCTAAAGGGGGAGTATGTGGCAAGAAACGGCCGTATGGTGGCCTACATGAAAACGGCCAATTCCTTGCTGGCAAAATTTGACCATCACGAACTGAACCAAATAACACGCGACCAAAACACACACGCGGATGCCTTGGCGTGCCTAGCCTTCGCCATCAATTCTGAGATCAAAAGGACCATCGAAGTAAGTTTCATCCCGGAGCTGAGTATTAGCTCTTCGAAGGAAATCCATGTCAACGTTATAGAATCCGCACCAAGCTAGATGGACCCCATTGCTGCATTCCTCTCTTCTGAACAACTCCCAGAGGACAAAAAAGAAGCACACAAGCTGCAAAATAAAGCCATGCGATACTATCTGGATCCGCAAGGAGGGCTTTATAAAAAGTCCCTCTCTGGTCCATATTTGGAATGCGTGCACCCTGACAAAGTGGAGGAGCTTCTGACAGAGATACATGAGGGCAGTTATGGTGCCCATTCTGGCGGACGCTCCCTAGGCCATCGAGCTATAACACAGGGGTATTATTGGCCGACGATAAGAGCTGACGCAGAGAGTTATGTAAAAAAATGCGAACAGTGCCAAAAGTTCTCCCCATTAACCCATCTGCCTGCCGAAGGGTTGAACTCTATCGCCAGCCCCTGGCCGTTTGGTCAGTGGGGACTTGATATCGTAGGACCATTGCCGAGGGCCCCAGGGAACAAGCGATTCTTAATCATCGCGACAGATTACTTCACAAAATGGGTCAAAGCGGAGGCTTTAACACATATACGAGATGCCGACATTAAACGCTTTGTATGGAGAAACATCATAACACGATTCGACATTCCGAGAGCCCTCATCTCAGACAATGGCACCCAGTTTGATTGTGGCGTATATCAAGAGTTATACAACAAATATGACATTCGGCCTTACTTCTCTACACCGGCCTACCCCCAAAGCAATGGTCAAGCCGAAGCCTCTAACAAATCCATCTTGGACGGCATCAAAAAGAGGCTGGAAAAAGGTAAAGGCAAATGGGTCGAAGAATTGCCGAGTGTATTGTGGGCTCATCGCACTATGCCCAGGAGATCTGCTGGAGAAACGCCGTTTGCTCTATGCTTTGGAACCCAAGTAATCATACCCTTGGAAATCGGCCTTCCAACTCTAAAATCGCAAGTTATTGATACGGGCCGAAACGACATGATGCTTGCCCTGGATCTTATTCCAATCGAAGAACAAAGAGACCGCGCCCTGGCATCCATGGCACGGTATCAGCAACAGCTTGCCAAGTCGTATAATCAATGAGTTTAGTTGCGCCGATACATACCAGGAAAGTTGGTCCTAAAGAAGGTACTTCTAGCCGATCGGAGACCGGCCGACGGAAAATTGGGTCCAAACTGGGACGGCCCCTATCAGATAGAATCCGTCACAGGAACAGGGGCATACCGGCTCTCAAACATGTCAGGAAGAAGCCTGCCACGACCTTGGAATTCAACACATTTACGTAAATTCTATCATTGACCCGACTTGTGGGCTTGATACTTGTACATATTCCACCGTTGCAATACAAAGCTTCTCGTTTTCTCAAGCTCACTCCCAAGCCTTTAAGGGCCGATTAAGCCTTCTAAGGCTAAAATAAAGTCTCTGGATTCAGAGCCCCTTTTGGTGCATGACACCTTAGGGCCGATTAAGTCTCTGGATTCGGAGTGCCCTTCGTGGATATCACGATTGGCCAAAATAAAGTCTTCGGATTCGGAGCCCCTTTTGGTGCATGACACCTTAAGGCCGATTAAGTCTCCAGATTCGGAGCGCCCTTCGTGGATATCATGATTGACCAAAATAAAGTCTCCGGATTCGGAGCCCCTTTTGGTGCATGACACCTTAGGGCCGATTAAGTCTCCGGATTCAGAGCGCCCTTCGTGGATATCACAATTGGCCAAAATAAAGTCTCTGGATTCGAAGCCCCTTTTGGTACAGGACACCTTAGGGCCGATTAAGCCTCTTAAGGCCGATTAAGACTCCAAATTCGGAGCACCGTTCGTGGATATCACAATTGGCCAAAATAAAGTCTCCGGATTCGGAGCCCCTTTTGGTGCATGACACCTTAGGGCCGATTCAATCTCCGAATTCGGAGCCCCTTTTGTTGCAGGATACCTTAAGGCCGATTAAGCCTCTTAAGGCCGATTAAGACTCCGAATTTGGAGTGCCCTTCATGGATATCACGATTGGCCAAAATAGTCTCTGGATTCGGAGCCTTTGTGAGAGATGCATTCGAACCATTTCACTGGCCGAATAAATATTCACTGAGAATTGTTCTTAATTCGAGCCAGTCAATGCATGTTTAAACATTTGCACCACGCAACACAAAACTTGCCAGTAAGTTGAAATAATACGTTTAATTAAGCACATAACATTTCAAGACCAAATATGAACGTTGAAAATAAAAGAAATTCTATTTGTTCGGCGCGAAGTCTGCTCTCGCGTTCCAAAGTCTATTTATTCGACACCCTCATCGTCGCTCTTCTCAATTTCGAAATCGGAATAGGGTAAATAGTGACGATGATACAGGGGCGAAGCCAAATCAATGCCCATGGCTTTGAGAGCTTTCTCGGTTTGAAGGGCCTTGATCCAACCGTGCTTGAATCCACAATTTTCACATCGGCAGACCTCCTCGGCAAGGTCTCGTTTGGTCTTCTCTATCCCGACCTTCAGGCCGTCCTGAAACCCCTTTTCATAACCCGAGGTCCATTGGGTCACTCTCTCCTCAACGACCAATTTAGATTGACTGGCCATTACTGACGCGCTCGTTTGAACATTCTTCAGCTCCCGAAGCTCACGCTCAGCCTTTTCCGCGCGAATCTCCAGACTGCGATTCCTTTCGTCTTTTTTCTCACTCTCACGTCGCGCTTCCTGCAGACGCATGCCAACTTCGTAAGCAATATATAGTCCTTTCACGGCCCCATGTATGCTGTCTCAAAATACTTCGAAATCTTGACGTCCGACCATCGATTGTTGGACTTCCGGCGGGAAGATCTGTTGAGCGAACTCGACTGCCACACCTGGGTCTTTAATGATAGAATCCGCCTCCGTCATTGGTCTATTCCTCACAAAAACCGCAAAACTCAACGGTCGTGGCGTCGCATCGGGCTCGATTCTCAGTCGTGGGCGCGGAGAATTTCCCCACTGTTGCCTATCCTTTCGGGGCGATCTGTTTCGACGACTAAGGGGCTACTGTGTTTCTCGATCCTTAGACGTTCTTCTTCCCATATGCATAGGCTCGCTACTGCGACTCATTACGACGTCTAATTCAGCCAATTTTCGTTCCTCCTAAGTTGCTTGAATGGAAATAAGTAGGGCCTCTGGCATGAACCCGCCCCATTTATCCTCCAATGTATGCAGCTCTCCCAAGGCAACGTCAGTAATCCCAAATGTCAAAAGACGGATGACAGTTGGCCAGCCCACGAGTTCGGCTTCGCAAGCTCGCACCCTGGCTAAGGGTAGATTCACTAATCTGATCAGCCATGTTTTCAAGTGCAAGCGCCGATCAATCTGTGCCTCAGCCAGCCCACGAGTTAGGCCCATTCGGCTTCGCAAGCTCGCGCCCTAGCAAAGGCAAGGGTAGATTTACTAATATGGTCGGCCATGTTTTCAAGCACAAGCGCCGATCAATCTGTGCCTCAGCCAGCCCACGAGTTAGGCCCATTCGGCTTCGCAAGCTCGCGCCCTGGCTAAGGCAAGGGCAGATTTACTAATCTGGCGGCCATGTTTTCAAGCGCAAGCACCGATCAATCTGTGCCTCAGCCAGCCCACGAGTTAGGCCTATTCGGCATTGCAAGCTCGCGCCCTGGCTAAGGCAAGGGTAGATTCACTAATCTGGTCGACCATGTTTTCAAAAGCAAGCGCCGATCAATCTGTGCCTCAGCCAGCCCACGAGTTAAGCCCATTCGGCTTTGCAAGCTCGCGCCCTGGCTAAGGCAAGGGCAGATTCACTAATCTGGTCTGCCATGTTTTCAAACGCAAGCGCTGATCAATCTGTGCCTCAGCCAGCCCACGAGTTCGGCCCATTCGGCTTCGCAAGCTCGCGCACTGGCTAAGGCAAGGGCAGATTCACTAATCTGATTGGCCAAATACATAAGTTAAGCAGTCGATCTAACCATAATGAAAAGCAATGTCATTCATCAACAACATTTTCCTTAGCAAGTTGAGCACAACTCATGAAATTTTATATACGCAAATTACTAAACAAAAACTATGACTGTAGCAACACATGAAAAATACCAAATTAAAAACTATAAAAATACATTCGACATCCTAAAAACTATGTCAGTCGCCTAGATCAGTCATCGGAATCAGACTCCAATGGCTCAATATCCACTTCCTCATATGGTATTGGCATAATCAATGAAACTTTAGCAGCAGCAAAGGCTTTGTGCCAACCATGTTTGAATCCCCGATTTTCAAACTTGGGGACTTGGTCCAAATACTCGGCGAGTCCAGCATTTTTCCCGGCCTCGAATACTTTGGAAGCCTCCGAGTCAGCTGTTTCCTTCGCCGCCTTCATTTCAGCCAACTTAGCCTCCAGTTTGGAGACCGCCTTCTGGGCCAATTTAAGCGCATCTTCGCTCGCGTCCGCCTTCTTCTCGGCATCCGATCTCAATTGATCCGCGCTACGAGCCCTCTCCACCTCGGCCTCGGCCCTTAAGGCCTCCCTGTTCGCTCTCAAAGCCTCGACCACGGCCCTTCTCCTCTGGCCCTCAACTTCCTTTCGTAAACGACCAATCTGTTTGACGGCGTCGCGATGGCGACGGCCCATATCGGCTATCCTTCCGACGATTTGCAAAACAAGAATTTAAAACCATAACTTCAACAGTATTTGGATTAAGTGAAGCAAAGTCCGAATATGTACCAAAAGTGTCGATTGGACGGCTAGTGCTGTCGCATTCAGATCTGGTTCTACCCGGAAAGCCTCCCTGTCAGACGGCAACGACACGGACATAGCCAAGCTGAATGCGACTTCTGGATCTTTAAGCACTGAAGCATCAGAAGAAACTGGCATGTTTTTTATCATCGGCTGAATGACAAAAGGAACGATCACATTCGATCCCTCTAATCGAGGACGTTTGCCGCCTTGTTCTTTTGAGCCAGCCTCAAACTCGACAGGGCATTTCTCTACCTCTTCCTCAACCTCTTGGCCGGCCTGTACGATCAAAGTAGATTCGACATTCCGATTTTTTGCCGTCTCCACCTCAATAACGTGCAAGGACTCTGATTTGCTAACAGACAGGGAGAGTTGAGATTCGGTGGCGGGTGGTACTTCAGACAGAAGGGCCTCCGCTCTTCATCGCGTGGCCAACCTTTCCGCATTGGCCTTCCTGGCAAGTTTTGTCAGGCTTAACCCAGCCATGTCTTCGGGGCCTGCGGCGGGAAGATCCTCTAAGCCGTAAAAAATGCCGTCAAGTGAAAGATCCCCTTGGCCCGAAGTGGATGGAGGGTCGGCCGAATTCAATACCTTGTCAGACTCGGTTTCGTACTGATCTGATTCGGTAACATTAGCTACATCCCGCTCCGAATCAGACCCTTCAAAACCAACCTGCCTCAAGTTTTTGAAGTCGGACAAAATAAGAGTGATTAGAGAATCTTCACCCTCCGGAACCGGGATATTTTCCACCACCGAGAAGGTCGTATATGTTGGCTCGTAACGAAGAAGAACGTGGGCCGCCCTCCCTTATTTCTGAAGACTTCGACGGCCAAAACACTTGAGCGCGACTTTGATATCCGAAACAACGGCGTCGTTAGTCGAAGACAGGACTTTCTTCAAATCGTTCCCTGCGCAAGCCAAGTCGTAACATTTCAAAGAAGAGGCTTTACAACAAAAATGAACAAATAATAAAAGCGAGAAGGCAATCGGCCACCTAGCTCGCCCCTCCGTCTAGGAATAGGGTTGACGTGATCCTCCCCTTCGCCAAATTCCCAGTTACCCTGGACAACGACCATAACATCATCAACTCGTTTCCCAGAACTGGAAAGCATAGTAATTAGCTGATGGTCGATATCCTTGGCCCTAAGGAAGAAACGCCGTGCCGACCAGAAGACTTAGCCAAGGCATAGCAATGCCGGATGGCTGAAATGCCAAGGTTAATTCTAAGGCGACGGTTGAGCGCTATAACCCCCATTATAATTCTAAAGAAATTCACATTGAATTGGGAAGGGATTAAACCCCAATGGCGACGCATAGTCCTAAGAAACGGGTGAAGGGGAAAACGGACTCCACCCTCTGCGATTGACAAAAGAGGAAAGACAATCGTGGTTTTGTCCTCCCTCTCCATATCAAGAGTGCCGTTTGCCACTAATGACAGACGGACATCATCAAGAATGGAGAAATGGTGTTTAAAGCCAACAATTCGATCTGACGAGAGAAGGTCTTTTAAATGTTTCGCCAGACCCTACAGTTTATAAGAATATGCCAAGGTATGCCAAGGAAGGAATAAACCAGAAAGAGTCTTCGAAGCAAGGAAGGAGAGAACTTACAAAGGACGAAGAGGATATCGGAGAAGAGAATTACAGGGATGATTCAAAAGGCAATCTAGCGACGAGCGTCATAAAATACATACTCGAAAGGACGTCAAAATTTTAAATCGCAATAAATAGACACGTACGAGGGAACGGGAAGTCGACACGACAACCGAAAGGGGTGCGCTTAGATACCCGCATGAGGATGAGGCCAACCGCCGACTTTTGGCTCTGACTTTTCGAAATTCGGAACCAAGCACTCTAGCCAACTGTCGTTAGTAAAGTGCTTGGGGGGCAATTGTGGGAGCCGAATAAATAGAAGAGTCGGAAGGTGCGTACCCTAGAAATCAGATACTATTCGGCTCCATATCGCATGACTAGGATGCCGAATAGCCGGAGATCAGTAGCTCCGAATAAATAAAAGGGGAATGGGATAAAAGTAGGCTCAAGCCCCGAGGCCCAAAAAGCAAGTATAAATACAAGAACCACAGCTTTAGAAAGGTATGTAAGAATCACTTCACTTAACTTAGTAAACAAGCTATCCTGAGTGTCTGAACTGACTTGTCCGTCGGAGTGCTAATTCCGGCACCCCCGACCGGAGTGTTTGTATATTTTCAGGTGACTAGCTGAGGATCACTAGTGTCTCCCAGGATCTGAAGAGTATTTCCAAACCACTTCTCCACATCAATGAAAATTATTCCATTAGAGAGTAGTAGTCTCACGGTTTTGGCCAACTCGGTCATATGAGATCTACACATATTCAATGGAAATAATTCCGCTATGTTGTCTTAATGACATCTAAACTATTGGAAATTTTATCCAACTCGGTCATATTGGCTTGAGCAACCTTCTTCCTTGATCTTTCTTTGCCTTTGCAAAAATCAGTTCTTAAGAACTTCTCTGACTTTTTACCATGATTCATTATCACAGTCCCAACATAAGAAGAGATTGGATGTCACGACCCAAACCCGCCCCTATGGGTTTAGCATCGTAACCGGCCAGTAATCCGCGATTACCAAAGGCCTATTTAACAATAGAGACAATTGAACAATATAAAAAGGCCGGCGGAAGCCAATCAGTAATAAAAGATGTCCAATGAGCTGTGAAAATCTGAATAGAAGAAGACTTTTATGAACATATTCACATTCAAAGCTATATGCATATACACATACCAGATACACATAGCATACAGGTTAGGGACCTGATCCCTTTCCCATGACTGTACAGTCAAGTCTTAAACATTCATTACATTAACAGAGACAAAAAGGGTGAATCCAAAACACCCCAAAACAGCCAAGACTCAAGCAGACTTGGGACCTCGAGGCGAGGCACGATGGTTGGCTTGACAAAACAGGAGCTTAAATTGATGCCTTTAGCGTTGATCCGGTGCCTGGCCACCTACATACATATATAAACTGTGAGCTAAAACCCAGTGAATAACAAATGTGTAAAGGGGTTATAAATGATGTCCTTACAATCCTTAAAGCGATCGATTAGCACGAAAACATTTTCAATCAATATCATTTGCCAATCAATCATTCAATTCGATCAATTCAATCCATCATACTCATTAAGTCATACATGGTACATCCAATAGTAACAATACACTAGGTCTTAAAAGACCGAACAATCAATTGATGGCCATCATACAATAACAATAGTTCCGAGATTCGAAACTGACAGAGATCTGTGTAACAATAACGATAATGATATCAATAACAATAGCGATATGCTATGGATGCCATGAATACAGTTCAAAATAGGATCATCATTCAATCGATAAAAGTATCATTTCAGAAAGCATTATGATGTATCAATCAGAAAATAAATACGATTGAACATATCTTTACAACAGTGTTACTCACAGATTACTGGGCTATGGGTAGGCTAGACAGCGTCCCTGGGTGCCAAACCTACACAGTTGTAGAACGAACACACACTAAATTACACACTCGGGATTAATAACTTAGCCCCTAACTTGATTTGGTATGGTTCTATATCAATATCCTCAATTAAGAGGCCTTAAACATGGCTTAGGAATGCCTAGGACAAAATGAGGATGCAAAAATGTACTTTAGAACACTTTTTAAAATTTGCTGAAAACAGGGGTCTCGCTCAAGCGTGGCTTTCTCCGCTCGAGCAAGCTTACCGAATGAGAGGGGTCGCTTGAGCGTAGACTCCCTCGCTCGAGCGATCTACAAAAGTGAAAAAAGTACTGGTTGCTGAAATTCTCCGCTCGATGCTCGCTCGAGTGTGAGACACAGTTCCTCGCTCGAGTGTAGGTCTCTTCGCTCGAGCGTGCGTCTACACACGCAAAAACCTGAGAGCTTGCAATTTACGCTCGAGCTAGCATTCTGTCGCTCGAGTGAAACTCTGAAAACAAAGGTGGTCGCTCGAGGGTGGAAGCCAAAATCTGGGTTTTCCAGATTTGCTCCCAAAGCTCAAACCATGAATCTAACATGCCAAAACTCACTCCTTTGGGCCAATTTTCTGGAAAACACTTAAAAACTCATAATACAACATGTTTTGAAGATCGTATCATAAAATTAAGGCCCCAAAGTATGACAATTGAACACAATTTTAATGTAAACTTGAAGAACAATGCAAGAACATAACATGCATGAGTTCTCATGAACTCTAATGCTCCAAGGTATGACCAAATGCAAGATTGGGCTAAAAAACATGGTGAATTTCTTGAGTACAACCACAACATGGACATGCATGTGGGAATTTTCATGAAAATGATCTCAAGATTCAATGATATGGACATGCATGCATGAATTCATTTGACTTCCTTAAATTCTAGCTCAATTAACCCATGAATTCACCTATTTCATGTATAAACAAGTTCTAGATGGCTCAATAACAAGATTAATGGGTTGAGTCCTTACTTAGGCTTCTCAATTAAGCTTTACTTGAGCAAGGTTCTTGAGCAAATGTAGACAAGTCTTCAAACTTTCCTCCAATTCTTCTAAATTCAAGCAAAAACTCTTGTTGAATTCAATTTTTCCCTATTCT
This sequence comes from Camellia sinensis, assembly GCF_055761805.1. Taxonomy (NCBI): domain Eukaryota; kingdom Viridiplantae; phylum Streptophyta; class Magnoliopsida; order Ericales; family Theaceae; genus Camellia; species Camellia sinensis. The sequence continues at coordinate 226,641,612 of NC_138961.1, read as the reverse complement.
CCCTCTCTCTCACGGTTTGGGTCTTGAGGATGGAAAAGATGATGTATCAAACATATGTAAAGTGTAATAAGGGTTGGTCTTGAATTAATCCACTCAATGGCAAAGATGTAAATAGCTTAGGTTCAATTAATCTAACATTAATGATTCTAATTTAATCATTCCAAATTGAATTTTAATTAAACCTACCATAAAATTCTATAAATCCTAATTAGCATATAACACTAATCAATTTCACAATCGGTCGCCGATATGGCTTTCAATTCGCTATTCAAAATCAAAAACATGAACAGATCGTTTCATATCAACAGATAAAATTACAATTAAACAACACACTCATGTAGTCAATTTAGGATTTCATCTTAATCAATTACTTATCATGCTAAATCACAATTTAACGCTAATCAGAGGTGAGGGTTGTCACATTGGTGCAATTGCAACTACCATACCAGTACTGGTTTGAGCATTAGTTTCAGTAGCCATGAATTCTAAATTATAAAACAAAATTATAATCAGAATTTATACTACACATAAAATTAAACCATAAACACAGAATTTAAAATTTTGTAAAATAAAAGAAACAAGAATTGTAATTTTTATTTCCAATTAATTTGAAAATAAAATAAAATTTTATTTAACCAAATTAATTCCACATAGAAAATTAAATTTTTGTAACACTTCAATAATTAAAATACTGAAATATAATTTTAATTAATGAACACTCAAAAATAATTTCTTAAAACCAAAATTAAATTCTGATAAACTTCGCAAATAAATATTCTGAATTGTTAATGACAACAGTATATTACTACTAGTTGTCAAAGAAAATAGACAGTATATTACTACTATCTATCAAACAGTATATTACTACTATTTATTTTCTAACCAGAATATTTTTTTTTAAAACCACAGAAAATAATTTCTGTAAAAAGAAGAAAGAGAAAAAGAAACAAACGAAAAATTCTGTATAAACAGAATAATTTAAATTATGTCTTAAGATTGTTGGAACAATCTTCTGTGTAAAATAAATAAATTGAAACAAATCAAACAAATAAAAGAAATTACTTACCGAATTTATTTTACTGAACCAAATAAATAATTAAAAGATTAAGTCGAGTGTGTGACACTCAGTCCTTAAGACAGATTCGTCCCACTACGATGCTTATGTATCTTGGTTGCATTATTCTCCCAAGATACAATGATCTTCACAAATTGTAGTAGCACTCCAAACAATTTGTTCGGTGAACAAAACCTGTTTTCTATACTCTCTTAATGTTTTCCTAAAAAATAATATGAAGAATAATGCAACCAAAGAACAACGCGATTAATGAGCGTAACAGCGCATGATATAGATATGCAAGACAATGCATGATATAGGAGATACAAAACAATGCATGATAGAGGTATGCAAGACAATGCATGATATAGATATGCAAGACGATGCATGATAGAGATATGCAAGACAATGCATGATATAGATATGCAAGACAATGCATGATAGAGATATGCAAGACAATGCAAATTAAATGAGGTGCAAAACAACGCAAATATACAGAATGAATATTTAATACAACAAGTATATGCTAGGTGACAACAAAAGCATGCTTGATAAAGACATCTTGAAGGCAACTCCCGGTTTACCTCCCGGAAGATTTGTGATGTATCAAAAGGATACACCTTGTGCGCTTTGATGGGCGATGACCACCGTACATTGAGCACATGATTTCCGGGTTTCCACGGAGGCGTTTTGAGTCAAATTTTGAGCACTCCTCGGAATTTTTGGAACCCAGGGACACATACCAAGGTATAATAGGCAAAATAAGCTGGTGGAGGATTTCCGGCCATCGGGGAAAGCCGCCGGCCCCCTGCCGGCCATCATAGGCCACTGCCGGCCATCGATGGCAGATTCGGGCAAATTGGTCTTTTTGGCCGTGAGTCTTTATATATACCCAAAATCACTTCATTTGCTCACAAACCCTTGCATAGAAAACATTTCTCTTGCCCTCTAGGTGTGTCTTCTCTATAGATTTGCGCGTTCTACGCGTTTCCCAACACCCTAAACAACCTTGAATCGCTAAAACCCCTTTGTTCTCTTCTATTTGAACCAATCAGAAATTGAATCCAAGGTGTCTTTCGTCATTTCCCCCATTCAAGGATCATTTCCCCCGAATTTCTCTCGAGGTTAGTTCGCTCTTCCTGGGTTTTCAACTTTATTTGAATTTTTTGTTTCTTAGGGCTTGGTTTGTTCAAAACTTCACCATTTTGCTCATTTTTGCATCTATTTCAGATGGCTGACGATGTCCCACATGATGGGGGTTTCCCGGCACTCCCTCCAGTGGAGTTTGCCGCGGACTTTGCGGCTGAGTCGGGGGTTGAGCCTGAGCCTTTACCATGGAGCGTACGTCCCTTCGACCCCACGAGGTATCACCCGGAGACCCATATTTACCGGTGGCGGGAGGCATCCATGCCTTTACCGATTTTGATGAGGACGCACCAGACAACCTCTTGCTAAGGGAGCCGATGTCTCATTTGTCGGCCATTGCTGTGGAGGTACCAACTCTGCTTTTCTGCAATATTACTTTCAACTATTTGCATTTCTTGCACTGTTTCGATTTGATTGCATCACATGCTTTGATCTGACTGTATCACATACTTCGTTGCTCTACATTTAACTGTACTTCACGCATCATTGCCTTGTATGTACTGTATACGAGTGCACCTCATGCGTCTCTGCCCTGAATTCAACTGTATTTTCAATACTCCACTGATTTGCATGTAACTGTATTTTCAATACATCGCTGATCTGATCTAAACTGCATTTTCAATACATCGCTGATCTGACTTGAACTGCATTTTCAATACATCGCTGATCTGGCTTGAACTGCATTTTCAATACATCACTGATCTGACTTGAACTGCATTTTCAATACATCACCAATCTGATCTGAACTGCATTTTCAATACATCACCGATCTGATCTGAACTGCATTTTCAATACATCACTGATCTGACTTGAATTGCATTTTCAATACATCACTGATCGGAACTGCACTGCATTTTCAATACATCACCGATCTGATCGGAACTGCATTTTCAATACATCACCGATTTGATCTGAACTACATTTTCACAGGATGGATCCCGCTTCTTCAGAGGTTATGGTGCTACAACCGCTCGGGACTGGTATGATATGCTTCCTGCGAAGGTCTGCCTGATCAATGACGGGATCGACTTCAGCTTGTTTTGCTCTAGCTTGACACGAGTCATAGCGAGTCGCCCTCTCCTAGGGGCTCTTGTGGAGAGGTGGTGGGACACTACCAACTCTTTCCACTTCTCCACGGCGCGAGAGATGACGATGATGCCGTTCGACTTTGCCATGATCACTGGCCTGGGCGTAGGAGGTGAGATTCCTCTTGATCCCGACACGGGAGAGTGGGTATCCGCATGTGATACATTACTTGGAGCGCGTCCACCGATACTTCGAGCGGGTATGGTTAGATATACCTGGTTCAAGAAGCATTATAGAGGGGAGGATCCCGAGACTGATGAGGAGGTGGAACAGTACGCCAGGGGCTTCCTCCTGTTCCTTTTCGGTACCACCTTGTTTTCGAACAGGTGGAATACCATGGGTTTATACTTCCTGGGTGCTCTGGTGGTGCTCCCGCGGGTTTATTTCTACGACTGGGGCGCAGCCGGCCTTACTACCCTCTATGTATACATGAGCTCGACCTCTCGGATGTGCGGGACATTGATCGGCGGCTACTGGCGAGCTTGCGAGGTACACAGCTTAGTTCTCCATTGCATTATTTCGCTTAGCATTTCCTACTTTCGTTGTGTTCAACACTTGTACTTTTTGTATTCTCTGTATTTGCTGTTGCACTGTATGCTTTCTGTTTTTCATTTTTTGTACACCATACATACTGCACACTGCACACACAAAATCTAATGTCTGCTCTAGACCTGCACTCCTTATGCATCATGTTGCGTTCTGCGTTCTGCTTTCTGTATGTTCTATACTCTGGTCACACACTGTGCTGATCACATCTTTCTTATAGCTATGGGTGTACGCATACTTCCCGACACTTGCTCCAAAGCCTGTGAAGGAGACCCTACCAATAGTCCCGTTCTTTGATGTGTACGACGGCCATCTCCATTATAGGACCCGAGAGAGTTTCATGTTCTTCCGGCAGTATGTTGATTTAGTCACAGCGCGTGAGGTAATTCTACGACGAGGTTATTTCAGTTAACCTGATACACCGACATTCGTTATTTGACAACTGATCATCTTGTTCGTTCTCTCTTCTCAGATCACGTGGCAGCCATGGGGTGCGATCTCGTCAGGACTACGAGATCAGTACCACACTGCCCGAACTGTGTCTCAGTTCCATATCCTGTTCGAGGGCCCGATCTGTCGCACCTAGTTTTTTAAATGAGCGCTTCGTACGCCAGACCTTAGGGTTACCTGCTCCATTTGTACCGACGGCACCTCCACCATCGATGAGGGAGACACACAGGCTGTCCGTCGACCAGGTGATTCAGTTCATGGTAGGACTGGAGACGGATTATTTTCGCGCAGAGGGTGACTACACGACCTTCATTCAGATGCATCTGATATCATCTCTGTCCGGTGTCCGAGGAGGAGATGGAGGAAGGGCTCCAGCTGCAGGAGAGAGAGGTGGAGTGACTAGAGCTCGTATGAGGAGAGGTGCTGAGGGGAGACAGGGGGCCGTATGGCCAGCACTGCCTACTACTATGACATGGCGAGAGCAGGCTGTAGAGATTTATCAGGTACCCTTTGCTCCTCCTCCAGCTGGTCGTGAGCTTGTCGGAATTCACGGCTCGACCCCGGTATGTGCTATACTTTTCATTTTGCACAGTCATTTCATTTCATTTGATATCCCGCAGATTACTAATGACTTCGATACTCTTGCAGGCTTCTATTGAGTACACTCGTCAGTCTCTAGAGCTGATGACCTCGGCGATAAGGATGCTACAGACAAGCCTAGACCTGCTCAGCATTTACAGTATTCCAGTAAGTTCTTTCAAACTACATTTCATGCCACAAAATCTTGTCTTGACACTCCATCACCTGCACAGTTCCACACTGCACTGATCTGATACATTACACCCATACACCGCTCACGATGCACATACACTGCAAATCATCCACTGCTTACAGCACATTAGTCTTCGCATCTGATACATTTTGATTACTAATGCATTTTGGTGAATTGCCCTTTTCCAGATTCCTTTCCTGGTGCTAGGTCCATCAGGTGTCCCAGCAGGAGCAGGAGCGGGTCCTTCAGCACCTCCCCGAGCAGCAAGGAGAGCGGGACGAGGGACTGGTTCACGGGGGCCTGCCCCAGATGACGATGAGTCTGACGAGGAGGCGGTGAGTCCGCAGACAGAGTCACCTCAGGACGGAAATGAGGCTGGAGACGGCTCAGATTCAGACTCTGACGGTGGAGATCCTGGACCTTCGTCCAGGAAGAGGACCAGGACGTATTCCCGCACTTGAGGCTACCGGTACCGATCCAGACATTTTGCTGATTCAGATGCTGCTCTTTTTTTTTTTGCTTTATTTTTCTTTGTACTGGTAGTTTTGCGCATTGTACTGCGTCAGACAAGTTTTATTTTATTCAAAACTATGTACCTTTTGCAAAGGAAAATATGATGGAATGAGACAGCTCTTTTTGTTGAAAAAGTGTTACACTTGTACAGTCTATGCATCGCATCGCATTAAATAGCAATGTAAATGAGATTGAATTTTGTTTTTGAAAACCAAACACTCGAATCGCATTAATCAGGTAGTGAACCGACTAATAACAAAACAACTCGATAAGTGAAACAAAACCTTAACAAGTTTACAACTCGATAAGCAAGTTACAACAACTCGATAAATGAAATGAATATGATTACAACTCGATACAAAAACGAAAACTAATACGTCTTAACTGAGACATAACAAAGTCCAACAGGACAAAAACAAGACCTCAAAAAAGATGAGTAACAGGACTCCACTGCAGCAAATAACTGGGTCTTTACCAAGAAGGCCAGTAGGCAGGAGGAAAAGGCTGCCAGCCATCAATGTGCCACTGCCGGCCACTGATGAGCCACTGCTAGCCATCGATGGCAAACTCTCTGAAACGTCGACATCTGTCCTCCACTCACTGCCTTATCTTCTATATGAGTTCCAGCTTCGGGATTTTCTTCATTTCAGCTCAGTTTTGCATCAAATGGAAGCAATTCTTGTTCAAAATCTCACAAATTGGATTGCCAACTTGGATGGCTCGGAAAAGCTAAATTTCCGGAGCCTCGGTATAAATGCACTATTCACGTTGAGTCGCACCTCGCTGCGTTTTCCATTCCTTCATGTCGCGGCAAGGTTTTGGAATCCGATGACACACGTCTTTAGCTTTGGTAGACAAGAGGTGTGTCCTACTTTCGAGGATTTCCAAGCTTTAATGGAATCCGAGCACGAGGAAGAAATCTTGCCTCAACTCCAGTTCGGCCACGTCCAAGCCTTAGGACAGATGTGCGGCCTCACTTTACATGATGCTCGGTCATTGATTCACGATGGGGAGTTGGACATTCCGAGTTTGGTTCGTCGGTTTTCTGGTGCCGGTGACCGTGGCGACCATCATTGGCAGGGTTATTGGCGACATGCGCTTTGCTTGTGCATGCTATCCTATTTCTTGCTTGCCCCAGGTTCCGATGGGTTTAGCACTCATTTGATCGAGGTCGCCGAGGGCTTAAGAGAGGGTAAGAGTTGCATCGCCATGACGCTAGCGGAGGCGTTGATAGGATTGGATGCTTTTCATCGCCGGGAGACAACTAGATTTGCGGGGAGTCCACTACTATTGCAGGTAATGTTTCCCACCCCATCTCACTTATATATTGCTCACATTGCTCAGCCTTCAGGCTCAGTTTTTCTCTCAAAACCCTTTTCTTACTTTTCTCTCAACGTACACCTCTCTATTCTTTAATCTCTCATTTTTTTTATCCCTCCCCAGGTATGGTTGATGGACAAATTGAGAGTGGTGGACTCATGTCTGGTGTATTCAACTCGCAGCTATTTCTTCCGACAGCGTCTAGTTGATGCCCCGGATGAGGGATGGTGGTATAACTGGATGTACAATTTGTCCGCAGACCACATTGCTTGGCGCTGTTCTTGGCTTAATCTGCCGGCGATGAGCTACAGCATGACTCAGCAGCCCAGGATTTAGTTGATTGGCTTGGCACACTGTGTCTTTTCCTTTCCGTTCCAGATCCATCGCCAGTTCGGTCATGATCAGACTTGTCCGGAGGAAGGGATAGAGTACCCTGCCACATTTTCGGTCCAAGGCGCACAACTAGCCCGATATTCCACAGCATGGAGGACGAGAGAGATTCTGGCCCTCGCTCCTGCTTTCAGCTGCACCCTCTCTGATGAGTGCATAGATTGGCTCAATGAAGAGGCACAGGTAGGGCCCACTTTGGCATCAGAGGCTTCGACCAGCTCTGGGAGGGGACGCAAGAACATCTGACTATGCCCCGGACTTATTTGCTTTTAATCAGAACTTTTAAGTTTTCCTTATAAATGTAATGAAAACCAACTTCAATTTTATATTCAAGAGCAGGAGAACTCTGTATTGAAATCAATGAAATTAAAGGTCGTGGGTACTGGAAAATTTCCGTTTGGTCCAAAAATGGTCTAAGTTGTAAAAAGATTAATTTGAACAAAATAACTTTTATTAAAACTTTTCAAAACCATTTTCGATATGGATCAGAACTGAACACGCCTGAGATCTCTCACTGAGATGCACAACTCTAGATTCCAGCAACTGGAAAGTTGCCCCTAGTCTGAGTAGCACTGCATCGGAGATCGTAACCGAGCTCTTAAATGCTGAATAGACAAAGATGACCAAGGCGATCACATGGACAAAGTTGATCACAAAAGTGTTTATGGCTGGACTTCAGGATGAAGTTGCCTACGTATCCCAAAGATGGGGATCAAGCCTTACGTAGTTCGGCTTGGGTTCACTAGTGTATTTACTCTCTTCTTTTGCGCTCTAACTTTTGCCAAGGCCGCCCTTTGCGGGTTTTCAACCTTGCGAGCTCAGTTTTTATAATTTCAAATTTTTTGTGCTCTAACTTTTGCCTAGGTCGCCATTTCGGGTTTTCGACCTAGCGAGCCACTCAGGGGTAATATTTCTTCAACTTGTCCATGTTGATTGGTTGGGAGAACTCTAGGCCATCTAGGTCCATTAGAACGACAGCTCCACCCAACCAGATTGATTGATGATATAAGGACCAGTCCAATTGGGTCTAAACTTGCCCCTAGGGTCATGGATGGGAGCTCGGTTGTCTTTGAGCACTAGATCTCCTTCCTTCAAATTCCTGGACTTAACTTTCTTGTTGAAAGCCCTAGCAATTCGTCGTTGATAACCCTGAACATGGTACAGTGCTTTCAGCCTTCTTTCATCAAAGAGCATGAATTCTTCGAACCTGCTTTGTTGCCAATCTGCCTCAGCTATCTGATACTCAGCCAGTACTCGTAATGATGGGACCTCAATTTCGATAGGTAGAACGGCCTCCATCCCATAAACTAATGAATACAAAGTCGCCCCAGTAGAAGTTCTACTTGAAGTCCGGTAGCCCCACAGAGCAAACAGCAACTTATCTGGCCAATCCCAGTAGGTTTCTACCATCTTCTGCAAAATGTGTTTGATGTTCTTGTTGGCGGCCTTAACTGCTCCGTTGGTCTGCGACCGATATGTGGATGACTTATGAAAAGCCACGTTGTATTTGTCCAACAAGTCGATCACTTCTTTCTTGAAGTGGGAACCATTATCTGAAATAATCTCGTTCGGGACCCCGTAGCGACAAATGATGTTGTTCCTGATGAACTTTGCAACATGCGAAGCCTTCAACACCGCATAAGATTGGGCCTCAACCCACTTTGTGAAATAGTCTATCGCGACCAGAATGAACTCTTGCCCATTGGACCCCTTCGAAGTAACAGCCCCGATCACATTAATCCCCCAGACTTAAAATGGCCATGGCAAAGTCATGTTGTATAGCTTCAACGGCGGAATATTCATGCGGTTTGCATGGATATGATATTTGTGGCATCGCCGGACAAAGCCAATACAATCCTCCTCCACGGTGGACCAGTAATAACCTTGCCTGAGAATTTTTCGGGCTAGCATCACCCCGTTCACATGCGCTCCGCACTCTCCTCCATGGATGGCCTCCATCAGGCGCTTCGATTCTTCGGCATCAACACATAGTTTATGCATCCCAAGATGACCTCTCTTGTACAGTTTTCCTCCGCAGACGATGAACTGAGCAGCCATTCTTCTAATTACCCTTTTATCTTTGGCATTTGCCCCTGGTGGATACACTTCATTTTCCAAGAAGTTCCAGACATCGTAATACCAAGGGTTCTCATCTTGTACCTCATCTATGGCGGCAATCAGCTCGTAGGCCAGCACAAATTTTTGGTCTATGATGATCGGACGCATCCGAACTCCAAAAGGGATGTCTATCATAAAGGATAGAGTTGCTAGTGAATTTGCGAACCTGTTGTTCTCTCTTAACAGATGAGCGAAGTTCAGTTTCTTAAACCGAGGAGTCAACAAGTCCAAGGTCTGGTGGTAAATTCTCATCTTTTCTTCTTTGACTTTCCAATCTCCTTTAGCTTGAGATACAACAAGGTTCAAGTCCCCGATGTCGTCCAACCGTTTTGCCCCTAGTTCTAGGGCTGCTTCTAAACCAGCAATACATGTCTCGTATTCTGCTTCATTGTTTGAGACTTTGAACCAGAGTTTGAATGCTAGAAGCATACGGGAATTGTAGAGTGCTATCAGCAACACGCCTATCCCATACCCGTATTTGTTTGACGCTCCGTCAAAGTACATCGTCCAAAACTCGTCTTCGACATGCAGAATGGCCTCGTCTGGGAATAAGTACTCAATTGCTTCATCCGCTTCCGCAGGGTGATCGGCTAGGAACTCTGCTACCGCCCTTCCCTTTACTGACTTGCGCGTCACATACTTCAGATCGAATTCAGAAAGAAGAAGCAACCAACGAGCTAGCCTACCCGTAAGCGTCGATTTCTCGAAGAGATATTTGATGGGATCTAATCTCGAAACCAACATTACAGAGTGAGCTAACAGGTAGTGCCGCAGCTTCCTAGTAGCCCATACCAAGGCCAAACAAGCCTTCTCGAGCGGAGTGTAGCGGGTCGCGTAACTCAGCATCTTCTTGCTCAGGTAGTAGATAGCTCTCTCCACCTTGTCTTCAGACTCTTGTGCAAACATGCAGCCCATTGTAGTTTCAGTCACTGAAAGGTACAAAATCAATGGTTTCCCTGGCTCAGGCGGTGACAACACAGGTGGGTTTTGTAAATATTGTTTGATCTGTTCGAAAGCAACTTGGCATCGGCCATCCCATTGGAACTTCGTTCCTTTCTTCAGGAGACCAAAGAGTGGTTCACAAGTCAAGGTTAATTTAGAAATAAACTGTCATATGAATTGCACTTTACCTAGAAAGCCTCGCACCTCCTTTTCAGTCCTTGGTGGTGGCATTTCTAAGATGGTCTTGATTTTGGAAGGGTCGACTTCGATACCTCTCTGTGTAATCAAGAACCCCAGTATTTTCCCTGCTGTAACACCAAACGTACATATCTGAGGATTCAGCCGCAACCAGAATTCTCTGATCCTTTGGAAGAACTTTTGCAAGGCGGTGTAATGGCCCTCTCTTTCCTTGGACTTGATAATCATGTCGTCCACGTACACCTCAACCTCTTTATGGATCATGTCATGTAATATCGTGGTCGCAGCCTGTTGATATGTAGCTCCAGCATTCTTCAGCCCAAACAGCATTATCCTATAACAATAGGTCCCCCACGGGGTGGTAAAAGCGATTTTCTCCCGGTCTTCGGGTACCATTACAATCTGGTTGTAGCCTGAAAAGCCATCCATAAATGAGAGCAATGCATGCCCCGCTGTGAAGTCCACTAATTCGTCGATATGCGGCAGAGGAAAGTCGTCCTTCAGACTGGCTTTGTTCAAATCCCTGAAATCCGCACATACCCGGATTCTGCCATCCTTCTTCGGTACCGGAACTATGTTGGCCAACCAAGTTGGGTATTCAGATACCAGCAGGAACCTTGCGCCAATTTGCTTGGTGACCTCTTATTTGATCTTGATAGCCCAGTCTGGGCGGATCCTTCTGAGTTTCTGCTTAACAGGTCGGGCCTCTGGGTCAAGAGAGATTCGGTGCTGTACAATCTCAAGATCGATTCCAGGCATGTCTTCGTAGAACCACGTGAAAACATCTTTGAAATCTTTTAATAAAGCAACTCCGAAGACAACGTGGACCCGATCTAGACCAGTTGCGGGTCCTTCTCAGTACCAACATTAATTTGAGTAATTTCATCAACCAGTGGTTTTACAAACCTCTCCTGCTCTTAGTCTAGCAAATATTTCATGACCGGAGGAATTTCTTCCTCGTCATTTTCATCGAAATTTTGAAAGTCCTGATTAATACAATAAATCAAAGGCACAGAAAAGTAATCGAAGGCCACAGCAACACAATTCTCATTAAGTACTTCATCCAGTCCATCTGATTCTTCTGTTACAACAGACTCAAAAGAGAAAGAAAAAGACGACCTAGACAGGACTGTGGTATCCGGGTTGTCACCCCCAGGAATACCGGACTCAGACTCAGACGACCTGGAACCTGATTCCGACTTTACAAACTTGGTGGAATCAAATTTCGACTCACTACCTGACCCGGTGCTACTCGATAAGAATCCCTCCTCGTACTGCCAGACGAGGGAGGTGCGACGGATGCATCCAAAATGTTTGAAGGTGGGCTCGTAGCCGTTTCATTCCTGATCATGGACACTGAGAGGTCATTACCCAAGCACTCATGTACAATCAGAGGATCTGATAGTAGAAAAACCAATGCGACCCCCATTTCAAACTCGGTGCTCTCAGAATCCACTTCCTTACACTGTTCAATCTCAGCTGATAGGTCTGCCTGCTCTTTGGCAACATCATCCCCAGACAACTGTAAGTCGAAAAAGATCTCGAAACCCGGCAAGTGCCTCTTTTCGACATTCAGCCATGGCTCTGAGAAGCCACAGAACGGAAAGTCTTCCCTCTCCCAAACAAAGCGTCCGTTTAGGGTGCCCTGAATAGGCCGATGCATCAAATCAAAATGCCTCCCGATCTGCTTGGCTCTGGCTCTTCCATCCATCTCTTTGCCTTTCCACACCCAGTCCTCTTTGGTGGGTAGATAACCCAAGCCAAAGGTATGCGGATTGTGCGACACTTCGGCCGATACTACAATGCCTTTCCAGCCACTTCTTCCTAGTTCCATCCCAGGGATGTGCTGGAGTTTGTTCATGAGGTACACTGACTGTGCACTGACATACAATCCCTCATCAATAGCCAAGATGTTCTGAATGACCCGGGCCTCGGCTGGGGTGAATCCTGATAAGCACACATCCTCTGTGCCATGCTCGATTTCCAAAATTGGCGCGGACACCTCTGGTGGCAGATAAATCGACGAATTCCCAAAAACTATAGTCACCCCCTTCCCGTGAGGGTACTTCAATATCTGCTGCAGGGTGGAAGAGACCGCCTTTACCTGGTGCAGCCACGGCCGCCCTAGAAGTAGATTGAAGGTTGCGGGAACGTCCAAGACATGAAAGTCAACATCGTGTTGTCCTGGACCAACCTGGGTCTGAATCTACACAGTTCCCATCACCTCTCTGCTGGTATTGTCGTAGGCCCTTATCACCTGGGCAATTGGCACAAAGTCCGCAGGCTTCAACCCGATTACGTATGCTATCCTCGATGGGCACACGTTGATGGCGAATCCTGTATCGACAAGAACCACTGGTATCCACTTGTCTCTACACTCCACGGAGATGTAGAGTGGTTTGTTGTGATCCGAGCGCTCAAGTGGTAGTTCCTTGTCAGAAAAGGTCAACATCGGGGAAGCTTCTCCCAGAAAAACTAGTCCTACCAGCTACTCAGGCGTGGTGTCTATTGAGAGTTTGGCCTTGTCCATTGCAGGAAGGACAGCCTGTCTATGTACTCTTGAAGCCATAAGCAGTCCCCAGATGGAGATGTCTGCCTGTATCTTCTTCAGCTATTTCAGCACAGCCTCTTCTTCGAGTAACTTCTCTCTTTGCTTCTTCACTTCCTTGTCCTTCCCAGACGCTTCTGGTTGATCTAAGTGCAGGGGCTTAAAATACCGTCCGCTCCTCGTCATGTGGTCAACCTCTCCAATATACCAAGTATCATCTAGCTGGTTATTCCCCCAGTCTTCATCTCTGTGGGCAAGACATAGATCATCATCTTCCCACCACATGCCATCGGCAGCCGACAAACACCTGTCTGGCTTTGTCACAACTATTCCTATGCCCACAGCACCTTTCATTCCTGTGCTCATAGCATGCTTTGTCCTAGCAGCGGCTTTGGCTTTCCTAATCCTCTCAGAATCCTCGATCCTTTCCCGCTCAAACTGCTTCAATGCAGCCTTTTGTTCAGTTTCTTCCGTACCTAAACTGTCTGTGTTCTGAGCAAAATTCTCAACACCGGTGCTCTCCGGTGATGCAGACTGATTCCCGGCCCTTCCGGCCACTGTTGATGTCTCCGTCCTGGCGAACCCTGTTCTAGTTGAGGTTGTTCGACAGCATCTAGCTGGTCGTCAAGCCACCCAGTAGACTCTGTTGACCCATCAAACCAATTGACTGCCACGTCCCCTGAATCTAGTTTTTCAAAGAACTACAGATTTGCCATGTCTTCTTCCAGATCCGCTAGGTCATCTAGCCCCTGATTAGGTTCATCCTCCCGTACTACACAAATTTCTACCTCCACTGGCAATTCCACATTCGGCCTATCCTGGCCTGCTGATGTAATGTAACCGCTCGGGTTGTATATGAAGCTCGCAGACCCCTCAAGCTCTGTGTAATTATTCTCATCTGTTCCCACGGTTGACCCAACTCTATCTCTGATAGCCACCACCACCGTTTCTGGTTGGGTTTGGGAGATGTACAACATGCACAAGTCAGTGCTGTCAGGAATGAACACCTCCGGCTAGGGTAGGTGAAAATGGGTGATATATATACTAGAGTCGTATGACACAACCCCAGTTTGGATTAGATTAATGCGTTTGGGAGGTGGAGCTTGGTTGTGTGGTGGGAGAGGGTTAGTTTTGACATTCGGTTTTTTTCGGAGGTATGATCACCCTATCATCAATGAGATCCTGAATCTCATGACGTAATCGAAAGCACTGGTCGGTGTCATGACCATGTTGTTGGTGATAGGTGCAGTACTTGGCTGGGTTATGGGAAGCAGGGAGTCTGTCTAGTAGTGGCTGCAGCTCTAGGGGCTTCAAGTGCCCTTTCCTGATCAAAACCCCCAGAGCTTTGGACGGGGGCATGTATAGTGAAGTGAAGGTTCTTTGGCCTCGGGGTGAATACTTGGTTGTTTGTAAGCTACTTCCGGACTCACCGGTGAATGGTGTGGCTGCAAGGGTTCTTGGAGTGGTGGTGGTGGTAACCATGCCCACGTCTGAAGATCTGGCAGCTGCAGCACTGCTTGTGCCTGTATTTGTACTGCGGTTGAATGCCCTCTTGGGCTGCTCTCTATCCTGGTCAATCAGACCCTGTTTCATAGCATCCTCGATCTGCACCCCTATCTCATGTAGATCTGCAAAGGTGGGGAGGGGGAGAACGATCATCTTCTGCATGAGTTTGGGCTGGAGGTTGTACACAACCATCCGAATCTGATCTTTGTCAACGAGCCTAATGGTCATCATCGAGGCTTTGGCCCTCCACTGGGTCACAAAATCGGAGAAACTCTCCTTAAGCTCCTGCCTAGTTGTCTCGAGATCACGAGTTGTAACCTTGATCTGTGTATTGTAAGAGTATTGAGCTATGAAGGCCTCGGCCATCTCCTCCCAGTTCCTCTTGACGGAATCCTCCAGTTTTGCATACCAAATGACAGCTACACCAGACAGGGTCCGGTCAAACAAGGAAAGCTTCTGCAATCTAGAGAGGCCCATCAGCCTTAGTATGTCCGAAAATAGCTGCAAATGCACCATATGATCTCCAGACTCATCGAAACGGTCTATGTGCGGCATTTTAAACCGATCTGGCAAGGTCGCAGCCGAGTCGGTATACCCATCCTGTATATCCAGGATAGACTTCACGCCCTGGGACTTCTTGAATAGCTTTTCAAGCTTGCTCACTTTTAGTGCTGTGGGGTCTACTTCAAACTCAAAGGGGGAATCCGGTAGGTTGGTCTGTGCTTTGGATAGCTGGGGTAGGATCGGGGGCGGAGCCGGCCCGATTGGAATGTCCGTGTCATCTTGGATGTTAACTGTCTCCCCGAGTATGGGAACTCTTGGTGGAGGAGGAGCTTGGTGTGAAGCAGATACTCCAGTCTACTGTTGTAGCCTGGTAATTACCTCAGCCTGTTGGGCCATAACCTCAGCCTGGCGTGTAGCAAATTCCGTTTGACGGGCAGCATCCTGCTGCATGGTTTTCATACTTTCCTAGAGCTGACACATCATCTCCTCTAAGCCTGCCATATTGTATTGATCTATCTGAATACTTGGTATATCTGTCCTCGTAATAGAAATTGAGACCTCACTCTAACTGTTCACTAATGGGGTACACCACTGATCTGACGACCGCCGTACCGATACACTGCACCTCACTAATCTCCGTCTGGTAACCGGGGGTAAAGAAAGGAACACTGCTTGTCCGTCTACCAGATCCCTGGATCGATTAAGTCTACGACCTCTAACCTAGAGTGCTCGAGGAATATCTACCTGGTCGGATGCAATGGTGCTAAACTACCTTGCAAAAAGATAAATAAAGCATAATAAGGAAATAACGAACAGAAAAATGGACAGCATAACGGCTTAAATTAACACAACACATAGTTGGCAAACACAAGTTGAATGAACCGTTCTTATCCACTTATCACTGTTCCCAAATTCACTGTCCCGAATCTGAATCTGATATCCGCATATATAACTGATTCCCAGATACTGATGCCCATAGGCCTGATACCTGAACTTGCAAACTAATACACACAACCCTATAAAGACACACTCTGACAGCAAATGTCACTCTCCTCATCATTTCTCAAGCTCAAAGGAGGGTGACACTCGGCTCTCAAGCCACCAACCAAGCATCTCAATGCATGATGGCCAAAAGGCCAAGCTTGTACAATGTTAATGAATGCATACATAGACTCAAATGGCCACCACCCTATCATGCACGATCAAGGGTGGCGGTGACCAAGAAATGTGACACGTTTCATCACTTTGAGTATGAAACGTCCCACATTTCTTGTGTTTGGATTAACGTCTGATCCAAACACATGCAATGCAATACGACATGCTTATCTTGTCCATGTTTTACTTGGTTCATTTTATTTACACATTTTACATTACTGAGTCATTTTTTAACCGATTAAGTCCAATGTGAAAGTCCTCTAATGAGAGAGGGGTCAACCAAGGGATGGTTCAAGACATGAGAGAGCTCACGCCTTTAGCTAGGAGGAACTCTCAAAGTAGAGTTAAAGCCATTGAGCACAAGCTCTGTCTCAAGCTTAAACACAAACATGGGGTTAACCAACCCTCAAAACAAATAGAAAAATGAAGAAATAAGGGAGGTTGCAGACTTTTTTAATGCTGAAATGGCATGCAAAGACACTACAACATGCATGCAACACATGCACAACATGTTCAAGGCCAAAAGCATCAAAACTAGTGAAGAACACTACACTAGAGGCATGCAATATTAAGCTTAAATGACCAAACCATCTCTAGACAGAGTTTAAACATACCAAAACAGTGGCTAAAACATGTTGAGATAGAAGCATAAGAAGCAAGAAAAACATAAGCACATGTTAGCCCACAAATAAGGCACAATGTACAACTCTCAAAAGCAATGAAAGAGTGGAATATGTGAGAGTGTGACAGAGATATATGCACTAAAATCTCATGCTAAATGATGCCATGGCATGCAAACAACCCAAGCAAAGCATGGTTAAAGCCTTAAAACAATGAGCTAGTGAAGGCCATTACACTATAGCTATACAATACAAGGCCCCAAAGGCACAAACACTTTAAAACAATCCTAAAACAGTTTAAAAGAAGTTCTAAAATATGCTTGAAGTAAGCTAAAAAAAGGCTAGAATGAAAGGCTAACACATAACACAAACTAGACCCTTAAGCACAATTGCACTACAAGCATACAAAGCAAGACTCAAATGACCAAACTAGCCCAAAACAATCCTAAAACATGCCAAATCAGAGGCAAAAATATGCTGGAAATAAGCTAACACAAGCCACAAAAAAATGCTACTATGCAATGCTAACTAGGCATGGAAGAGAGACACAAGGAGAGGAGGCCAACCCCTCCATTTTTGGACCTCAAAACAAAGTTTTTACCACTAAAAAACTGCTGAGTTTCAGTGGTTAAAAGGCCAAAAGAGTTGGTTTGAAAGGTGATGAAAGATAGCACAAAACGCTTCACAAGCCAAAGAGCCAAAAGGGGGGACAACCCCCTAACTCAAAAAGGCCTTAAGCCACCATTTTTAGGACTGAAAAACATAGGTTTTTGTAGTTGAAAACCAAGCCAAAAACAGTTTGCAAAGGTGGCAAAACAAGTGTTCAAAGCACGCTTGAATGTGGTAAGTGTTATACCTTTGAAGCAAAGCACCACTTAGGCACAAAATGGGCAACACACCAAGCTCAATCCTCCTTCTAGAGCTCAAACAAGGCTCCAAGTAAACTTCTAGAAACCTCAACCCAAAGATGAATGTAGACGCGCTCCCAGGAACTCTCCAATATTCGCGCTTCTTGGGAAGGCGCGAATCTCGTTTTGTTCTGAGCTACTACAGTTCGGACTCAATGTCACGGTTCTGAATCTAATCTCACAATGTGCGATGTGAGACCGATAAATTACCAAAGAGTCCAAATCCGGCAAATCATTTTGGAAAACTGATTTTTATAAAGAAGTGCCAAACATGGACTGCTTTGCCAGATACAGAGTCGCCACCTAAATATTTTATTTTTGAAAAATTTAGGAAACCCTGACTCGTGCCTAAGGCCACGTGTCCGTCATCACCCAAGTTGCCTCGGCTCGAGAATTTGGGTACGATTGGGAAAGGTCATCTATGAGCACCCCCGCTCGCCTGATCAAAAATCGGCCTGTACTAAACATGACATCTTGTTTTTGAAAACACATGTGTTCTTATTCCGGTTAATTAGCTAGAATTATTATGTGATGCGCACAATAAAATAAGTATAGACTAGATCACCTAATTTGGAACAAAGCATTGCATATCCGTTTGTTTGGAAAATGGTTTGAAGTTTGCTACTCGTAAGTAGGCTAAAATACGGATTTGATGAATTGTTCCAATTCAAGTAATCCAACCTTCACCCACAAGCATTCAGGCAGTTATATCAATTAAGCAAATAGCCTCATGGCAAGCATGCTATCATGGCAACACTCACACACATGCAGTATGCTAAAGCGTAAACACTCACAGTGTACTCCGAGCCAAAATAGAAACTAGTTAGTAATCAATGCATGATCCTAGTTCATGTTAAGATGGCTAATGCAACACATACAAAACGCAACTACAAATAGGCTTGGCTATTCTAAAATGGCATGTGAGATGCAGCAATTGATAATCATGTATTCAAATTGGAATCAAAATATGATGCAGTTAGTATGATGCGCCGAGCCCGGTGCATGCAATATAGATGAATGGATGCACGCATGCAAAGCATAAGGATGCTAATTGAAAATATGCCCTAGAACTAACCATTGTAAGCGGTTAAGTAAAAAGGAGAAAGACGTGGGATTGAAAGACATGCACACACGTACACACACTTATTACAACAATTGTGCCCTCTCGACAGAGGGTCCGAATAAATAATACATGCCAACTAATTAACTAACTGACAAGCTAATTAATTATTACATAACCAAATGAATAACTACCTACAATTAATTATTACAAAACTTAATTAATTAACAAATTAACTAATTAAATTACAAAACCAAATGCTAACTAACAATTAAGGAAAACAGTAAATAATGATGTTCCAACTCTGGTTGGGGGAGAAAGGGATGCATGCTCGGTTCTTGTCCCGAAAGCTCTCCAGATGCTCTTTTGAGGCTCTGTCTGCAGGGTGTCCTCAAGGAATTCCTGTTAAACCTTACCAAAACCAGTCTAGGGAATACATCAGTGGCCTACCGGCCATGGGGAGCCACTGCCGACCATCCTGCCAACCAAGAGTGGGCACTGCCGGCCAAGAATGAAGGACTGCCGGCCATCTGCAAGGCACTACCAGCCACTGATGTGCTGGGACACCAACTGTAGCAGAGCACAAAATAGAGAAGATGGAGGGTCTCCCAAGGGTATGTACGCACTATGCCACCCCATATCACCTCGAAACATCAAGGGAGAGGCATAATTGGATCCACGACCATCAATCACGCATCCCGATGCATGATGGCCAAAGATCCACCTTGTGCAAATCAATGAGAAATGAATGCACAAGAAAAACACATAAGTGCCTAAAACTCTATCATGGATCATCAAGAGCGTCGACGACCGAGAATTGAGACACGTTTCATCACTTGAAGTATGAAATGCCCCTCGTTCCTCGTGCTCGGATTAACACTTTAATCCAAACGAAAATGCAACACAAGCATGGCATACACAATGCGCCTCAAGCAAGCAAACATGCAATATGACTTAAGCATACAAACATGCAACTATATGGCATACTCAATGCAATGTGAAATAAGCATACAAGCAACATGCAAGAGGACATGTAAAATGGACTTAAACCAAAAAAATGGGGTAGACCTCAGTCATGCCCCAAATCAGTGGCCAAAAGACCAAAACAAAGGCACCAAAAGACGAGGCATGCAAGCATACAAGCTAAGCCATAAACTAGGCAACAATGCACAACACTCAAAGACACTTAAAGAGTGAATGAAGTAGGAACATGGCAACACTAAAAGCTCTGAAATGTCATGTTAGATGATGTCAAATCATGTACACAACAGAAATGAAGCATACAATGGTGCTCAAAGCTTGAAGCAAGCAAGAGCACTTGTACTACGATTATGCAAATCATGAGGCATGTGATCAAGGCAACCCAAAATAGTCCTAGAACATGTCAAAATGAGTCTAAAACATGTAAGGAAGGAAGCCAAAATAAGCTAGCATGAAGGGCATAAGACATGGTGAATGCAAGGCAAATAAGGTGGTTTACACTACACCTACCAAGACCAAGCATTGGATGACTTAACCAATGAAAAACAGAGTTATATCATGGCATAATAACCCCAAAAACCCACTGAGATGGCATCCCAAAGACCTAAGCATAGAGGCATGCACAATGATCCATTCATGAGGCATAAAACACAAACTCTCCAAAGCATTGAAAGCATGTCAAATGCAAGTGTATGACCAAATTTCATGGACTGAAATAACATTCAAAATGATGGCAAAGCATGCAAACATCACATGTATGGCATGGCAGAGGCCTCAAAACCCAAGGCTAGCCAAAGCATTTACACTATAGCTATACAAAACATGAGTGATATGACCATGGCAGCCCAAAACAGTCCTAGAACAGCCCAAAATAAGAATAAAATCATGCTGGAGCAAAGCCAAAATATGCTAGAATGATGAGTCGAATCAGCATGCACATAAGGCTAGTAAACAAGATTTGTTCTACAAGTATATGGAGCATCAAAAAGATGACCAAACCAACTTTTGACAGAGTTATGTCATGGAAAAACATCACCAAAAACATGCTAAAATGGACTCAACATAAGCTAGGCAAACATGCTACTTTGATGAGCCACAAATGGGATTACACTACACATATAAGAAGCATGCAAAAGATGACCAAATCAGACATGGAAAGAGTCAAGGAAGGTCCTAAAAGTCACAAAAAAGGGCTTGAACCAAGCCTCAAAAGTATAGGGATACATGCTCCTTTGATAGGCCAAAAACTCAAGCAAACAAAACAAAAAGAGAGGGGGTCACCCCTCTCTGGTTTTAGGCCTCAAAATCACATGCCTACCACTGAGAATCCACTGGATTTCAGTAGCTAAAAGGCCAAACCAAGACTACCTCGAAGGCCTTAAAGCATGGCACAAACAAAGCCAAACAAGGCAAACAAGAGGGTTGTGCACCCTTAATACCAAGAAGACCTTAAAAAATCATCAAAAGCACTCAAATATAGAACTTTTTTTAGTTGAAAGCAAGGCCTAAAACAATATGCAAGGATGGTCAAAATGAGGTACAAATTAATGCTAAAATGGGAAATATACTCACCATTGAAGATCAACTTCGAAACCAGCAACCTCAGGGGCCAAAAACCAAGTTTTAGTGCTCAAGTAACACTCCCAAGGACCTCAGCCCAAATATGGTGGTGTATCTCTATGTGTTGTAGTGTAAAAGTGCAAGAAAAATGGACTTTAGAACACTATTCTATGCAATATAGAGAGAGAATGAGAAATATAGAGAGAGAGAGGCATTTCTTCTCTAAAAATGGTTGAACCTCTGCTGAGGAGAGAATGCCTCTCCTTATATAGAAGAGGAGCAATGCAAAGCTTGTTGAACAAGCTTGGCAAGAGCTTCATCCCTCTATACATGTATGGAGGGGAAAGGAGTGAAACCAGCTGGCTCAAAAGATCTGGCATGAAACCTACTGAGACAAGGGTTCTGCCGGCCATTAGCAGTGGCCGGCAGTGGCTCATTGATGGCCGGTAGGCTTCATCAATGGCCGGCAGTAACAAATGCATGGTCGGCAAGGCCAAAATGGGGCCGACAGTGCACCAAGAGAATCAAACTGGATGGACCAATACATGGTCCAAAAATGGGGCAGAAATGATACAGGGTTTGGGAAGCTCAAACCTGTGACGTTCCGTCGCGACAGTCGAGTACTTGATGAGCAATCGAACTAGTTGTTGGATGTACCTGTAAGCACAACCAAGTCTTGAAGACGGTCAAAAATGGGGTGTCTACAATGACCCACTTTCATCAAGGATGTCTAGGCAAAGGAGAGGTGTTTCTCTACTTGCATGCACAAAAGGAAAGAGAGAAAGAGAAGTCTAGAGAGAGAGGACTATAGAGACAGAGAGAGAGAGAGAGAGAGAGATTTTAGAGAGAGAGGCTCCCAAATTATCTAACCTTCCCATATGAGAGATATAGCCTCCATATATAGCAAAATACAAGCCTTGGGTCGAAATATCTGAATTAGGACATCTGGAGGTTGTGTAGAACAGCTGGAGGGAAAAGATCTGCCAAATATCTAAGTTTGGGACCTTAGTGGCCAACCAGACACTTTTGGTGGCCGACTGGCCACTTTAGTAGCCGACAACCCACTTTTTTGAAAGGTCGTCCACTTATGGTGGCCAGCCGACCACTAAAAATCTGTTTTCAAGCCCGACTTCAAATAGGCATAACTCCTTTATCTAGGCTCCTTTTTAGGTCATTCTTGTGTCTAAATTGAAGCCTCGGAAGTAAGCTTTCCAAAGGTGGAAGACTCACATCAAAATTCCAAGTGTGCTAAGAGATATCCCTCTTTTAGTGAAAACTACTTAGTTTCAGCTCAATCGGATTGATGCCCAACTTCAACCAACTATATCTCCCTCATTTGACCTTGGCTTTAGGACATTCTTGAGCGTAAAATGTAGCCCCAGAAGTCCTCTTTCCAATAGTGGAGGCCTCATAGCTGAAATCCAAGTATACAAATGGATAGGCCTGATTTCCCGAGGGTTGCTCAACTCCCTCTTAACAGTTCATGCCCAACTTCTTTCCCAATTTGGTTTCTTCCCTCTCCTCTTATTTTCTTCAACTCCAAACCTCTAAATAAGATGTTTTAAAGATTTTTTCAATGAGCTGACCTCTCTTTCATTCATCTCCACTTTGTCCTTGCTCAGTTTATCGAAAAGCGCAACATTTAACGAAATATGAGCCTCGGAATCTCATAGGAACTTTGTTTCAAAAATATTTTGAAAGAGAGGGTTTTAAGGTCTAAAATCTTTAGTCAAAATAGTTTTAGTCCAAAAATGGGGTGTGAGGTTAGGATTTGACTCTCTCCTTGCCGAAGAAATCAAACCTTTGCATTGCACACCTTTCATCACCAAGTAAACAATCAGTAGCGCCCAAGTCTTAAGGACGGTCAAAAATGGAATCTCTACAGTTGCCCCTCTTTGACAGAGCTTAGAGTCATAAAATGACATGAGTGAATGTCAAAGCTCAGAGATGACCCATTTTTTACAAGGCCGAAGACTTGGACAAATAAACAAAATGCAAATGCAGTTGGTTGAACCTAAAGGTTGCCTACGTATCCCTTTGTAAGGAATCAAACTAGCGTAGTTCAAGGGCAAGATGCAAATGATACACAATATAACAAAACAACATAAATGAAATACAATGCCATGAAATAATCAAACCACAAGCAGTGCAAAACCACACAAATATCATAAAGAGATGGAGATGCAAAATCAAACTACGTTTTATATAGAAAAGAAGTGGTTGCACAAGCCGAACGACGCCTAACATAAGCTAAGTGCCTACATCCTCAATACTGGCCTCAACACAGCATGGATGCTTAAACATAACAGAACCATGTTTTAACATGAAAGGGGTGCGAGCACCTGCAAAACTATGTGTTTCGTAGAAAGAAAAAAAGTACAAGTATTTGGATGGTATGATATGAGTGATGAATGATCTGCTGAGAAAAGATTGTGATCCTAAATGCTGAATGTAACAAGACAAAATACAATGCAATGGATGCAATGGATACGGTGAATAAGGCACGCGGCCAAACCACATTTCTACCTAGAAAAGTCATGAACACAAAAACAGAATACGTCTAACACAGAAAAGGTGTCGAAATATCAAACCACAATTCTCTTAGTAGAATAGACACGTACACATTATCACAGAACCATGCTTCGACGAGGAAAGGTACGAGCACATGCTAGACTGAGCTTAACATGGAAAGGACAGTATGATAAAACAATGCAGTAGATGCATGCGATAAATTCTATATGCAATGCAACAGACGTAATAGATGATGTAGTAGCTAGGAAGTGAAGGTACCTCACAGGGGTAATTGGCGATGACTCACCTCATGCTGTTGAGGATCTTCCTCTTCTGCATCTTGCATTTCCGAACCATAGGTACTACTTTTCTCCCTGATTATGGTCGCAGCTTTCCCTATTCTCCAACAGGGTGACAGACTAGGTTGGTTCAGTATCCAGAATTGAGGCGCATACATGCTACCTCAACCTATGGGGCTGCCATACAGATTTCAAGCCGAGGATACACCCCTGGGTATTTAAACCAGACTTTAGTCTCAGAAATCCTGAACCTTTACGTTCTAGGCATCGGCCATTCGAACTCTAGTTTCCACCATCTCAGTTGATCTCTTAGGAACTCACCGCAAACATAAGCAGGTGGCTATACCAGACCACCAGAAGTCGTTCGGGCACGACAAACACCAAAGAAATTGCACCTTTGGAGGATTTAAGGTCTCCTAGACCAGAAAGTGAACAAGACAGTGCGATGCAGAGTGAATGCACAAAATAGTGCAATACAGGGTGAATGCACAAAACAGTGCTATACAGGTGCACAAGACAGTGCAATATGGGTTAAATGCACAAAATCGTGCGATGCAAGTGTGTGTACAAGGCAGTGCTAAGACAAAGGGTGCGCAAGAAAGCGCGTGCAATGCACTAACAAGTGCAGGTAAGGTGCGCAAGAAAGCACGAGCAATGCACTAACAAGTGCAGGTAAGCGTAGGATTTTAAGGTCTCCTAGACCAAAGAATGCGCAAGACAGTACGAGTACATCCAAACGCGCCACATGCGAGCGGAGAAAGGTTGCGCAAGAAAGTGCGATGTACAAGATAGTGCAAGTACATCCAAACACGCCACACGCGAGTGAAGAAAGGTTGTGCAAGAAAGCGCGATGCACAAGACAGTGCGAGTACATCCAAACGTGCCACAAGTGAGTGGAGAAAGGTTGTGCAAGAAAGCGCGATGCACAAGATAGTGCGAGTACATCCAAACGCGCCACAGGCGAGTGGAGAA
Source organism: Camellia sinensis (assembly GCF_055761805.1). Taxonomy (NCBI): domain Eukaryota; kingdom Viridiplantae; phylum Streptophyta; class Magnoliopsida; order Ericales; family Theaceae; genus Camellia; species Camellia sinensis. The sequence continues at coordinate 226,616,453 of NC_138961.1, read as the reverse complement.
AGGTTGCGCAAGAAAGCACGATGCACAAGAGAATACATGTGGCACACTACCACAAGGTTTAGAAAAACATTCAAGATAACAATACAGAGTTGCCCCCGCAGGCTGGGGCAAAATGCAAATGATATGCACAATGCAAGAACACAACTTATGATCATTCAATGAGACTGCCATAAAGCATTTAAATGCAAGTGTTATGCGAAGAAAATGCGACATTTTAAGCAAACAAACAAGGTACAACAACCTCATACACAAAAAGAAGTAAGCAATTAAACACGCCCCACGTGAGAATCACAAGCCGAACCGCACCCCGTGCAGAAAAGATGTAAGAAAATTATGCAGTCTTAACTACGCATCACGTAAGAAAGGCAAAGAACATCATAACCCTCGGGCGCACTCGAGGTGTGAAACAAGATCCCAACGCATGGCACACGCGAAGAAAGATGGTAAAAAAAAGGGACACGCCCTAAGGTTCCGAACCAAAAGTGAACAGCAATAACAAACGAAACACATCCAAAATATTATGCAACCAAAACAAAGAGCCGTATAAGCAAAGGAATCTGCCCGGGTGCTTTTAACCACAATGCAAGAGGGAAAAGAGAGTGGTGCAAACACTGGAGGGTGGTATGAACATCGGGCGCACGTCCCAATTTTCCTAACCAAAACAAGGCGGTTCGAGGGATTGGAATGATCTCACCCGGAATTCCTCTGAATGAACCATACATACAATATCGTGTATGTAAAGAAAGACACTTGACAAGTGTGATATAGTAAAAGTGCATATTCCATGCAAGACAAACCACCGAGATATAAAAGTAATGGTACATTCTATGAAAGCATGTTCTATGCAAAATAACAAGAGCATTTTCTATGTCAAAATGAAAGCATATTCTATGCATGAAACAAGCATATTCTATGCAAACTTGAAAGCATATTCTATGCATGATTGAAAGCATATTCTACGCATGATTCATAAACGATGCATGGCATGCATGTAATAGAAGTGTATCTGAAAGTGCCTACTCTATGCAATAGATGGGCATCAAATATGTACTTTGATGCCTCCAATCTACCTCTTGGAGGACTTTGCAACATGCTTAACTCAAAAAGGACACACCCTGTTGGCGAGGGATAACATTTGCATGCTGCTCTAATTGCCATTCTGACTTGACGTAGGCTTGAGCTTGAGCTTGAGGTAGAGGCACACGTATACTTCAAAGCATTGACAAGGCCTGAAGAGGTACATCCGGAATGCAATCTCGAAACTTGCTGAAGTTGAAACACACTTAGATGCTCCGATTTTTGCTCTTTTCTTTTTCTTCGCAGTTCGGAACCTATATAGCTTCAGATAGGTCCTTGTTCTATTGTTCTCACATGACCTCGATTGAACCCTGCAGTTTTATGAAAGAACAAATCCTGTTTTGCACACATGTGGAGAATGGCACAGCACTCTGAGCACAAAACGATTCATTTTTTAAATTGAAATTGAGAAATGAGTTCTTGACCAAGTTTTGAGCCTACGACCGACCACAGTCAAAACGACTCAACAAAGGAAAACAAAGGTAAAACAACCTAAACACATCTATTGACACTTGAAACGACTCAAAACAAGAATCGAGACAAACAAAAACACCCACACAACACTCAGAAGTGTTCCAATGGCAAGAGACCTCTCAGTTCATGAGGACCCAGTTTCTTCGGATATTGTTTCCCACCCTTTCTCATTTGTGATCCTCACATCACTATGGTACTCAATCTCTAGTTTTTTGAAAAGCCTATTTTCTCACTTTTCTCTCAACGCACATCTCTCTATTCTTCAATCTCTCTTATTTTTTTATCCCTCCCCTGGGTGGTTGATGGATAAACAGGAAGTTGTGGGCTCTTGCCCCTAGTATTCTACTAGATTCTCCTTCTTTTGCTCATAATAGTGAGCTTTCCCACAAAGGCTTTGTGATGCGACAGGATGTGCAGCAGATTCGCAACTGACATCGGTTGACGACACCCCTGGCTTGGCTTAATCGAGGTGAGTTACAGTATGTCCCACCGACCAGGTGTATAATCGATTGGTCTGACACATTGTACTTTCTACGTCCTCATTCCGAGTCAGATGCCAATTTGGGTGTGATCGTCCCAAATAAGGGAACCGAATATCCAGTTCCATTTCCAGTTCGTGCTTCGCACTTGGCTTGATACCTCGCTGCTTGGAGGGTGAGAAAGCTTTCGGCCCTTTGCTTGTTAGCTACAGCTATGCCCTTTCCGGCAAGTATGTTGACAAGGGGAAAAAGACAGAAAACCTAACTCAACTGTGCCACTAGTTCATCATTTTGACCATTTTTTGTTTTGGCTTTCTACTAAAACAATTTTGACCAACATGAGAGTTAGATTATCATACTTGTTCGATTTTCTGATTTGAAATCATGCAAGTCAGGCTATGAGCATTGAAATTTTTCCTTTTTTTGGGTCCATGAAATGGTCCAATTTTGGGGGAAAAAATAGAATAAGTTTTGAGAGAACTAGTCAACTTCAATAAAAATTCTAAAAAACTATTTTTGCAAATGGCCATTACTCAACCAACACAGAATCTACTCTTGCGATGTACATCCTCAGATCTGAACTTGAATTGTCTTGCAGCTGAATCTTCCAACAGAATAGGACAGTCCGATTTTGAATGAAGCTGAGCCAATTTGCATATGGATAGCATAGCCGAGTTTGAACAAGGATAAACCAATCAACATGGATGAGCCAAGCAGGCTAAAAATGATTGGGGCCGAACTTCATGATGAAGTTGCCTACGTATCCCAAACATGGGAATCAGGCCGTACGTAGTTCCGAGCTAGGGTGCACTCGGGTGTTGACACTCTCCTTTTGTGCTCTAACTTTTGTCAAGGCCGCCCTTCCGGGTTTTCAACCTTTCGAGCTCTGTTTTTCTTTTCTTTTTCATTTCTTTTCTTCTTTTCATTTTTTCTTCTTTTCTTTTCTTTTCTTCTTTTTCTCTGCTCTAACTTTTTCCTGGGTCGCCTTTCTGGGTTTTCGGCCCAGCGAGCCTCTCAAGGATAGAAAAGTGTGACTTGTCCATGTTGAATGGTCATAAGATCTCTAAGCTATCTGAATCCAGGAGAATGGCTGCTGTTCGCTGATGATGTAGGAGTCCATCCAACCGAGTCTGAATTGCCCCTAGTGTTATGGATAGGAACTCGATTGTCCTTCAATAATAAATTTTCTTCTTCCAGCTGCTGGAATTTCGCTTTCTTACCAGTCTTCATTGGTTTGCAGAATGACCCATCTTGAATCTTCGAGCACATTTGACATTTTTGCCCCTAGTTCAAGGGATGCTTCTGATCTAGCTTCGCAAGTTTCGTTTGATAACATCCGATCTTCTTGATCTGACTTTCTTGCCCCTAATTCAAGGGTTACTTCCAATCCGGCCATACAAGCCTTGAATTGTGATTGTTTGTTGAACATTCTGAGCTAAAGTTCAAGGTTTGAAAGCAAATGAGTCAAGTCTCGAGGCTGAGAATGATCCTATGCTGCACAATCTCAAGAGCAATTCCACACAGGTCTTCGCTGGACCACGCAAAACATTTTTTTGAAATCTTTTAAGAAAGTGACTAGTCACTCGCGCCGAAGACAATGTAGAACCAATCTAGATTAAGCCAAGATCCTTCTTAGTACTCACATTAACAAACATGATTTCATTCATTTAAAGGCTTAGCACGCCTCTCTTTCTCTCAGTTGATCAAATTTTTGCAAATCCCGAGGAACTCCTTCCTCTTTGTTTTCATCACAGTACTAAAAAAATTTTGAAAAACTTAGGTCAATGCAATGATTTCAAGGCACAGAAAAGTAAGTGAAAATCTCTGCCATTTCATTTAGACCTTCTAGTACAACTAGCTCCATGACAGAAATAGATGCAAAAGAAATGATGTAAAAGACCAACACAAAAAGATAGTGATGTCCGAGGTAACACCCCCGAAATCACCCGACTCTAACACAATAGGACTGACTCAATACAACAAGATTGACTCAACTGACTCAGTACAAGAAGACTGACTCAATACAACACAACAAGACTGACCCAATACCCAAGTCAAAAAGTAAAATTAACAGCATTTGTACATTGCTCAAAATAGTGCATGCCATCCATTATATCTAGAGTAAACTAAGCGTCATCCGCAGGTGGTTCATCCTCGATCAAATGATCACATTATCCCCCAAGTTCACTGATCCAGTGCCGATAGACTTTGCAGAGCCTGGTGCGACGATAACCTCGTTATTAATCAGATCTTGTATTTCGTGGCAAAGGCGAAAACACATGTTGGTGTCATGGCTGGCTTGTTGATGGAAGGCACAGTACTTGGCAGCATCATGCTTAGCTGGAAGGGAATTCGGGAGAGACCAAGGCTCCAAGGGTTTAAGATGGCCTTGTCCAACGAGGATTTGGAAAGTTTTGGACAAAGTCATGTAAAGGGGATTGAAGGCCCTCTGGCCTCGGGGTTGGTACTTCGAGGTTTGTGGAGTTTTGCTGGATGCACCAGCAAAGGGATTGGCAGGTGCTGACAGGGTTTGATGATCTCTTCCGAGTGTAGGATTGGAGCTTAAAGGGGTGTTTTTGGTACGACAACCCTTTTTTCGGCTTGCCCCTTGATTCAAAATGCTCTCATCCTGAATAGTAAAAGCGTCATCTACAGTCTTTGCAACAACTGCAAGCACTTGCTGTTTGTTCAGTCCTTCGGCCTTCAAAGCCTCAACAGCCTACTGAAGATGTTCATAGAGACCAATGCCTACCCCTACCTTGTTCTTGCCATTTGCCTCCTCTTTGCCAAGGGATTAGGTCGCTATATCAGAGCGAAGCCCAATTGTTGTCGACATGCCACCACCCAAATCTGAGATGGCTTCAAGTTGGCCATTTTCAATTGCAGCTTACCCCAAGATTGGAGAGCCTTTTGGCGTGAAATTTCTAGCATGTGATGTGGGCGATGACGGAGCCAATATCCCAGAGGCCAGATCTGTCACAGTTCTCTAAAGATCTTCAATCATTCTCATCAGCTCAGAAGTAGTGGGTTCACGGGTTTGAGATGATTGGGGTTCAAATGCATCCATCATACATAAGCCCCTATTTTCTGGAATGAACACCTCAGGCTTAGGTAGATGGGCCAGGGTGATGTATATGCTGGAGTCGTAAGGGACGGCCAGTGTATGGATTAGGTTGAGATGTGGATGAGGTACTTGGTCATTGGGGTCTTGAGGTGGAGCTATCGTCTAGTTGTCGATGAGATTCTGGACCTCATGACGAAGGCAGTAGCAACGATCAGTGTCATGACCGCGCTGCTGATAATACACACAGTATTTGATGGGTTTATGTCTGGTAGGGAGTGGGTCAGGAAAAGGTTGAGGATCCTCTTTCCATCAAGACTTTTAGTGCACTGGTTAGGCTCATATAGATGGATGTGAAAGTTAGGGGGCCGATAACCCAGAACGGCGAACCAGGCAAAAGTTAGAGCAAATAAAAAAATGAAGAAAATGAAAAAAATGAAGATGAAGAAGAAAAGAAGAAGAAAAGAAATGAAAAACAGAGCTCGCAAGGTTGAAAACCCAGAAGGGCGGCCTTGGCAAAAGTTAGAGCGTAAAAGGAGAGGTTAATACATAAGTGTACCTTAACCAGGAACTACGTCATGCTTGATTCCCATCTTTGGGATACGTAGGCAACTTCATTCTGAAGTCCAACCATAAACACTTCCAAATCGACTATGTCCATATAATGGTTCTAATCATCTTTGTCTCCTCTGTATCTGAGAGTTCGGTTGTGATCGTCACGTTAAGGACTGATTACAGTGCACTGTGGTGCCATTCAAACAAGGGGCAACTTTCCGTTGCCATGCAGTGCTATTTAGACAATGGGCAATTTTCCATTGTTTTGGATCTGAGGTCGTGCATCTCAAGAGTAAATTCTATGTTGGTCAAGCAGTGGCCATTTGCAAAAATAGTTTTTGAGAATTTTTAATGAGGTTGACTAATTTTCTCTCGAAAATTATTCCATTTTTCCAAAACTGGACCATTTCTTGGACCTGAAAAAGGAAAATTTTCAGTGTTCATAGCCTGACTTGCTTGATTTCAAATCAAAAAGTTGAACAAGTATGTTAATCTAACTCTCATGGTGGTCAAAATTGTTTTAGTAGAAAGCCAAAACAAAAAATGGTCAAAATGATGAACTAGGGGCACAGTTGAGTCAGGTGTTCTGTCTTCTCCCCATTGTCAACATACTTGCCAGAAAGGGCACTCTACCTGCCAGAAAAGGGAACTACTGAAACTAACAGTAAAGGGTCGAAAGCTCTCTCATCCTCCGAGCAGCGAGGTATCAAGTCAAGTGCAAAGCACGAACTGGAAATGGAGCAGGATATTCCATTCCCTTATCCAGAAAGGTCTGGTCATATCCAAACTAGCCAAGGGCGTCATCAACTGATGTCAGCTGCAGATTTGCTACACACCCAGTTGTAGCGCAACCCCTCTGTGGGAAAGTTCACTGTTGTGAGCAGAAGAAGAAGAATCTAACAAAATGCTAAGGGCAAGAGCCCGCAACTTTCTGTTTATCCATCAACCACCTAGGGGAGGGATAAAAAAGAAGAGAGATTAAAGAATAGAGAGATGTGTGCCGAGAGAAAAAGTGAGAAAAGTGCTTTTTCAGAAAACTAGAGATTGAGTGCCAAAGTGATGTGAGAATCACAAATGAGAAAGGGTGGGAAACAATACCCGGAGAAACAAGCTCCCTGTGCACGTTTGAGTCTTATGTTTTGTTGTGTTTTTGTTTGTCTTGATTCTTGTTTTGAGTCATTTCGAATGTCAATAGATGAGTTTAGGTTGTTTTACCTTTGTTGAGTCGTTTTTGCTGTGGTCAGTCGTAGACTCAATACCCGATTAAAGACTTATTCTAAATTTCAATTTCAAAAATGAATTGTTTTGTGGTCAGAGTGCTGTGTCGTTCTCCACATATGTGCAAAACATGATTTGTCCTTTCAAAAACTGCAGGGTCCAACCCAGGTCATGTGAGAACAGTAGAACAAGGACCTATCTAAAGCTATATAGGTTCCAGACTACAAAGCAAAAGGAAAGAGGGAAAATGTCGGGCATCTGAGTTTGTTTCAACTTCAGTAAGTTCCGTCATTACATTCTGTATGTACCTCTTCAGGTCTTGTCAAAGCTCCAAAGTATGAGTGTGCCTCTACCTCAAGCTTAAGTTCAAGCCTGTTTCAAGCCAGAATAGCAATCAGAAGTGCTCTTCCTGAGTACCATTTCCTGCCAAATCTTGGTTGTGTTTGCAATGAGTTCTTAGGAGACCAATTGTGGCGATGGAAACTAGAGTTCGAATGGCTGATGCCTAGAACGCAAAGGTTCGGGATTTATGAGACTAAAGCCTGGTTTAAATATCCAAGGGTGTATCCCCGGCTTGAAATCTGTATGGAAGCCCCATAGGTTGAGGTAGCGGGTATGCGCCTCAATTCTGGATACTGAATCAACCTAGTCTGCCACCCTGTTGGAGAATAGGGAAAGTTGTGAATATGGTCAGAAAGAAAAGTGGCATCCAAAGTGTTCTACCTAAAGAATCCTTGTCAGCATATCAGAACCTTTATGCTGTGAGTTGAATGAAAGAGTTCGAAAAACGCAAGGTAAGTGTTCGAAGAACGCAAGGGGAGATCCCCGTCAGAGTAGAGTGGTTCATCGCCACTCACCACATGAGGTGCTTTCTAAAGCGCCGTTTAGTTTGTTTATTGCGTTCCTTAAACATCATGCATTGTATTGCATTATACCTATCAAGTTTCTTTCTCATTCATGCACGATATTGTATGTACGGTTCATTTGAAGTTGGTGCAACCAAGCGATATTGCATGTGCGGTTCATTCAGAGAAGTTCCGTTTAAAATTGATTATGTTTTGTGTATCTATCGCACATGTTCACTTAGTGTATCTATCACACTTCGTTCACATTTTGTGTATCTATCACACACGTTCCGTTTGTGTATCTATCACACTTTGCTCACTTAGAGTATCTATCACACTTCGTTCACTTAGTGTATCTATCACACTTTGTTCATCTTGTGTATCTATCACACAAACTCACCCAGTGTATCTATCACACTTCGTTCACTTTTGTATATCTATCACACATACTCACTTAGTGTATCTATCACACTTTGTTCATTTTGTGTATCTATCACACATACTCACTTAGTGTATCTATCACACTTTGTTCATCTTGTGTATCTATCACACAAACTCACCTAGTGTATCTATCACACTTCCTTCGCTTTGTGTATCTATCACACATGCTCATTTTGTGTATCTATCACACCTTCGCTTTGTGTATCTATCACACATGTTCACTTTGTATATCTATCACACATTCACTTTGTGTATCTATCACACATGCTCACTTTTGTGTATCTATCACACATTCGCTTTGTGTATCTATCACACATGCTCACTTTATGTATTTATCACACGTTCACTTAGTGTATCTATCACACTTCGTTCACTTAGTGTATCTATCACACGTTCCCTTTGTGTATCTATCGCACATGCTTGCTCACTTTGTGTATCTATCACACATGTTCACTTGGTGTACCTATCACACTTAGTTCACTTTTGTGTATCTATCACACATGCTCACTTTGTGTATCTATCACACTCTGCTCACTTTAGTGTATCTATCACACTTCGTTCATATAGTGTATCCATCACACTTTGTTCACTTTGTGTATCTATCACACATGCTCACTTTATGTATCTATCACACGTTCGCTTTCTGTATCTATCACACTTTGCTCACTTTATGTATCTATCACACTCCTTCGCTTTGTGTATCTATCACACATGCTCACTTTTGTGTATCTATCACACGTTCGCTTTGTGTATCTATCACACATGTTTGCTAAGATTGCATAATTCTCTTACATCATTTCTGCATGAGATGCAGTTTGATTCATGTTTACTTGCTCGCATAGCATTCGTTTAAAATGTTGCATTTATTTTGCATAATTGCATTATTACAGCTCTCTTGGCATGATCACAAGTTACGTTCAGCATTGTGCATGTCATTTGCATTTTGCCCCTGCCTGCAGGCGCATCTCTTTGTTGTCTTGCTTGTTTGTCTAAGTCTTCGGCCTTGTCAAAAATGGGTCGTCTCTGGGCTTTGACATTCACTCCCGTCACTTCTTGACTTCCGAGTCCTGTCAAAGAGGGGCAACTGTAGACACCACATTTTTTATCGACCTTTCGGGCCTCTGAACTCTTTTTATTTTGGCTTGGTTTGTGGACCATGCCTTGTTGCCCTTGCCTGGAGGGAGGGAGAGGTCTGTAGACCACTTTTTGTGGTCGTAGACCACTTTTCCCTCTTGTAGACTAGTTTCCGGTTTCTGGAGCCTTTGGCCGTGCGCCTTGTCTCGGGACCGTTTAACGTTCTCCTCTTGGCCTGGTTTTCAGACCATGCCTTGTTGCCTTTGCCTAGAGGGACACAGAGGTCTTGTAGACCACTTTTTGTGGCCGTAGACCACTTTTCCCTCCCATAGACCACTTTTGGTGCCCGTAGACTAGTTTTCAAGGTTTTCAGCTGCGTGCCTTGACCCTCGGACTCTTGTCTTGCATCCTTTCTGGTTTGTTTTTCGCACAAACCTTGTTTTCCTTGCTTGAAGGGTGGAATAAGGGTTGTAGACTAGTTTCTCCCCCTGAAGACCACTTTTCGTCCCTACCAGCCAGTTTTCTGGTCAGCCAACTGGTCTTGGTGGTCTTTGGACCACCAAAAGTGGTCGGCAGCCATGCCACCACTTTGCTTTCTTTGTGCAGACCACTCCTCCCCCTTTGCCGACCACTTGGTCTCCCTGCAGACCACTTTTGGTGGTCGGCCAACCAGTGCAAGTAGCTGGCTGACCACTTCAACTAGTCGGCAGCTTTCCTACACTTTTCTGCAGATATTTTCTTGCCAGTTGTGCCAGCTATTGGGCACAGAAAGCATCTTCCATACACGTGTGTAGACGCGCCCGTGGGCCTCACTACAGTTCGGACTCGATTTGTGTCACGGTTCTTAATCTGAACCAAAGAGTCCAAATCCGGCAAATCGTTTTGAGAAAACAGATTTTTGAAAGAAGTGCCAAACATGGACTGCTTTGCCAGATACAGAGTCGCCACCTAAATATTTTATTTTGGGGAAATTTAGGAAACCCTGACTCGGTGCCAAAGGCCACGTGTCCGTCATCACCAAAGTTGCCTCGGCTCGGGAACTTGGGTACGATTGGGGAAGGTCAGCTATGAGCACCCCCCTCTTGCCCGATCATAGATCGGCCTCTACTAACCGTGATATCTTGTTTTGAAAGCATTATGTGTTCTTATTCCAGTTATTAGCCTAGAATTACTATGTTATGCGCACAACAAACAAGTATAGACCAAATCGCCTAAATTGGAATAAAACATTTCATGTTTGTTTTGAAAATAGTTTGCTACTCGCAAGTAGGCTAAAATACAGATTTTGCCACCCTCAAGTGGGCTTTAGAAAAGATGGTTTTGCCACTATCTAGTGGGCTTTAAAATTCACAGTTTTAATGCGTTATCCCAATTTAAGCAGTTCGACCTCCATCCACAGGCATTCAAGCAGTTATATCACATAAGCAGCTAGCCTCATGGTAATCATGCAATTATGGCAACACTCACACGCATGCGGCATGCTAAAGCATAAAAGCTCACCTAGTACTCCAAGCCAAAATAAAAACCAGTTAGTAATCACATGCATGATCCTAGTTCATATTTGAAATGGCTAATGCAACACATGCAAAGATACAATCCAAACAGGCTCGACTATCCTAAACATGGCATGTGAAATGCTGCAACTAACACGTATTCAATTTGAAATTGAAATACAAATGCAGTTAGAATGATGCGCCGAGCCTGGTGCATGCAAGACAAATGTATGGATGCACGCATGCATAGCATAAGGTATGCTAATTTAAATATGACCTAATACTAACCATCAAAAGCAGGTAAGTAAAAGGGAGAAAGAAGTGGGGGTTGGAAGACATGCACACACGCACCCACACTTATTACAAATTCGCCCTCGCTCGGAGGGACCAAAAGAATAATACAAACCGAATAAGTAATTAACTACTCTAGCTAATTAAATATTACAAACCCTTAATTAATTAAACAAATTAACTAAGCTACTAAAACAGTAAAGGCCTCGGGAAGAGGGATGAATGCAATGCATGCTCGGCTCTGCTCGGAAGTCCACTGCCATGCACAAGTTGCCTCTGTTTTCCCTGCTTTGCTTCTCTAAAAATGGCACAATTTTCAGGGTTGCTTCTCTGAGTGTTGTGGAACACCACCGGCTAAGGGGGAACACCACCGGCCAAGGGGGAACACCACCGGCCACTGGTTAAGCTATCGACCATCCATACTTGGTCGATCGGCACTCTATGTGGCCGACCGGCCAAAACTTCCTGCAGAACCTGTTTTGACAGCAGTAAAGGGCAAAACAAGGCATGGCAATGCATTTCAAACAAATGTGTGCTCCGACACATCCCCTATCATGTTTATGACTCAAAGGGACTTGGTTCTCGGTTCTCGGACCACCAATCGCGCATTTCAATGCGTGATGGCCCAAGAAACCAAGTGTGCATTTTCAATGTGGAATGAAATGCATATAAACAAACAATGAGCTCAACCTCTATCATACTCAAGTCAAGAGGCCAAGCATGCATGCCAATGCAATGCATCCTAGGCATGTGAGCTAGTATGCAACATGGCAATGCAAACAAGCAAGCAATGAACAAGCATGCAAGCTAGTGGACATGCAAGACATGATGCAATCAAAGCATGCAAAGTGTAAGACATGTAACAACATGTAAAGAGTGGACTTAAACTAATTTGGGCAGCCCTATACTAGGCCCAAAACAGTGGCCAAATGCCATGGAGATGAAGGCTAATACGCACACAATCATGCATGCGCACAAGGTCCAACACTTAGGCGCCAAAGAGCAACTTTTAAGCACACTTAAAAGATGATAAACATGGATACATGGCATGCATAGAAAGCTCTTAAATCATGTTATAGAAGGTGCAAAACCAAGTAAACAAGACAAGCCAAGCATGCAACAATGGTCTAAAACTCAAGGCAAGCCAAGGGGGATTACATGGTAGCTATACAAAGCAAAGCATGGATGACCCGAATGACCCAAAACAGATCTTAAGCGCACTAAAACATGCACAAAAGCTTCACAAAGCTAAGCCAAAACAAGTGAGCATGGTAGTCTAAATGCTAGGCACATGTTAAGGCAATTCATGGCATTACAAGACAAGTATGCAAAGAAAGCATGGTGTGTCTAAACCAATTAAAAACAGTGCTATATCATGGCAAAATAAGCACAAATAACACTTAAGACATGGCCAACATGAACTCAAAAATGGTGCTCACACATGAGGCTAAAATGGCATTTTTTGAAGACAACAAGGAGAGGGGATGGCCCTCTCCTTATTAGGACCCTAAACCACCATCCTCACCACTAAAATCCCTCAAGATTTCAGTGGTGAGGAGGCCCAAACAAGGTGGTCCTGGAGCTCACCAAAAATAGCACAAAATGGGGCCAAACAAGGCCTAAGAGGGGGTAAACGACCCCAAACACAAAAGTGTCCTTAATGAAGTATCTTAAACACAAAAAAAACAGAACTTTTTTATGTTATACACAAAGCTCAAAACAGCAATCAAGATAGGCTAAAAACTTGTGCAAAAACGGGGGATAAAAGAGGGTTAAAGGCTCACCCTTGTAGACCAACGAAACCAGCAGCTTCTTGGACAAAAAACCAGTCCCTTAGCCTCTAAAAATGGCCTCCAAGCTCCTTAGGTTGATGATGGAGGTGTTAGGCTAGGGATTGGTGCGCAAAGGAGCCAAGAACCAAGCAATTTGGAGCTAAAATGGAGGAGATATGGAGAGAGATATATGTATGGAGCCTTAGACCAATTCTTGGAACCTCTTGAATGGAAGGATAGGCTCTATATTTATAGAGCAAGACAAGGTACCAAGCTTCTTAGAGAAGCTAACAAAAAAGGGGTCAAGGGGGTCAAGCTTCTCTTAGAAGCATGGAGCAAAAGGGCCAAGAAGGCCAAGCTTTTTGGAGAAGCTAGACAAAAGGGCCAAGCTTCTTGGAGAAGCTAGAACAAGGGTGCAAAAGGTGAAAGCTTCTCTTGGAAGCTTAGAAGGGTTCAAGCTTCTTGGAGAAGCTTGGAGCAAAAGGTTCAAGCTTCTTGGAGAAGCTAGAACCAAGGTTCAAAAGGTTCAAGCTTCCTCAAGAAGCTAAAACCAAGGGTTCAAAAGGGTCAAGCTTCTTGGAGAAGCTAAAAAGGTTCAAGCTTCCTCAAGAAGCTAAAAAAAGGTTCAAAAGGGTCAAGCTCCCTCAAGAAAAGGTCTCAGCCAGGAAAAGTGGCCGATCGATCAAAAACAGTGGCCGGCCGACCAAACACAATGCTGACTGACCATCAATAGTGCCGATCGGCCATCACCAATGGCCGGTGGCCTCAGGCCATGGCTGGTGAGGTGTGGGGATGGCCTACAAGCTACTTCCCATCCTCAGAAGCAACACAACAAGTGTTTGGTGCAAAACCAGACACAAAACAGTCGAGTCGAGAGATCCTGAGGCAGGGCGCGTAGCCGAGACCTCCGGGAACTCAAGACGAACACGAACAAGGATGATCACCGAGTGTTCAAACGATGACGTCCAAGTCTTGAGGACGGTCAAAAATGGGGTGTCTACAACGTGTATGGAGGGATTGCTTGGAGCCTAAAGCTTGTTCAACAAGCTTGTTGCTTATTTTTCTATAAAATGGAGGCCCTCTCTCCCTTCTCCAGGTTCAGAATTTTGCTTAGAAGCTATAGATATATCATCTATCTCTATATTGCTCCTTCTCTTCATATTTGTGCTTGAAAGTTCCATTTCTTCATACTTTTGCACACAAACACATAGTGAAACACCACACTCTTGTTGCTGAGGCACCTTGAAGCTGGTTTTGGAGTTTTTGGATTGCTTTTGGTCCAAAAAAGTTGCTGGAGTTGCAGCTTTGAAGCTGTTCTACAAGGGTGAGTCAACTAGCCCTTTAAAGCTTTGTTTTGATTTAGCCTTTAGCCCTATTTACATGATGTTTTAGGCTTAACATTCAACTATGAAAAGCTCTGATTTTAAGTGTTAAGAAAGGTTGTTTAAGACCTCTTTGGTGTTGGGGGTAGTCTACTCCCTTTTGTGCCTTGTTTGGCCTTGTTTTGTGCCATCACTTTAGACCTTTGTGATCACTTTTGTTTAGCCTCTTCACCACTGAAACTCAGAGGAATTTCAATGGTGGAAACTTGGTTTTGAGGTCTCAAATGGGTGGGGGTTATCCCCCCTCCTCTTCTCTTGTATGCTTGTGTTGATGGCTCATCAAAGCAGCATGTTTGTTGAGCTTGTTTTGGCTCTATCTCAGCATGTTTTTGGTGTTGTTTCAGCTTGCCTTAGTTCTGTTTTGGGTTGGTTTTATAGCCTCTTGCATGCTCCTTGCACTTGTAGTGCAATTCCACAAACTAGCCTAATATGCATCATGTTTTGGATCGTCATTCTAGCATGTTTTCTGGCTCAACTCCAGCAAGCTTTTACTCATGTTTTACCATGCTTAAGCTCTATTTTATGTTGTTTTGGTCATGCATGCCTTGCTTTGTATAGCCATAGTGCATTCTAGCTCACTAGCTTTGAGTTTCCAAGTCACTAGTATGCATTGCTTGGGCTATTTGCATGATTTAGCATCATTTGATATGTGGTTTTAGTGCATGTAGTGTGGTCATGCCCTCACATCTTTCACTCATTCAATGCTTTGGAGGGTTTGTGCCTTATGCCTTAAAAATGAACCATTGTGTATGTCATCTTACCTAAGCTTTTGGGTTGCCATATCAATGTGTTTTTGGTCTTATTTTTCCATAATACAACTCTGGTTTTTGTTGGCAAAGTCATCTCATGCTTGGTTTTGGTAGGTGTAGTGTAACCTTCCTCTTTGGCCTTGCATACTCCATGCTTCATGCCCTTCATGCTAGCATGTGTTAGCTCTAGTCCATACATGTTTTAGCATCGTTTTGACATGCTCTAGGACTGTTTTGAGTTGTCTTGGCCATATGGTTCATGTATTGCATAGCTGTAGTGCAATAGGCTTGACTAGCCTTATGTGTTCATGTCCCTAGCATGCTATGCTTCTAATGTTTAGACGATTTGGCATCATTTCATACATGATATCAGAGCATATAGTGTTGTCACACTTCCATGTTTGTCACTTCTTAATCATGTTTGAGAGTTGTGCTATTATGCTTAGTTCATAGGGATGGCAATGGATAACCTACCATGTGGATATCCATGGAGACCCAACCTAAATACATGGGTTTTTCCCTTTTTTTTCTTATCCATTGGGTAGGGTAAGTGATATTCTTTAAATATCCACAGGGAATGGGTTGGGGATGGGTACCCACTAATTTCCTCATATGTTTTTTTTTTTTTTTTTTTGTAGATTCACAACCAAAACTAAATATACATTCAATCTTTTTTCTTTTATTTATTTATTTATTTTTTCAGGTTCACAACCAACTTTTTTTCTCTTTTTTTTTTTTTTAAGATCCACAACCAAAGCTAAATATACCTCCAATCTTTTTTTTTATTATTTTTTTTAATTTTTAAGGTTCACAACCATTTTTTTTTTAATTTTTAAGATTCACAACCAAACCTAAATATACATTCAATCTTTTTTCTTTTTTTTTATTTATTTTTTCTTTTTTAAGGTTCACAACCATTTTTTTTTTTTAAGATTCACAACCAAAGCTAAATATACATTCAATCTTATTTTATTTTATTTGGCTCAACAATAAAATCAAATACACTTTAATTAACATTGTCACATTATTCTTGTCAAATTTTATGCATATCTAGAATTTTTTAAATTTATTTAAAAAAATTAAGGACACTGTCTAGTGCAGGTTTCGGTTTGCTTTTCTATGTTATTTTATTTTGTTATGTATTGTAATTTTCAGAATGGTTTGCTTGTTCTGAAATTTTAATTAACGAGTATGAATCTATTTGTTTTATGTTGTCACACAATTTATACAACATATATATATATATATGTGTGTGTGTGTGTGTGTGTGTGTGTGTGTGAATGTATTTGAAAATAGGGAAATTGTAGAGAATCGAAACAAGCATGAGTCGTGATTGGTTAGAAAGGATGGGTACAAAGATTTATTTGCTGAAAAAACAAAAAGGGGATACAAAGTCTTACTAAATAATTTTTTTTAAAATAAAAGAATTTTTCTTAGTTATGAACAGATTTAACTGAAATCAGCTTATTTCCCAATGTTATGCTTTATTTATTTAGATAGAAAATATTTTTTAATGAAAAATATTTTTTATAAAAAAAATTAAAAATATATTTTTTTTATATTTGGTGGTGGTGGTGATGGAACGAAGGTGAAAGTAGAGATTGTGACATAGTGGTGGGGTGATGGCGGTAGTGATGATGGTAGTGGCTATGGTGATGGTAGTGTGATAGTGAAGGTGAGAATAGTGGTGATGGTGTTGTGAAATTAGTAAAAATTTAATTAAAAAAATATTTTTTTTTAAAAAAAGTAACAAAAAGCAAAATTCGTGAGAGACTAAAGGAAGAAGATGGAGGATGGATTGGGTGTGGTAAGGCATAGATATCTTAAAATGAGTGGTTCAAATTTGTTTAAAGGTATAATTAGATTTTGGATAAATTAAAATGAATGGTTCAAATTTGCTAAGAAAAAGATGGTTTAATGCCTAAAATGTCCGTGGCTAAGAGATCAACAAACAATTCCTTGTTTATGCCTTGATGCAATTTAATATGGGCCTTATAACACTTTCTTCAAACAGGTTCTTTCACATTTTATTTCTTCAAACATGCTCTTATAACATTGTAAATAGGTTCTTATAACATGTAGGGGAGAGAGTGAGAGTGTGAGAGAGAGAGATGGTTGTAATTTTTTTTTTTTAATCTTCCACGTTCTTCCACATTTTTTTTTTAATTACTAAAACTTATTTGATTATCTCAAAATTATATATTTGATTATTATAAAACAAACTTTTTAATTAATTAATTAATGTGTATTTGATTTTGTTGTTGAACCAAATAAAATAAAATAAGATTGAATATATATTTAGCTTTTGTTGTGAACCTTAAAAAAAATAAAAAAATAAGTTGTTAACATTAAATATATTAAAAAAGAAAGAAAAAAGATTGAAGGTATATTTAGCTAAAACCTTTAAAAAAAAAAGAAAAAAGAAGTTGTTAACATTAAATATATTAAAAAAGAAAGAAAAAGATTGAAGGTATATTTAGCTTTTATTGTGAACCTTTAAAAAAAAAAGTTGTTAACATTAAATATATTAAAAAAGAAAAAAAAATTTGAAGGTATATTTAGCTTTTGTTGTGAACCTTAAAAAAAAAAAAAAAAAAAAAAAAAAAAAAAAAAAAAAAAAAAAAAAAAAAAGTGGTTGATAACATTAAATATACAAAATAAAAATGAGGATTAAAGTGGGTTGGGAAAAATCCAAACCCATTAGGAAATTGGGAGGGTGGTACCCATGGGGAATGAGGAATGGGGAATGGGGATCGGAAATTAATATCCACGCCATTAACCACCATTGCCATCCCTAGTTCATGGGCCAATGCATGAGCATGCATTATCTTGCATTTCATGCCATCATTTCAGAGTATTTTGGCCACTGTTTCGGCATGATTTAGGTCTGTCCATATTCGGTTTAAGTCCATTGAGCATTGCATTGCATGCCCCTTGTATTGTGGTCTTTACTTGCTTTGATGTTTTAGTCTCCAAATATGCCATGCATGCATTGTTTGCATGGTAGAATCTAGTGTATGCCATTCTAGCATTGGTAGAATAGTATGTTGTTTGCATGTTATTACATTGCATCTTGTTTGCATGTTGTTGCATTGCATTGTTGTTTGCATGCTTATGTTGCATTGCATTGTGTTTGCATGCTATTAGCATTGGTAGGTTGATCATGTGCATGCATTGCATTGTTGTTTGCATGCTTATGTTGCATCGCATTGTGTTTGCATGCCATTGGCATTGGTAGGTTGATCATGTGCATGCATTGCATTTTGTTTGCGTGCCATTAGCATTGGTAGGTTGATCATGTTGCATTGCATTGTGTTTGGATAGGGTGTTAGTCCAAACACGAGAAACGAGGGACGTTTCATACTTGAAGTGATGAAACGTGCCTCATTTCCCGATCGACGACCTTCTTAATCAAGCATGATAGAGGTGGAGGCACTTATGTGTTATTTGTGCATTCATTGACTTTGAATTGTGAAACTTGGCTTCTCGGCCATCGTGCATTACGATGCTCGGTTGGGGGCCCGAGGGTCGAGAACCGCACTCCCTTGAGCTTAAGAAATGATAGGGAGGGTGGTTGTGCATATATACCTTGCAAATACACTGATGTGCCCCTTTTTGTTCTTGTTGCAGTAAAATGGAGCTTGTTGGCATTTTCTGGTCGGCAGACCAGTAAGATGGCTGGCCGACCACTTTTTCTGGTCTGCAGCAAATTTAAGTGGTCTACAGGTGGTCTACAATACCATTAAGTGGTCGGCAGCCTTCCTGGAGGTCTCCATGGTGGTGCAGAAGCTATCTGGGGGTTTGTACAGTGTTCTGAGAACAAATGCAAACAGAGGCAAGTTGGGGCATAGTGATGGATTTCCGAGCGAGGAACCAAATGCATGCATTGTTCAACTTTCCAAAACAGAGCAGAGCAGTGTAGTTTAATGCTTATTTTTCTAGCTTGGATTTGTAACTTAATTAATTTGTTGATTAGTTAAGGTGCTGTAATAACTAATTGTAGCTAGTCATTCAATTTGTTGTGTAATAACTAATCTAATTAGCTTTATTAGATTAGTTAAGTAGCTTAGCTTAGCGTAGCTAGTTAGCTCACTATTCGGACCCTCCATCAAGAGGGCACAAATGTTGTAATAAGCGTGCGTGTGTGTGATGCATGTCTTCCAACCCCCATTTATTTCTCCCTTTTACTTAACTACTTTCGATGGTTAGTTTTAAGGCATGTTTCAATTAGCATCCTTATGCTTCGCATGCGTGCATCATTCATCTGTTTTGCATGCACCAGGGTCGGCGCATGATACAAACTACACTGTGTTTCAATTCCAATTTGAATACATGTTATCAAGTTGCATTCACATGCCATCTTAGAATAGCCGAGCCTACTTAGTTACATTTTGTATGTGTTGCATCAAGCATTCTTGACATAGCTAGGATCATGCATGATTACTAACTAGCTTCTGTTTTGGCTCGGAGTACTAGGTAAGCTTTTACGCTTTAGCATACTGCATGCGTGTAAGTGACTGCCATGACAGCATGCTTGCCATGAGGCTAACTGCTTAAGTGATTAACTGTATGAATGCCCGTGGGTGAAGGTTTTATTGCTTGAATTAGGACAATTCATCGAAATGTGAGTTTTAAGCCCACTTGAAGTGGCAAAATCATGTTTTAAGCCCATTTGAGGGTGGCAAATCCACGTCTTAGCCTACTTGCGATAGCAACTTCAAACCATTTTTCAAACAAAAAAACATGAGATGTTTTGTTCCAAATTGAGTGATTTAGTCTATACTTGTATGCTGTGCGCATCACATAGTAAGCTAGCTAACAAACCGGAATAAGAACACATGCGTTTTCAAAAACAACATATCATGTTAGTAGAGGCCGATCCTTTGATTGGGCGAGCGGGGGTGCTCATTTCAGGACCTTCCCCTCTCGTACCCGAGTTCCCGAGTCGAGGCAACTTTGGTGATGACGGACATGTGGCCTTAGGCACGAGGCAGGATTTCTTAAATTTTCCCAAAACAAAATATTTAGGTGGCGACTCTGAAATCTAGCAAATCAGTCCATGTTTGGCGCTTTTTGATTAAAATTGATTTTCCAAAACAATTTGTCGGATTTGGACTCTTTGGTGATTTATCAGTCTTACATTGCACTTTGTGAGATTAGATTCAGAACCGTAACAGGAGTCAAAACTGTAGTAGCTAGAACTACAATTCGCGCCTTCATGCGCGGAGCGAGTTCGGGCTGTCTACAACGAGCTACTGAGTTTGAACAAAGGTGATGTGACTAGTGACTGTTGGATCAGTTGAACTGGTGAGCCCTGACTAGCCTTTCTTTGCCTTGCCTCTAGCGAAGGAAACACTGGTTGCCCTTGAACTGAATCTCTGACCTAACAAAGTCTATCAACACATGTTCAATGTACCTAGAGGATATTGGAGCCTTCTGAAGCTATGGTTTCAGGACTACCTTGCAAAAGAGAAAACAGCCAGCATCTCAGCCTAATTTCACTAGAACAGATCTGAGCATAGCTGAATGACCGTACTCTTTACTGAATTCTGCCCCATAAACAGATATCTCAATACTGATACCCAGACTTGCAACTGATACATACATTCTTGTAGAGACACACCCTAACAGCACATATCAAGCAAGTGAGAGCCAAAACACCTCTATGGTGGGGTATTGTTTCCCTGTCCTATTTTCGTCAGGAGCTAGGGATTCACTACGCACGCATGCGGTTTCAAACAATCCTGCATTCGGGTGAGCAACCTATCCTAGTTTAGAACAGTCTCTATGGCTTCCGATATGCAACTAGGTTAATTGGTCAAAAAGGATGCCTCAGCAGGACCACCTAATATACCTCTCGCTCTTAACACTGAGAAGTGAAAGGAGGATCAAACGGTACAGCAGTAATCCAGATCCAAGGTTTGTGTTCCTATCATGGCAGAGCCCGCAACCAGTCAGCCTTATGGAAATCTTTTCCAAGCAAGCCTCCGCAAACCATTTAGGAATAGCATATGGCAAACATTGTGACTTAGGCGCACCTATGCAAATGCAATGCAAAGAAACACATAAATGTAGATAAAACAATATATCATGTGTTCGAGTCAAGTTCTCTAAATCCCCAACAGAGTCGCCAGAAACTGTAGACTCGACTTTCTTCGCGCGCCCCCCCTTTCGGAGAGGCGCGAATTGGTCTCCTACAGTTCGAACTCCTATCACGGTTTTGAATCTTATCTCACAAAGTGCAATATGAGACTGATAAACACCAAAGAGTCCAAATCTGGCAACTGGTTTTGGAAAATTGATTTTGAATAAAAAAGCGCCAAACATGGACTGTTTTGCCAGATTACAGAGTCGCCACCTAAATATTTTATTTTGGAAAATTTAAAAAACCCCGACTCGTGCCAAAGGCCACGTGTCCGTCATCACCAAAGTTGCCTCGGCTCGAGAACTTGGGTACAAGGGGGGAAGGTCCTAAAATGAGCACCCCCGCTCGTCCGATCAAAGATCGGCCTCTACTAAGCGTGATATATTATTTTATAAACACATGTGCTCTTATTCTGATTATTAGCTAACTTACTATGTGATGCGCACAGCACACAAGTATAGACGAAAATCGCAAGAATTGGAACAAAACAACTCATGTTTATTTTTTGAAAATGGTTTGAAAGTGTCACCCTCAAGTGAGCTAAAACGCGGATTTGCCACCCTCAAATGGGCTTAAAACATGATTTTGCCACTTCGCAAAGTGGGCTTAAAACTCACATTTGATGAATTGTTCCAATTCAAGCAATAAAACCTTCATCCACAGACATTCATGCAGTTATAGCAACTAAGCAAATAGCCTCATGGCAAGCATGCTATCATGGCAACACTTACATCTCATGCAAGCATGCTAAAGCGTAAAACTTACCGAGTACTCCAAGCCAAAACAAAAAATAATTAGAAATATCCATGATCCTAACTATGCAATATGCCTAATGCAACACATGCAATATGCAATTAATAGGCTCGGCTATTTAAGATAGCATATGAATGCAACAATTTGATAACTTGCTGTTAAACACGTATTCAAAAAAGTGTATTAAAATTGTGATGCAGTTTGAATGATGCGCCGAACCCGGTGCATGCAAGACAAATGAATGATGCACGCATGCAAGCATAAGGTATGCTAATTGAAACGTGCCCTAATCTAACCATCGAAAGCAGTTAAATAAAAGGGAGAAAGACGTGGGGTTGGAATACATGCACATACGCACGCACACTTATTACAACAATACACCCTCGCGAAGGAGGGTCCGAATAAATAAGCTAAGCTATGCTAAGCTAAGCTACTTATTACAAATCAACTAATTAACTATTCTAGCTAATTAATTATTACAACCCAATTGAAATAAATTAACTAACTATTCTAAGCTAGTTAAATATTACAAAATGAATTAATTAGCTAGTTACACAAACTAATCATAAGCAATGAAATGGCCTCGCGGGCGAGGGAGACATGCATGCTCGGTTGGCGTCATCCCGAAAATCCATCGCTTTGCCTTCAGCTGCCTCTGTTTGCACTCGCCTTGATTTTTGAAAATTGTTCCAATCTCCAGACTGCCTTTGCTTCAAAATAGGAACTCTCTAGCATAAAAATGAACTGGTGGCATGTCGGCCAACCTAACTGGTCGGTCGGCTAGTGTAGATGGCCGATCGGCTACCTCAAGTGGCCGATCGGCCACCTGCTTTTCCAAAATGTTGTTTTTGCTGCAACAGAGAACAATAGAGGCAAAGCAAGGCATTTTGCAGGAAATGTATGTACTGCCACTCTTCTCATCATTTCTCAAGCTCAAATGAGGGTGACACTTGGCTCTCAAGCCACCAATCAAGCATCTCAATGCATGATGGCCAAAGGGCCAAGCTTGTATAATGTTAATGAATGCACACATAGACTCAAATAGCCACCACCCTATCATGCACGATCAAGGGTGACAGCGACCAAGAAATGTGACACGTTTCATCACTTTGAGTATGAAACGTCCCACATTTCTTGTGTTTGGATTAACGTCCGATCTGAACACATGCAATGCAATACAACATGCTTATCTTGTCCATGTTTTACTTGGTTCATTTTATTTACACATTTTACATTGCCAAGTCATTTTTTAACCGATTAAGTCCAATGTGAAAGTCCTCTAATGAGAGAGGGGTCAACCAAGGGATGGTTCAAGACATGAGAGAGCTCATGCCTTTGGCTAGGAGGAACCCTCAAAGTAGAGTTAAAGCCATTGAGCACAAGCTCTATCTCAAGCTTAAACACAAACATGGGGTTAACCAATCCTCAAAACAAATAGAAAAATGAAGAAATGAGGGAGGTTGCAGACTTTTTTAATGCTGAAATGGCACGCAAAAGACAGTACAACATGCAAGCAACACATGCACAACATGTTCAAGGCCAAAAACATCAAAATTAGTGAAGAACACTACACTAGAGGCATGCAATATTAAGCTTAAATGACCAAACCAGCTCTAGACAGAGCTTAAACATGCAAAAATAGTGACTAAAACTTGCTGAGATAGAAGCATAAGAAACAAGAAAAAAGATGCGCACATGTTAGCCCACAAATAAGGCACAATGCACAACTCTCAAAAGCAATGAAACAGTGGAATATGTGAGAGTGTGACAGAGATATATGCACTGAAATCTCATGCTAAATGATGCCATGGCATGCAAACAACCCAAGCAAAGCATGCTTAAAGCCTTAAAACAATGAGCTAGTGTAGGCCATTACATTATAGCTATACAATACGAGGCCCCAAAGGCACAAACACTTTAAAATAGTCCTAAAATAGTTTAAAAGAAGTTCTAAAGCATGCTTGAAGTAAGCTAAAAAAGGCTAGAATGAAAGGCTAACACAGAGCACAAACTAGACCCTTAAGCAAAATTGCACTACAGGCATACAAAGCAAGACTCAAAGGATCGAACCAGCCCAAAACAATCCTAAAACATGCCAAATCAGAGGCAAAAATATGCTAGAAATAAGCTAACACAAGCCACAAAAACATGCTACTATGCAATGCTAACTAGGCATGGAAGAGAGACGCAAGGAGGGGAGGCTAACCCCTCCATTTTTGGACCTCAAAACAAAGTTTTTACCACTGAAAAACCTCTGAGTTTCAGTGGTTAAAAGGCCAAAAGAGTTGGTTTGAAAGGTGATGAAAGATAGCACAAAAAGCTTCACAAGCCAAAGAGCCAAAATGGGGGACAACCCCCTAACTCAAAAAGGCCTTAAACCATCATTTTTAGGACTGAAAAATAGAGGTTTTTGTAGTTGAAAACCAGGCCAAAAACAGTTTGCAAAGGTTGCAAAACAAGTGTTCAAAGCAAGCTTAATAAGGTAAATGTTATACCTTTGAAGCAAAGCACCACTTAGGCACAAAATGGGCAATGAACCAAGCTCAATCCTTCTTCTAGAGCTCAAACAAGGCTCCAAGTAAACTTCAAGTAACCTCAACCCAAAGATGAACCACTTTCATCAAGGATGTCCAGGTAAAGGAGAGGTGTTTCTCTACTTGCATGTACAAAAGGCAAGAGAGAGATAGAGAAGTCTAGAGAAAGAGGGCTATAGAGAGAGAGAGAGAAATTTTAGAGGGAGTGGCTCCCAAACTATCTAACCTTCCCATATGAGAGATATAGCCTCGATATATAGCAAAATACAAGCCTTAGGTCGAAATATCTGAATTAGGATAGCTAGAGGTTGTGTAGAATAGCTGGAGGAAAAAGATCTGCAAAATATCTGAGTTTGGGACCTTAGTGGCCAACCGGCCACTTTAGTAGCCGACAACCCACTTTTCTGGCCGGTCATCCACTTGTGGTTGTTGGTCGGCCACTAAAAATCTGGCCCGACTTCAAACGAGCCTAACTCCTTCATCTGGGCTCCTTTTCAGGTCATTCTTGTGTCTAAATTAAAGCCTCTTAAGTAATATTTCCAATAGTGGCAACCTCACATCAAAATTCCAAGTGTGCTAAGAGATATCCCTCTTTTAGTAAAGACTGCTTAGTTTCAGCTCAATCGGATTGATGCCCAACTTCAACCAACTATATCTCCCCCATCTGGCCTCAGCTTTAGGAGATTCTTGAGTGTAAAATGTAGCCTTAGAAGTCCTCTTTCCAACAGTGGTGGCCTCATAGCTGAAATCTAAATATACAAATGGATAGGCCTAATTTACCGAGGGCCGCTCGACTCTCTCTTAACATTTCATGCCCAACTTCTTCCCCAACCTAGTTTCTTCCATTTCCTCTTATTTTCTTCAACTCCAAACCTCTAAACAAGATGTTTTAAAGAATTTTTCAATGATCTCACCTCTTTTTCATTCATCTCCACTTTATCCTTGCTCGGTTTACCGAAAAGCGCAACATTTAACGAAATGTGAGCCTCGAAACATCGTAGGAACTTTGTTTCAAAAATATTTTGAAAGAGAGGGTTTTAAGGTCTAAAATCTTAATCAAAATAGTTTTAGTCCAAAAATGGGGTGTATTTTTAGTCCAAAAATGGGGTGTAAGGTTGGAATTTGACTCTCTCCTTGCCGAAGAAATCGAACCGTTGCATTGCACACCTTTTATCACCAAGTAAACAATCAGTAGCGCCCAAGTCTTAAGGACGATCAAAAATGGGGTGTCTACAATAGGTCATCTCTGGGCTTTGACATTCACTCTCGTCATTTCATGACTTCCGAGTTCTATCAAAAAAGGACAACTGTAGACACCTTATTTTTTACTGTCCTTAAAACTTGGACGTCGTCGCTTGAGTACTCGATGATTGTGTTTGTTTGAGTTCGTTCTGAGTGCTCAATGTCCTCGGGGGAATGCCTTGCCTTTAAGCCTTGAAACCTTATCTGTTTTTTGCTTGGTTTTTGACCAAAAGCTTGTTGTTTCAATCTTGGAATAGTGGGTGACCTGTCGGCCAGCCCCATAGGCTGTCGGCCTTGGCTTGTGCTTGTCAGCTACCAGTGATGGCCAGTCCTTTTTTCTAGATATTTGTTTGACAGCTGTGCCAACTGTTGTACACTGAGCTACATCTCCATACACGTGTATGGTGGGATGTTTCTAAGCTCAAGGGGTGTTTTTCTATAAATAGGGGGGTTCCCCCCCATTTTTAAAGTTTAGCAATTTTAGAACAAAAATATCTCTCTCTCTCTCTAGTTTTCTCTCTCTCAGTTGATATTTTGTGCTTGGTTGCCTAATTTCTCTATACTTTTGCATACCAACCCTTAATCAAACTTGACCATCATTGAGCTGAGGTCCCTTGGAGTCTCGTTTGAGCTTTGGAAGGAGGTTTGAGCTTGAATTTGTGCCTAAGTTGTGCTTTACTTCAAAGCAAAAGGAAATTCTGGACAACAGTGGTCGACCTGCCATGAACAGTGGCCGACAGCCACCAGCAGTAGTCGACCGGCCATCAATGAAATTTGCACAATGTGCTGGTAAGGTGGAGTGGAGGTGTTCTAGAAGTTAGCAGCACTGTTGGTGTTCAAATGTGCAAATAGAGGCGTTCAGTGGCAAGGCAGTGGCTTTTTCAGGTGAAAATCGAGCATGAATGAGCAATCGTCGCATACCAAGCCTTGTTGCTTAGCTAATTATTATGATTAATTAGTTATAATTAGTTAATTGTGTAGAATGTTGTAATTAGTTAACTAGAGTAGTTAATTAATTCGGTTTGTAATAATTAGTTAGCTAGTATAGTTAATTAATTCGTTCATTTTTGTTGTAATAAGCAGTTAAGTAGTTTAGCTATTTATTTCATTTGTGTTGTAATAGTTAGCTTAATTAGCGTAGCTAGTTGATTAGCTTATTCATTCGGACCCTCATTCGCGATGGCGTAATGTTGTAATAAGTGTACGTGGATGTGTTCAAGTCTTTCAACCCCACGTCTTTCTCCTTTTTATTTATCTGCTTTTGATAGTTATATTAGGGATATATTTCAATTAGCATATCGCATGCTTGTATCCATTCATTCGTGTTGCATACACTGAGGCTCGGCGCATTATTCAAACTGCATTGTTATTTCAATACTTATTTGAATACGTGTTTAATCGCATGTTCAAAACAATCATATGCCACATTAGTAGCCGAGCTTATTAATTGCATCATTGCATGTGTTGCATTAGGCATATTGTATAATTAGGATCATGCATCTTTCTAACTAGTTTTTTGTTTTGGCTCGGAGTACTAGGTGAGTTTTTATGCCTTAGCATACTTGCATGTGTGCGAATGCATATTGCCATATCTAGCATGCTTGCCATGAGGCTATGTGTTTATTTGATAAATTGCATGAATGTCTGTGGATGAAGGCTTTGTTGTTTGAATTGGAACGATTCAATGAATGTGCATTTTAAGCCCACTTTGTTGAGTGGCAAACCTATTTTAAGCCTACTATGTTTGGTGGCAAATCTGCATCTTTAAGCCCACTTGAGATGGAAAATTCAAAACATTTTCAAAAACAAACATGAGTTGAGTTGTTCCAACTTAAGCGATTTAGTCTATAATTGCTTGTGCGCATCACATAGTAAGTTTAGTATAATAACCGGAACAAGAGCACAAAATGTTTATAAAAAAGCATATCATGATTAGTAGAGGCCGATCTTTGATAGGGCAAGCGGGGGTGCTCAATTCATGACCTTCTCCCTTCGTACCTAAGTTCTCGATCCGAGGCAACTTTGGTGATGACAGACACGTGGTCTTTGTCACAAGACAGGGTTTCCTAAATTTTTCTAAAACAAAAAATATTTAGGTGGTGACTCTGTATCTGGAAAAGCAGTCCAATTTTGGCATTATTTGATTTAAAATCGATTTTCTAAAAAGGTTTTCCAGATTTGGACTCTTTGGTGATTATCAGTTTCACATTGCACTTGTGAGATTAGATTCAGAACCACGAGAATCCGAACTGTAGGGCTTTCATTCGAACCTTCCAAAACGAGGGGGTGCGAAAAAGTCGAGCTACAACAACAATAGTGACAGTAATGGTGGTAGTAGCCATGGTGATGGTGGCATAGTGGTGGAGGTGAGAGTGGTTGTGGTACTGTGGTAACATTGATAAGATTTTAGTTCGAAAAATATTTCCTTTTAAAAATAGAAAACATTTTCTACCCATATAATTTGTTTTTGTTTTCTATCAATCATGAAAAATGTTTTCCATTAGACTTTCATTTTTCATTGTACCAAATATCAAAAAATGCAGAAAATATTGTTCCCCAAACAAATGAAGCATTATATGATTTTAGATAGAAGAGAGTAATACAACCAGAAGCAAAACACCATATACGTAATTAACTAGTTTTCTACTTGTGTTATGCACGGATTGTGTTTGAATCTTGATTTTGTTGGAACAATCTTCTATCTAAAATAAATAAATTGAAGCAAATCAAACAAATAAAATAAATTACTTACCGAATTTATTTTACTAAATCAAATAAATTAAAAGAGCAAGTCGAGTGTATGACACTCTGCCCTTAAGACATATTTGCCCCGCTATGGTGCTTACGGATAAAAGGCGTCTATCTCCCAGGATACAATGATCTTCATAAACTGTAGTAGCACTCCAAACAATTTATTCGGCGAACAAAACCTATATTCTATACTCTCTTAATGTTTCCCTAAAAAATAATATGAAGAATAATGCAACCAAAGAGCAAGACCAGGAAGGAAAGAATTTTTCTTGATTTTTTTTCAAACGCCCAAACTGCTGGAATATGTTGGAATTTATAGGCAAAATTACAAACACGAACAAGTCTGATTTTGAGTAAACAGGTGCAATATAGATTTGAACAGATACAAATTTAAACTGGACAAATCTGTAATTGCAGAAGTTATAAAAACTGTCCATAACTACTGGGCAGTTTGTTCCCAATCTGTTTGAACATTTGAACCTGTTGAACCTCAGTTTGAATCTATTCAAATCTGCCTGGGCAGATTTAAATCTGTTTGAAAAAATAAAATCTATTCGGGTGCAACAGATGTAGAAAATTGTTTGAACAGTTTGATCTGTTTGGAAAATTGGACTGGAGGAAGTAACAAATGGATAGAAAAATTATATTCAAATTTTGCACAAATTTTGAAATTAATTTCGTTAAGAATTTTGGAAAAGTTCAAATAAATTTTCTCAAAAAAATTAATATTAGAACCGACCCGACCCACAACCCACACCCGCCGGTACGTCACGGCTGGTCAGATGGATAACGGCGGCGGTGCGCGCACGTATGTGGTGATTTGGGCAAAGGTTCACATTGTCCATAACGCTTCCCTTCTACAAACTTGGGGTGCCCCTTAAAGCCCAACAGTGTTGTCACCTAGAACTTATATACACACATAAGTTCTCTTCAAGTTTCAATGTGGGACAACACATTTCAAGGAAACTCATATTTACTTCTTTAATTGTCCATTTCACGAACCCGAAAACGACGTCAAGTTCTCATTCACTCATAAATGGTTTTGACGAACCGTCTTCACCGCGTGACTTGCCATGCAGCAAGGAACACGTCTCCTCTTTGAACCCACCCCAAAAGACGTGTGGGGCCCTCTCTATTTTGGGCTCAAAGTTGTCCCAAAATAAGCCTATAAAAACTAAATTTCCAACAATCCCCTACATGAATGGAATTTGACAGAGAGAAAATGTAATAACATGATCTAATTACAGAGAGTACAAAAATTAGAAATATTCTGCAAAGGATAGGTAGCTTTTGGCTTTGAACCTTTCCTTGTGAGACACTATCAGATTTACTAGCTAACCAATAAACATGATGTCTTGAACTATTCAGCCGTTTGTGTAAACCAAGACAATAGAACTCACACAATATATCACCAGACATAGTTTAGTTCTCACTACTGTATTCATTTTGGCCCTGAACAACCTGGTCTTTCATGAGTGCTCTACAGAATTGTAGCCCTTCACAAATCTCATAGAACCGGCACAGTTCACACTCATATAGGTGATTCTAATGAAGAGTCTCCTACCATACTCCACTAGGTTTACCAAGATATAAGAATCATTAAAATTTTACTTAACCTAAATCGCTGCAGACATCCCTATTTCTTTATAAAAATGGGTAAGAGTTTGACTCTTCAGTGATCCTTTTGAGTCATACATAACTCGGTTGTCCCTTTGAACCTAGATCTTGTGATCTCCAGTCAAATAGGTTGGGTTGCCGTTATGGTAACTCTAATTTAATAGGCTTAAGTTCCATTCCCCTCGATGAATTCTTAACTAACTCTCTTGTTAACCCATTGGTTAGTGGATCTGCTATGTTGTCTTTTGACTTCACATATTCAATGAAAATAATTCCATTAGAGGGTAGTAGTCTCACGGTTTTGGCCAACTCAGTCATATGAGATCTACACATATTCAATGGAAATAATTCCGCTATGTTGTCTTTATGACATCTACACTATTGGAAATTTTATCCAACTCGGTCATATTGGCTTGAGCAACCTTCTTCTTTGATCTTTCTTTGCCTTTGCAAAAATCAGTTCTTAAGAACTTCTCTGGCTTTTTACCATGATTCACTAGCACAGTCCCAACATAAAGAGAGATTGGCTGTCACGATCCAAACCCGCCCCTATGGGTTTAGCATTGTAACCAGCCAGTAATCCGCGATTACCAAAGGCCTGTTTAATAATAGAAACAACTGAACAATATAAAGGGGCCGGCGGAAGCCAATCAGTAATAAAAGATGTCCAATGAACTGTGAAAATCTGAATAGAATAAGACTTTTATGAACATATTCACATTCAAAGCTATATGCATATACACATACCAGATACACATAGCATACAGGTTAGGGACCTGATCCCTTTCCCATGACTGTGCAGTCAAGTCTTAAACATTCATTACATTAACAGAGACAAAAAGGGTGAATCCAAAACACCCCAAAATAGCTAAGACTCAAGCAAACCTGGGACCTCGAGGCGAGGCACGATGGTTGGCTTGACAAAATAGGAGCTTAAACTGATGCCTCTAGCTTTGATCCGATGCCTGGCCACCTACATAGATATATAAACTGTGAGCTAAAGCCCAATGAATAACAAATGTGTAAAGGGGTTATGAATGATGTCCTTACAATCCTTAAAGCAATCGATTAGCACGAAAACATTTTCAATCAATATCATTTGCCAATCAATCGTTTAATTCGATCAATTCGATCCATCATACTCATTAAGTCATACGTGGTACATCCAATAGCAACAATACACTAGGTCTTAAAAGACCGAACAATCAATTGATGGCCATCATACAATAACAATAGTTTCGAGAATCGAAACTGACAGAAATCTCTGTAACAATAACGATAACGATATCAATAACAATAGTGATATGCTATGGATGCCATGAATACAGTTCAAAATAGGATCATCATTCAATCGATAAAAGTATCATTTCAGAAAGCATTATGATTTATAATTCAAAAAATAAATACGATTGAACATATCTTTACAACAGTGTCACTCACAGATTACTGGGCTATGGGCAGGCTAGACAGCATCCCTATGTGCCAAACCTACACAGTTGCAGAATGAACACACACTAAATTACACACTCGGGATTAATAACTTAGCCCCTAACTTGATTTGGTGTGGTTCTATATCAATATCCTCAATTAAAATGCCTTAAACATGGCCTAGGAATGCCTAAGATGGAATGAGGATGCAAAAATGTACTTTAGAACACCTTTCAAAATTTGCTGAAAGCAGGAGTCTCACTCGAGCGTGGCTTTCTCCGCTCGAGCGAGCTTACCGAATGAGAAGGGTCGCTCGAGCGTAGACTCCCTCGCTCGAGCGATCTGCAAAAGTGTAAAAAGTACTGGTTGTTGAAATTCTCCGCTCGATGCTCTCGAGCGTGAGACACAGTTCCTCGCTCGAGCATAGGTCTCTTTGCTCGAGCGTGTGTCTACACACGCAAAAACCTGAGAGCTTGCAATTTACGCTCGAGCCAGCATTCCGTCGCTCGAGTGGAACTCTGAAAACAAAGGTGGTCGCTCGAGTGTAGAATCCTTTGCTCGAGCATGGAAGCCAAAATCTAGGTTTTCCAGATTTGCTCCCAAAGCTCAAACCATGAATCTAACATGCCAAAACTCACTCTTTTGGGCCAATTTTCTAGAAAACACTTAAAAACTCATAATACAACATGTTTTGAAGATCATATCATAAAATCAAGGCCCCAAAGTATGACAATTGAACACAATTTTAATGTAAACTTGAAGAACAATGCAAGAACATGACATGCATGAGTTCTCATGAACTCTAATGCTCCAAGGTATGACCAAATGCAAGATTGCGCTCAAAAACATGGTGAATTTCTTGAGTACAACCATAACATGGACATGCATGTGGGAATTTTCATGAAAATGATCTCAAGATTCAATTATATGGACATGCATGCATGAATTCATTTGACTTCCTTAAATTCTAGCTCAATTAACCCATGAATTCACCTATTTCATGTATAAACAAGTTCTAGATGGCTCAATAACAAGATTAATGGGTTGAGTCCTTACCTAGGCTTCTCAATTAAGCTTTACTTGAGCAAGGTTCTTGAGCAAATGTAGACAAGTCTTCAAACTTTCCTCCAATTCTTCTAAATTCAAGCAAAAACTCTTGTTGAATTCAATTTTTCCCTATTCTCCCTCTCTCTCACGGTTTGGGTCTTGAGGATGAAAAAGATGATGTATCAAACATATGTAAAGTGTAATAAGGGTTGGTCTTGAATTAATCCACTCAATGGCAAAGATGTAAATAGCTTAGGTTCAATTAATTTAACATTAATGATTCTAATTTAATCATTCCAAATTGAATTTTAATTAAACCTACCATAAAATTTTATAAATCCTAATTAGCATATAACACTAATCAATTTCACAATCGGTCGCCGATAAGGCTTTCAATTCACAATTCAAAATCAAAAACATAAATAGATCGTTTCATATCAACAGATAGAAATGCAATTAAACAACACACTCATGTAGTCAATTTAGGATTTCATTTTAATCAATTGCTTATCATGCTAAATCACAATTTAACGCTAATCAGATGTGAGGGTTGTCACATTGGCGCAATTGCAACTACCATACCAGTACTGGTTTGAGTATTAGTTTTAGTAGCCATGAATTCTAAATTATAAAACAAAATTATAATCAGAATTTATACTACACATAAAATTAAAGCATAAACACAGAATTTAAAATTTTGTAAAATAAAAGAAACAAGAATTGTTACTTTTATTTCCAATTAATTTGAAAATAAAATAAAATTTTATTTAACCAAATTAGTTCCACACAGAAAATTAAATTTTTGTAATACTTCAATAATTAAAATACTGAAATATAATTTTAATTTTAATTAATGAACACTCAGAAATAATTTCTTAAAACCAAAATTAAATTCTGATAAACTTCACAAATAAATATTCTGAATTGTTAATGACACCAGTATATTACTACTAGTTGTCAAAGAAAATAGACAGTATATTACTACTATCTATCAAACAGTATATTACTACTATCTATCAAATAGTATATTACTACTATTTGTTTTCTAACCAGAATATTATTTTGTAAAACCACAGAAAATAATTTCTGTAAGAAGAAGAAAGAGAAAAGGAAACAAACAAAAAATTATATATAAACAAAATAATGTAAATTATGTCTTAAGATTGTTGGAACAATCTTCTGTGTAAAATAAATAAATTGAAACAAATCAAACAAATAAAATAAATTACTTACCGAATTTATTTTATTGAACCAAATAAATAGTTAAAAGATTAAGTCGAATGTGTGACACTCAATCCTTAAGATAGATTCGCCCCACTACGGTGCTTATATATCTTGATTGCATTATTTCCCCAAGATACAATGATCTTCACAAATCGTAGTAGCACTCCAAACAATTTGTTTGGTGAACAAAACCTGTTTTCTATACTCTCTTAATGTTTTCCTAAAAAATAATATGAAGAATAATGCAACCAAAGAACAAAACCGGGAAGAAAAGAATTTTCTGGATCTTTTTTCGAACTCCTAAACTACTGGAATATGCTGGAATTTATAGGCAAAATGACAAACCTGAACAGGTCTGATTTTGAATGAATAAGTACAACACAGATTTGAACAGATACAAATTTAAACTGCACAGATCTGTAACTGCAGCAGTTATAAAAACTGTCCAGAACTGTTGGGTAGTTTTTCCTTAATCTGTTTGAACATTTGAACCTGCTAAACCTTAGTTTGAATCTGTTCAAATCTGCCTGGACAGATTTAAATCTGTTTGAAAAATTAAAATCTGTCTGGGTGCAACAAATCTGGAAAACTGTTTGAACCATTTGATCTGTTTGGAAAATTGGACTGGAGGAAGTAACAAATGGACAGAAAAATTAAATTCAAATTTGATACAAAATTTAAATTAATTTCATTAAGAATTTTGAAAAAAATTCAAATAAATTTTCTCAAAAAAATTAATATTAGAACTGACCCGACTCACAACCCATGCCCGTCCGGTCAAACGGTGGCGCGCGCGTGTGTGGTGGTTTGGACAAAGGTTCACATTGTCCATAACTCCTCCCTTCTACAAACTTGGGGTGCCCCTTGGGGGCCCAACCCAAGTGTTATCACCTAGAACTTATATACACACATAAGTTCTCTTCAAGTTTTAATGTGGGACAACCCATTTCAAGAAAACCCATATTTACTTCTTTAATTGTCTATTCCACGAACCCGAAAACGACGTCAAGTTTCCATTCACTCATAAATAGGTTTTGACGAACTATCTTCACCGTGTGAGTTGCCATGTGGCAAGGAACAAGTCTCCTCTTTAAACCCACCCCAAAAGACGTGTAGGGCCCTCTCTATTTTGGGTTCAAAGTTGACCCAAAATAAGCCTATAAAAACCAAATTTCCAACAAATTTTATATAAATTTTAATTTTAACATATTATTTTTTGGTAAGTTAGTTGAAATTAGATTTAAATTATGAAAATATTATATTAATAAGTAAATCAATCTTAATTTTCTATATAGCCATAACATTGCAATTTCTGAATAAATTTAATTTAATATTTTTTTGACACTTTAACGTAGCTCGGATTAATTAAAATAAATTTTACAAATTAAATTTGTTATTTTATCATATTTGTAATCATTATAATACCCTTTTCAAATAAAGAGACTATTTCAAATTTCATATAAAATTGTATACATTTAGAATTATCAATTTTTTTGCCTTCTATTTTGCTAATTATACATGATAAAGATTATAAACGGCGTTTAGACTAAATTTTAATTTTTTTTTTTTTTTTTTTTTTTTTACTCGTAAACTCTTTATTAATAGATGCATCTGCCTACAAACCATTCTATAGTACTATAATATAAGTTCTCCAATCAAATTGTGATTCTTAAAATTCAAAAGTCAATTTTTCGTGTTGACCCAAAAAATAAAATTTTAATAATTTAAAGCATACCATGAGTACTATGGTCTATCCAGATAAATCAAATTGATCACTGTAAGTTTGTCAGAAATGTTTCTTCGTAACATTTAGTAACTCACATTGTTAGGAGTAATGCATGTACTGGATTATTTTGAATCTTCTATGATGAACTAAAACAAACTTCATAAGTTTAACGGACAATAATTAAATTTTACTCCAACTTAATACAAAAGCAATTGTACTTTATATACTTTGAAAGCTTAAAAAATTATCAAAGTTTAAAATTCATAGCATCAATTGCTAATAAATTATTAAAGAATTTGATAAAATTGAAATATATAGTTTTTTATTTAAAAAAAAATATATGTCAGAAATACAATCTCAAACATATAGAGACAATAATAATAGGAAAGTTCACAAAATAATGAAAATACAAACTTTTGGAAACAAAAAGCAATAGTAAATGCAAAAAGAAAAAAAAAAAGAAAAAAAAGGCTAAGTTAGTAGATTTTTTTTTTTTTTTGATCGGCAAAATATATTATAACTTCTTTTTTTTATATAAATTTTTTATAACAAAAATACTACAAAGAGAGAAGATATGAAAGAAGATATAAAAGTTTGGCCTTCAAAGCAAAATATGGAGGTAGTATTTTTTTAACAAACGGAAAATGAAAAGATTTAAAAGAGAAAAAGAAGTGTCTTAAAAGGCGTAAAAGTCTCACAATTAACAATGACACATCTCAACCATTTATATTAGAGATTTTTTTGGAGCATTCTAATATAAAGTGTTACTTTGCTTATATTAGAGCATTTCTTATTGGATTTGGGGTGATTACTGTTGCATAACAGTCACTGTTGTACAGTTAAATGGGTCTATTTTGACGCTCATTTCGATAATTCAAACTGTTCACATTTTAAAATACATCAAGTAGAATATATTGACAAAAAATCAAGTTAATCGGATATTATTTACTCTTTCATCCACTAACATTTGTATTCATTTTAATATTTTAAATCAAAATTATTATTTATTTTTATAAATATAAATATGAGTGGATCAAAGGACCTGAACAAAGGTTCTACTAATATCTATGTATCATCTTTCCTTTGCAAAGTTGTGTCTGCTCAACAATTTTTCGGCCTTAAGCAAAAAAAAAAAAAAAAAATTAATGAGGCCTTTTTGCAGACATTATTTTGTTGTAATTTTTTTTTAAAAAAAATTAGATGAAAAATTACTAATTAAAGTTTTGGAATCAGATTTTGGTAACTAAGACCATCTCCAACGGTTCATTAAACCTGGTATCAAATTCAAAATTTGATGAAAAAGTCATTTTTTTGAGCTCTAACGGTTTCACCAAATCGATATCAAATCCAGAATTCAGCAAATCTTTTACCAAAATAAAAACAGGCGAAGCATTTTACCAAATCACTGTTCCTAACCGTTGGGAGAGACCAGCCGGTCAACCAGCAGGTTGCCCGGCCGGTTGACCAACCGGTCGACCGCCTAAAGTTCAAACGGTTCGAAGAAAAGGTTTAAACAGTAAAAAAAAAAAAAAAAAATTTTTTTTTTTGCCTAACCGGTCGACCAGCCGGTCGACCAGCCGGTCGACCACTAAAAGGTTCAAAAAAAAAAAAAAAATTTCGCTTAACCGGTCGACCAACCGGTTGTCCCCGGCACAAATTTGATGAAAGTGCACCGTTGGAGCGAGTGGTATCAAATTGGTAAAATGGGTCATTTTTTACTCAAATTTGGTGAAAATTTTGATTCCCCGTTGGAGATGCTCTAATAATCCATTTGATCTATAATTTTGGACCAGACACTAATGGTGTCAGCTGTAATTGTGAACTGAGAAAAGACAAGAGAGGAGAGAAAAAGCGAGGGAAAATAGTTTGGCTAAAATTTTTAATTTGTATATTTTTGTTCTAAATATTTTTTTTAGATTTATTTAATTTAGATGTATTTAAAAATAAATTTTGTATAATTTTTTAAAAAAATTCATTAGATGGAATAAAATATGAAAAGAGAATGAGAAAAAGAGAAGTAGGGTTCAAGCCGTCCCGACAAAACTGCTGCTGTGCATTTGGTTTAGTTTTTGGAGATAAGTTTTCAAAATGAATTTTGTAAAAAGAGTTTGTAAATTTTTTTTGATTTGTTTAGCTGTATATTTTGAAAAAAGTTTTGGATTGTGGGAGTTTATGATAAATTGATATTTTGTTGTAGTTGATTAGATGTGTGTGAGAAAAAAAATGATCGAGAATAAGAGATGAGAAAGAAAAAATAATTGATTGATGTGTAGGAGATACAAAGTGATTTTAGAATTTTTTTTTTTTTTCAAAATCACTAAATCAAACAAAATTTTAAAAAAATTTCTCCAAAATTTATTTCTCAAAAACAAACGAAAATAAATATCTTCTTTCCACTTCTCCCTCCAATCTGATTCTGATGCATGTAAAAATCTCATTGATTTTTTGATTCAGACATAAATATATTAGTCCTACCAATTTATTATTGTGATTTTCTTTCCATTTCTCCCTCCATTTTCTTATATCTCGTTCATCAGTATGTATAGAGATTTCAAATAAAAAATAAAAAATTTATGTAAACTACAAATATATTTATTTATCCAAAAAACGTATATACATATATTTAATTTATATATATATTTTTCACTTTTCACATCTCTTTCTTAATTTATGAATGTAATCTGCAGCTCATGATTATGAGATTTTTATTTACAGTATTTATTTTTATTATTCAGTCAATAACATGATGGTATCATAGTCCTTTATCCTTTGAATTCGAGGATGATAATAACATAATGGTAAGATTTAGACAATTAATAATTAATTTGGTGGATTATTTATTTTGAAATGTTAGAGCCCATAATACTGCCACATTGTTTTGTATAGAATTTTTTTGTGATATACTTTTTTTTTAATTATTATTTTGTATAGCTTTATTATGTGGCCATTTGTTTTTTTTTTTTTTTTTTTTGAAAGTTTTAATTATTCTGATTCTGACATACATATATTAGTCCTACCAATTGATTGTCATGATTTTCTTTCCACTTCTCCCTCCATTTCCTTATATCTGGTTTACCAATGTGTATAAAGATTTCAAATAAAAAATAAAAAATATATGTGAAATATAAATATATTTATTTATCCAAAAAACATATATACATATATCTAATTTATATATATTTTTTTCACTTTTCACATCTCTCTCTTAATTTATGAATGTAATCTGCAATTCATGATTATGAGATTTTTATTTACTGTATCCATTTTTATTATTCAGTCAATAATATAGTGATACCGCAGTCCTTTTATCCTTTTTGTTTTCTTTTTCTTTTATGCTTTCTTTGGATTTGAGGATGATAATAACGTGGTGGTAAGATTTAGACAATCAGGCTTCATTTGGGAGGAGGGGTTGGATTGGGTTTGAGACTCATTTAGAGACGTTCTTAAGAATTATTTAAGAAGTACTAGATTAATATATTTTTTGACTTTTTATGAAAAAAATATGAAATATAAATTGGATTTGAGATAATGTGATAGGCAAGTAATATGACCCAAATAAAATGATTATAATCCAAATAAAATAATATGCTAAAATGGCATGTGCTAAATAGCACATGCCAAACAAAGCTTTAGTAAAATGTTTTTGACCTAGACCTTTTTAATTTGCTCCTTTGACTTTTTCTTCTTTTTTTTAATATATATATATATATATATATCCATGGATCTTGAATAAATTTTGTTTTACTAAATTCAAGTCATTTAAAATTAATTTTATTTTTCAAAGCATATTATTCAAATGTGATTTTAATTTAAATTTATAATTTAAATAAATTAGAAATTAAAACATTGTTTTCGTATCACAATTTTAGGCCTCTTTTGGGGAGTTTGAATTTTAGTTTAAAAGCTAAAAATGTCAAAAACTCAACAAATTATATAAAGATATTAAAATTTTCATTCTCTCTATTTGTTGCACATTTTTTTTTCATAAAAAGTTAAAAAATAATTCCAAACATAATAATTTTTTTTAACTCATAATGTAGCGAAAAATCTGAACTGGAGGGCACTGTTTGGGTTTGTGGGGTCTACCACGGGGCCGTTTCGATTATTTGAATCGTTCGTTTTGTTGAGTACTTCATGTATTTCATTTACAAAAAATTAGATCAATTTAATAATTGTAATTTGTTCAATTTATTGCATTTGCCATAAAAAAATGTATACTTTAATTTTTAAAAACACAATTATCATATATTTTTTTAGTGAAAAACGCATCAAATTAAATAAGTTATAGTTGTCGGATCAATTCAATTTTTTTATGAATAAAATATATAAAATGTGTGAGTGAATTTCTGACCACACTGCCAACTCAGTATTCAGCTGGAGAGCACTTGGCAGAATAGATGGTGCCTGATTGACCTGCAACAGAAAGAAGGGATTCCGGCGATGGTTCGTCCACCCGGGGGCACTCCGACAATCACATCAGTTATCTCTTAAAGATAAATCAAGTGTTTAACTCACTGTTCAGAATATAAATTACATACCTTAGACCCATAGGGGTGCCTCTCTTTTATAGTTAACTCAATCTTAGTCCTAATAGAAACCTAGTTTTAATGGACTTCTGCTCAGTGCTTATCCTAGACTCTTCAATAGATAAAGACAAACTCCCTAAGAGCTTTATCTTTATCCAGACTGAAGTCCTTCCTCAATCTAAGACTCTTGTCCCTTATCCGCTTATCCTGGATTCTGATATCTTCGGAGATAACTTCGGCCTAGCCGAGATCATCTTGGCGTTAAAACCACGACACGTGGCACCTCTGCTGACAGGTCGGCATCACCTTGGCCACGTGTTGGTCCTTAGAAAATATATCCTCACAACTGCCCCCTAGGTTCTATTACCTCGACATCCTGAGGTGATGGAACCTATATCAATTCTTTTTTCTAGAACATTGGCTAAGCTCACTCCTTTATTCATTGCCGAAGTAAGACCTCGTTGGCTCGGTATGACCAAGACCTATAGTCTGCTTTTTATCAATGCTTTAGAATCACTAACCAGGGTTGTTCAAATTTCTCAGCCGAGATCATCATTCAGGCCGACATGGCTTCTAAAGAACAAGAATTTCAAGAACTCCTTCATGCGTATGAGCTGTCATGCAAAATAGATCATCCGTTTCTGCCACGCGTTGTCTCCTACTGAACCGTACTTGATACGCGCCTGTAAGTCGTCTTGCGCCTGCGTGCACTGTCTGATCAATACGTCGTTCTAGGCTCATTGATGGTGTTTTGCCGCCATTCTCCGCATTTTGATCAAAATCAATTTCTCTCTCTTCGTCTCTTCACTTTTGCATTCTCATTCTCAAGTTCTCAACTCTCTCTCTAACTTTACTTCCCAAGTCTGCCATCGTTGCTCCCACAAAGCTTTCTGCAACTCCCCTCCAGCAAGGATTTTTGCTGCACCTTTCTGGTCGCTGCCACCGTCTGATCTCGGCGACTCTAATTCTTCCATTTGTAAGTCACTGTTCCCTCGTTTCGACTTTTACTCCTCTTTAAACTGTTTTTTCTGTATACTGTGATTGCCATGTTGTTCTCATTTGTCTTATTGAGTCCAACCATATATTTTTCTTATGATTTTTCTTTTTACCCAAATTGTTCTTTAACATACATAATATCCTCATACTTGTTCATTCTGCCACTGTTCTTGGCTTTGCTCCCTGGCACACACTCTGTCATAGTATTCTTGATGATTCACCCTTATTCTTGACTCTGAATCATAATTCTTGTTTCTGTTTGCCGTGTTTTTTCCAGATTCTTGTCTCCAATCTTCATTTTCATAGATCTAGGTTTAGGACTTGTTTATAGAACCTTTACATTCTAAGAAGAACTGAAACGATCCCACAAATTCTTACCCCAACTCAGATTTTAGATTTTTTCCGA
Source organism: Camellia sinensis (assembly GCF_055761805.1). NCBI lineage: Eukaryota > Viridiplantae > Streptophyta > Magnoliopsida > Ericales > Theaceae > Camellia > Camellia sinensis. Next base: position 226,575,147 of record NC_138961.1, on the reverse strand, counting down.
GGGCCCTTATAACCCTTATAAAATCCCTTCTTTCTGAAATCCAACTCCTCCAATCTAAGCCGACATTATGGGTATGTGGAAACATAGGGTAGACACCCCGACCAAGTTAGAACACTTTAGGCAGGAGTTTGACATCCCGGTCGACGTTCATCTAAGGTTGGCTGGGGAGGATGATTTCATCATGCCTACAACTGATTCTATGCCCTTCCATGTTATAGCTTTTATCGAGTATGGACTTAGGCTCCCACTCAACATCCTTTTTTGAGAAGTCCTCCATTACTATAAGTTGAACCCGATGCAGCTCACCATTAATTCCTACCGAGTCATCAACGGTATAATAGCCTTAGCCTGACAAGAGAATGCTAGGGTTACCTTAGCTGACATCCAATACTGTTATACTATGTGCGGCCTTTCACTGAAAGAGAAAGGTTACATTTATTACCTCAAGCCGAGGTCCACAGAGTATAAAATCGTGGCCGACCTCCCAGACTCTAACAAGGGAACTGGGGATGATTACTTCATTACCTTGGGGAACTGAGAGTTCACTCCAGATGAGGACCTCCACCTTTATCCTCTTCCTCGAACAGTTTTTGTAGAGGGTAATGGTAAGAGCCCAGTGTTTATACTTACTTATTTTTTAAAGTCTTCAATATTTTGTTCTAATGTCCGTCCTATTCTTTTTGTAGTTCTTGCTCAGCCACCAAAGGGCTTTCGCCAGTCTTTCTTCCCCAGCAAAGACTTGAAGAAGCTTTTGGATTTTCCAGTCTACAAATGCAGAGCCCCCCTGCTGCTCAATTTCATTCCTACCTACAAGTCGGTTCTTCCTGACGTTCCAAAGAAGAAGAAGAAGAAGAGTCAATCTCCCCCTTCTGCCACAACTCCTCAAGCTGCCTCCACATCTCGGCCAAATCAAGGATCGACCTCTGATCCAGTAGTCATCAACCTCGGCTCCATATCTGATTCCACCATCTCAACGCCAACGCCGGCGACGAACTGTTCTTGCTACCGAAATGGGCCGTCAAAAAGCAGTCGCCAAAGACCTCTTGACCAACATCCCGGCCACTGTTGACGCTGAACCAGCGCCATCTCAGCCAAAGCCAAAACAAAAAAGGATAAAGAAGGCTCAGCCAAAGGCAACGGTGACTCAGATTGATAATGAGGACACCTTGCCAATTTCCAAGTTAGCTTCGAGTTAGAAAACCCTTACTGCTGCCGAGAAAAGGCCCGCTGAGGCCCAACCATCTGAATCCACTCGGTCAAAAAGGCCGAGGTCCGAATCTGCAACAGCTTCGGGCTCAATGAAATCTGATGCCCCCTGGGCTCCTCCCATTACTTTGGAGGATAGACCGGTCAAAGTTGATGACAGTGCCGATGATGTTAATGTCGGCGTCGCTCTTAGTACCGCTCTGCTTCTTCCTGGCGATCTTGACCGAAACGCCAAGATGAGCGAGTATGAAAATTTTGCTCTGATGCTCCAGCGTTTTGTCCAAGTAAGTCTTCACACTTGGTACCTTTCTTTCATTTTGATACTTTAGAAAATTTTCTAATAACTTCTGCTCTATCCATTTTTCTTCAGGCAATCCAGCACGCCCACTCCTTATCAATGCAATCTTTTGAGACAAGGAAGACATTGGCCGATAAGACTAAGGACGCTACTAGTCTGCAAAAGACCAACAAAAACTTGCAATAAAAAATGAGGACTCTGGCAGACCAGGCCGAGGCTGCTATCAAAGCCAAAGACGATGCCGAAGAAAAAGCGGATGCCGCCGAGGCCATAAACAAGGTCCATGAGGCCCAGAAGAAAGAGGCCGAGGATAAGACAGCCGAGGCCCAAAAGGAACTCCAAGACACCTTGGCCACCAAAGACGCCGAGCTCAAGGCCGCCGATGAGAAGGGATACAATGAGGGGGTGGACGATGTCACGACAGATTACGAGAAACACGTAAAGCAAGCATGCAACAAGGGTTTCACCCTTGGTTGGATGACTTTACTGAAAAAGCTTGAAATCCCCGATGACTCCCCCCTCAGGAACACCGACGTCCTTCCTCTGCCATTCCCCCCAACTCCAAGCTAATCCGACGTTGATTCTGAGTCTAAGAAGGAAGCTTTGGTAAGGAAGTCAAAGGAAGTTGCTGGGGCCAAGTCCCTTGCTCAAAATGAGCAACTCCTAGACTTGACTAAAGATGAGGAGGGTGAGGAGGTTCCCAAAGAAGATACTCTTGAAAAGGCAACGTCGAACGCGCCTGTTGCCAATAAGAGCCTCGACCAAACCCTCCAGGAAATAGACGCCAAGCTAGCAGCTGAAAAGGTGGCCGACATGTCTTCTCAGCAGTCTTCCGAGCTTCAGACCCAACCTGCTAGTGGTGTTGAAGAATCTTGATTTGATGTTCTTTTTCTTTTTTCTGTACTTTGTACTTTTGCTTTCTCTGGAACAATGCAAGTACTTCATGTGGCCGATGTGCCTTCTTTTGAATATAAATACAACTCTCTCTTTCCAATGCTTGTATGCTCCTATACTTAGAATATTTCTGCATATCTTTAATGTACACCTGAACTGTGTAATCTTCTCGGGGTTAGATACCTCGGTTATACATACCGACGGTTTACATCGGCAAGTACATAAGTGCTCACTTTAATACAACCTTGGTTTTTAATTGTAAATTTTTTCATAAATTTCAACAAGTGTTTGTCATGATCTCGGTTTAATTTCAACTTATAAATTTTTCATAAATTTCAACAAGTGTTAGACATAACCTTAGTTTAACTTCAACTTGTAAATTTTTCACAAATTTCAACAAGTGTTAGACATAACCTTAGTTTAACTTCAACTTGTAAATTTCTCACAAATTTCAACAAGTGTTAAACATGATCTCGGTTTAACTTCAACTTATAAATTTTTCACAAATTTTAACAAGTGTTAAACATGATCTAGGCCTAACTTCAACTTGTAAATTTTTCACAAACTTCAACAAGTGTTAGACATAACCTTAGTTTAACTTCAACTTGTAAATTTCTCACAAATTTCAACAAGTGTTAAACATGATATTGGTCTAATTTCAACTTGTAAATTTTTCACAAATTTCAACAAGTGTTAGACATAACCTTAGTTTAACTTCAACTTGTAAATTTCTCACAAATTTCAACAAGTGTTAAACATGATATCTGTCTAACTTCAACTTGTAAATTTTTCACAAATTTCAACAAGTGTTAGACATAACCTTAGTTTAACTTCAACTTGTAAATTTCTCACAAATTTCAACAAGTATTAAACATGATCTCGGTCTAACTTCAACTTGTAAATTTTTCACAAATTTCAACAAGTGTTAAACTAATTTTAGCTTGTATATTCTATCTTACCAGGAACCATTTTCCAACTTTCTGCCCCCTAATGTGAACTTAAATTCCACTTGGGTTCTCATTATGCATGTATTCTTGAAACATCATCAACTATGTTATCAGTCACAAGTGTGAAAAATCAAGCTAGAATCTTATTTATTATTTCGGCTAATAACAAAGAACATGATAATCTAATGATAGAAAAATTTCAAATTGCAAGTATTCCAAGGCCTTAGCAACTCTTTGCCCTCATTATCTTCAAGCCGATATGCCTCATTGCCCAGTACCGAGATGATTCTATAGAGTCCCTCCCAATTTGGACCAAGTTTGCCCTCTCTGGGATCTTTCTTGTTACCGACAACCTTTCTCAAGACGAGGTCGCCGATTTAAAACTCCCTTGAGTTGACCTTCTTATTGTAAGCCCTGGCAAGCTGCTGCTGGTAGGCCACCAGCTGAATTGCAGCTTTCTCCCTTCTTTCTTCTATCAGATCCAAATCTCGGTCTAATAATACCTCATTGGTCCCATTCTTTACTCCCTGGGTTCTGATTCCTGGGACGCCAACTTCTAGAGAAATGGCTGCTTCTGTGCCATAAGCCATGGCAAATGGGGATTCCTCAGTTAATCTTCTCGGCGTAGTCCGATATGCCCAGAGTACACTTGGCAGTTCGTCTATCCATTTTCCTTTTGCTGTCTACAGCCTTTTCTTTATCCCATCTAAGATAACTTTGTTGGATGCTTCTGCTTGTCCATTGCTTTGAGAAAAGCTTGGGATTGAAAAATAATTCTTGATCTTGAATTTTGCACAGAAGCTCTTGATTAGCTTACTGTCAAATTGTGTTCCATTGTCGGTAACTATTGCTCTTAGAATCCCAAATCTGGTGATGATGTTTTTCCATATGAAGTTCTTTACGTCAACATCTCGGATCTTGGCAAGGGGTTCAACTTCTATCCATTTGGTGAAGTAATCTGTTGCTATTAGCAGGTACTTCCTTTGCCCAGTTGCTTGGGGTAGTTTTTCAACAAGATCCATGCCCCATTAGGCAAACGGCCAAGGACTGGGTACTGGGTTCAGGTCTGCTGTTGGTTGGTGAATCAATGGTGCAAGCCTTTGGCACTTTCCACACTTCTTAACATAGGCTTCTACGTCTTTTTGCATGTAGGGCCACTAGTACCCCTGGGTGATGGCCCTATGAGCAAGTGATCTGCCCCCAGCATGGCTTCCACAAATTCCTTCATGTATTTCATATAAAAAATCTTCAATTTGTGAAGGATGTACACACCTCATAAGGGGTCCAGTGACGGATCTTCTATAGAGATGTCCCTCTGCTATCAGACTGAATCTTGCCGACTTCAATCTGATCTTGTATGCCTCTTTATGGTCATCTGGCAGTTTTCCTTCTTTCAGGAATGCTACAATTGCATCCATCAAGCTTGGTCCCATGTCCACACACATTGCTTCACGCTCCGTGGTCAGTGGTTCGATGCTTGGGCCCGACAAGTAGTCAACCATTATTGTCCTTGCTTTTCCAGGTTGTATTGCACTGGCCAGGTTGGCCAGGGCATCGGCGTGACTGTTGTCATCTCGGTTAACCTGCTGTAGTCGGAAATTCTGAAACAAGGCCACCAACTTGCCTACTTCCTTTGCGTATGCCGACATACGCTCATCTCTGGTTGCGAACTCGCATGTTGTCTGGTTGACTATAAGCTGAGAGTCACAAAAGACAATTACCTCATCTGTTTCTACTGCTACTGCCAATTTCAGTCCTGCAATCAGTGCTTCATACTCTGCTTCATTGTTTGAGGCCTTGAACCCCAATCGAATGGACTGTTCTAATATCTGTCCATCTGGAGATACCAGCACTACTCCTACCTCCGCTCCTTAGCGGTTTGAACTCCCATCAACAAACAATCGAAATGAGTCGATGATGTAAATGTTGCCGGGCCTGAGTTTTTCTTCTTTCCTTTGTTCTGTTGCCCTTGGCTGGGCTCCTCTTTGTTCACTTGGACATCATTTACCTCGGCTCAACGGAGCCCAATGTACGATGGCTCCTAGCGTAAACTCGGCCACAAAGTCGGCCAAGACTTGGCCTTTGATTGTTGTTCTGGGTCTGTATTCCAAGTCATACTGGCCCAAGGCCACTGCCCACCTGGCTATTCTGCCTGTCAGATCTCCCTGCTGCAGCAGGGACTTCAAGGGATGTTCAGTTAGCACCACAATTTTGTGGGCTTGAAAGTAATGGTTCAGCTTCTTTGAAGCCATTACTAAAGCTAGTGCCAACTTCTCTAGGGGTAAATACATGGTTTCTGCATCAGCCAGGGTTTTGCTTACATAATAAACAGCCTTTTGTTCCCCTTTTTCTTCTCAGACTACCACTGCGCTTACCGCATGTTCCAAAACTGCCAAGTACAGGAACAGTTCCTCTCCAAGTTCTGGATTTGAAAGAACTGGAGCTGTGGTCAAATACTTCTTTAAGTCGGCCAAAGCGACTTCGCACTCCTCGATCCATAAGAAGTCTGTGGCTTTCTTCACTAAGTTGAAGAAAGGTTTGCACTTGTCTGAGATTCTGCTTATGAACCTATTCAAGGCTGCAGCCCTTCCAGTCAGCATCTGCACTTGTTTTGCCGACGTCGGGCTTTTCAACTCTAGGATGGCCTTGATCTGATCTGGGCTGGCCTCAATGCCCCTTCTGGTAACCAGGTATCCCAAGAACTTACTAGATCCGACTCTAAATACACACTTTGACGCATTGTGTCAGAGCCGATATGTTTTAAGGATGTCAAAGACTTCTTTTAGGTCGGCCAAATGACCTTCAGGTTCCTTGGTCTTCACGACCATATCATCGACATAAACTTCCACTGTTCGGCCAATTAGGTGCCTGAACATCTTGGTTACCAATCTCTGGTAAGTTGCTCCTGTGTTTTTCAACCCAAAAGGCATCACTCGGTAGCAATACAGCTCTTTTGGGTGATAAACGCAGTCTTCTCTTCATTTGGGGGGTACATGGCTATCTGATGGTATCCCCTATAGGAATCTAGGAAGCTCATCCTTCCATGCCCTGAAGTGGCATCCACCAATTGGTCGATCTTGGGAAAAGGAAAACTATCTTTGGGACAGGCTTTGTTTAGGCTGGTAAAGTCCACGCAGACCCTCTATTTACGATTCTTTTTCTTTACCACCACTGTATTTGATAGCCATGTCGGGTAATCTACCTCTCGAATAGCTTTGGCTTCCAGAAGCCTGTCTACTTCCTCTTCCACTGCTTTAACGTCCATCAATGTCAGTCTTCTTGCTCGTTAGATTACAGGTTTGGCTAACCTATCTACGTTCAGTTTATGGCAAGTGACCTCGGGGTCAATGCCAGGAGTTTTGTAAGGCGCCCAGACAAACACCTCAATGTTTGCTCTCAAGAAGGTCTCCAACTCTTTTTCCTCTTCTTTGGCTAAGCCTGAGCCAAGAAGGAAGAAGCGTTCGTCATCCCCCTGCTGGACGAGGATTTTCTTCAGTGCTTCTTCACTCTTCTCGGCTGGCTCCTTGCCGACGTCATCTAGGACCTACATGTCCTCGTCTCCGATCTCTGCCCTTTCTGGCTTTCGTATGCTACAAATAGATTTCATTGCTGCCATGGAGCAGTTTTCGCCTGTAGCTAATCTCCTCTGACCTCCTCTATCCCATGCTCTGTTAGGAACCGCACTAGTTGATGCAATGTCGAGGGAACAGCCCTCATTGCATGCAACCATGACCTTCCTAGGATAGCATTGTAAAGGGAGGGTGTGTCGATTATGGTAAACTCTGTCTTTATCTTCCTGGTGCCAGCATGCACCTCCAAGCTTGCTGCTCCTAGTGGCCATGTCGGAGTTCCATTGAACCCGACCATTGGGCCATTGGATTGCTCCATATCGTCCAGGTGAAGGCCAAGCTCCTTGTAACATCTGACATACATGATGTCACAAGAGTTGCCTTAGTCAATCAGAATGCGCTTCACTTGGCACTCCCCAACTTGGAGGGATACTACCAAGGCATCATTATGTAGATGTTGTACCATCTCAAGGTCGGCTTCAGTAAAGGACACTACTGGTCCCTAGCACTCCTCAGCCCGATGTCATTTCTCCCCGACCTGGCACACGTGCTGCAAGTGCTTTACCTTCTGGGTCTCCCCCCATATTTCGTTTTCGTTGACCTTCGAGTGAATTACATTAATTACCCGAGGTCCTTCTGCCTGCGGTTGTTATGCCGGGGGGGTGGAGCTGCTAGTGCTTGAGGCAATCTTGCCTGCTCTTCCCTTGTCCTGGCCTCATCTATAAGGTCCCTCAAGTGGCCTTGCCTCACCAGGTCTTCTAGGTGTGTCTTCAGGGCTCTGCAACCCTAAGTCAGGTGCCCATTCTCAGTATGGTAAACACAATGCTTACCAAGGCTTCTTCCCATGAATTCTCCTGGCACCCTAGCTGGTGCTCTGAAATAGGACTGGGATCAGATTTTATCCAGGACTTTGTGAATTGGGATTCGGAACACAGTTGTGACTGCCTATGCAGCCCTCAGTCCTATCTCTTGCTTGTTGGATCCATTATTACCTCGGCATCGCTTCGGCGAGCCGTTTTCTTTCTCTTGCTTTGTCTCCTTAATCCCCAACGTATCTTCCTCGGCTCTGGCATATTTCTCAATTCTGGCCATGAGCTCTTCCATGCTTTTTGGCAATGTCTTTGCCAAAGACTTTCGTAGTGGACAGTCATCTTTTAGGCCGTTCTTGAAAGATACGACCGCCACCTCTTGGTTGCACTCGGGTATTCGGTTGAACACCTCGTAGTACCTTTTTGCGTAGGCCTTAAGGCCTTCATCTTTACTGATTCTCAGAGCCATCAAGGCATCTACCCTCAATGGTTGTAGTTTGTTTGTCACAAACCTGGCCATGAACATCTCGGCTAAGCCTTCCCAAGTCTTCACACTTCCCTTCGGCAGTTTGTGAAACCAATCCGATGCAATCTCCCCGAAGGTTGAGGGGAACACCTTGCAGAGCAATGGCTCATTCCCAGTGTATAGTGCCATCGAGTTCAGGTATAATCCAACATGAAAGTTGGGGTCCGACTTTCTGTCGTATATCTGGAACCTCGGCATCTTGCTGCTTTCTCTTGAGGTAATCTCTCAAGTCCTCCTTTGTTCGCCTAAGAGCTCGGCTATCTCCGGATTTCAATCTTTTTGGTGCACTACTTTCAGCTTCGTTGTGAGCCCTCTTCGACCTTTCTCCATTAGTTGTGTCGAAGCACAGCGCCTGCCTTTGAACATGTCGATGTTCTTTGGGTCTACCTCCTTGGTGCGATGTTTCCTTCGAGATTCTTCCCTCCTCGACTCTCCTCACCCAGCCTCCCTTGAAGGCTGGTGAGAGTGTCTTTCGCTCCTGGTGTGCTGGGGGGCTATAGGGGTTGTTTTCTGCCCTCCTTTCTGGGTATTGGCCGCTGGAATCAGCGTGTCCTACAGCAGGAACGGTGGATGCATGACATTGTTTTGCATTATAAAATTGACGACCGATTGCAGGTCAGCCAATTTGTTTGCCATTTCTTTTACCTCATCGTCCCTTCGCAGGCATCTATCATTCCATACCTGGAGGTCGTTCTCACTGTAATACCCACTTCGGTCCGTCTTACCGTGATTCTGGTTCTGAGTCTCTTCATTGCAATCATCTTCCTCCATGTTAGGGTCTACGTGTTTACCGCTCCCAGCAAGGATTTCGCCCCTCTCCTTATCCTTCTGTCCGTCACTGGCCATCTATTCTCCTTTCATTCCCACAGACGGCGCCAAATTGTTTGAGTGAATTTCTGACCACACTGCCAACTCAGTATTCAGTTGGAGAGCACTTGGCAGAATAAATGGCGTCTGATTGACCTGCAACAAAAAGAAGGGATTCCGGCGGTGGTTCGTCCACCCGGGGGCACTCCGACGATCAAGTCAATTATCTCTCAAAGATAAATCAAGTGCATAACTCATTGTTTAGAATATAAATTTTATACCTTAGACCCATGGGGGAGCCTCTCTTTTATAGTTAACTCAATCTTAGTCCCAATAGAAGCCTAGCTTCAATGAACTTCTGCTCAGTGCTTATCTTGGACTCTTCAATAGATAAAGATAAACTCCCTAAGAGCTTTATCCTTATCCAGACTGAATTCCTTCCTCAATCTAGGACTCTTGTCCCTTATCCGCTTATCCCGGATTCTGATATCTTCGGAGATAACCTCGGCTTAGCCGAGATCATCTCGGCGTTAAGACCACGACACGTGGCACCTCAGCTAACGCGTTGCCGTCACCTTGGCCATGTGTTAATCCTCAAAAAATATATCCCCACATAAAATATTTAACAAAACAAATTATTTGAATTATTGAAACGGATCTCATGTTGAACCTAACAGGTCCAAACATCGCCCATTTTGGACTGAAGTGGATGTGCCGCCTATGTTAAATCAATTACATAGTGCGAATGGTCATGCTTAATCTTTATTAAATTTAATAAAACGAAAGGTGATCCATTTAGGTCCTATTAGTCAAGCAAAGTAATTTTTAACTAAATATGTCACAAAGAAACAAAAGCATATTTGTTTAGGAGTTGTTTGGAAACCCTCAGTTGTAGTTTAAAACTTAAAAAAGTTATTAAAGATGCTAAAAAGTCAATAAGTATTAAAAGTTCAAAGATTCATTTACATTCTACTTTTTATATATACATATATATATATATATATATTTTGTAAAAAATTAAAAAGTCACCCAAAACATATTAATTTTTTAATCTCATATTTTAATCAAAAAATAAAAAGTCTTTGAAAAAACATGTTTCCAAACGAGAACTGGATACTAATCAAGGTTGTTATAATCAGGATCTTACGTTGGATCGTTGGAGGTGTTTATAGGATCGGATCGTAGAATCGGATCGAGGATCGTAAGATCCTACCGAAAAAGACAAAGTACATAATAATTTAATTTAAATAAATATTTCTTATAAAGTATACACAAAATGAACCTATATTCTATTAAAAAGAAGTGAATATATTGTGAAAAATATAATACTCCATGTAAAATGTACATAAAATATTATGCAATAAAAAATCCGATGGTAAAAGTTCTGTATTTTATCAAAAAAGAAGGTGAAGAAGAAGAAGAATTCTATAACAAAATACTTTACAATGTACAATAATGCATAAAAAGTGAAGAAAAAATATTTAACAAAATTGGAAATGCAAATAGATTAAGAATTCAAAAGAGTAGCTTAGTCGAATGATAAGGTTTGTCGTTAGCATCCCTGGTGGAGCGGATTCGAGTCACAAAAATAATTTCTCTAGAAATTGCGATAAAGTTGCAATCATCTTACCCTTCTTAGACTTCGCTAAAGTTAAGTTTGTTTTTCCAACTATTTAATTTTCTTAAATTATTGCAATATTTGAATGTTTGTTTCATAATTTGTTTTTCTTAGTCTATTTGATTCAATACTACTTAATTTTTATTATTTATTTTGACGACATAAATTAGTATTTAGTCAACAAACATAAAATTTACAACAAAATATGTCATACAATACAAAACAAAGCTTATAAATTGGATCGGATAGGATCGGATTCGGATCGGGATTCCACGATCCTATAAGATCCCACTATTAGGATCGAAAGATCCTACCTATAAGGAGTTTTTTACATGATTCGGATCGATTGTACTCAAATGAATCGTAAGATCATAAGATCATAAGATCCGAATCAAGATTCTGATAACCATGATACTAATACTGCCTAATTACTCTTGAATAAGATATTGTTATATTTAATTAACTAACAACAACACATAAATAATGTGGAGTTATTTGATGGTTTTAAAATATTATCACCTGACATCCCAACTGTGTTGTAATTTGTTTTATAATGGAGTATATGATTTGATGTTGAGTAATAAAAACAACAAAAAGTATAATGTTTGGTGATTGATAAAGGGCATTGTGAGAGGTGGTATCACTCCACTATTAAATAATTTTTGGTTTTCCATTCAACAATGAATCAACAGGGCTAAACAAAGCCAAAATTGGGACACGTGGAAGTGGACAAGGCATGGACAGTGGTGACAAGCTCGCATTGACCACCCATAGATAGCCACGTTAGACAGATATCGCGCCCAAATTAGATAACGGTTGTCCCTGGTTGTTTCCTTTTTCCCCAAATGCCTTTCCTTTAGGTAGATATGTTTTTGATAAGAAGTTATAGATTAAAGTATTTCACAGGATAAAAAATTTAAAATAAAAAAAGATAATATGTGATAATAAGAGAAAAAAAATATAATTAAATCAAAATAAAGATTTAGATAGATATGTTTTTGATAGATATGGATTAACAAATCATATATTTATCTAAATTTTATTATTTTAATTTTTTTTTGTAAATCAATTAGTTAATCTTTATCTTTATCTGTAGACCATGGAATTAATTTTTATAAATTATTTATCAATTCTTATATGTTTATTTATCTATAAGTCATGAAATTATTATTTTTCAAATAATTTTTAAAATTTTTATCTTTATCTAAATGTCATGAAATAAATTTCCATAAATTATTTATGATTTTTTTATATGTTTATTTATAATGAAATTAATTAAAGTACAAAGTGAAGGGCAAAAAACATGAGTAATTTTTTTTTAAATCAATTTTTTAACCTTTATTTTTATCAGTAGGCCATGAAATTAATTTTTATAAATTATTTATCAATTTTTTTATGCTTATTTATGGGAAGAAATTTTAAATTATCTATAAGTTATGAAATTAAGTATTTAATTTTTATCTTTATCTGTATACCATGAAATTAATTTTCATAAATTATTTATCAGTTTTTATATGTTTATCTATATGGAGGAATTTTGAAATTCAAATCTTTATCCATAAGCCATGAAATTAATTTTCATTTTAATTAATCAAACAAATACAAAATGGAGGAAAATAGAAAACACAAAAAACAATCAAAAAGGATTGCCACGTAGGAAAGAGATAATTTTAAAATTGTGAGAATTTAGGAATGAATATTTACAAATTTTTGACAAAACCACTACATTTGATTATATATATAGTATAGATATATATGTTGTATAAATTGTGTGATAACATAAAACAAATAGATTCATACTCGTTAATTGAAATTTCAGAACAAGCAAACCATTCTGAAAATTACAATACACAACAAAATAAAATAACATAGAAAAGCAAACCGAAACTTACACTAGACAATGTCCTTAATTTTTTTTAAATAAATTTAAAAAATTCTAGATATGCATAAAATTTGACAAGAATAATGTGACAATGTTAATTAATGTGTATTTGATTTGATTGTTGAGCCAAATAAAATAAAATAAGATTGAATGTATAGCTTTGGTTGTGAATCTTAAAAAAAAAAAAAAAAAAAAATTGGTTGTGAACCTTAAAAAAAAAATTTTAAAAAAAAGAAAAAAACAATTAAATATATATTTAGCTTTGGTTGTGAATCTTAAAAAAAAAAAATGGTTGTAAACCTTAAAAAAAATTAAAAAAAGGAAAAAAATTAAATGTATATTTAGCTTTTGTTGTGAATCTTAAAAATTAAAAAAAAATGGTTGCGAACCTTAAAAATAAAATAAAAAAAGATTTGAGGTATATTTAGCTTTGGTTGTGGATCTTAAAAAAAAAAAAAAAAAAAAAAAAAAAAAAAAAAAAAAAAAAAAAAAACTAACTGGTTGTGAACCTGAAAAAATAAATAAATAAATAAAAGAAAAAAGATTGAATGTATATTTAGTTTTAATTGTGAATCTCAAAAAAAAAAAAAAATATATGGAGAAATTAGTGGGTACCCATCCCCAACCCATCCCCTGTGGATATTTAAAGAATATCACCTACCCTACCCAATGGATAAGAAAAAGAGGGGAAAACCCATGTATTTGGGTTGGGTCTCCATGGATACCCACAGGGTAGGTTATCCATTGCCATCCCTATTCCTTTTTCCCCAAATGCCTTTCCTTTACACTAATGCGTCTCTCTCGCTCTCTTTCTTTCTCACTCTGTGTTTGTTTACGGTGTAATGCTTCTGCAAGCAACAACAGACGAAGAAGAATGGGTGAGATTGTGATGGGTTCTCTGGTTCCTCCTTCATGCAGCAAGAGCTTGCTGTTAATGCCCACTACTACTACTGGGTTGCAATTCAGCGGAGGAGGAAGACAATGGAATGGGAAGAAGCTGAGTCCTCCAAATTGGCAATGCCGTGAGCTAATAATGATTGATCAATCACAATCACAATCACAATCACAATCAAAATCAAAATCAAAATCAAAAGTGATGATCATAAAGAACCAGATGGTGAAACCCGCCACTTACCTCTAGAATTTCCACCGACATCCCTCTCTATGAATCCCCTCGGGTACTCTCTCTCTCTCTCTCTCTATCTCTCTCTCTCTGTGCTTGTGGAATTGGGCATTTGAAGTCAATGGTTTTCTTTTGCAGGCTTCTTTCGATCAATATTTGGAGGATAAACCTAGAGACTTCAAAGCCTTGTTTCCTGACAAACAAAGAAGCCAACGACTTAAATTAGTTTTTTCCTTTTTCCTGTAAACCCTTGTTTTCTTCCTCTCTCTCTCTCTCTCTCTCTCTCTCTCTCTCTCTCTCTCTCTCTCTAGTTAATTTATGTAATGATTAATTGTAGTAATGAGGCCATGAGGTTACATCTAGTCTTGCGGTTGCGGTTGTATCATGGGTTTCATTCATAGATCTCTCTCTCTGTGGTTAATTTATGTAATGATTAATTGTAGTAATGAGGCCATGAGGTTACATCTAGTCTTGCGGTTGCGGTTGTATCATGGGTTTCATTCATAGATAACACCAGGGCCGGCCCTGAGTTTTCGGGGCTCAAGGCGAAACAATTTTTTTGGAGCCTTTTAGATATTTATAAAAATAAAAATATAAATCACCCGAATTTTCAAAAATAAATATTTGAGTTTGCAATTCATATTTTTTTATATTTTTTGTATTTGGCAACTTTTTTTGTTTTTTAAAAAAAAAAAAACAAAAATATTATAGTTTTTAAGTGTATCTAAATAGATGTATCTACAAAATAAATAAATAACATTGCGCAAAATATTTAAAAAACCACTAAAAACACATAATTTGGCCATAAAAAGAGAAGAAAAAAAATAGGCCCCATAGACATATACATATATTTTATATTTTACTTTTTTAATTGGGCTAACAACTAACACTTACAAATATTTTTTAACTGGGCCTTTTATCAATTGGGCCAAATAAAACTTTTGAGGCATTTTAAAATGTCCTAAATTAATTAAACAAAATTGGGCCATTTTGAATTTTTGATATATTACAAGATAATGAATTTTGGGGCCCTTTTTTGGGCCTAATTTTTGGGACCCTAGGCACAAGCTTCACTGGCCTTAGCCCAGGGCCGGCCCTGGATAACACCCATGATCTATGTTAACATACAATATCCATCATAGTGCATTTGTAGCTCTCAACCCATTACCACACACTTTCACTTTTATATTTGTTAATATATTTTATGTTAGTGCTTTAGGCGTTAGATTAGTGCATTTACTTTCAGTTAGTGGATACACTTTTGGCATGATGACGTTTGTAATGTTCTCTCCTATATAACGGAGAGTGTACCTCTTTATTCAATACATTCAATATGATACCAATCTTTCATTCCAGTCTCTCTCTTTTCTCTCTCTCTCTCTTTACCAATCTTTCATGGTATCAGAGCACAGTAATACAATTCTGGCATTCTTCAATTTTGGTGCTTAGTCCCGTACACAGTAGAACTACACCAAACAGCTCGGAATCTCCTTACGATTCCAACGGCACCAAGCCCGTCACCAGAAACACTCTCACGCGCTCTCACGCGCCGCCCTTTTGCTCGGCGCGTCTCTGCTTCCGTTGCCACGCTCACACGCGCCTTCCACGCTGCCCTTTCGTGCACCGCGCCTGCTACCGTGCACCCGCGTGCGCCATTCTGCTACTATACGCCGCATGCCCTCTCTGCTACCGTGCGCCGCACGCCCTCTCTGCTAACATGCGCCACTGACATCATTTTCCATCCTGCTGACATCATCTCTACACAACCCACATTTCCTAGCTATTTTCGACCTTCTGGACTCACTAGTACACTCTGTTTTACCTAATTTTGCTCCTACAGGTCTATTCCTATCAATTTAGCCCTACTCAACTATTATTATGGATCGTCATGATGCCTCCCATCCCATCTCCGTTATTTTGAATGGTTCCAACTATGTTCTATGGGCCCAAGCCATGTCTTCCTTCCTCAAAGGAAAGAAGCTCTGGCGAATTATCACCGGGGACATAACCCAACCAGTGAAAGACACTGCTGAAACCACGGTTCCTCCTGCTACTCCTACATACGAAGATCGCCTTAAGGAATGGGACAGTAAGAATTACCAAATCATTACCTGGTTTCGAAATACTTCTGTTACCTCTATCAGTCTTCAGTTTGGTCGCTTTCAGCTTGACTTTGTCACTACTCCTGCAAAAGACATCTGGGATTTTTTGAAAGAACGATACCAGACTACTGGTCTTGCTCATCAATATCAACTTCAGAGCCAACTTCATCGGATGCGCCAAGAATCTAGTCAGTCCATCAATGACTTCCTTTCTCAAATGTACTCCGTTTGGGACCAGCTTGCTCTTTCCGAACCGACTTGGCCTCACCGAGAAGATGCTGTTTTATTTACTGCCTATCGAAATCAGCAAAGGTTGGTGCACTTTCTCATGGCTCTCACTTCATCTTTTGAGCCCGTACGTGCCTCTCTTCTTCATCGTCATCCCTTGCCCACTCTGGAACAAGCTATTTCTGAGTTACTATCAGAGGAAACTCGTCTTGGTACTCTCCAAACTCATCATGTAGACTCTGTTCTTGCCACTCCTCCGCACCGGCCATCATTCACCCAGCGGACCACTGTCTGCCTCTACTGTCAGAATCGGGGCCTTCCTTCAACACATCTCCTGGTCAATTGCCCCGTCCGAACCTGCCGATACTGCAACAAACTTAGTCCTGGTCATCTGCAACAGGATTGTTTTCGCAATCCATCCCGCTCATCCTCCAACAGCCACTCTTCTCGCGGTGGTTCTCCTCGGGGGAGCTTTCATCGTTCCGGAAATCAGTCTCATTCCGGGAATCAGTCTCATCACATGCTGCTGCTGCCGCTGAGGGTTCTTCTGAGTCTTCTGCTCCGTCAACTCCTCTCTTTTCTCCAACGGATGTCGAGGCCATGTTCAAACACCTTCTCTCCCCTTCTGGTACACCTCCTCATACTGCTTTGTCTGTAATTCCAGGTAACTCTTCTTGGTATTTTGACTCTGCCTGTTGTAATCATATGACCTCCAGTTCAACTATATTTTCTTCCATCTCTTCATCTCCTCACATTCCCTCAATTCAAACTGCTGATGGTTCTCTCATGACTGTCCGTCATATTGGTACTGTTTCCACATCTTCTTTATCTTTACCTCAAGTTTATCATATCCCTGCTCTCACCTTAAACCTTATCTCTATTGGTCAATTATGTCAACTTGGTCTAACTGTCACCTTTTCTGCTACTCATTGTTTGGTGCAGGACCCTCAGACGGAGCAGACTATTGGGATCGGCCGTAAGCACGGACGTCTCTATGAGCTCATTCACCTTCATGTTCCTGACTCCCCTCAGATCGCTGCTCCTGCATCTACTTCCTCATTATCTCCTTTTCATCTTTGGCATTGTCGCTTAGGGCATATTTCTATTAATCGCTTAAAGTCTTTGGTTTCTAGTGGACAATTGGGTAATGTAATTCCAGATACTTTCGATTGTATACCATGTCAACTTGCCAAACAACCTGCTTTATCATTCAATAAAAGTATTTCTGTTTCCTGTGCACCTTTTGATCTTATACATTCGGATATTTGGGGCCCCTCCCCTACTACTACTATGGGGGGATCTCGTTATTTTGTTGTTTTTATTGATGATTTTTCCCGGTTTACTTGGATTTTTCTCATGAAAACTCGGTCTGAACTCAAAACCCTTTATTATCGATTTGCCCAAATGATCCATACCCAATTTTCCAAATCCATCAAACTTTTTCGCTCTGACAATGCTATGGAATATCGGGATTCAGATTTCCTTTCTTTTCTTCAGAGTCATGGTACACTGCCTCATCGTTCCTGTGCTGGCACGTCCCAGCAAAATGGCCGTGCTGAACAGAAACATAGGCATATTCTTGACACTACTCGCGCTCTCCTTCTCTCTTCTTCCTGCCCTGAAAGCTTTTGGGGGGAAGCTGCCCTCACTGTTGTCTACACTATCAATTGTGCTCCTATCCCTGTCATCCATAATCAAACTCCCTTTGAACGTCTGCATGGCACTCCCCCTCCCTATACTAATCTTCGGGTTTTTGGCTCCGCCTGCTTTATTCTCCTTCAATCTCATGAACACACCAACCTTGAACCTCGTTCTCGTCTTTGTTGCTTTCTTGGGTATGGAATTGAACATAAAGGTTTTCGCTGTTGGGACCCTATCTCTAAACGTTTTCGTATCTCCCGCCATGTTGTTTTTTGGGAGCACCAAATGTTTTCCTCCCTATCCTCCTTTCACTTACCTGCACTTTCCACTAATGTATTGTTTACTAATCCTTCCATAGATCTCTTCTCTGATGATTCTGATACAGGTTCCTCCTTCATTGAGACGCCCTTGCTCACTCCTGCTCCTGACCAGACTGCTCTCCCTGAAGGTCCCCCTCTCCCTGCACCACCTTCTTCTCCACCGGTTCTTCCTCCCACCGATCCTCCTACGGGTCGACTACACCGGGTAACTCAACCTCTTATCCACCTTCGTGATTATATTGTTGGGTCTGCTGCCTTTTCTACTTATGAACCTACCTCCTATCGTAAGGCTTGTACTAATCCTCTTTGGCAGCAAGCTATGACTGATGAACTTCAAGCCTTGGACAAAACTCATACTTGGGATCTTGTTGATCTTCCTCGTAGCAAAACTGCGATTGGCTGCAAATGGGTTTACAAAATCAAGACTCATACTGATGGCTCTATTGAACGTTACAAAGCTCGTCTTGTTGCCAAGGGTTTCAACCAGGAATATGGGATTGATTATGAGGAAACCTTCTCCCCTGTTGCTCGGCTTACCTCTGTTCGCAGTTTACTGGCTGTTGCTGCTGCTCGCCACTGGGAGCTCTTTCAAATGGATGTCAAAAATGCTTTCCTCAATGGTAATCTTCTTGAGGAGGTCTACATCTAACCTCCACCTGGGTCTACTTTTCCCCCTCATAAGGTTTGCAAACTACAGCGTGCCCTCTATGGCTTCAAGCAAGCACCCCGCGCTTGGTTTGCTAAGTTCAGTTCTACCATTCATGACTTCGGGTTCACCTCTAGCTCCTATGACTCTGCTCTTTTTATACGGACTACTCCTCATGGTACCACTCTTCTCCTTCTGTATGTGGATGACATGATTATCACTGGTAATGATGCAGCCGGTATTCTCCACCTCAAACGTTTTCTCCACCGTCAGTTTGAGATGAAAGACCTTGGTACTCTTAACTACTTTTTAGGCCTTGAAGTCTCTCATGATTCTACTGGTTCTTATTTATCTCAGGCCAAATATGCATCCGATCTTCTGGCTCGTGCTGGTCTTACTGATTGCAAAACTACATCTACTCCAGTTGATCCTCAGATTCGTCTTACTCCTCTCGATGGGGCTCTCCTCAATGATGCTACTCTTTATCGCCAGCTCGTCGGTAGTCTTGTCTATCTCACAGTGACTCGTCCTGACATTGCCTATGCTGTTCACATTGTTAGTCAGTACATGTCGGCTCCTCGCACTCCCCACTATACTGCTCTACTCCACATCCTTCAATACCTCAAAGGCACTCCGTTCCATGGCCTTCACTACTCTGCTGCATCCTCTCTTGAACTGCGTGCCTTTTCTGATGCTGATTGGGCTGGGGATCCTACGGATCGACGCTCCACCACGGGATTCTGTTTCTTCTTAGGAGATTCTCTTCTTACTTGGCGTAGCAAGAAACAATCCCTCACTGCCCGTTCTAGCACCGAAGTTGAATACCGAGCTTTTGCTGATACTACTCAGGAACTTCTCTGGCTTCGCTGGCTCCTCACTGATATGGGTGTTTCCTCTTCTGGCGCTACCTCTCTTTATTGTGACAATCAGAGTGCCATTCAGATTGCTCACAATGATGTTTTTCATGATCGCACCAAGCATATTGAGATTGATTGTCATTTCATTCGACAGCATGTTACACGTGGTACTGTTCATCTTCTCCCCATTGCTTCTGCCGATCAACCTGCTAATATTTTCACCAAGGCTCATCCTCCTGGGCGCTTCTGTGATCTTGTTTCCAAACTCAACTTGGTCGATGCCTACCCTCCTTGAGTTTGCGGGGGGCTGTTAACATACAATATCCATCATAGTGCATTTGTAGATGTCAACCCACTACCACACACTTTCACTTTTATATTTGTTAATATATTTTATGTTAGTGCTTTAGGCTTTAGATTAGTGCATTTACTTTCAGTTAGTGGACACACTTTTGGCATGATGATATTTGTAATGTTATCTCCTATATAACGGAGAGTGTACCTCTTTATTCAATACATTCAATACGATACCAATCTTTCATTCCAGTCTCTCTCTTTTCTCTCTCTCTCTTTACCAATCTTTCAGTCTAAACAGAGTGCTTTGTAGTCCTTAACACTGTGGAATCGATTCAATTGCTTGTCTTTTGTTTTCCTCATGTTAGATGCCAATACTGTATTTGGACATATGTTTGTGGTGATCTCTTCAAATGCTCTATACGATTGGATCTAAAATAAGAAGAAAAAAAAAAAAAAAAAAAAAGGCTTCCATCAATCAAATCATCATGCCCAATTGGATGTGCAGTTGGGGAAGGCTTTCTTGTTTGGGTATTACTGTAATGCAGATTTCCAAATGAGTCGTAAAATTCTCGACCCTTAGACATGGCTGGAATTGATAAGGTATACTTGAAGCTGGGCTTGCTGAAGATTTTGCCAACAGAAGTTTTAATGTAATTTTAGGTTGTGTTTGTTTTGAAGGATTAGGGCATGTGATTGGACTATTAGTCCGGATAAACTGTTAGTCCATTGTTTGGTAGTCAATTTTTGCTCTAGACTATTAGTCCCATATTTGTTGAATTTTTGTATCCCATGGGAGGGGGTGGGATAGAAATAATAGGATAACTAATCCCATGTGATTAGCTTATGAAATTACATTTTTGACCCTCTTTTATTTAATATCTTTTCATAGTGATGTTAATTTAAAATTCTATATTAAATAAAAAATATAAATTATAAATTATAAATTTAATTAAAAATAATAAATTAAAAATTATGGTCTTATAAATTAGATTTTTTTAGTGTTGTTTAAAAATTAAATTTATATATTAAATAAAATTATTTTTTTAGTGTTGTTAATTTAAAATTATATATTAAATAAAAAATATAAATTATAAATTTAATTTAATTAAAAATTAAAAATTAAAAATTATGGCCTTATAAATTAAAATTTTTTAGTGTTGTTAAATTATAAATTATAGATTACAAATTTAAAATTATAAATTACAAGGGTAAAATAGTCTTTTGAATATTTATCCTCATCCAGTCCGTCCAACTAAACATTGAATTCACTTAAAATAATCCAATCCAGACATCTAATCTCATGACTGATACAAATTCAATCCAACTAAATAGTTCAGGGACAATGTATCAAAGGACTAACAGTCCGATAGATTACAATCCCCTTATCCAGTCCGTCCAAACAAACATGCCTTTAGGCTAAAAAAGAATATGTTGCACAACTCATCTCTTGAATAGCAAACATTGATTCTTGTAGTCTCTTCTTCTGAGTGTAAACTCATCATGCCAATTAAATTTCATGGCATACAACAATGATGTAGGATAACTGAAGGGTAATTGTGGGGAATTTTGAAGCTGGAGAACATATGTCTACCCACACACTGGTTAGTTTTATTTGTACTTCAAACCCTGTCTTGAAAGGAATTGGTGAGGCAAAATGCTCTATCGGGTAAGCATTAACGGAGGTCAAAGTTTCAACAGATAATCTTGTAGATGTTTATTAAGGTTCCAATTGGATAGATGGATTTTAAATTTGAGCTTTTTTTGCTTTGAATGGCTAGTGCCCAAATCATTTCAAATCCAAATGCAACCTTCAAGGTTTTGCGCCACTTGATTAGTTAGAGGGCTTCTTCACACGATAAGCGCTTACAAATAGGAATGTAACGAGCAATGTAGAGGAAGACCTCAGTGAGCCCGAGGAAAGCGAAGTTGAAGAAGGAACTCTGCTGAGCTTCATAATTACATTTCACCCAAACCAAACACGGTCAGTGGGAAGAAGAATTTTCTTGGGCTGGAAGCGATTAACCCATCTATCGGACTATGTTGTTTCGGTATGGCCTCGCACATAGACCTGTTCATGATCACAAGATGTATAGTACATGTCCAGATGATTGGGACCTGACTCAGAAGCGTAGTCAGTGATTGTGAGCCAATACCTAGAAGAAAGTGCTTCTCAAGATCACCTCAACACTACAACAAGCCACTTTCTGTGAACTCCTCTCTCTGGACTCAACCTAGTGATATCAACATTTTATGGAACCACTACAAATGCAAAATACTATACCTGTCTTGTTTCAAATGAAACGATTGACAGAAGAGGCTTCTACAAATGCTCTGATTGCTTCCATCTTTCAAGGTGAGGATGGGAAGTGCCAACCAATGAGTCTCTTTCGGCCGAGTTCACAATTGATGAGGTTTTGACGCTAAAGCCGGAGGAGATCCGCGTTGGGTTGGATTTCAACCCAACCAACCAGCACATTTGCTGCAATTACGAGAGAGTAAAATGTTACCATTGCTTCGGCCACGCTGAATTTAGGGGCAGCTTTTAATGAGGTGATAGCATTGAGAGGACTTATTCCTCTGTACGTCGCAGTTGGCTCGAGACTGCCTTTCTTTGAGAACACACTTGACATTGTTCATTCTACTCTGTTCTTGGATGGGTGGATTGGAACTGAACTCCTTCGGTTTGTCCTGTTTTATTGGGACCATGCACTCCGGCCTAATGTATCCTCTGGGTGGACCGGTTCTTTTGTAAGAAGGAAAATATGAATCTTTACTCGAATGAATTCACCAAACTTGGCTATCAAAAGCTGCTATACGAATGAATCACACCTACTAGATGCATTATCTACAAAGCTTAAGACTGTTTGTTAAGAATTCATGTTTGATGTCTTGAGTGCCATAGCATTTCCTGCTCAGTTTATTGTATAACCCTCTGCACATGCTATTTTGTGATCACCTTTCAAGGTTGAACTTGAGATCAAAGGCCTCGGACAAGACAGGATCCCAATGAAAGGCTTCGAAGCAATCTAGAATGGAAAAAATACTGCGTGGCATCCTTTAGCTACCACCAAAATGTAAAGATCACAACCTTTATGGCCAAGGTTATTTTATTGCACCCAATACGACAGATTATCGGCAATTGCCTATATCTTAGGCATTTGGTATAACCTTCATTTTCATCAATTGACGAAAAAAATCATGATCTGGAAACAAATGTGATGGGGCTAATTCAATTACAACTTTATTTGACGAATCAATGATTTCTGAACACGTCATCAAGCTAAAAGGACCCAAAAAAACCATTAAAAAAAAAAAGTTTCAAGGAATAATATCCAAATGCAGAACCCATGATAAATGCAGGACCCCTACATTAAGACAATGCACGTAAAGCATCCGTCTACAAATACTAATTTTAGTTGTCCAGAAATCTATCTACCAAAAACAAGCAAACAAGCAAACAAGCAAACAAATAAACAAACAAACAAACAACACCAAAATAAATATAGCTAACTTCTCCAATTCATTCCCAAACTGCATAACTTAAATAGTGTCACTTCATGCATTCATCAAGTCTTGCAAGCTTACACAACACCAAAATAAATTCATCTCAAAAGCACTATTTTACTGCATGACTACCAACAAAAAGAACCATTAATATCTCCACATTAGAGCACCTCGCAGGTCTCTCCTCTAGAGTATCAAGATCTCCACATGTCTATTGCAAATTCTACGTAATCACTTCCTCCAGTACTTTCCCACCCGGCTTCACATCCCTGCACCATGAACATCCAATTAAAATAAAAGAACAAAATGAGGGCCCCTTGCTAGTGTACTCTTGTGCAGTCAACAAAATGTAATTTTAATTTCCTATATATATATATTTGTCAAGTGTATTATGAAAAAGTAAATACTATAATCATTATTTTTCAAGAATCATTTAAGCTTCCTCACCATTTTATTATTTCAAATCTGTTCAATCATTGAAACACAATTTCAACCACTTTTTAGGCTCATTCATCTCTTTTAAAGATGGTGGCCACCATACAATAATTATGACAAGGGCAACAACCAGAGCCTTGGATTTTTCTTCTTTTCGCTTAACTGTGGAAAAATTTACTGGCATGCTATGAAGCACCGACACGTTCCCAGGCTCTGCGTACAAGTGTCAGACACGTGTCGGACACGGACACGCGTCGAGCACGCGGTAGACACATGTCCGACACTCTCTCTAACATGTCTCCTTTTTTTTTTGAAATCTTCCAGTCGGACACGCCATGGACACAGCGGGATACTTTTCGAACACTCGTGAGGTGGATCGAAGAAGCCCTAACTGTTTTCCTTGATCGACAGAGAAAGAGAGAAAGGGATCGAGGGAGACAGAGAAAGAGATCGAGGGAGACAGAGAAGACAGAGAAAGAGATCGAGGGAGAGGAGAAGGCTAACCTATTCAGATCAATCCAAGAAGCTGAAGCTGAGGTATTCTTCTTCTTCTTCTTCTCTTCTCCTCCTCCTCCTCTTCGTTTTCGTCTTCTCTGTCTCCATCATTGCTGTTCTTCTTCCTTTCCTCCTCCCTTTCGTCTCTCTCTTTTCTGACTCTCTCCCTTTGCTTTTTGACTTCACTCTCTCTCTCCTCTATCGTTTCTTTTTTATATTTTTTTTCTTCTTTTTTCTTGATTCAACGTTTCTCTCTCCCCCTCTTTTTTTTTCTTTTTTCTTTTTTCTTTATCCTTATTTTTATGTTAAACTTAAAATTCATAAAATAAATTATTTTTATTTAAAAAAACTCATTTTTTATTAATTTTTTTAAAATATATATTTATTAATTTTATTATTATTTTGATTATATAAGAATTAATGATTTTATTTTTATTTTAGATATATAATAAATAAATAAAATTATATATATTAAACGTGTCCCCAGCGCGCTGTGTCTCTTATTTTTTGAAAAATTGCGTTTTCGCGTTTCCGTGTCGTGTCCTGTGTCCGTGCTACATAGCTGGCATGTGTTTTTAATTTCATGATCACAATTAATGAACTTTAAACTAGTTTCTGTGGGTTTTATTTAGTTTTTAAACATGATCAAATGTATGTGCTAAAATTTACACTAGTTTTACATTGACACAAATATTATTCGTTTTATTAATGTATTTAATTTTCTATATTATATTGATTTTGTACCTATGGATACCTTCTCCCTTATTATGGTAAGCAATTCATGAAGCATGTTCCTTCATATAATTAATTATAGAGTCACTAACATAATTCATCAATTCATGAAGTATGTTCTTTCATATAATTAGTTATAGAGTCACTAACGTAATTCAAAACACGATGTGATATACTAATGGAAAATTACATAACATAATATCCAAGACTGTTCAACAAATCTAACCCAAAACCAAAGTAAAGAACTAAGCTCATCTAACCTTAAATCTTGTAGAAGTTGAGAATTGGAAATTGAAAACATGTAGATGTAAATTTTTTGCATCGATCATGTGTGGAATTTGTGTGATTTTAGAAGCTAAAAAAAGGACGAGAAAAAATGGCTTTAAATACAGAATCTGTTGATACAGACACAAAATGGCTGCAAAGGCGTTGCAAAGGCATTGCAAAAGGCCGTTACATAATGGTGGTGGTCACCATTACTAGTGTGTTTTTTTGTCACACAGCTACAACAGGCTATAAGAGGTGGCTGTAACCACCAAAACCAATTATCGTCCATAGCAAGAGATTTCAGTTGATTTTTTAAAACCTTGAGTTCATGCTCAATTTCAGATCCACTGCAAGGCATGGCTTGAGGCGAGCATTGGCCTTCACCTAATAGAGTTCCAATTTCAGTTATGGGTGCTTCACACACTACTATGTTTTATTACAAATTCGGCACTAGAGGGATTATGAGAGTATTATAAAGAACCCTCTTTTTCCACCTAAAAGGCATGCAACCACTTCTCCATCTAATAATGCATTAGGGAAAAAAAAAAAAAAAAAAACCCTTAGCCTATGCATCCGAATCGCATGATACATATACCTTCATTTTTCATTCCAGCCCTTAAAACTCCAGAGAAGCAAGAGAACTGTAATAGCCATGTAAGATATAGCACAGTACAAATGTAGTTCATGAAGAATTCAAATCTGGTTATTATAGCCAACAATTAAATTGCAAATAAGTAAGATAAGATAGGATGTAAAGCAAACTTTACAGCACTAGGCCATGGTCATTGCGGAAGTCTAAAGGCCAATCAACTATATAACGATCACGACATACAAGGGAAGCCATGAAGCTGCCTGGGTCCTTTTTAGTGCCCTGCTTAGAAACTTTAAACTTGTAGCAACGAATTTTGGTGCGTTTCCGTCGTCCCTCGATCTCATCCAAGGTGAGAAGACAGAACTCCTTTCCACCCAAATGAAGCAATCTTTCAGGTGGAGGATCATAACCTTTGCAAATCTGATTCCCGATACCCTCAATTTTTGAAACATAATACCTCCGAGTCTTCATATTGAACACATGGATGATTCCCCATCTTGTCCAATACAGGGAATTGCCAACCCCAACTAAATTATTATAACTACGTCTGACGAAAGCTAAACCTTCGTCTTTAGCGGGGAGTATTTCCCAAGTGTTGCTATTCACATCGTACACAAACATGCAGCCAATCAAAATCTTCTTATTTTCTTCTCCATAAGCAACAGCGTTTAATGCTGTATAATTGTAATTGCTATTGCGGAGAGATTTAGGGGGACGACACAGAGGCTTCCATTTGTTTTTTATGGGGTCAAAAACCTCAGCCCACGGCTCTCGGGCATTATCCAATTCATTTCCCCCAAAAACATAGATCTTGCCTTCCACAGCTACTGCTGCCCCCTTATCTCTGCAATTCAGCATATCAGGAACTGGAATCCAGCCCTTCTCGGGACTCTTAGTCTCGAAATAAGAGACCTCGGGAGATAATAACCATCCTATGTCGGTTGCAGTGTTTGAGATGCAACCACCAAGGACGTAGACAGCAGAGCCGAGAGCGACGACCATGGAACCACCGGGAGGCCAACTCGAAGTTGAGATCAATGGAGTCAGTTCATGGAATCCACCGCTACTTCTACGTAAACGTAAACGCTCATCAAGATCAAGCTCAGGCTCTGGCCCTGGTTCTCCGAGGATCTCCCTGCAGCACCTTCGGCATAACTTTCTCCTCTTGTAACTCTTGCCGTCTAAATCGACGGAGTACAACATCGGACCCTCAAGTTGAGGACAGCCCCAACCGGACATGAAAAGGCAGAGAGATTTTTCAGGACCCTCTTGCAAATCCGAGGAGCTTGAGCTTGATTCATATGATCTCTTCCCCATTCTTCGTCCTCCGACTATCATTGCCATCTTCCCTTCACTCTGTTTCTTTCTTCCAATTGTTCTTCTTCGCTGCCGCCACAGTGATCTCATCTCTAATTTAGGGTTTCGAAAATGCGTAGATGGCATTCTCATCTCTATTTAGGGTTTCGAAAACGCCTAGGTCTATTTTAGGGTTTGGGCCAAGACGTAGGGTATTTATAGAGCCACAGCCAATAAAAGGTTACTTCGTGTGATTTAGGACTGGTTTAATATAATTTAAAAAAGATAAAAAATTAAAAAATTATTTAAAAAGTTAAAAATTTATTATTATTCACAAAAAAATATATATATAAAAAAATAAATTTACACAAAAAATACAATCCAAAAAGTCATTGACGTGATGGTACGATTTGAACCAGATGGTGCAAATGGAAAATGTTTGAGGGCCCGAAATACCTGGCTCGAATGCCCCGAATGCCCAAAACGACGTCGTTTTGGGCATTCCGTTTTTTTTTTTTTTTTTTCTTTTTTTTCCGCCATTTTCGACCTCTGCATTTGCAGAGGAAGAAAGAGAAAGAGAGGGAGAGGGAGAGGGAGAGAAAGAGAGAGAGAGGTCGCGTCGCCTGCGTCGCCTCCGGCCGCCGATCGCGTTGCCTTCTCCGATCGCGTCGCCTCCGGCCGCCGATCGCGTTGCCTTCTCCGATCGCGTCGCCTCCAGCCGCCGATCGCGTTGCCTTCTCCGATCGCGTCGGCCACCGCCGATCGCGTCCTCGCCTCAGTCCCTCCTCCTCCATTTTTTAGGCCCCCTCCAGTCCTTCCCCCCCCTCCCCCTCCCCCTCCCCCTCCCCCTCCCCCTCCTTCCCTTCTTCTTCTTCCTCCTTCTTCTCAAATTCGAGCCAAATTGGCTCGAAAGGGTTTCGGGCTCTGTAGCAGAGCCGGGTGCAAATTACCTAATCGACTGCACACAAAAATTACAAAAAAAGTTATTGTTCGGCCTGTGGGCGCCCACCACTTGTCCCGTTTTGATAATCAGAACCGCTCAATGTGTAAAATGCGTCAAGTACTATGTTTGTAAAAATCACGTTGATCGAATATCGATAGCTATGTGATCAAATCAGATTTT
The DNA here is from genome assembly GCF_055761805.1 of Camellia sinensis. NCBI lineage: Eukaryota > Viridiplantae > Streptophyta > Magnoliopsida > Ericales > Theaceae > Camellia > Camellia sinensis. The sequence goes on along the minus strand of NC_138961.1, from coordinate 226,546,933 downwards.
TTTCAACCGTTTATTTTTAATCGTCCATTTTTTTTACACAAAAGTGATTTAATCACATAGCTATCGATATCCGATCAAGCATGTAGTACTTGACGATACACATTGAACGGTTCGGATTATTGAAATGGAACCCGTGGTAAGCCCCTCCAGTCCGATAAAAGGCTAAAGGAAAACTTCATCCAATATATATAAATCTGAAGCATGTCTTCCCCCATACACAATTGAAAGCATTTTGTATTGCTTCCCTCAATATTCACTGTCATTATGCATAGGACATAAGGGTAAAATGGTAATTTTGTTAGTTTATACAATATTTTAATACATATTTTTTCGTAAAAAGTCAAAAAATTATCCCAAACAATCATATTTTTTCCCTCAACTTTTTAGTCTAAAAAGTCAAAAAGTGCACTTATCTAAGACATCTCAAAAAATCCCTTAATCTGATTATATTTTAACCTCTGACATTTTAAAAATTACATTCATATTCTTGTAATTAATAGTCTCATTTCACAGAAACCCATACTTATACAAAAGGCAATAACTCTTAGTAGAAAACACAGAAGAAATTACATTAAAAAAAAAATAAAGCAAAGGAAAAGGAAAAAAAAAAAAAGAGAAAGTAAAGCAAAGTAAGAAAAGAGAGAGTGTATGAGTTCAATATTTTTCTATCTAAATAATTACAATGATAGAGGGATTAGTATAATTTCCCAAATATCAGGGGGTGATATGTATTAAATCCACATCTTATGAGATGTAAGTGTAATTTACCCTTAATAAACACACACACACACACACGAAAATAAAAAATAAAAACACATAAATTTTAAAAGAAATGATCTTTTTATAGCCATATTTCAAGGCTTATTGTGATAAAGTTCCTCGACAAAAATTATTAATTGCATCCTTACCATAACACGTCTCAAACAACATTACTATTGCTTTACTCCCGAAGTAAGATTTGTTCAGGCCTTTCACTATATAGGCACTTATATTCTTTGAAAATACCACAACTGCGATGTAGGAGAAAAATGATCCCTAACTTGAAGGAAACTTTTCCTACAAAAAATATTAGAAACCAAACACAAATATACACAAATTTATTATTATTATTATTTATTTATTTATTTATTTGTCTCCTTTTTTTCCTTTTTTTTTTTTCTTTTTTTCTTCGTGTATTTCTTGAGCTATGTTGAGCCTTAACTTGTTTTTTTTTTCCTCTTCTTCTCATTTTCTCTGCCGAGACATCGAGCATCGTGTCTGAATCCACGAATTCAACAACTGCGACGCCGATACAGCTGGCCTCGATCTTCTCATATTGATTATCTCACCTCTTCCCTTTTTCTTCTTTGTCCTCTTCTTAAAAAAGACCTGTAAGGAAAACAACAAAGTGAAAAGCTCCAATGATCAGTCCATTATAGCTAGAATTTTTCTTTCTGATATGGCATCCTCTGATGGTCTCACTCTTTTCCCTGATCTCAATAAAACTCTAGAGGAGGTACATGATATACTGATTCTTCAGATCCTCAAGATTGTAGGGTTGTGTTTATGATTAAGATATGACAAAATGGTGGATTTCTCCACTAAAAATTGATTTTTAAAGAGTAAGGTGTTTTGACCTAAAATTATAAATGTTTGGTTTGAAAAGGAAAATGAAAATCGATGTTGGGTTTTATAAGAATGGAATGAATGTGGATGTTGATGAGCATGGTAAAGTCGGATATATAATATCACTTTCATTTGAAACTGATGAGATTATATCTTTTATTGAAAATTATCTATTGAATATAAATATCTGTTTTGAGCTATTGTGGAGGTTAACTTTGAATTTTTTTTAAGAATAGTGATTTTTTTTTTTTTTTTTTTGTGGTCTCAGACCAACCTATAATGATTTGACAACTGTCAATTTCCCTTTTTAGTACCATGAATTTTATGAAATTATTATTGTTATTTTTTTAAAATATGTTTATGGTTTGTATCATGGAATCTTTGCATGCTCCACCTCAACTATCGGTTGTATAGTTGGAAAGTTGACTTGTTGAATTAGGATTTACTAAGTTTCCATCAAACTTCAAAGAATGATGACCCGGCATCAATAGAATATAATTTATCTATTAAATCTAATGTGGTGCTGTATGCATTAATTAATGTACACACTAGTATACCAATTAGTGTTATGTCATTATTCTGACCTCATCTATTACACAAATTACAAATACTTAAAATCTCTAAAATTATTCCATATCATCTGTTAGTATACTAGTTAGTACATTAATTGGTACATATAACATTATTATTAAATCTAACATTTAAAGATTAACTTCACAAATCAGAAAATCACACATACTTTAAAATCATATGAACATTTGTAAAATCTTAATTAAAGAAACCTCATTCCAACTCATGTAATTTATTTATAGTGATGTGTTTGAAGTGATGAAGTCTATTGGAACCATTCGAAACTTCCATGACATGGTTTATGTTTTTTTTAATCACTATCTAATGATGATATTATATATTGGTAATTACTTATAAATAAAATAAAATAAAAACTTGCATAATAATTATAATTGACAGTATTCACAATTTGAAGAAAAAAAAAATTATTATAGCTTCTCATATTTTAGTATTGTTTGCAATTGTATATATACTTGTTTCATCGCTAAGAAGATGGTTTAAAATAGTTGGTACAATAATAATACATACATGGTGATATATTCTGATTTGATTTAAAATTGAAACGCTACCCTTATAGGGACATTAATTGTGCCCATTGGTCACATTTAGGAAACAAGATTAGTTGCATTTCTAATTAAATAAGTCTAAAAAACTATTCGGTGGTGCTACATACACTAATTAGTATACTAACTAGTGTACCAATACTAATTATGACATTATTATTAATCTCATTTATTAAACAAATTACAAATACCAAAAAGCTCTTAAATTATGTCATATTATCAATTGGTACACTAGTTAATACACTAATTAGTGTATATAACATTATTCAAAACCATTACTTGTTTAGCATTAAAGTTTATAAATATTGAGGGAGCTTAAAAATGCTCCTGTTTTGCCGAAAAAATATTTTAAAAAGTAATTATTCGCTTTACAAAGTTCAGCGCAGAAAAATAACCATGATCAAGCAAACAACAATCTCAGTAGCATTACTTGTATTTAGTATTTACAAAATTTTAGTGTAATTTGTCCTCGACATCCTAACTAAGCTAGGTGACCACAAATGAATTAGTGGTATCAGTATTTACAAAATCAATACTGATGATAATTGTTGGGTGCATTGCATTGCGTTGTTGGTTGAAGTATTGATCACCTGTGCTTCATTGCTTTAGTTGAAGTAGGTTTATCCTCACAGCCCTTGATTTGATCAAGTGGGGTGATGGGTGATGTAAGTAGCCAGGATGGGGGTAGAGAGATATGGAGTGAGAGTGGGAGAGAAAGAGAGACCGCGGTGCTATAGAAGCCTTCAAAATCATTTTATCAGTGCTCATGCACACAATAATATCCATGATTTAAAGCAAACTCCCACAAAAATAAAAACACAAATACAAATTCAAAAACAGAACAAAGATTCCTGTAAAAGCAACATGCCATAACACTTTTCAGTTTTCAGTTTTGGCTTCAAATAGGCATTTAAAGAAGAGGTTATGCTTGATCCAATTTATAAAACCACAAACAAATACACAAGACACTTCATTGCTTCCAAAAAAAACCACATATCACCAGTGAATGCGTCTAGTCTATATTATTAACTAATTTCACCATCCATCCAATACAGTTGTAATTTACTAATACTGCCCACCATCCAAACTTCTATGACTAAAAATAGTTTCCAATGACCAAAAATTCACTGATGAGAAGAAGGGCTAACTAGATGTAGATGAGGCTATTCACGCAAGATACGCACCTTGCATTATTTTCAGCTGCACTGGATATGATTTTAGTTTCTTTAGTCTTCATGTCATAACAAAGAATTGTCTTCCCACCTTGAACCAATACCACATTGCAGCCTGCAAAAAGCACCATGTACCGCTCCTGACCAACTCCCGCAGCAGTCACTGGATTGCCTAAATCGAAACGTGTTTCCTCTTTCCACGTCCTGGCATTGCTGTGCATTTGCATCGTGTTTGAGTAGACATTAGACAACACCTGCACCGTTATTGAACGCCCAGTTGCATAAGCTGAACAAAGCTTTCCGTTCATCACCCCCAAGGTTGAGGTGGCACCATGATAACCTTGGATGAGTTGTGACCTGTCTTTTGTGAGATCAAAAGCAACAACCCCATGATGCCTCTCCTGCCAGTAAACTACGCCATCCACATAAACACCAGATCTAGATACGAGCTTCTTGCTGGCAAAGCAAATCTCTCCAGAAATTTTCCAAGATCCTTCAGTGGATGAATAAATCTCAAATTCAGTTGCATCATCAAAGTCAATAGATGGAAACGCACACACTAGCTTGTAATCAGCCACAAAATTGAGCAGTGATGGTTCGAAGACAAGTACAACAGCAGGATCAGACCCATGATCAGCATTTGTTTTAGGAAGTTTCTTCCACTGCCTGGTAACAGGATTGCAGATGTAGTAGGCCTTATCCCCAGTGCAACCTTGGCAGCAAATTAGTCCATTTGAAGAGGCCTTAATGTTGACGGGCTCGGGCAAAAATTTCAGAGATGGGTCTGGCACACCACAAGATATAGGGTCAACGGAGATAAAATATGGTGGGTCCCCACGGGACTGGAAGAAGAGGCCTGAGAAACCCTGGAAGCAAAGTGACTGGTTGTGGGCAAAGAAGGGAGTCGAAATCTGGAGCTTCCAATCCCTACAAACACCTCGGAACCTGAGAAGTGATTTCGCAGGAAGGAAAGGAAGAGCGTGCTCCCTTATTATATCCCTGAAGTCCATGTAGATGTTATTGTTCCTGCTGCTCATGAACTTATTTGGCCTCTTTCCTCGATCCATTGACTTTCAATAGAAGTCTACTCCTCTACTCAAACAACAATAGCATTTCAAAGTCTGTTAGACTAATAAGATATATAGACAGGAAAAGACAACAAAAACAGTATCCGAAATGGAGATAAATGATCCTGAATCATCCTGGACGTTACTAAGAGTACCAAATGTTGGGATTTCTATAAACGGGAATTAATTCTTTTTTGGTGACATATACAGGAATTAATTCAGGTCAAGGACTCAATTTAGCTCAATCAATCGTTTAAGAGTGTTTCACTTTAATGCCATGCGCATTGACAATAAAATTTATAGCCTTTATACACCGAGGACAATTTTAAATATATCCTTGCTGCATTTCTAGGAACACAAGGCGGTTAATAACATGAAATCTTCCATTACATTCACAAAAGCATTTCAGAACAACAAATTCAGTGCCCAAAACCTTAATATAGCAGCACCACCATCAAGTTAATATCCTTCCTTAATAGATACAGCAAGATGACACCTATACCAGCATTCTTTTGCATATTTTGAGCCTGATTAGTGAATAGAGACTGTACACAAGGATCCTTACAAATTTACATGATAATGTCATTTTGCATCTGTCTCTATTATAAATTTATAACTCAGAACACATTATCAAGATACATGAAATATGAGCAAATTTAAACGTCTCTTGGACCCATCATTCACATCACTAATGGTCTCATTTGAACAAATCATATTCAATCCGAGTGAGCGAGCACTTTTTCTGCACCAAATTAAGATCTAAAAGAATACATACACTTCCTAAAGAAGCCATATCAGCTTTGGACAGATCATATTACTCCAACACTCATGAAAGCATATACATAGGGATTCAATACTTATATGACAAAAGAAAAATAAAATTGAGGCTAATGAAAGCAATAAATAACAAATTAGATATATTTACACTATTTAGTTCCTTGACAAATATAGCAACCCTTTTCGTAGCATTAGCCCTCTTCTCTCTTACTCGTGTACACTCTGTTTGGTTTTAGGATTTGTTGAAGGAAAAGGAGAAAGAAAGCGAAAAGAAAAGGAAAATGAAGGAAAAGAGCTAAATTCATTGCTTTTGCTTGGCTTTAAAAATAAAAAATAAAAAAATCATATTTTTGTTTGGTTACCCACATAAAATTGAACATGTAAAAGCAAATTTCCCTCAACAAATCTCAGGTTCGAACATTACATTAAAAGCAACGAATAGTGGAGTTAATTAATCAAGAACAGGCAAAAGCACTGAGAACCCATGTAAAACCCTAAGCCCAATTTCGCATATAACAACCGAAATGCATATACAGACACATAATTCAAACAAGTACAGATACAAATTCGTATCTGGTAAATTATTTTTAAGCAAAAGAATTGTGATATGAGATTATAAGACACTGCCTGTTGCCCTGATTGGGGGATAAGCCTACGATTATCAAATTCGAAGTGACAAAAGAGTGGAATGACAAGAGAAGATACACACACCTTTGAACTGGTATTGATCGACCCAGAGCTTGTGTTCGAGATTTGGTCGGACCCCTAATATTATGTCCTCGTAATATTGGACCCGAAGACGACTTCGGATTGACTTGTGGATTCTACGGGTTTTTTTATTCTATGGATAGAAAATGGGTGTAAAATAATATTTTGCAATAGAATAATCTTTAGTAGTTTGAATTTTTTTTTTCTTGAATCTCTTGGTTGTCTAAAATGACATCGTTTTGAGTAATTTTTTTTTTTTTTTTTTTCTTCCTTCTTATGATTGAAACAGAAGAGAGTAGAGAGAAGAAGAGGAAGATGGAGAGAAACAGAAGGGAAAGACAGAGGGAATGGAGAGAGAGAGAGGGCCGCCTCCACCTCTTTTTTTTTTTTTTTTTAAGCCCGAATTTGGGAATGATGAAGATAATGATGGTGATGATGATGAAGATGTGAAAATAGTAGATCTGGATTTGAAAATGTGTTGATGACGATGATGGTGATGGTGATGTTGATGAAGATGTTGTTGTTGATGATGAAGATGTTCTGGATCTAAAGAATGGTTGATTTTTTTTTTTTTTTTTTTTGAATCTGAAGATGAATGGTTGTTGATGATGATCTAAAAATGAATGGCTTGTTGGGTGGTTGATGATGATGATTCTCTTTCTCTCTCTCTCTCTACTACTCTCTTCTTCTTATTATTCTTCTTCTTCTTCTTCTTTTTTGATTTTTCTTCTGCCAGTTATTGGAAAAAAAAAATTCAAAAATGACGAAACGACGTCATTTTGAATTCAATCTAAATTCGAGCTCGGCAATTTCGAGCTATGTAGCATAATTGTTGTCAATAATTGAGAGGACCTTGATGTAATTAAAAAAAAAAATATTGGGGCTAAGGCTTCAAGTTCTATGACATTTCTCCACCTCCCAAATAAGAGACGTTAGGAGTTTGACTTTCACCAGAGATGAAGACAATGGCAATAATTTAAGAGTTGGATGAGTTGGTAAGATAACGATCTACGTGATCAAAAGTTTTAGGTTCAAAATCTATATCAAGATCTTTATAGTCTTTGATTGAAATTGGGAGCTGAGGAATGGATTTCTCAATATCCTTTTTGAATTAACTTGTAAGGCTGGATAATAAATGGGGTTAGTTTTGAGTTTTCTGGTCAAAAATTAAAAATAAATAAACAATGGCAGTATTTCCTTTTGGCATAGATGAAGATAGTGGTAGCATTTATTGAACTCAACAATGATTCATCCCACTAATTTAAGAACACTAATAACATGAAGAAAAAAAAAAAAAGAATCTGAGACCAAAACATCACATCAATGAGTGAGGCCCACCTCATAAAACTCATAATTTAGAGCTCCCAAATATTTTTCTTAAATATATGCTAGATAACTAAATTGTATTTTGAATTTTGTTTTTGTTGGGTACTTTCTTTTATTATTTAGCAAATACAAATAAATCAAAAAAAAAAAAAAAACAAACAAACAAAACAAAACAAAATAATGTGAATGGAAATTGGTAAAAATACAAATAAATTGTGTAAATGCATAATGAAACAACAAATACAGATTACAGTAATGCTAGGTGTTATGTTTTCATTTTTTATTTTTATTATGATAAATTATTTTCAAAAATTAATTTTGAGAATTATTTTTGAAAATAACCATTTTTTAGGAAATATCAAAAGATTGTTTTTGAATTTTAAAAAATCATGTTTGTATATAAAAATAAAAAAGATAAAAGAGATGTCACATATAAAAAATTTCAAAAACTTTCCCAATAGTATAAGTGAAACTAACTTAACATATTGTTTTAAATAAAAGATGTAGATAGATAATCCAAATGGATAAATTACAAATATATCCCTTGAGAGTTGTTTAAAATATGAATTGTTTTATGTGGTTTGAAAAATTACAAATACCTCATTGTCAAAAAATTTTATTTAACAGAATTAATTAAAAAAGTAAAATTTCTAACTGTTCACCTATACAATAATAAAATTATCTGAATTATTAATTGAAATAAAATTTTAACATTATTAAAAACTGTTAATTAACTTAGTGATTTACTAATAAAAAAGCCTATTTGTTATGAAATTAGAAATCTTAAGGCATAATGTAATTTTTAAAACTATATAAGGTAATTTATAATTTAAGTAAATATCAAGTAATGTGAGTAGTTTACTCTAATCCAAAAGTGATTTGAGAGAGAAATCACACACAAAAAAATCATGGGCTTAGCCCATCTAGGCTTTGAACAATTGACCCAATCTAAATAAAAAACCCAATAAAACAACTTAAGCCTCCATTTGGGAAGTGGGTTCGCTTTTTAGCATTTTTGGCTTTTTTAGCTCGGGGCTAAAAAGCTTGGTTTAGGAAGGACTTTTTGACTTTTTGGTGAGGTGTCTCCATGTTAAAAGACCAAACTGCCCTTCAAGTTGTTTCTCTTTCTCTCTCTCTCTCTCTCTAATTCTTTGAAAATGCCTATGCCGACTCCAACATTGCTACAGAACTCTGCGATTTACTTCATCGTCCTTCTTCTACGTCTTCCACCCAACTCTCTCCACAAATTCCAGCATACTCTCCTTCTGATCCTGCATGAATTTCGTTCTATGTCTCTTCCGCCCATTTGGGTTACCAGCCCCGGATGAATTTACCGGTCTGTTTTTTGCACGGTACTTGCCCTGATAACCTGGCACTGAGAGCTTGGAGCATATGGGGTGTTGATAGGTAGTAGGCGGAGGAGATCGGCGGCGGAGATGTTGAATTTGGACTGCGCAGTAGCATGGGAGGGTGGTAACGGTGCTGCGGTTGGTACTCGATGACGTGTTGGGCGGTGGAGGGTGGTGGTAGGTCTTCCGGCTCGCGGCGGTGGAAATTGCGGTGGCTACCACAGGCGATGTCGGTGGTTGTGGGGGTGGCTGTGGCTGTGGCAGTGTCCATGGATGAAACATCAACAGAATTTAACAGCTGATTAGAATTAGGGTTAGGGTTTTGCTCAAAACAGTGAGGGTATTTTGGTAAATTTACCCCAATAAGGGTATGAACTTGCCCGTGATTTCTGTTTTGTCTCCGTGTGGCTACATTAGCCTTTTTTGTTGGGACTTGGCTAATTTAGTCTCAACTTGCCTTCCCAAACACACGCTAAGTAAGGGTTGACAACTGCCACTATAAAAGGAAAGGAAAATGGCTTGGACCCCACGAAGGACACCCCATGACCCCCTCTCTCTCTCACTTTCTCTCATTAGTCAATTTTTTTTTTTCCTTCTTCTTCGATCATCAGCCGACACGTGTGTGTGGATGGTGGGACTGTGATTGAACGGGTCTCAATCAATTCCCAAAAAGAAAAGACGACCATTGAAAAGATCTATGTCTTAACTCCCTGCACACACATAATGGGCTTATTTTGTTTGTTTTTGAGAGAGTTGTTTTTAAAAAAAATTTTGAGGAGAGAGTTTAGAAATTTTTTTAGTTTGTTTGGTTGTATATTTTGGGAGAGTTGTTTTTTTGAGAGTTTGGGATGATTTGATATTTTGGGAGAATTTGAGTAAATGTGTGTGAGAGAAAAAGTGATTGAAAAGGAGAAAGAAGAGAGAAAAAGTGATTGATTAATGTGTAAGAGAGAGAAAGTGATTTTGAAAATTTTTTAAAAAAAACTCAAACCAAATAATTTTTTAAATTTTTTTTTCTAAAACTCATTTCCCAAATGCAAACCAAACATACCCAATGTCTTCTGTCTCCTTATTAGACCCACTCTAACTTTAACATTTGAGGGCCCCTGGCTAGAATCCACTAGTTGGATGGTGCTAACAATACTTTGTTTTGTAAATTTATGAGGCAAAACTTAAGTTCCGTTTGGTAAGATTTTTTAACTATAATTTAAGAATATGAGTTACATTTTGAATTTGTGTGTTTTAAAATTATGATTTAAGTATAAAAAATTTGTTTAGTTATAGTTTTTGAATAAAGTTTTGAATTGAGTGTGGAATTGAGTTTTGAAAGTTTGATTTGACATGTGAAGTAAGAAAATTTGTTTAGTTATGAATTTAGAAAGAGTTTTCAAAACTTAATTTAAATTGTTATAACTCATAACAAAACACACTACTCTCACACTATTGAAAATTTTGATCAACACTCAGAACCAAACACTTTTCAAAATTCAATTAAAAAAATTTATTATTAATAGAAAATAACATTAATCAATTTTTTAATTGAAAATATTACAAAGGAAATAATTTTTTTTTCAAAATAAATATTCAAAAAATTTAAATTATAAGTATTTAAATAATTTAAAAAATTTAATAAGTAAAAATTAAAATAAATATTCAAAAAAATTAAATCGTAAAAATTTAAATAATTTAAATATTCAAAAAATTTAAATAATTTAAAATTTTAATATTTTAAATTTAAAAACAACTCTACACTCAAATCGTAACCAAACATATAAAACAAAACTCAATTAAGAAATTATTTTTAAAACTCATAACCAAACACATAACTCGAAACTTCATATTATTTTCACAACTTTACGCTCAAATCGTAACCAAATATATAATAAAAAAATTAAAATATTTAAAAATATTTTTATAAAATAGAGTTTGAATTTATTTTTATAAAATATTTTAAAATTTTAAAAATTAAAATTGTAAAATTTAAAAATTAAAATATTTAAAAATATTCAAAAAATTTAAAAAATCGTAACATATTCAAATATTAAAATATTTAAAATCTTAATAAAATTAAAATATTTTTAAAATATTTAAAAAATTAAAATATTGATTTAAATTGAGTTTTGAAAAGAGTTTTGAATTATGTGTTTGGTTATGAATTTTAAAAAGTAATGATTATGTTTTAAATTGAGTTTTGAGAAATAAATATAAAATTATAATTTGAAAATTTAAAATAAACACCATACTTAAATCAATTAATAAAATTATAATTTGATAGACTTATCAAACGGAGTCTTACCAAACGGTGCCTTAGTTTTTCGTTGAATCTCTCTCACAATCTATGCGACTACATATTATGGCCTTAAAGTGCTCATTGGACTGCACGCAAGCACGTGGGGTGGAATTTAAGGCATCAGTAGCCATTGTTAGTTCTTTGAAAGGCGCACTTGACATGTGTACATAGGATCATGATCGTATGTTGACACAAAATGTTTGGTACAAGTGAGACGTACCGTAACATTTTTATTTTTCCTCTTTAAATGAAATGATTTGATCTTTTAAAAGTATTCCTAAAATCTATAAATAATATTTTTTTTCAGTGAATAGAATTGCTATTTAAGAGCTTATGGCTGTTCTATCAGCACCGAACTTTTTCTCTTTTTTAATAGATAATACCAATTCATAGGCCTCGTTGGGAAAGTGACTATTTTAATTGGTTATTTGGTTATTTAAGCCTCATTTGGCAAGAGATTTTTTTAGCTAAAAAGTCAAAAATTTACTAAAAAAATCAAAAAGCCAACAACCCATACTAAAAAATCAAAGATTCTCTTTTCTCTCTACTTTTTGCACATCTTTTCGTAAAAAGTCATCCCAAACATACTAATTTTTTTTAGCTCATATTTTAGCCAAATAGCCAAAAAATTACTAAATTAGCCTGTTCCCAAACGAGGCCTTAGTTATTTTAGTGGTTATTTTAGTTTTTGTGTTTGGGAAGATGAGATGATTTTTTAATTGAGTTATTGTATTGAAAAGTGTGTTGAAATGATGTTTAAATTTAAAATGACAAATTTATCCCTAAAAATATATTTTTTTAAATTGATATCAAGGGATAAAATGGTAATTTACTTATTGATGGGACAAGGGTTGTAGCTGACAGTGTAGGCACAGCCTACACTGCCGGCTGTGCAGATTTTTTTTTTTTTTTTAAAAAAGTTGCAACAGTATTGCTTTTAGGCTAATTTGTCAAAATAGACTATAATAGCCTTATTTTGTGCTTCCCAAACAGCGCCATAGTCATGTGTTATGTAGGAAGTTTGCTTAATTAGCAGTAACTAAACTGGAACATTGGTAGGGGACGGAATTGGAAATATCAACTAGCAAGTTCAACTAGAAGGCCAAATCAAACTCCCGAAAGAGAAATGATGTGTAGATTGTAAACTCAACTGCAAACTAATGGCGCAAAATTTTGTCCCAAAATTCTTATTCCTATATCCTAATACACTCCCAACCTTAACTTAAACCTTAAATTTCGCTTGTTTTAAAATTATCATATAATTCAATGATTAAAATTGCATTGGTACAAGAGAATAGAAAATCTTTGGTCTAAACAAATAATTTCACTTTTGTAAAATGGGATTGTGAATAAAAAAACTCAAAATGAAATAAGAAGAGCTCACACCACCAAGATATAGCTGTTAATAATAAAAAGAAGCGCAAAATTTAGCATTAGGGATGCACTCTGTTACCAAGCATGAAGGCTGAGTTCGAGTCTTATTAAATTCCCTTTACTTATTCTCCATCCTTTCTCAACATAAAAGAAATCACATTACTTAGCTTCATTTTTTTAATTCACACTAAAAAGGCAATTTTCCTTTATATAGATAGATAGCAATGACAGCTCTTGTCAAACCATGGCCACAAACATCAAGATAGAGTTGTAGTGGCTAAAACCACACTATCCAATACAAAACAATAATGTTACAAATATTTGAAAATAAAAAAATAAAATCCGTACACCGCGATGCTGGCGGCATCTAGTACGAATACAATGCTCCTAGAATTCATTCTCTGAATACTTTTTCTGGGAAAAAAAAAATTCTGTATTCATACTGTTATTAAAGTGAGGAATAATATTAAGAATTATAAAAAAAAAAAAATCATAAAATAATTATGAAATATTTTTCACATTTGAATTACACGTACATTAAAATATCACATACTAATCAAATCACATACTAATCAAATGATAAAAAATATTCATAATACATTTTATGATATCTTTTTCATAACCTCTAATATTATTCTAAAGTGAGAGACCTCCTCAGCCGAAACACTGGTCGCTAGGGAGTGGCCCGGGGATAGAACCCTGCTGGAGGAACTGCAACCCGAACACAACCACAATGGCAAGCAATGACAAGTAGGACAAACCTTCCACAGCACCCAACAAGCCAAAAGGACCGTTAGGCAGACCGGAGCCAGTTTTGGACTTGGTGTACAATGACCAAGCCACAATTCCCACAACAACCAGGTAGCTCACGCCTTCTAGTGCACCTACTGAGCCCCCTGGACCGGGCGGGAGGCCACATCCTGTTGTCTTGAGGGTGTAGAGGGACCATCCGATCACAGGCGTAGAGACCAATCCGCCAACTATGGCTGCTTTCTCTGCGGTCGTGGTATCTCTTTCGCTGCTCTCTTTGGCCATGGCAAACACCTTGAGTGGGGCATGTGGGCAGACTCTTCTGAATAGGATGCTGCTGTGGTTGCGCTGTGGTGGTAGGAGAGAGGTGGGAGGTGGAGAGAGGAGCAACATCTTTGAGGCGTTCATGGTGAAGAAAATATGCAGGGAAGAGGCGAGGGAAACTCTAGTTGAGTAATGGTGTATTGTACAATTGGGATTACCCAAAAAGAATAGAGTCGGGAGATTCTTGCTCAGAAGCACCTTATCCTCTTCCTCTCATAGTTTAATTGGCAACACTCGGGAATATAACAACAAAAACTTTAATCATTATCCAATTATAAAACATTAAAGAGTTAAATTTACAAATAATATAATAATAGACAGGTACGAAACTAAAAAAAGATTATGAGAGGCCATACCCTTGACTCCTATTTCTGTGAACATTATTATTTATCATAAAACTTTTAATATATATATACATATTATTTTATATATAAAATACCCCCAATATAAAAAATATGTTATTTTCTTTCATTTTGAATTCTCTTTCTATTTTACATTGAAAGAAACGTATTCATCCTATTTAAAATTACTTCTATGATATTTAATTTTTTTTTAATGTATATATAATTTATATATCATATATACATACATGAATGTTTTGTGTATATAATGAAAAAAAATTAATTTTCTTTTAACCTCTCCAATAATCAAATCCTAGTTCCGTCCTGATAATAAACATCTATTAGTAGCAGTAATTACATCAACATTGTATTAAAATGCAATACTAATAAACATAAACATAGAAATATATTAAGACCTCGTTTAGAAACAGATTTTTTTAATAACTTCTAATTTTTTAACTAAAATATAATATAAAAAAAAATTAATATATTTAGAATGACTTTTTTTATAAAAAAAATAGGCAAAAAATAAAGAGATTTTTTTTTTGACTTTTTAATATAAATTGTTAATTTTTTAGTAACTTTTTAATTAAAAAAGTCCCTTGTCAAATACGGCCTAAGTGCATAATTATTGTGAATTTGATAACTACATCCAGAATATCCTCATTTCATTGTGTTATATAATTAAATTATAAATATCATGGGTTAACAATACCACGATATTTTACAATCCTTCTATAATTTTTTTTTTTTAACATATGACAAATTTTGATATTTGAAATAAAATTCATTATAATAATGTGATAAGATGAAAAATATTTTAAAAAAAAGAAAAAGAAAAGAATATACAAAATTATATTCTGCAAAACACTTGGCTTGGTGCGCGTCATTGCCGAAGAATAGAATCAGCTGCTCGAGCTTAGCAGAGAAACTAGGAGCCCGCTACAAAGTTCGAAACTCGGCGTCAATACGTGTAGGAGTCGACCAACTTGTGCTAAAGGATGAAGAGCCGAGCCAATACACACTCAAGACGGTGTGAGCATGAATTGCATTCCAACTGTACAGTAGCACACAGTTCCACTCATTATCCAATAATGTACCGACAGCTGTACTATCATACATATAATTTATAAATGATGAGGCCAACAACTTAAAAGACTTTTTATCATAACCTGCACTAAAAACAAGAGGAGATCGTATAAGCGAGACAAGACAATGCCATACGGCTGAATATTTAATCCAAAGTTGAAATTAAATATAATAAATAAATCCGCCCTCCTAATTCACGCAAATTCCACATGATCACGACATAATCGTGCAGATTCAAAAATTATTGCATTATTCCAGGAAATTCGAGGAGAGTACAGAATAAAACTGCCTCGTATCACTTCATTCCATCACACAGCCATCTGCCCTACACATCTGCAATATCCCCCATTATTAGTAAGATAAGAAAAGTAAAGTAGCTCACAGAGATACACCTGGCAAGGGACAGGAATTAATTACGGATTTTGAAGCCCCCGCATGACTGAATGGAACGCATGCATCATAAGGCTATTTACAACTGTTTTAACAAGCCAATTCAAAATATGCCTGAAAAAAAAAAAAAAAAAAAAAAAAAAAACATCAAGAGTTTCATTGCTTTCCCTCCAATTCAGGAAACTTAAGAAAACTGAAACCTAGAGAAGGGCGGGAAAAAGAGACACCACACAGCGCATAACTACCATTTGAAAAATTAACTGACCACTCTGTAAGGAAGGCAAGGGAAGGGGGGGAACAACAAACTAACAACCTTTCGAACAAGTAGTGCCATGCCATCCAAGGTATAATTCCTTCCAAAATACTTGTCCACACAGGGCTAAAGAGTAACTACCAGCCGCCGCCGCTGCCTCCTCCTCACCAATTCTCTTGTGAAATTCTTTCTTTTCTTTCCATAGTAGAACCAACTTAGCCATATTCACACAGGAAAATCTGATTATTGCTAACGGTGTTTCGATGACTTGGCATACCCAACATCATCATCTTCTTCCTCACTGTCATCCTCATCTCTCTTCCTCTTATGTGAAGAGGATGGTGGTTGCACTTGAACTGCATCATCTTCATCTCCATCTCCATCTTCATCTTCATACTCAACATCTTCCTCCATTTCAGGATCACTATCATTGCCAAGGTCAATATCACTGCCTCCAGCATTTTCTTCAGCCCGTCTTACAGGTTGAAGTAAGTAGCCTGCATAATCATCGTCCTGCCATTCACGCACCCAAAAAAAACATTACATACAAAGGAAAAATAAAATACAGATGGAAATATTGAACAAAGTGCCAAAGGATTCTTACCAAACCAGAAAAGAAAAGGAAAAAAAAAAAAAGATAGTAAAACTTGAAAAGAAAACCATGAGGATCACTATACTAGAAGCCATTATAGGACAATTACTTCAAAAAATCAAGTACTGTAAGTCAAGAAACTCAATAATCACCTTAGCATTCATTACATATTAATATATCAAACACAAGTAGAAACAAAGCAATATGCAACACATGAATATCTGGTATAAAAAAAATGAAAATGAAAATCTAAACAAAACCAACGGGATAAAAGGTTGTTTTTTTGTGGAAGCAGGGAAAATACTTTGAAAAGCCAACTTCAAAGAGTAAATGGGAAATTACAACAACAATATACTACAAAAACCAAAATAAATAACAGGTATAAACTCCTACAAAAGAACCGCAATTCACAATTTTCCTTTTTTTATTTTTTTATTTTTTCCATTGTGATAAGTAAAACAACAGAAATTCACAAATGAACCAAATAGACATAAAAACCACAAAAAAGTAGAGAAGGCCATAAAAATGGCTCTCAGCACAAGGTTCAACTACAAATGTAACAGATTGTTCATCTACCTTGTCAAGAAGTATAATCTATTACAGAATCCAGTAGATAGAGTTAAATTTTAGTCCAATTTTTTTTCTTGTGCCATGTCTAGTTTAAGAAATTCCACTCCAACGGCAAACAATCAGTACAACATTGAAAATACAAACTTAGAATCACCGGAAAACATATAATATAAAAATTATGAGCAGCATTATAATCCGGAATCCATACACAATTATAAGCAGCAACAACAAACCTGAAACCATCCATACTAGAACAAAACAACAAAAGTGTCAACAAGCAAACATAAAAATCTAGCATAAATCATTTAAAAATAAAAAATAAAAGAAAAGAAAATGGTTAGCAATCTAAGTCATCCTTAGGAAAAGGGAATAGAAGCAAACAGTAGTCCACTTGAATTAACTGCAACTTGCAACAGGACAGCCAGAATTAGACATGCATAATATTTATAAATGAGAAACAATAAAATACAAAACTGTGCATCAAGTGGTATAGAAAGTGTGGTTTATATAATATGAAATTGCTGGCCACTAGCAAGGTTGAGAAATCTAATAACATTAATAGGATACCCATTTTGTGGGAGTAAATTGGAAGAAATTAGTAGAACTCAAACACGGTTCCCATTCATGACAGGGAAATCCTTTAAACAACAAACTATAATGAATGAAGAAATCATACTACTAACTAAAAAACTACAAAACCAATATAATAGATACACAAAGATTTGCATATATAAGTGATATGTTCCTAATCTTCAACAAACTAAAACACAACCTAACAACAGATTATAATATATACATCTAAATATACACAAACTTACTTACACACAAACACATACCAAACGTAATTAGTAAATGAAATTAGTGGAGCCAAATGCAATTTCTAGCCACTTACGAAACAAAAACAAGATGTAAGGACAATTAAGAGTTAATGAAGGAAGAGGGATCATCACCTCCTCCTCAGCATCTTCCTCTTCTTCAAACACTCCATCTTCTTCAACACATTGTCCTTCCTCCCCAGTTTCTCCATCATCCTCCTCTCCATCTTCCTCCCCCTGCTCATGTCCATCGATCTCCCCTTCTGTACTCACCAATCGTCCAGTACTCTCCAGTTCTCCAAAATCCCCCTCGTCATTGTCAACTTCCTCTTCATCCTCACTGTCTTCATCATCCACATCATCTTCAACCTCATCTTCATCATCATCACTGTCATCTATTTCATAAACCTCATCCTCATCCTCATCCTCATCCTCCTCTTCATCAATCTCTTCCACCAAGTCATTATCATCCTCACCCTCCTCTTCTTCCTCTCTATCACCAGTAGCCACAACCCCAAAAACATTTGAATAATGATTCAATGAAGCCGGATTCCATCCGCCTGACCCTCGCAGCATTTCCCTCTCCTCTCCATCAGCATCACTCTCTTCATCCTCATCAACATCAATAACCCCTTCACCACCCGCACTATGTCCGTTACTCATCCTATACGACCGATCCTCACCATCAATTTCACCACTCCCGGGATCATCCTCTTCGTCCTCATCATCCTCAGACTCGGGCCTTTCATTCTCTTCCGCGTCCATTTTATCCAAGTACTTCAACGACTTAATCAATCCAAAAACTCTAGAACGATAATCCTTCACCCGCGTGACCGGACACTCATAGAGATCAAGAGAGACAAGCTTAAGCTCCCTAAGAGGCTTCAGATCATTGATGTCCTGAATTCGATTGTTAGATAAATCGAGGTCTCGAAGCAATTCAAGACCAGCTTCGACGAGAAGTTCAAGGCCACCGGCGATGCGATTGTCGGACAAAATGAGTTTTTGAAGGTTTTTGAGGCGAGGAAAATGGTCGAGCGACGATAGACCGATGTTTGCGAGGGAGAGATGTTGAAGGTTCTGGAATTTCTCGACGCGGGATGGAGGAGGAAGACGACCATGAAAGCACTTCACTGCTCCGTCTAGGGTTAGGGTTCTGACCGAAGCGAGGTCTGTTTGGCCGTCGAGCGCTGTCTCCACCGCCCTTTCCCAGACCTCGTCCATTAAATTTCCAATTTATTTTATTTTATTTTATTTTATTATATATATATGTATAGAGAGAGAGAGAGAGAGAGAGAGAGAGAGAGAGCGCACTCTATTAACAAACAGGAACGGATTAAGACCTTGCAATAGAAGGCCTAATAGCACATTAGAAAAAAGAAATGATAAACCAAACCCTAATCCGAACCCCAAACACAGATTGAGATGTTGATAAATTCTGTATCTATCCCGTTAAAACCCTAATTTTCAGATTCCGCTAGAAGAGAAGAAAACTGAAGAATGCTCTGTTTTTCTCTCTCTCTCTCTAGGTTTTCTCTCTCTACATGTAGAGTCGTGCGCGTCTGGATGAGCCCAAAGGCGAGACGACTCGTGGTTGCGCGTTTGGGTTCGCTTGGGGTTTTGACGATTTGTGAAATTCGCTCTTGGGATTGATTGGTGGCCGTCAGATTGAGACAGCACGGATCGGTGACGTGGTGAGGAATGGACGGTGGATATTTGATATTGGTGTGTTTGTTTTAGGGAAGAAAAGAGAGATGAAGAACTCGAACACGTCATCTCTGAGTGGAAATATCGGGGCGATTACCCTGTATTTTAATTATAAAAAGGTAAAATAAGTGATTTAGTTTGATAAAATAAAAAATTACATTTAATTTGTAATTATTACATTCTTTCTTTTATAAAAAATTAAAAAAATTCTTTCCAAACAAGATTTTTTAACCGTAGACTAAAATAGTCGAAAAATTAAAAAATCAACTCCACTTTCCAAACGAAGGCTATATAGGTTCTGTTTGGTAAAGTTTTATAAATTTAATTTCACTCATTGATTTTAGTGCGATGTTTGATGAGTATTTTTAAAAATTGATTCCACACCCACTTTTAAAAACACGTCATCCGACTGATTGACCGAAATAGTGTTTGCTTGTTTTTTTTTTTTTTTCTGCACCTGCTATTTTTATATTTTAAATAAAAAAATATTTCCGATTTTTTTTTTATGAGTTTTGATTAGAATTTTGAATTTTGTGTTTGGTTATAAATTGTAAGTTTTTTAATCAAATATCACATCTCACATCAATTATTTCAAATTCAATTCAAAACTATTTTCAAAACTCATAATCAAACAAATTTTTCACACTCAAATTATAATTCAAAACTTAAAAACTCAAAATACAACTCTATTATCAAATTATAATTCTAAAGCTCTACCAAACGCTACCTATATAACTTATATTCTGAATTATTTACTAAAATGCCACTGTTGATAAGGGAGTAGAAGAGTTGGGTTGAAGGCATTTGCCTTTGCTGGATTATCGAAGGCATTAGAGCATCTCCAATGCACTAGGCATATAATCCTTGTTAGTTAAAATGCCTAGTGTGATTCACTTTTTTCAATTCCAACGCACTAGGCATATGATTAGGCATTTTGGCTCAACTCATATTCACTAGCTACATGTAGCTAGCCTTCAACGTTAGGCAAAATGTATTCAATCATTAGGATCATTTCCCTCCATCTTTGTTGTTGACGTAGCATTCTATAAAATTAATAGTATTTGGATTAATAGCTAAAATGAAGAGCATGGTTGGAGTAAAAACATAAAACAGTTGATAGGCAAAATAAAATATATACTTTATAGTAATATTTAAATAGGTAAAATGCCTACTACCGTTGGAGATGCTCTACAATTTTGAGTGTGGATCCTCAGCCGCCATTTTCCATGACGCTGCCTGCGGTGATCTCCAAAACGACATCGTTTTAGCTAAGACGACGTCGTTTTATTTAGTTGATTTTTTTCCCCCTCAAATTTTTTGATTTCTCCCTCTTTTTTCTCTTATCTGTCATTTACTTTGTTTTGTTCCTCACATAACCTAATAGAGAGACGAAGGTGAAGGCGGAGCCACGCGACGGTGAAGAAGAAATGTAGAGGATGGCCGGCAATGACGATTCCAGTGGCGACGCAACGGCGGCAAGGCGAGATTGTAGGGACGACGAGGTTCCTTTAATCATCATTCTCATTTGCTTTTGTTATATATATGTATGATTTATTGGATTAGATTTATTGTTGATTTATTAAATGGGTTTAATAAGTGGTTTGATTTCTTGAGTTTTATGGGTTTGATGATTTAGGGTTTGTTGTGAATTTTTTTTCTCCTGATTTTAATCAGAAAGTGTAGTAGGAAAAAAAAATATGAAGCCTTTTGTTGTGTATTTTTTGGGTTAGATTTCTTGTTGATTTAAGTGATATGCAGTTTAATTTGTTGTTGTTTTGAAGCAAAAATCTGTGATTCTTTAAAACTAAAATTTGTTTTGAAGCAATTTAGGTGTGATGGTATGATTATGATGATTGGTCATAAACTTAGGACATCACCCTTGTCTATCAGATAGTTTTACCATTTATTCAGCTCTGATTTTATCATTTAATTTGAAACTTAAAACAAAAAATAAGCTTTTAATGTTAAAACTTGGTGAGACTTGACTTATTGAATGCTTATTGAAAGTGAATATCTCATTGTTATGCTGCTAGGTACATAGGCTTATAATGTAAACCTTGGTGAGATTTGATACTTGTAAGGTTAGAGTTTTGTTGGGTTAGAGTTTTGTTATTGATTTTTGGAATGGGTATTTTTTCAGATTGTTAAGATCGGGATCCTACATAGGATCATTTTGAGGGTCGTCGGATCGGATC
Organism: Camellia sinensis; assembly: GCF_055761805.1. Classification (NCBI taxonomy): domain Eukaryota; kingdom Viridiplantae; phylum Streptophyta; class Magnoliopsida; order Ericales; family Theaceae; genus Camellia; species Camellia sinensis. The sequence goes on along the minus strand of NC_138961.1, from coordinate 226,525,106 downwards.
GTAGGATCGGATCGAGGATCATAAAATCCTACCAAAATGATAAAAAAAGGCAATACTTTTTATATGGCTAAGTAATACTATCAAAATGTATATAGAATGACCCCCCGAAAAAGAAATATTGCAATTCAAGTAGCATTCAAGCATTTTTTCTCAACAAAAGAAGTCAAAAACATTATAAAAGAAATTTTTTCTCCAGCAACATTTTTCCTTTGCCTCCCTTTTCCTGAACCAAAGGTTGACATTGTGTTGTGATGCTACTATGCTAATTGTGTGCTGCAAATTGTGAAAATTAAAAGAAATTTTTTCAGCAATGTTCAGGGAAAAAGAACCAAAGAAGAATCGCAGCAACAACAAAAAAGAACCAAAAAAAATGAAGAAGAAAAAAGAAGTAAGAAAAATGAAGAAACAGAAAAAATAAAAAATAAAAAAATAAGACTCCATTTAATTTAGTTTTAAAATCATGATTTGAGTGTAAAGTTGTGATTTAAGTGTGGAGTTAAATAAAATTTGTTTGGTTATGAATATTGAAATTTTTTGAAATTATTTTTTTTAATATTTAAAAATATATATATAATTTTTTGAAAATTTCGAAATTTTTTAATTTTTAAATTTTTTAAAATTTTTTTAATTAAAAATTATTTTTTAATTTTTTAATTTTTTTTAATGTTTAAGAAAATTTTATTTTATTTTTATTTTAAATATATAATTTTTATTTTAAATATTTTATTTTATTTTTTTAATATTTTAAACTTAAGTTCTGTTTTCAGTCTCTCTCTCTTTGATCAGGACAACCAATCATTCAAGCTATTATATATATATATATATATATATATATCATTCAAGCAAATATATATATATATAATACTCAGAAACAGACAATACAACTACAGAGATGGGAGAAGATGAGGAAAAAAGAAGTTGGGAGAAGAAAAAATGGTGATTCGAACTACATACAAGGAAGATTCGAAGAATCGAACACATACGAGGAAGATTCAAAGACGAGCAGTGAAGAAAAAGAAAAGGAAGAGTAGCGAAGAAGAAGACCAACAGCAATGAAGAAGAAGAAACGAAGAAGAAGACAGAAAAAAGCAAAAAAAAAAAAAAAAAAAAAACAGAGAAGGAAGATTTGAAGAAGATGCATACCAGGTTACACAAAATCTAAAGCTTTGATGTCCAATTTCTCTTTCCTCTATTTCTTGCCCTAATCGCAGCACAGAGGATCAATTTTTTTTCTTCTTTTATCCCGACAAAGGCTTGTTTGACTTGAAGTTACGAAAAAAAACCCTAATAATCAGGATCGCATGGAATCGCGACCCTGATACGATCCTGTCGATCCTAACGATCCTTCGACGATCTTATCATCGGCATGATCCAGAATACAAGTCGGATCGAATGGTATATATTGGATCGTAGGATCGTACGATCCTATGATCCGGATCACGATCTTAACAACCTTGGTATTTTTGAAATGGTGATGATAAATGGAAGAAAACATATACTTCTGTTTCATTTAACAAAGAAACATCCTGTTTGTTGTTGACTCACTCTCTCTTTCTCTCTCACTCTCTCTCTCTCTCTCACATACATAAACACATACACATACAAAATTAACTCTGCTTTTGCTCCCAAAAACAGGTTGCTGGACAATCTTTATTGTATTTGTAAAATTAATTCTGTTGTGTACTTAATAACAAACAGAATATATAAGAAATAAAAGAAAAATGTGAGAATTGTTTGATTACAAAAATCAAATCAGGAAAATAAAATAACATAAATAAAAAAAATAGATTTTTATTTTGTTACAAAAATAAAATCAAAATCTGATTTAAATAATTAAATAAAACAGAAAATAAATAACCAACTTACTTGATTAATTTCTTGAAAAATATTCTGATCAAGTCCAGTGTTAGACACTGTGTCCTTAAGACAGATTCGTCATTTCCACGGTGCTTTCAGAATGTGGACGTCTATCTCTTAGAATGAAATGATCAACAGTAAACAATAGCAGCACTACAAATTGTTTGCCCAACGAACACACTAAGTGTTTACACTCTTTCTCATAGAAATTATATGCAGCAAAATGCAGAGAATTTTAACAGAGGAGAAGTACAAAAATTATTGTAAAAAACCAAATGAGGGATTGCCTATTTATATAGGTGAAGTGGTGGCTTGATGGCTGCTAATTTTGAATTAAACATGTACAATACCTGTTCAATTTAAATTAACCAAATACAAAATCTGTAGGTACTGTTTGGTTTGAATTTCAAACAATTCAAAAACCTGTTTTGGGTGGAATTGAATTTGAACAGATTCGGTTAGGATAGATCCAAAATTGTGTAGAATTTCTAACGAGGTGCAAACTAAAAATTTGAATTTTATTCCCAACCAGAATTTGAAATAAAAACGGACAGATTTTATTTATAAATAAATAAAATAAAATTCAAATGTTTTTGGCCCAAAAGTATTAGTATTGGGCCGGACAAGCCCAACCAAACTTCACACCACGCACCCGCGCTCAAGCCCAGCCCAGCCCAGCCCAGCCTAGCTCGCCCGACCGACCGACAGCGGCGACGTACGCGCGCGTGTGTGGTGATTTTTGGGTCCAATGGGTTTAGCCCATTTTACCCATAACCTTCCTCTTTACAAAACTTGGGTACCCCATGGGGCACATCCCAAGTTCCAATCCCATGCCTTATAAACCCACTCAAAACTTCTCACCAAATCAATGTGAGGCAAGCCATTTTTCAAACCTTTAAGGATTTTCTACCAAAACTTCATTTCCATGGAGCACACTTTGGCTTCAATTTCCCATTCACTCGATAATGGTTTTGAGCAACCAAATATACCACCTGAATCATAACGTGACATAGAACGCGTTACCACTTAGACCCGTCAAATTTGGCGTATGGGTCCCACCTAAATAATAGACCAAAGTTAGGAAAAATTATGTTATATACCCAGATTTTTCCAAACCATTTCTAATAGTCCCCCACATGAATAGAATGTGATGACAACAAAAATGCAACAATATGCAAAATTTATCGAAAGAGTATAAGTCGAAAATATCTTGCATCAGGATAGGTAGCTTTCAGCCTTGAACCTTCCCTAGTAGTAACCTATCGAACTTACTAGCTAACCAATTGACGCGATGCCTTGAATTGTTTAGCCATTTGTGTAAGCCAAAACTATAGATTTCACACAAAATATCTTCTAACACATCGTAGTTCTCACTGTTGTGTTCATTTTGGCCTTGAATGCTCCTGGTATTCATGAGTGCTTCTAGAGAATGTAACCTCTTCATTCTCATAGAACCGACCCCAGTTCGACACTCATATAGGTGATTCTTATTGTGAGTATCTCCTTATACTCGTCTTCATTTTATGCCTTAATCAATATATAAGTAATCATTAAAAACAAAGTTTATCCTTTTAACCCTACAGACAACACATGTTGCAGATACCACTCTCACCATAGGAATGGGTAAGGAATTTTAATCCCTTGGTGATTTCTGGCGAGCCACATATAACTTAGTTGTCCCTTTGAACTTAGTTCTTGAGATCTCCAGTCATATAAGTAGGGTTACCATTATGATGACTTTTATGTAATAGGCTTTAATCTCATCCCCTTAGATGAACTATACACTTGCTCTTTAGTCAAACCTTTTGTTAACGAATCCGCAATATTCTGTTTAGATTTTATATAATCTATTGAGATTATTCCATTTGACAACAATTGCCTTACGGTATTATTGTAGACCGCCCGAACTCCGCTCCCCGTGCAAGAGCGCGAATCGTGATTCTAGCTACTACAGTTCAGACTCCTGTCACGGTTCTGAATCTAATCTCACAAAGTGCAATGTGAGATTGATAAATCACCAAAGAGTCCAAATCCGGCAAATCGTTTTGAAAAATTGATTTTAATCAAAAAGCGCCAAACATGGACTGCTTTACCAGATTTCAGAGTCGCCACCTAAATTTTTATTTTGGAAAATTTTAGGAAACCCTGACTTGTGCCTAAGGCCAAGTGTCCGTCATCACCAAAGTTGCCTCGGCTCGGGAACTTCGGTACGAGAGGGGAAGGTCATGCAATGAGCACCCCTGCTCGCCCGATCAAAGGATCGGCCTCTACTAACATGATATGTTGCTTTTGAAAACACATGTGTTCTTATTCCGATTAATAATCTAGTTTTACTATGTGATGCGCACAGCATACAAGTACAGACTAAATCACTCAAGTTAGAACAAAACATCTCATGTTTGTTTGTTTGAAAATGGTTTGAAGGTGCTACTTGCAAGTAAACTAAGATGCGGATTTGCCACCCTCAAGTGGGCTTAGAAAACATGGTGATTTGCCACTTCAAGTGGGCTTAAAACTTGTATTTTGATAAATTGTTCCAATTTAAGCAATCCAACCTTCATCCACAGGCATTCATGTAGTTATACCAGTTAAGCAAATAGCCTCATGGCAAGCATGGTACACATGGCAACATACACATCTCATGCAATATGCTAAAGCATAAAAACTTACCTAGTACTCCGAGCCAAAACAAAAGCTAGTTAGTAATCAATGCATGATCCTAGCTATGTCAACAATGCCTAATGCAACACACGCAAAAATGCAGCTAAAATAGGCTCGGCTATTCTAAGATGTTATGTGAATGCAACTTGATAACATGTATTCAAATTGGTATTGAAATACAATGCAGTTTGTATGATGCGCCGAGCCCGGTGCATGCAAGACGAATGAATGAATGCACGCATGCAAGCATAATGATGCTAATTGAAATATGCCCTAAAACTAACCACTGAAAGCAGATAAGTAAAAAGGAGAAAGAAATGGGAGTTGGAAGACATGCATCATACACACACACACACTTATTACAACATTTGCCCTCTCGACGGAGGGTCCGAATAATAAGCTAACTAGCTAATCAAACTAATTATTACAAAATGATGCTAATTAACTAACAAGTTAACTAATTAGTTATTACAACACAAATGAATAGCTAAGTACATTAATTACTTAAGTACAAAACCAAAACATTAGCTAGCTAAGCCAAGCAGCTAAGTAAAGTAGTAAAGAGATATCCTCAGGGTGAGAAGTGCATGCATGCTCGGTCGCCTCGTTCGGAAATCCATTACGATGCCCCAACTTGCCTCTGTTTGCATTTGATTTAAAAACACTGCACAAACCTCCAGATAGCTTTTACTCCATTATGGGAACTTCCAGGAAGGCTGCTGACCACTTTTTCGTGGTGTAGACCACCCAAGTATGCTGCAGACCAAAAAAAGTGATCGGCCACCTACTTTTTCTTGTTTGCCGACCAGAAAATTCTGCACAACTCCCGTTTGCTGCAACAGAGAATAAGAAGGGGCACGGCAGTGTATTTGCAAGGTATGAGTGCACAACCACCCTCCCTACCATTTCTCAAGCTCAAGGGAGTGTAGTATTCGACTCTCGGGTCACTAACCGAGCATCGCAATGCACGATGGCCGAGAAGCCAAGATTGCACGAATCAATGTTAATGAATGCACAAATAAGACATAAGAGCCTTAACCTCTATCATGCACGATCAAAAGGGTCGGCGACCGAGAAATGAGGCACGTTTCATCACTTCGAGTATGAAACGTCTCTCGTTTCTCGTGTTTGGACTAACACCCTATCCAAACACAAATACAATGCAACATGATCAACCTATCAATGCTAATGGCATGCAAACTCAATGCAATGCATGCAAACATAATACAATGTAACAAGCATGCAAACACAATGCAAACAACAACATTCAAACAACATGCTCAATGGACTTAAACCGAATATGGACAAACCTCAATCATGCCCAAAACAGTGGCCAAAATACTCCGAAATGATGGCATGAAATGCAAGATAATGCATACTCATGCATTGGTCCATCAACTAAGCACAAGAGCATAACTCTCAAACATGATTAAGAAGTGACAAATATGGAAGTGTGACAACACTATAGGCTTTGAAATCAAGTATGAAATGATGCCAAATCATCTAAATGACATAAGTATAGCATGCTAGGGACATGAAAACACAAGGCTAGCAAGGCTAATTGCACTACAGCTATGCAATCCATGAACCACATGGCCCAAGACAACCCAAAATAGTCCTAGAGCATGTCAAAACAATGCTAAAACATGCATGGACTAAAGTTAACACATGCTAGAATTAGAGGCATGAAGCATGGAGTATATAATGCCAAAGAGGAAGGTTGCACTACACCTACCAAAACCAAGCATGGGATGATTTCACCAACAAAAATCAGAGTTGTATCATGCAAAAAAAGACCAAAAACACACTGATATGTTAGCCCAAAAGCCTAGGCAAGATGGCATACAAATGGCTCATATTTAAGGCATAAAGCACAACCCCTCCAAAGCATTGAAAGAGTGACACATGTGAGTATATGACCACACTACATGCACTAAAATCATGTACCAAATGATGCTAAATCATGCAAATAGCCCAAGCAATGCATGCCAAGGACTTGGAAACTCAAGGCTAGTGAGCTAGAATGCACCATGGCTATACAAAGCATGGCATGCTTGACCAAAACAACATAAAACAGAGCTTAATCATGGTAAATCATGAGTAAAATCTTGCTGGAGTTGAGCCAAAAACATGCTAGAATGATGGTCCAAAGCATGATGCATGTTAGGCTAGTGAGTGGAATCGCACTACAAGTGCAAGGAGCATGTAAGGGGCTATCAAACCAACCCAAAACAGAATTATACCATGGAAAAAAAACACCAAAAACATGCTGAGATAGAACCAAAACATGCTAAAAAGTCATGCTACTTTGAAAAGCTTCAAGTAGGATTACATTACACATACAAGAAGCATGCAAGGGGTGACCAAGACAACCAAAAATAGAGTTATGACAGGTCTAAAAGGTCACAAAAAAGTGCTCAAACAAAGCTTCAAGAAGATAGAGCCACATGCTCCTTTGATGAGCCAACAACACAAACAAACAAGAGAAGAGGAGGGGGGACAACCCCCACCCATTTGAGGCCTCAAAACCAAGTTTCCACCACTGAAATTCCTTTGGAATTCAGTGGTTGAAAGGCCAAATAAAGGTGAAAACAAAAGCCTAAAGTAATGGCTCAAAAGCCTAGCAAATAGGGCATGCAAGGGAGTAGATCACCCCAAACACCAAGGAAGCCTCAAACAAACATCTTAAACACTTAAAATCAGAGCTTTTTGCAGTTTAAAGTTATGCCTAAATCAACATGCAAATAGGGCTAAAGACTTAATTAAAAACAAAGCTTTAAGGGGTTAGAAACTCACCCTTGTAGAATAACTTCAAGGAAGCAACTCCAGCAACCTTTTTGGATCAAAAGCAGTCCAAAAACACCAAAACCAGCTTCAAGGTGCCTCAGCAACAAGAGTGTGGTGTTTCACTCGGTGTTTGTGTGCAAAAGTGTGAAAAATAGGCACTTTCAAGCACAAATATGAAGAAGAGGAGCAATATAGAGATAGATGATATATGTATAGCTCCAATACAAAATTCTGAACCTAAGGCAAGAGGGAGAAGGCTCCCTTATATAGAAAAATCATGCATCAAGCTTGTTGAACAAGCTTTAGGCTCCAAGCAATCCCTCCATACACGAGGATGCCTTCTGTGCCCAACAGCTGGCACAACTAGCAAGAAAATATCTGTAGAAAACTACAGGAAAGCTGCCAACCAGTTGAAGTGATCGGCCAGCTACTTACACTGGTCGGCCGACCATAGAAAGTGGTCTGTAGGGAGACCAAGTGGTCGGCAAGGGGGAGAGGTGGTCTGTATAAGGAAAGTAAGGTGGTGGCATGGCTGTCGACCACTTTTTGTGGTCCAAAGACCACTAAGACCAGTTGGCCGACCAGAAAACTGGCTGGCAGGCAGGAAAAGTGATTTTCAGGGAGATAAACTGGTCTACAACCCCTATTCCACCCTCCAAGCAAGGAAAACAAGGTTTGTGCTAAAAACAAACCAAAAAGGATGCAAGACAAGAGTCCGCAGGTCAAGGCAGGCAATCGAAAACCTGAAAAACTAGTCTAGGGGCACCAAAAGTGGTCTATGGGAAGGAAAGTGCTCTACGGCCACAAAAAGTGGTCTACACGACCTCTGTGTCCCTCTAGACCAAGGCAACAAAGCATGGTCCAAAAACCAAGCCAAGAGGAGAACGTTAAAAGGTTCCGAGACAAGGTGCTCGGCCGAAGGCTCTGGAAACCGGAAACTAGCCTACAAGAGGGAAAAGTGGTCTACGACTACAAAAAGTGGTCCACAGACCTCTCTCTCCCTCCAGGCAAGGTCAACAAGGCATAGTCCACGAACCAAGCCAAAACACAAAGAGTTCAGAGGCCTGAAGGCAAGGCACTCAGCTGAAAACTCCAGAAACTCAAAACAAGCACAATCATCGAGCGCTCAAACGATGACGTCTGAGTCTTAAGGTCAGAAAAAAATGAGGTGTCTACAGTTGCCCCTCTTTGACAGAACTCGAAAGTCAAGAAGTGACGGGAGTGAATGTCAAAGCCCAGAGACGACCAATTTTTGACAAGGCCGAAGACTTAGACAAACAGGCAGGATAATAAAAAGATGCGCCCGCAGGCAGGGGCAAGATGCAAATGACAAGCACAATGCCGAACATAACTTATGATTATGCAAAGAGGGCTGTGATGAAGCAATTATGCAAAATAAATGCAACATTTTAAGCGAATGCTATGCAAAGAAATGCTACAGCAAACTCGTACATAAGCAAGTAAACACGAACCAAACTACATCTCATACAGAAAGGATGTAAGAAAATTATACAATTCTCACTGCGTCTCACGCGGAGAAGGCTAAAAGCGACTACTGAGAACACCTGGAGTCTCAAACGAAACACCTCCCAAGTATCAAACGCAAAAGGAGAAGGACTGTGCAAGAAAGCGTAGTCATCCAAACGCGTGTTAAACGCGAGAGGGGAAAGGTACGTCCAAACGCATACCAAACGCGAGTGGAGAAGGGTTGCGCAAGAAAGCGTGATGCACTAGACAGTGCGAGTACATCCAAACGCGCCACACGCGAGTGGAGAAAGGTTACGCAAGAAAGCGCGATGCACTAGACAGTGCGAGCACGCCCAAATGCGTCACACGCGAGTGTAGAAGGGTAACAGAACATGTGTCAAACGCGAACATGTGTGATAGATAGCAGTCAAACTGAACCGGAACTTCTCTTGAATGAACTGTACATACAATATCGTCTGGCTGCACAAAGAGAGATTTTGACAAGTAAGATATAATGGGAACACATGATCAACGCTATAGCAAGATACAATATCAATACAAGATAAACACGTGCATATATGATGCCGATGGAAATATGCATAGAAATGCAAGTGAAAAGTGCATGACAATGAAAAGTGCATAACAATGCAAGTGAAAAGTGCATAACAATGTAATGCACTAACAAGTGCAGGTAAGATGCGCACGAAAGCGCGAACAATGCAATGCACTAACAAGTGCAGGTAAGGTGCGCAAGATAGAACGATGCAATGCAATGCACTAACAAGTGCATGTAAGATGTGCAAGAAAGCACGAACAATGCAATGCACTAACAAGTGCAGGTAAGATGCGCAAGAAAGCGCAAACAATGCAATGCACTAACAAGTGCTACAAGCATTTTCCATGCAAGGTGAGAGAGAGCATGTAATGAAATGCATAAGATAGTACGATGCGCAAGAAAACGCGAGTATAAACTGCACAAAACCGTGTGATGCGCAAGAAAGCGCGAATGATAAATTGCACAAAACAGTGCGATGCGCAAGAAAGCGCGAGTGTAAAGTGCACAAAACAGTGCGATGCGCAAGAAAGCGCGAACGATAAACTGCACAAAATAGTACGATGTGAAAGGAAGCGTGAGTGTAAAGTGCACAAAATAGTGCGATGCAGATGCACAAGGAAAAAGTGCGATAAAATACATTTTCTATGCAAGTAAGGTGCACAAAAAAGTGCAATAAAATACATTTTCTATGCAAGTAAGGTGCACAAAAAGGTGCGATAAAATGCATTCTTTTATGCAAGTGAAGTGCATTTTCTATGCGAAAGATATGAGCATTTTCTATGCAAGTATGGGGGCATTTTCTATGCATGAAATGAGAGCATATTCTATGCAAAATTGAAAGTAAGCATATTCTATGCAAGAGACAAGCAAAGCATATTCTATTCAAAATTGAAAGAAAGCATATTCTATGTAAAAGACAGGCAAAGCATATTCTATACAAAATTGAAAGCATATTCTATGCATGAGACATGCATATTCTATGCAACATTGAAAGCATATTTTATGCAATATTGAAAGCATATTCTATGCAGAAACGAAAACAAGTATATTCTATGCATGAATCATAACGATGCGCGCATACAACAAAAGTGTATATGAAAGTGCCCATTCTATGCAGTAGAGGGGCATCAAACATGTACTCTGGTGCCTCTGATTTATCTCTCGGAGGGCTTTGCAACACACTCAGCTAGAAAAGGGTACACCCTGTTTATATTGGTGAGGGATAACATTTGCTTCTGCTTTAATTGTCATTCTGGCTTGAAGCAGGCTTAAGCTTGGGGTCGAGGTAGACTTATACTCCAGAGAAAGGTGAGGCCTGAGATGATGCACCTGGAATGCAGTCTCGGAATTTGCTATAGTTGAAACATGCTAAGATGCTCCACATTCTCCCTATTTTCTTTTGCTTTGCAGTCCGGAACCTAAATAGCTTTAGGTAGGTCCTTGTTCTACTGTTCTCACATGATCTGGGTTGAACCCTGCAGTTCATTGAAAGAACAAATCCTGTTTTGTACAAATGTGGAGAATGGCACAGCACTTTGAGCACAAAACAAATCATTTTTGAAATTGAGAAATGAGTTTTTAACCAAGTACTGAGCCTGCGACTGACCACCATCAAAACGACTCAACAAAGGAAAACAAAGGTAAAACAACCTAAACACATCTATTGACGCACGAAACGACTCAAAACAAGAATCGAGGCAAACAAAACAACATACACGACACTCAGACGTATTCCAATAGTAAGAGACCTCTCAGTTCACGAGGAGCCAGTTTCTTAGGGTATTATTTCCCACCCTTTCTGATTTGTGGTCCTCACATCACTTTGGCACTCAATCTCTTATTTTCTGAAAAAGCCCTTTTTCTCACTTTTTCTCTCAATGCACATCTCTCTATTCTTCAATCTCTCATTTTTTATCCCTCCCCTGGGTGGTTGATGGATAAACAAGAAGTTGTGGGCTCTTGCCCCTAGCATTCTGCTAAATTCTCTTTTTTCCACTCACAACAGTGAGCTTTCCCACAGAGGGGTTACGACAGGATGTGCAGTAGATCCGCAGTTGACATTGGTTGACGATGCCCTTGGCCAGTTTGGATGTAATTAGGCCTGTCCAGATGAGGGAGTGGAATATCTTGATCCATTCCAGTTCGTGCTTCACACTTAGCTTGATACCTCCCTGCTTGGAGGATGAGAGAGCTTTCAGCCATTTGTTGTTAGCTTCAGTTGTGCCATTTCTGGCGAATAAGGTGCCCTTTTCGGCAAGTATGGTGCCCTTTCTGGCAAATGCATTGACAACGGGGAAAAGACAGGAAACCTGACTCAACTGTGCCCCTAGTTCATCATTTTGACCATTTTTTGTTTTGGTTTTCTACTAAAACAATTTTGACCAACATGAGAGTTAAATTAACATGCTTGTTCGATTTTCTGATTTAAAATCATGCAAGTTAGGTTATGAGCACTGAAAATTTTTCTTTTTGGATCCAAGAAATGGTCCAGTTTTGGAAAAATGGAATAATTTTTGAGAAAATTAGTCAACCTCATTAAAAATTCTCAAAACTGTTTTTACAAATGGCCACTGCTCGACTAACACATAATTTACTCTTGAGATGCACAACCTCAGATCCAAAACAATGGAAAATTACCCCTTATCTAAATGGCACTGCACGGCAACGGACAGTTGCCCCTTATTTGAATGGCAACTCACGGCAACAGAAAGTTGCCCTTTGTCTGAATGGCACCACAGCGCACTGTAATCAGTCCTCAAAGTGACGATCACAACTGAACTCTCGGATACAGAGAAGACAAAGATGATCAGAACCATTTTATGGATACAGTCGATTTGGAAGTGTTTATGGTTGGACTTCAGAATGAAGTTGCCTACGTATCCCAAACATGGGAATGAAGCCTGACGTAGTTCCAGGTTAAGGTACACTTGGGTATTAACCTCTCCTTTTACGCTCTAACTTTTGCAAGGCCGCCCTTCCGGGTTTTCGACCTTGCGAGCTCTGTTTTTCTTTTATTTTCAATTCTTTTCATTTTTTCTTTTCTTTTCATCTTCATTTTTTCATTTTCTTCATTTTCCAATATTTTCTTTTCTTTTTCTTGCTCTAACGTTTGCCTGGGTCGCCCTTTCTGGGTTTTCGGCCCAGCGAGCCTCAAGGATAAAAGTGTAGCTTTGTCCATGTTTACTGGTTTTGAGATCTCGAAGCAATCTGAATCCAGGAGAGTGGCTGTTGTTCGCTGATAATGTAGAAGTCCATCCAATGGGGGCTGAATTTGCCCCTGGTGTTGCAGATAGGAACTCGATTGTCCTTCAGCAATACTTTCTTCTTTCCTTCCTTCTGGGTTTTGGCATTCTTGCCGATCTTCATTAGCTTGAGCGATGTCCCGATTTTTGACTCTTCGAGCACATCTGACATTTTTTTTTGCCCCTAGTTCAAGGGTTGTTCCTGATCTGGCCATACAAGCCTTATATTGTGGTTGACCGTTAAACATTCTGAATCCAAGTTCAAGGTTTGAAAGCAAAGGGGTCGAGTCTTGAGGCTAAGAGCGATCCTATGCTGCACATTCTCAAGAGTAATTCCACACAGGTCTTTGCAGAACCACGGAAAACATTTTTTTTTTTTTGAAATCTTTTAAGAAAACAACTAATCGCTCGCGTCAAAGACAATGTAGAACCAATCTAGGTTAAGCCAGGATCCTTCTCAGTACTCACATTAACAAACATGATCTTACTCATTAAGGGCTCAGCATGCCTCTCTTTCTCTCAATTGATCAAATTTTTGCAAATCTCGAGGAATTCCTTCCTCTTTGTTTTCAACACAGTGTTCAAAAAGTTTTGAAAAACTTAGGTCAATGCAACGATTTTGAGGCACCGAAAAGTAGGTGAAAAGCACTGCCGTTTCATTCAAATCTTCTGGCACAACTGGCTTCAAGGCAGAAACAAACTCAAAAGTGTGAGAATCACTGTTGTTTTCATTCAAATATGTTGGCACAACTGGCTCCAAGGCAGAAACAGACTCAAAGGAAAGCGAAAAGACAAACACAAAACAAGCAAGTGATGTCTGAGGTAACACCCCCAAAATCACCCGACTTCGACACAACAAGACAGACTCGATACAACAAGACTGACGCGACTGACTCAGTACAAAGGGACTGACTCAATATAAAACAACAAGATTGACCCAATACCCAAGTCAGAAAGTACAAAAACTAGCATTTGAACAATGCTCAAAATAGTGCGGGCCATACGTCACATCTGGAGTAAACTGGGTGCCATCCGCAGGTGGTTTATCCCACTGATCATATCACATTATCTCCCGAGCTCATCGATCCAGTACCGATAGACTTTATAGGACCTGGTGCGACAATGACCTCTTTGTCAATCAAATCTTGTATTTCGTGACGAAGACGAAAGCAAAGGTCAGTGCCATGACCGGTTTGTTGATGGAAGGCACAGTACTGGACAACATCATGACCGGTTGGAAGACGACCAGGGAGAGGCCGAGGCTCAAGGGGTTTGAGATGGCCTTGTCCAACGAGGATTTGAAAAGCTTTGGACAAAGGCATATAGAGGGCATGAAAGACCCTCCGACCTCGGGGTTGGCACTTCGAGGTTTGTGGATTTTTGCTAGATACACTAGCAAATGGGTCGGTAGGTGTTAACTTGTTTTGCTGATCTCTTTCGAGTGCAGGATTAGAGCTGAGAGGAATGTTTCTAGTATGACAGCCCTTCCCCCGGTTTGCCCCTTGACTCAGACTGCTCTCATTCTGAGTGGCAAAAGTGCCATCCACAATTTGTGCAACAACTACAATCATTTGCTGTTTGTTCAGCCCTTCAGCTTTCAAAGCCTCAATAACCGACTGAAGGTGTTCATGGGGACCAATACTTGCCCCTACCTTGTTCTTACCACTCACTTTCACTTTGCCAAGGGATTGGCCTTCTTCCAATGCAACCTGTCCCAAGATTGGGGAGGCTTTTGGCATGAAACTCCCGGCATGCGATGTAGGTGATAACGGAGCCAATAATCCAAAGGCCAGATCCGCCACTGTTTTATGAAGATCTTCAATCATTCTCAACAGCTCAGAAGTAGTGGGTTCATGGGTTTGAGATGATTGGGGTTCCGAGACTGGATGTGTGGTAGGCGCCCCAGATGGGCGTTGTATTTCAGCATCGGTCTCACCTTGCATGGTGATTCCCTGGTTTAATGCCGCTGTCATGGCCACAACTTCTTCCGAACTCTGTGTCATCACAAGTCTGCTGAGTTGAACAGAGGTGATGTGACTTGGTGACTATCGGATCTGTTGAACTGGTGAGCCCTGACTGGCGTTTCTTTGCCTTGCCTCGGCGAAGGAAACACTAGTTGCCCTTGAATTGAATCTCTGACCTGACAAAGTCTATCAACACAGGTCCAATGCACCTGGGGGATATTGGAGCCTTTTGAAGCTATGGTTCCAGGACTACCTAGCAAAAGAGAAAATAGACAGCACCTCAGCCTGATTTCACCAAAACAAATATGAGCATAGCTGAATGACTGTGCTCTCTACTGAATTTTGCCCAAAATCAGAACCAAATTGATACCCTTAGACCGATACTCAAACTTGTAACTGATACATACAACCTGTAGAGACACACTCTGACAGCACATATCAAGCAAGTAACAGCCAAAACACCCCTATGGGGGCGGTAGGGTTTCTTTGTCCTATCTTGTCAGGAGCTAGGATTTCATTACGCACACAGCGGTTTCAAACAACCTACAATTGGGTAAGCAACCTGTCCTAGTTTGGAATGGTCACTATGGATTCCGATATGCACTAGGTCGAATGGTCAAAATGGGTGCCTCGGTAAAAATCGAGGTTTGTGTTCCCATCGTGGCAGGTTAGTGTTCTCATCGTGGCAGAGCCTGCAACCGGTCAGCCTTATGGAACGCTTTTCCAAGCGAGCCTCCGGCAAACCGTTCAGCAATAGTAGACAGCAAACACGGTGTCCTAGGTGCACCAATGCAAATGCAATGCAAAGAAACACATAAGTGTAGACAAAACAACATATCATGAGTTCGAGTCAAGTTCTCTAAATTCCCAACGGAGTCGCTAGAAACTATAGACCGCCCGAACTCCGCTTCGCGCGCGAGGGCCTGAATCGTGGTTCTAGCTACTACAGTTCGGACTCCTGTCATGGTTCTGAATATAATCTCACAAAGTGCAATGTGAGTGTAGACACCCCATTTTTGACCGTCCTCAAGACTTGGACGTCACCGTTTGAACACTCGGTGATTATCCATGTTTGTGTTCGTTTGGAGTTCTCGGAGGTCTCGGCTCGCGCGCCATGCCTCAGGATCCCCGAACTCGACCGTTTAGTGTCTGGTTTTGCACCAAACACTTGCATCTTGCCTTTGAGAGGCAGAGTGGGGCTTGTAGACCATCCCCACCCTTCACCGGCAGTGGCTAGATGCCACCGGCTGGTTTTTGCTGCCACCGGCAATTTAGTTTGCCGGTCGGCACTATTTGTTGCCGGTCGGCACTTTTTTGTGCCGGTCGGCACTTTGTTTGGCCAAGATGGCATTTTTTGCTGGCCGATTGCTGTTCATCTGCTTTTGCAGATATTTTTGGACAGTTGTATAACTTTTTCTCCCCTCCATACACTGGAGGGATCTCCCTCTTGCAAAGCTTGTTTGATAAGCTTTACAAGAGGCTTATAGAGAGAACTCTCTCTAAGAAAAAAAGAGGAGAGGCTTAGACATTTTTGAGAGAGAAAAGACAGAGGAGAGCTCTGGTTTTCTAGGGTTAGGGTTAGACATACACAATCTATCTCTCTTTCTCTTCCATTTTGCACACTAGGTGTTTTGTGCCTTACTATTGCACACAAACACCTAGTGTTTCACCTTCCTCTAGGAGCTGAGGTTCTAAAGAGTGTGTTTTGAGATTTTGGTGTTAGATTCAAGCTCAAGGAGGCCATTGGAGCACCATTGTTGAAGAGGACTACAAGGGTAAGAAACTAGTCCCTTTTTCCCTTATTTTTGCTTTGATTTTATACCTATCTTAGAGCTGTTTTTGTGCTTGTTGTATAACATAAAAAAGTTCTGTTTTTAGGCCTTCTTTATTGTTTATTAAGAGTGTTTTGTTGTTTGAGGGTTGTTGACCACCCTTAGGCCTCAAAAGGCCTCATTTTGAGCCATTTTGTGCTAGCTCCGGGATTTTGGTGTTGAGGTCTCTTCACCACTGAAATCTTGAGGGATTTCAGTGGTGAAGATGATGCTTTGAAGTCCCAAGAGGGAGAGGGCCACCCCCTCTCCTTGTTGTCCTTGAAAAGGGCACATTTTGGCCTCTTAAAGAAGCCTATGCTTGAGTGTGTGTTGAGCATGTTTGGTATGTTTTTCATGCTTATATATTCATGATATAACATGATTTCAAGTTGGTTTTGGAACCTTATGCATGTTTAGCATAGTTGCCTTGTAATGCCATATTTGTGCCTTAACATGTTTAGGTTGTTAGCCTTTGTTGGAGCATGTTTTAGGCTTGTATTTGTGAAGTTTATGTGCTTATTTTGCCATGCTTTAGCTCTGTCCATAGTCGTTTGGGTTGCTCTTTGCATGCATTATATAGCTCCTTTGTATTTGGGCTTGTTGGCCTTGAGTATGTGCATGTGTAGCATGCCATCTTTGCATTGTTTTGGTGATTTGGGATCATTCTACATGTCATTTCAGTCCCATTTCCATGCTTGTTTGATTGCCTCGCATGCCTCTTTAATGCTTTGAAAGCATGTTTTGCAATGCTCCATGTTTTGGCGCCTTTGCATGCCTTTGAATTTGGGCCACTTAGATGCCATCTAAGGAATCCTTTGGCCTTGTTTTAACATGCTAAAAATCTGTTTTTAGTTGTTTAATGCATGCCATGTTTGGTCATGATAAGTGTAGTTCAATGCCTTATCGACTTGCCTTGAACACTTGGACTTTTTGTTGCATGCTTGACTTGATTTATAATTTGATTTGGCATCATTTTATAACATGATTTTAAGGCTCATGTTGCATGCTAATTTGTCCATGTTTCCTTCTTTCAAGTGTGCTTGAATGTTGTTTGATTCATGCTTAAGTGTTGGTCCTTATGTGCATGTGTGTGCATGCCATTTAGCTCTCACTCTTTAGCACTTTTGGCTACTGTTTTAGGCCTATTTTAGAGTCGCCTAATTCATGTTTAAGTCCATCTTTGCATCCATTTGCATTGCCATATGCATGCTTGCATGATTGCATAAGTGCCTTGCCATGTCATGTTGCATTCCTAGCTTGTATGCCTAGGTTGCATTGCATTTTGCATGCATGCCTTGTTCCTTGAATTGGTGATAGGAATTGGGCCTAAGTTGTTTGATTGGTTTGCATTGCATTTGAAATCAAAGTTGCATACTTGGTTCTTTGGGCCATCATGCATGGAAATGCGTGATTGGTGGTCTGAGAACCGAGGCACATGTCCCTTTGAGTCATTACAATGATAAGAGACATGGTTGGTGCATACATGCTTTGAATTGTACTGCCATGCCTTGTTTTGCCCTCTATTGCTGTGAGTTGCAGGTTCTGCAGGAATACTCTGCCGACCGGCAGTGTAATGTGCCGACCGGCACAATTTTCTCTGCCGACAGACCCTATTTTGTGCCGATGGCCATACTACACTGCCGGTGGAAATTTCAATTAGCCGGTGATGATCCCCTCTGTCCAAGGATGTAGTCCTGAGGTTTTGACAACCTCCAGAGGAGGAAAGGGAGGAAAACAGAGGCAGCTTGCGCATGGCGGCGCGCTTCTCAAGACGTTTTACTGTTTTCCTAAATTAGTTCATTTGTTAATTAGTTAATTTGTAATATTAATTAGCTTGCGTAGTTAATTAATTTGTAATATTTATTCGGTCCCTCCGAGCGAGGGCAAATCTGTAATAAGTGTGGGTGTGTGTGTGCATGTCTTCCAATCCCCACTTCTTTCCTCCCTTTTATTTACCTGCTTATGATGGTAGGTTAGGGCACATTTATTTTAGCATACCTTATGCTATGCATGTGTGCATCCATGCATTTGTATTGCATGCATTAGGCTCGGTACATCACGCTAACTGCATCAGTACTTCAATTCAAAACTGAATACGTGATAATTGTGCATTTTCACATGACATATTTAGGATAGCCGAGCCTATTCTAGCAACATTTTGTATGCGATGCATTAGGCACTTCACATGGACTTGGATCATGCATGTTTGCTAACAAGTTCTTGGTTTTGGCATGGAGTACTATGTAAGTATTTTAATGCTTTAGCATATCGCATGAGTGTGAATGTTACCATGACAGCATGCTTAATATGTGGCTAGATGCTTATGTGTTAAACTGTTTTGAATGCCTGTGGGTGAAGGCCGGATTGTTTGAGTTGGAAAAAACTCGTTGAAATCCGTATTTTAGCCTACTTGCGAGTAGCAAATTCCAAAGCATTTTCAAACTGAACGGATATGTAATGTTTATTTCCAAATTAGGCAATCTAGTCTATACTTGTTTGCTGCGCGCATAACATAGTAATTCTAGGCTAACAATTGGAATAAGAACACATAAAGTTTTCAAAAACGGATATCACGGTTAGTAGAGGCCGGTCTTCGGACCGGGCGAAAGGGGGTGCTCATAGCTGACCTTCCCCGATCGTACCCAAGCTCCCGAGCCGAGACAACTCCGGTGATGACGGACATGTGGCCTTCGGCACCGAGTCAGGGTTTCCTAAATTCCCCCATTTTAAAATATTTAGGTGGCGACTCTGTATCTGGCAAAGCAGTCCATGTTTGGCACTACTTTTTCAAAAATCTGTTTCTCAAAACGATTTGCCAGATTTGGACTCTTTGGTTCAGATTAAGAACCGTGACACAAATCGAGTCCGAACTGTAGCACGAGGCCCCACGCGGGCGCTGTTACAATTTCTGGCGACTCTGTTGGGGATTTTAGAGAGCTTGACTCGAACTCGTGATATCCTGTTTTGATCTCATTTATGTGTTTCTTTGCATTGCATGTGCATTGGTGCGCCTAGGAACACAGTGTTTGCCATCTGCCATTCCTGAACGGTTTGCCGGAGGCTTGTCTTGTCAAGGCATGTCCATAAGGCTGACCGGCTATGGGCTCTGACAGCATGGGAACACAAACCCCGGTTTTACCGGGGCACCCTTTTGACCGTTCGACCTAGTGCATATTCGGAATCCGTAGTGACCATTCCAATCTAGGACAGGTTGCTTACCCGATAGGTTGTTTGAAACCGCTGTGTGCGTAGTGAAACCCTGGCTCCTGACAAAATAGGACAGGGAAACCCTACCCCAATATAGGGGTGTTTTGTTCTCTTTACTTGCTATGTGCTTTTAGAGTGTTGCTCGACAGGAACGCACATGTCAGTTTGCAAGTCAGAGTATCTAACCTGGGAACACCAGTATCAGTATCAGTTGTGAGAATCAGTTATCCGCGGGTATCGGTTCAGTTTTCGGGAACAGTAATTTCTGGGAACAGTGATCAGTAGAAGGGAACAGTTGTGTAGCTACACCCGTGGTTGATCAGTTTGGGCTGAAATGCTGTCTGTTTTTCCTTTCAGTTCAGAGAGTCGCAGAGTTGATACAGAATAGCCAGTGTCCCCCTTTGCTGAGGCAAGATTTATGGCGGCACAAAGTTCAGAAGAAATTGTGGTTATGGCAGCTGTATCGGAGCAGGGGACCGCTCCGCAGAGTGAGGCCAATATCAGTATGTCATACCCGCCCAGGTCGCCCGTTGTGCACCCGGTTTGGGCTCCCCAGTTATACCAGGCTCGTGAGCCCACCACCTTCGAATTGATGGGGATGATAGGCGATCTCCAAAGGTCTGTGGTAGACCTCGCCTATGGAATGTCGGCTTCACCGCCAGCGGCGCCGTACGCCGGGAATTTTGTACCACAGGAGCCCCCGCTACTGGGGCGGATTGTGATAGAGCTTAGCCAACCAGAGGTGGCTTCCAGCTATAGCCACGACATGTCAGCACCAACCCAGACCTTCGATCAGGCTGAGGCCAAAGGAAAGGACAAGGCAAAGGTAGACGCCGACCCTATTGAGCAACTGCTGTGGGCAGTCGAGGCTTTGAAGGCCAGAGGGATGAACAAACAACAAACATCTGCAATAGTGACCAAAGCTGTAGATGATGCTTTCCCCGCTCCAACCAAGGGCAGTTCAAGCCAGACAGAAAACCGGGATGGGCCCCGTCATGCCCAGACAGTTCCTGTTGTTCCCAACCCTGCACCGGGAAAGGTTCAAAAAGCCAAGGCAGCGCCAGCCGATCCTTTCGCCAGCGCATCTGGCAAGAATCCTCAAACTGCAAAGTACCTGCCCCGAGGGCGCAGGGTTTTTCACGACCTCCACATGCCTTTGTCTAGGGCATTGTTAATATTGGCGAAGAATGGGCATCTTAAGCCTTTGGAGTCCCGGCCACTCCCGAAGAATCTCCCCGCCACTCATGATGCTACCTTGTACTGCGCGTACCATCAACAGTCCGGTCACAGTACCGATGGATGTTCCCGCCTTCGCCATGAAGTGCAGGATTTGATTGATAACAAGGTTATCCTACCACCTACCTCAGGCAAGTCCGTCACCACTCAGTTGTTGGATTTCGAGGGCTCAGATACTGCGAGTATGTAAAGTGAACCGCCTGCGGGCAACATTTGGTACATTTTGGATGAAGCGTCTGGCACACATTTTTGAGTATCGGTGAAACCGAGTTTTGTAAATCCCGGCTTGGATGCCGAGTCAGTCTTGTGTTTTGAGTCTGTCTCTTTGTCTTGAGTCAGTCTTTTTGCTTAAGGGTCTGTCTGGTTGTATCGAGTCAGTCCCCGTTGTATATAATACCAGGTGATTCAGGGGTTGTTGCCTCGAACACCGTCTTGTTTTGTAATTATCTGTTTTTGTTTTGGGTCTGTTTCTGCCAAGGGGCCAGTTGCACCAACAAAGCCGATTGAAACAGCTGTTGCTATCTCAACCTTCATGTTTGCTTTCAGCATAAGGACCAAAGAATTTGAATGGGCTGACAGTACATCTCGCCTGCTCTCCTGCGCACCAAATTCATAGCATTAACCTAAGTTTTTCAAAAAACAAACTTTTGAACACTGCGGTGATGAAAACGAAGGGGAAGGAATTCCTCGGGTTTTGCAAAATTTTGATCACTTTGAGAGAAAGAGAGGCGTGCTGAGCCTTTTTATGAATGAAATCATGCTTGTCGGCGTGAGTACTGAGAAGGACCCTGGCCTGATCCAGATTGGTTCCACACTATCTTCGGCGCGAGCGATTCGTCGCCTTCTTAAAAACTTTCAAAAGCAAATGTTTTACGCGGCCCTGCGAAGACCTGTGTGGAATCACTCTTGAGTTTGCGCAGCCTAGGATCGCTCTCAGTCTCAAGATTCAACCTATTTGTTTTCCGAGTTTGAACCCGTTCAGAATGTTCAGAAAGTTCAATGGACAAACGTCATGGAGGCCCGTGTGGCCAGTTTCGAAACAGCCCTCGAGCAGGAGGCACCAAAGCCGAATCAGAAGGAGTAGATCTCGTCGGAAGAAGCTCGTAGAGCAACCGGGATGGATTCTCCGCGAATCAGTGCAACAGCCGTTCTCCTAGATACAGAGAGGCTTCAAAAAAAACCATTTGGCATGGACTTGCTACACTTTTACCCTTTGAGAGGCTCGCTGGGCCGAAAACCCGGAAGGGCGGCCCAGGCAAAAGTTAGAGCAAGAGAAAAATACAAAAAAAGCAAAAAAAATACAAAAAAGAAGAAAAGAAGAGAAAAAGACAAAAAATGCAAAAAGAAAAGAAAGAAGAAATAGAAAATGAAAAGAAGCTCGCAAGGTCGAAAACCCGCATTGGGCGCCTTGGCAAAAATAAGAGCCAAACAAAGTGAAGGTTAAAATACCCGAGTGGACCTTAACCGGAACTACGTAAGGCTTGATTCCCATGTTTGGGATACGTAGGCAACTTCATCATGAAGTCCAGCCCCCAACGCTTTCATAAGCGTCTCAGTCCATGCAATGGTTTCGATTTCATCCCAAAGTCCAGTGGCCAACGCTCCCAAGGCGACTGTGTCCATATATGTGTTGCGACTGTCTTCGTCATCGCTGTGTCCAAGAGCTCGACCACCGCCAATGAAGACTGTCTGCGGACTGCTGCGGCACCATCCAAACAAGGGGCAACTTTCCGTCGCCACGAGCCGCTGTGAGCCGCCTTTCAAACTAGGGGCAACTTTCCGTTGCCTCCCACACTCCTTCAAACCAGGGGCAATTTTCCATTGCCTCCGATCCGAGGTTGCGCATCTCGAAGGGTAAGTTTCATGCTTGTTGAGCATCAGCTGTTTGAAAAATAGTTTTTGAAAATTTTTACTGAGGTTGACTATTTTCTCGAAAACTATTTCATTTTCCAAAACCGGACCATTGTCTTGGATCCAAAAGGAAAATTTTCAGTGCTTGCTGCCTGACTTGCACGGTTTTCAAACCAAAAATCGAACAAGTACGTTAATCCAACTCTCGTTTTGATCAAAACCGTTTTAGTAGAAGGCAAAAACAAAAATGGTTAAAATGATGAACTAGGGGCACAGTTGAGCCAGGCGTTCTGTCTCTCCCCCGTCATCGACGTACTTGCCAGAAAAGCACTCTGCCCACCAGAAGAAATAGCCGGGAGCTAACGGCATCGGGCGTGAACCCGCGCCTTTCCATCTATCCATCAAATCACCCCGGGGAGGGATGAAAAATGAGAGAATGAAGAATAGAGAGGTGTGAGTTGAGAGAAAAGAGAGGAAAAGGGTTTTGAGAGAAAATCCGAGCTTGAGAGTCGAGTGATGTGAGGATCACAAATGAGAAAGGGCGGGAAACAATCCCCAGATTGAACTGGCTCCTCGTGGTCCGAGGTCTCCCATCTTCGTTTACGCGTCTGTGTGTCGTGTCTCTTTCATCTGACGGTCTCGTCTTTTGTTTTGAGTCTCTCCCGAGCGTGTCTCGTTGTGTTTAGGTCGTGTACCTCTTTGTTTAAGTCCTCCCCGCTGTGTTCAGTGGTAGGCTCGACATCCCGGTTTGAAAAACCCTCATTTGATTTCTAAAATCATCTATGCTCAGAATGCTGTGCCATTCTCTACATTTGAATCTGTTTTGACTCCAACCCGGTTCCGTCTTTGGGCTCCGTCCTGTCAGATAGGGCTGTTTGTTTGAGAATTGCTGTGTGCAGAATGAACCGAATGCTGTGTTTTGGGCTGTATGCAGATCAATCCCCAACAGAGTAAGGGCTGTGTGTCCAGAATCAGGCAGTGGGTTTGCTTGGGTTATTTTGCTGTCGGCTGTTCAAGTTATCTGATTATTACAGTGCAAGTGTTCAATTTTCAGAAAACCAATCAATTCCATTTACATTGAGGTGTAACATGATGAGATGCGATGCAATGCATGAAATGTGTCAATGTAAACACTTTTTCAGATAAAAAGTCTGTTTCATTTCACTATCTTTTCAAATGTACAAGTTTTGGAAACAAAAACCTGCCTGCGGCAGTACAAGGTAATCTATCTACCAACAAAAAGAAAAGTACAAAGAAAGAAAGAAAAGATAGCAAAAATCTGCATCTGTGTCCAGCGACTCCAAGGGCTGTCAGTCTGTCCTGGTCCTCTTCCTGGACGAAGGTCCAGGAGCATCATCAGCGTCGTCATCCGAGCCCGAGCTAGAACCGTCTCCGGTCTCCTCCTCCGATGACCCTGCCTCCGCCTCTGACTCCTCGTCGTCGTCATCATCCGGGACTGGAGCTCGCGAGCTACTCCCGACGTGAGTCCGCCCTCCCCTAGTGCGGGGAAATATCCTGCCCTCCTCATCTCTCCCCCGAGCAGGGACAGAAGGTCTAGCTGGAGCACCTCCTGCCATAGGAATCTGGAAAGGAGGCTGAAAAAGTACACAAAAGTGAAATGCATCAGTATACTGTAGACAGTTTATCAGTGCAGAATGCAACGTCGAGTACAGTGTATGAATGCCGTGAGCAGTTTGTCAGTACAGAGTTTAGTGCAGAATGCAGTGTATGCAGTGATCAGATGCTGTGAGATCAGTGTATCAGGTGTTGTGCCGTGCGTCAGATTATGTAAAGCAGAGTATGAATGGTTTGAGGCCAGTGTCAGAAGGACATACCGGTATGCTGTAGACGGCCAGAAGGTCAAATGTCCGCTGGAGCATCCCCATCATCGAGGCATTCATCGCCAACGACTGACGGGTGTACTCAGAAGAAGCCTGCAAAGGTATCAGATGCATTAGTATTCTGTGGAATATCAAGTAAACTGAATTGAAATAACTGTACGAAGTGCAGTGATACATACCGGCGGAAGGTCGGGGATGTCAATGAACTCATGCCCAGCCGGTGGAGGGGCGAAGGGGATCTGATAGGTCGCCCCACCCTGCCCCTGAAAAGTCAGCACAGCGGGTAGGGCAGGCCACCCAGCTCCTCGTCCTCCCCGCACTCCGCCCCTACCACGGACCTGGGCCTTCCTCGAAGATCCAGCCCCTGCTCCCGCTCCGGCCCCAGCCGCCGATGCTACAGGCCTGGCCCCCTCTGCTCGACGGCCGCTCAAGGGACGCATCAGGTACGTCCGCACGTACTCCTGATAGTCGCCGGTGCCTCGGAAGCCAGCCTCCTCCCAGCCGATGGAGTAATCATCCAGCTGCTCAGGGGTCAGCCCCTCGGTCTCCCTCATCTCTGCAGGAGGGTGAGCCGGGACTATCTGCTCAGGTAACCCGCGGGTCTGGCGTAGAAAGCGCTCCCCCAGGTACCAAGCCCGACAGACCGGGCCCTCTAGCAAGATCCGGAAACGCGAGGTCTCCTCAGCACCAGGGAACCGACCCCGCATCGCCGACGGCAAGGAAGCCCATGGCCGCCATGTGATCTGAAAGTAACAGACAGTTTGTTATCTACTGTTATTGAAACATGCAGTGGGAAAGCGAAGCTAAACGAACTGAAAGTAAAACATACCTCGGCCGGGGTGATGGTGTCGAAATATCGGCGGAAGAAGCCGAATGTCTCCCGTGGTCGCCGGGTGCATCCCCCGTCAAAGCGACTCGAGAAAGGAACAGCCGGAGGAGGCTCCGCAACTGGCACAGGTGCAAGCCTAGGGAAGTAGGCGTAAACCCACAACTGCAAAACAGATGTCAGTATGACCATCAGATAAAGCAGGATATACAGAATAAAGCAGAAATGGCAGAGCCGTTTGTTGTGCAGTGTATTGTTTGCAGTGTGCCGTGTGTACAGTATACAGTAAGTGTAAAGCAGACTACAGTGTGTGCAGTGTACAGAGTACAGAAAGTACGAGACAGAAATGAAAAGTGGAGAAGAAATGTACCTCCCAAGCCCGCCAGTAACCCCCGAGCAGCTGGCCGCTGCCGCGAGAAGCCGAGCTCATATATCCATACAAGGTGGCCAGAGCAGCGCCGCCCCAATCGAAGTGCAGAATGTCTCGGACGTCCACCAGTGCGCTGAGAAGGCAGAGAGGCACGGTGTTCGCCCGGTCGGCGAAGATAGTAGTCCCGAACAGGAACATGAGGAAGCCGCGGGCATACCTCTCCACGTCCTCCTCGGTCATCCGAGTCTCCTCCCCCAGTGCGGGCTGGACCCTGAACTGTGCCTCGAACCAGGAATATCGGACGAAGCCTGGACGAGCTAGCGGTGGGGCCTCCCCCAGTAGATGGACCTGAGCGGCGGTCCACTCATCCATGTCGGTGTCGAAAGGGATCGGATCCCCCCCTACCCCGATGCCTGTGAGCATCGAGAAGTCATAAGGGGTCATCGTCATATCCCCCGCAGCAGAAAAGTGGAAAGAATCGGTGGTGTCCCACCACCTCTCCGCCAGAGCGGCAAGAAGAGGTCTGCAGGTGGACAACCTAGAGAGCCCTCGGCAGAAGGTGCCGAAGCCCGCCCGATCCACGATGCGCTGGACCGCATCAGGGAGCTCGTCGTACCACTCCCGTGCACCAGTATTCCCATACCCGCGAATGGTATGGGAACCCTCCTGCAAACAGAAAATGACAATTGCAAGACAACATTCAAAATGCAGTTGTGAAAAGACAGATATGGCATGTATGCAAATTTGACAGATTCAGGCAGATACCGGGTGCCGGTGTGCTTACAGAAAATACGTGTGCTGTGTCAGCGTGTTTGGGTGTTCCAGAACAGATGTAGCATGTGTGCAAATTTGACAGATTCAGACAAATACTGGGTACCAGTGTATGTGCAGTAGAATGCAGTGTGTGCCGTGTGTTTGAGTAATTCAGGGCTAGTGCAGTGTGTGTGCATGTGTCAGTCTCAAGCAGATATCAGTTGCATGTATGTTTACAGTCAACTACGGTCTACGGCATATCAGGTTTCAGCAATTAAAGAATACAGCTAACTATGGCAGTTTTGTATCCTACATTGCAGAAAGTAAAGCAGAAGATGAAGAGTTACCTCGGGAGTGCCGAATGAAAGGTGGGAGGTAGGCTCACGCAGCAGTAGCTCAGGGGCCGCGTACCTCTCGAAACTCCGGAACTGACGCAGGCCGTCTGGGGGCAGAACGTGAATCGCCGGCCGGTAGGTCGCCGGGTCGAACGGGCGCTCGCTCAGTGGTAAGAGCTCGACCCCGGGATCCATCTCGTGGTCCGGGGGAGTCCCGCCACGTGGAATGTCGTCCGCCATGTAGAGAATGGTGTGAAAATGGCTGGAAAAGGGAAAACCGAGCCGGGATGCGAAGAGTCAACCGAAAAGTCAACTCCTGAGAGGGTCGGAAATGGCCGGGAAGGCCAGAATGTGAAAAGGCACGGAAATGAAGAGGAAAGTGAGGGGAACGAACCCCGAAAAGGCGAGAACGCCGAACGAGGCACCGAAACGAGAATGTGATCGGTGGAAAATGTCCGAAACGCGAAGAGGATCGCGAATCCGACGACGAAACGAGCGTAGAACGCGAAGAAACGGGCGAAAAATGAGAAAGAAATGCTCTAGAGAGAGAGGGCAAGAATTTTCGGCGGTGGAAAAGTGAAGAATAGGGTTTTCAAGCCCTATTTTATAACACACGAGGTGGAAAGACAAAGCTGCCCCGCACCAGCAACTGTTTGCCGGTCGGCAATGTTTTGTGCCGGCCGGCACCTTTTTGTGCCGATGGAATTGTTTTTGTGCCGATGGCCAGCCGGTGGCCTCCCCTTACTGCCGGTGGGGTTCCCACAGCCTTGTTTAGGCCATTTGAGAAGTTTGTGGTCTTCATAGCTCAAGAAAGTGCAAGAAAGTGCATCTCTGACGCTCAACCGGCCTCCGTTCTGACCGCGGGCCGTGTCTCCAGTGCGTGGCACTCGAATTCGTACAAGGTGTATCCTTTTTGTATCCTTTTGAATTCAAAAGTTACCCCATATGCGTTGCACAAGTTCATCACACTACTTCGGTGCATTACATCGCACTGTCGTGCGCCACACATTTGCATTGTTATGCACGTGTTACATGCGTTGCAACACGCACCCCTTTGCATTGTCGTGCACGTTTCTCATGCATCATCATTGCATTTCCATTCCATGCATTGTCATGCATTCCGGAATACGTGCGTTGTTGCGCATTTAAGCCCATTTACACTCCGTGTGGCATGCACGTCACACTTGGCATCGCACTGTTTTGTGCATTTCAAATCTCGCGCTGTTCTGCGCATCGCACTATTTTGTGCATTTCAAACCTCGCGCTGTTCTGCGCATTGCACTGTTTTGTGCATTTCAATTTCGCACTGTTTTGCGCATCTCATTGCATTTTGCATGCATTCCATCGCACTGTCCTGTGCACTTGCGTTGCCTAACGCATTGCGCTGTTTTGTGCATCATACCGTCGTGCAATACCGCCGGTCTGGCGAGACCTTAAACACGCATGGTCTGGCGAGACCTTAAACACGTACGGTCTAGGAGACCTTAAATCCTTGGAAGGTGTAAGACCTTTAGTGTTCGCATTGCCGTGCACTTCTTGAGCCGCGTGTTGTCGCACATTCCATGCAACATGCATTTCACTTGCATCATTTGCATTTCAAAAAAAACCCAAAAAACATGCATTGTCATGCATACATTTTGCATTCCGGTCTAGGAGACCTTAAATCCTCTGAAGGTGCAATTCCTTCGGTGTTTGTCGTGCCCGAACGACTTTTCGGTGGTCTGGTAAAGCCACCTGTCTGTGCTTGCGATGAGTTCCTAGAAGACCAACTGGGACGGTGAAAACTAGAGTTCGAACGGCTTATGCCTAGAACGCAAAGGTTCGGGAGTTCCGAGACTAAAGTCTGGTTTAAATACCCAGAGGTTTACCCTCGGCTTGAAATCTGTATGGAAGCCCCATAGGTTGAGGCGGCATGTCTACGCCTCAGTTCTGGATACTGAACCAACCTAGTATATCACCCTGTTGGTAAGATAGGGAAAGTTGTAATCATAGTCATTGCATCATAGTGCATTGTCATGCATTTCCATTGTAGCTTGCATGCATCCATTGCATTTTCCCCAGTAGGTCGCATTGCACTGCATTGTCACTGCATGTTGTAAATACCCATTCCATTGCATATTTGTAGATATTGCATTATAGTTTGCATGCATTCACTGCATCGCCTTCCGCCTATGGCTTGCGCCTTTCCAGGTTGAGCTTGGTCTGGTATGTGTCCTTACATTTCATGTTAAAACACAGTTCTTGTGTATCGCGCCGATTCCACGTTGATATGTTGGTTGAGGGTTGCGGCACCTTTTCTGTGTTACACATGGCTCGTACGTGTGCATGCCTTTCCTAGGCAAGATTTGGTTTGGCTTGCGTGCCATATCCATTGTATCCATTCCATTGCATATTTGTAAATATTGCATTGTAGATTGCATGCATTCATTGCATCACCTTCCGCCTTTGGCTTGCGCCTTTCCATGTTGAGCTTGGTCTGGTATGTGCCCTTACTTTTCATGTTAGAACACAGTTCTGTATGTGTATCGCGCCGATTCCACGTTGATATGTTGGTTGAGGGTTGCGGCACCTTTTCTGTGTTACACATGGCTTGTATGTATGCATGCCTTTCCTAGGCAAGATTTGGTTTGGCCTGCGTGCCATATCTATCCATTACATTGTAGTGTAATTTTTGCATCCGGCATTAGGATCGTAGTCCTTCCTCCAGCGGGTTGTTTCCCCACTTATGTCAATTCCACCCAATGCTTGTTCTTGCGTCTGTCTACAATACTCATAGTTCAGTTGACCGTTCTATGGTAGACAGACTTGTTACCTCCATTAATCTATTTGACATAGATGTGGTTTCGAACCGCTCGTGATTGGATCACAATTCAATTGCTTTGCATGTAGCTTGCATTGTTTCAATTACATTGCATGTTTATTTGCATTGTTTATACATTGTTTTGTATATATTGCATTTCGTTTTGCATCCACATTTGCATTGTCATGCATGTTGCTAACCATATTGTACCTGTTAAGTTTGTTTTCTTTTCAGGCACGATATTGTATGTACGGTTCATTTGAAGCTGGTGCAACCAGACGAGCCGCACAGGTATTGTATCTCCCGAGTGAGACTTTTTGAGAATTCCATAATTCTCTTACATCCTTTCTGCATTGTAGTGTAGTTTGGTATGCTAGCTTAAAACTGTTGCATGTTTGCTTCATTACAGCTTTCTTTGCATGATCATAAGTTATGCTCGGCTCCGTGCATTGTCTTGCATTTTGCCCCTGCCTCCGGGCGCATATCTTATTTGTATTGCATGATTGTCTGAGTCTTCGGCCTTGTCAAAAATGGGTCGTCTCTGGGCTTTGACATTCACTCCCGTCATTGTTATGACTTTCGAGTTCTGTCAAAGAGGGGCAACTGTAGACACCCCATTTTTGACCGTCCTCAAGACTTGGACGTCACCGTTTGAACACTCGGTGATTATCCATGTTTGTGTTCGTTTGGAGTTCTCGGAGGTCTCGGCTCGCGCGCCATGCCTCAGGATCCCCGAACTCGACCGTTTAGTGTCTGGTTTTGCACCAAACACTTGCATCTTGCCTTTGAGAGGCAGAGTGGGGCTTGTAGACCATCCCCACCCTTCACCGGCAGTGGCTAGATGCCACCGGCTGGTTTTTGCTGCCACCGGCAATTTAGTTTGCCGGTCGGCACTATTTGTTGCCGGTCGGCACTTTTTTGTGCCGGTCGGCACTTTGTTTGGCCAAGATGGCATTTTTTGCCGGCCGATTGCTGTTCATCTGCTTTTGCAGATATTTTTGGACAGCTGTATAACTTTTTCTCCCCTCCATACACGTGTATGGAGGGATCTCCCTCTTGCAAAGCTTGTTTGATAAGCTTTACAAGAGGCTTATAGAGAGAACTCTCTCTAAGAAAAAAAGAGGAGAGGCTTAGACATTTTTGAGAGAGAAAAGACAGAGGAGAGCTCTGGTTTTCTAGGGTTAGGGTTAGACATACACAATCTATCTCTCTTTCTCTTCCATTTTGCACACTAGGTGTTTTGTGCCTTACTATTGCACACAAACACCTAGTGTTTCACCTTCCTCTAGGAGCTGAGGTTCTAAAGAGTGTGTTTTGAGATTTTGGTGTTAGATTCAAGCTCAAGGAGGCCATTGGAGCACCATTGTTGAAGAGGACTACAAGGGTAAGAAACTAGTCCCTTTTTCCCTTATTTTTGCTTTGATTTTATACCTATCTTAGAGGTGTTTTTGTGCTTGTTGTATAACATAAAAAAGTTCTGTTTTTAGGCCTTCTTTATTGTTTATTAAGAGTGTTTTGTTGTTTGAGGGTTGTTGACCACCCTTAGGCCTCAAAAGGCCTCATTTTGAGCCATTTTGTGCTAGCTCCGGGATTTTGGTGTTGAGGTCTCTTCACCACTGAAATCTTGAGGGATTTCAGTGGTGAAGATGATGCTTTGAAGTCCCAAGAGGGAGAGGGCCACCCCCTCTCCTTGTTGTCCTTGAAAAGGGCCCATTTTGGCCTCTTAAAGAAGCCTATGCTTGAGTGTGTGTTGAGCATGTTTGGTATGTTTTTCATGCTTATATATTCATGATATAACATGATTTCAAGTTGGTTTTGGAACCTTATGCATGTTTAGCATAGTTGCCTTGTAATGCCATATTTGTGCCTTAACATGTTTAGGTTGTTAGCCTT
This sequence comes from Camellia sinensis, assembly GCF_055761805.1. Taxonomy (NCBI): domain Eukaryota; kingdom Viridiplantae; phylum Streptophyta; class Magnoliopsida; order Ericales; family Theaceae; genus Camellia; species Camellia sinensis. The sequence goes on along the minus strand of NC_138961.1, from coordinate 226,493,649 downwards.
TGTTGGAGCATGTTTTAGGCTTGTATTTGTGAAGTTTATGTGCTTATTTTGCCATGCTTTAGCTCTGTCCATAGTCGTTTGGGTTGCTCTTTGCATGCATTATATAGCTCCTTTGTATTTGGGCTTGTTGGCCTTGAGTATGTGCATGTGTAGCATGCCATCTTTGCATTGTTTTGGTGATTTGGGATCATTCTACATGTCATTTCAGTCCCATTTCCATGCTTGTTTGATTGCCTCGCATGCCTCTTTAATGCTTTGAAAGCATGTTTTGCAATGCTCCATGTTTTGGCGCCTTTGCATGCCTTTGAATTTGGGCCACTTAGATGCCATCTAAGGAATCCTTTGGCCTTGTTTTAACATGCTAAAAATCTGTTTTTAGTTGTTTAATGCATGCCATGTTTGGTCATGATAAGTGTAGTTCAATGCCTTATCGACTTGCCTTGAACACTTGGACTTTTTGTTGCATGCTTGACTTGATTTATAATTTGATTTGGCATCATTTTATAACATGATTTTAAGGCTCATGTTGCATGCTAATTTGTCCATGTTTCCTTCTTTCAAGTGTGCTTGAATGTTGTTTGATTCATGCTTAAGTGTTGGTCCTTATGTGCATGTGTGTGCATGCCATTTAGCTCTCACTCTTTAGCACTTTTGGCTACTGTTTTAGGCCTATTTTAGAGTCGCCTAATTCATGTTTAAGTCCATCTTTGCATCCATTTGCATTGCCATATGCATGCTTGCATGATTGCATAAGTGCCTTGCCATGTCATGTTGCATTCCTAGCTTGTATGCCTAGGTTGCATTGCATTTTGCATGCATGCCTTGTTCCTTGAATTGGTGATAGGAATTGGGCCTAAGTTGTTTGATTGGTTTGCATTGCATTTGAAATCAAAGTTGCATACTTGGTTCTTTGGGCCATCATGCATGGAAATGCGTGATTGGTGGTCCGAGAACCGAGGCACATGTCCCTTTGAGTCATTACAATGATAAGAGACATGGTTGGTGCATACATGCTTTGAATTGTGCTGCCATGCCTTGTTTTGCCCTCTGTTGCTGTGAGTTGCAGGTTCTGCAGGAATACTCTGCCGACCGGCAGTGTAATGTGCCGACCGGCACAATTTTCTCTGCCGACAGACCCTATTTTGTGCCGATGGCCATACTACACTGCCGGTGGAAATTTCAATTAGCCGGTGATGATCCCCTCTGTCCAAGGATGTAGTCCTGAGGTTTTGACAACCTCCAGAGAAGGAAAGGGAGGAAAACAGAGGCAGCTTGCGCATGGCGGCGCGCTTCTCAAGACGTTTTACTGTTTTCCTAAATTAGTTCATTTGTTAATTAGTTAATTTGTAATATTAATTAGCTTGCGTAGTTAATTAATTTGTAATATTTATTCGGTCCCTCCGAGCGAGGGCAAATCTGTAATAAGTGTGGGTGTGTGTGTGCATGTCTTCCAATCCCCACTTCTTTCCTCCCTTTTATTTACCTGCTTATGATGGTAGGTTAGGGCACATTTATTTTAGCATACCTTATGCTATGCATGTGTGCATCCATGCATTTGTATTGCATGCATTAGGCTCGGTACATCACGCTAACTGCATCAGTACTTCAATTCAAAACTGAATACGTGATAATTGTGCATTTTCACATGACATATTTAGGATAGCCGAGCCTATTCTAGCAACATTTTGTATGCGATGCATTAGGCACTTCACATGGACTTGGATCATGCATGTTTGCTAACAAGTTCTTGGTTTTGGCATGGAGTACTATGTAAGTATTTTAATGCTTTAGCATATCGCATGAGTGTGAATGTTACCATGACAGCATGCTTAATATGTGGCTAGATGCTTATGTGTTAAACTGTTTTGAATGCCTGTGGGTGAAGGCCGGATTGTTTGAGTTGGAAAAAACTCGTTGAAATCCGTATTTTAGCCTACTTGCGAGTAGCAAATTCCAAAGCATTTTCAAACTGAACGGATATGTAATGTTTATTTCCAAATTAGGCAATCTAGTCTATACTTGTTTGCTGCGCGCATAACATAGTAATTCTAGGCTAACAATTGGAATAAGAACACATAAAGTTTTCAAAAACGGATATCACGGTTAGTAGAGGCCGGTCTTCGGACCGGGCGAAAGGGGGTGCTCATAGCTGACCTTCCCCGATCGTACCCAAGCTCCCGAGCCGAGACAACTCCGGTGATGACGGACATGTGGCCTTCGGCACCGAGTCAGGGTTTCCTAAATTCCCCCATTTTAAAATATTTAGGTGGCGACTCTGTATCTGGCAAAGCAGTCCATGTTTGGCACTACTTTTTCAAAAATCTGTTTCTCAAAACGATTTGCCAGATTTGGACTCTTTGGTTCAGATTAAGAACCGTGACACAAATCGAGTCCGAACTGTAGCACGAGGCCCCACGCGGGCGCTGTTACAGTTTCTGGCGACTCTGTTGGGGATTTTAGAGAGCTTGACTCGAACTCGTGATATCCTGTTTTGATCTCATTTATGTGTTTCTTTGCATTGCATGTGCATTGGTGCGCCTAGGAACACAGTGTTTGCCATCTGCCATTCCTGAATGGTTTGCCGGAGGCTTGTCTTGTCAAGGCATGTCCATAAGGCTGACCGGCTATGGGCTCTGACAGCATGGGAACACAAACCCCGGTTTTACCGGGGCACCCTTTTGACCGTTCGACCTAGTGCATATTCGGAATCCGTAGTGACCATTCCAATCTAGGACAGGTTGCTTACCCGATAGGTTGTTTGAAACCACTGTGTGCGTAGTGAAACCCTGGCTCCTGACAAAATAGGACAGGGAAACCCTACCCCAATATAGGGGTGTTTTGTTCTCTTTACTTGCTATGTGCTTTTAGAGTGTTGCTCGACAGGAACGCACATGTCAGTTTGCAAGTCAGAGTATCTAACCTGGGAACACCAGTATCAGTATCAGTTGTGAGAATCAGTTATCCGCGGGTATCGGTTCAGTTTTCGGGAACAGTAATTTCTGGGAACAGTGATCAGTAGAAGGGAACAGTTGTGTAGCTACACCCGTGGTTGATCAGTTTGGGCTGAAATGCTGTCTGCTTTTCCTTTCAGTTCAGAGAGTCGCAGAGTTGATACAGAATAGCCAGTGTCCCCCTTTGCTGAGGCAAGATTTATGGCGGCACAAAGTTCAGAAGAAATTGTGGTTATGGCAGCTGTATCGGAGCAGGGGACCGCTCCGCAGAGTGAGGCCAATATCAGTATGTCATACCCGCCTTACCATCTCCGTTTGCTCTGATTTTTGGCATACTTCCTATTTTCTCCTTTTTGAAGGACACTGGGGTCTGAGAAACCCACTTCGTGGCCGAACGCCACTTTCGGTGCTTAATAGCCCATTTTCGGGATCTCGAACTGCGCGTTTTGGTCCCCGAGCATTCGTTTTGCAACGGTTTTCGTTCATTTTTGGCAGGTACCTCTGTTTTATCACCGGGGAGGTCACTGAAGGGTGGGAGGCCAGCAATTGTTGCAGCAACCAGTTATACATCCTCCGACGCCCTCCGGCGCCCGTTTTTTCACACTTCCGGGCCAATGTTGAACACCTTGGGGTCACATTCTTGAAGTTTGAACCACATATTTGTGATGTACACATTTGGGAGGATCCTAAAAGTTTATGGCCGGCCACTAATTCCATTTGAACCTTTTGAACCCCTCCTCAAATTGGCTTGTTCTCTCTCCTGTTTTAGAGTTTCCAAATTCGAACCACAGGGCTGTGAAGAGGAGACTCGGGAGGCCACCTTTTTGTGGTGGCCGGCCACTAAAGCTTGTTGACCCTTTTGACCCCTAGCCGGCCGGCTAGGGGGGGTGGCCGGCCGGCCACCTCAAGTCCCAAAAGGTGGCCGGCCATGTTCCTTGAAACTTGAACTTTACAGCTGTATAGCTTTATCCCCCAGAAAATATCTCAATCCGGGGGATATTTCTTGGGGGAAAAACCTTGGTCTTTTGGTCCCCCACCTTTCCTTCCATACTCCCTCTTTTTGATCCATATAACCAGCTGTTGGCATCACATTTAGGGGTTGGAAAAATTGTTCTTCAAGCCTCAAGATCCATATCTCCCTCCATCCTTCTCATTTTCCTAAAAAACCTTAAGTCCTACACCTTGTGTTCTTCATCACCACCAAGCTCTACCATCACCACTTCATTTCCAGCAACAAGGAGGGCTTCTCAAAGGCTAAAGAAGCTGCAAATTGGTCCAAGAAGCAACAAAAACTTTAGTCTTCAAGGGTGAGTGACATTTCTCATCTTTTGACCCTTTTTCTTGATCCATTTGTAAGCCCTATATGCTTTTTGTTTCAAGCTCCGGCCCTAACTGAAAAGGGCCCTCTTTTGAGCTCATTTTCACTTTTCATTAAGGGCTCAACCCTGTTTGAGCCCTCCATGATGCACTTGCTTCATTGATCCTCTTATATGTCATAATCTTGCATGCTATTTTTGGCCCATGAGTAATCTGTTTTTGAGCATGATGTAATCTGTGAATGTGCTTATGTTGGGCCTTTCTTCAACATTGTTGAAGGGCCCCTCACCATTTGATGCCTCCATGTGCCACTTGTAGTTATATCCCTTATTTGGCCCCCATTTTTGCATGCTATGGCAGCCTACCATGCTTTTGTTTTTGGCCATTTTACAGTTCTGGAAATAGTCTTATTTTGGTCCATTCTTCATGTTTCATTTAGGGCCTTTCATGGTTTGGGACCTCCATATGCCACTTCATGTTATATCTCTCTTTTATTCCCCATTCTTGCATGTTTTGTTAGCCTATCATGCTTTTGTTTTTGGCCATTTTACAGTTCTAGAGATGGCCTTATTTTGGCCTATACTTCATGTTTCATTAAAATTTTTTTTTTCTGTTTGGTGATTATTTTGTATACTTCATGTTATAGCACCTTTTGAGCCTCAATCTTATGCCCTTTTTTTAGCATGTTTGTATATTGATTTGAGGTTTGCCATATACTGTAAACATTCATATTTTTGGTCCCTCTTCAATGTTGTAGAAGGAAATTTTTCAGTTTGGATTTTTCTTATATCACTTGCTTCATTACCCCTCTCTTGGCCCCTATTCTTGCATGCCATTTTTTCCCTACCTATGCTTGCTGTTTGGCCATGTTTATAACTGTGAAAGTGCCTTTTTTGGGACTTCCTAGCTTCTGTCTTTGCATTACATGTCCATATTGTGCATGTTTGGCATAGCTATAGGCCATTTCGGGTGCCTAAATTCGCATTTCGGGACAATTCCATGCATTTAGTGTCATTTCGCCTCATTTCGGGACTGTTTTCCCCCATATTTTAGTGCTGAAATTCTATTAGAATGATTGCTTTCCATTTCTATGTCATTGCATCGCATTTTGTCATCGCCTCGGTTTGCGTGCCCGTGTGCACGCATTTCGAGGCACCTCATTTTCATCCATCGGTGTCCTATGTGAGTATGGCTGAGGCTCTCTCATGTTGGTATAAGCCCATATCGCATTTTCATGTCATTGCATCGCATTCTATCATCGCCTCGGTTTACGTACCCGTGTGCACGCATTTCGAGGCGCCTCATTTTCATCCATCGGCGTCCTATGTGAGTGTGGCTGAGGCTCACTCATGTTGGTATAAGCCCATATCATATTTCCATGTCATTTGCATTGCATATGCCATTGCCTCGGTTTGTGTGCCTGTGTGCACGCACTTCGAGGCACTTCATTTTCATCTACTGGCTTCTTATGTGAGTGTGGCTGAGGCTCTCTCATGTTAGTATAAGTCCATGTTACATCTTCCATGCCATTTTTGCCATATTGCATTGCATATGCCATTGCCTCGGTTTGCGTGCCCGTGTGCACGCACTTCGAGGCACTTCATTTTCATCTACCGGCTTCTTATGTGAGTGTGGCTGAGGCTCTCTCATGTTAGTATAAGTCCATGTTACATTTTCCATGCCATTTTAGTCACTTGCATTGCATATACCATCGCCTCGGTTTGCGTGCCCGTGTGCACGCATTTCGAGGCCTCTCATTTTTTACGGCATAGTGCATACTAGGTTGTATCTTAGATCGCATTCTGTCATTTTCTCGGTTTGCGTGCCCGTGTGCACGTATTTCGAGGCATGTCATTCCATAGCATTGTGTATGTTAGGATTGTATCTTAGTTGCATTTCATGCATGTCATGCATTATTGCATCGTGTTCGGAATAGGAGTTAGCCCGGGCACGGGAAACGTGGTACATTTCGTACTCCGAGTGACGGAATGTGTCTCAATTTCCCAGTCACCGACACTCCGGATCATCCATGATGGAGTTAGGTTTTGTTGTGTTTCCATGTGCATTCATTCTACATTGAATTGCGCAATTCGGCTCCTCGGCCATCATGCATCGATATGCGTGATTGGTGGCACGAGGATCGAGGCATGCATATATTTGTGAAATACATTGCTATGCCCCTTTCCTGCTCTCTGTTGCAGCAAAAATCAAGAATCAGCAACTTTCCAGAGTTTGGCGCGCATTTCAAGAAAAAGGCAAACAGAGGCTAATCGGGGCATCGCCATGGATTTCCGCGCAAAGGCAACCCGCACATGCATCATTCATCACCCGGAGAAGAGTCAAGGCAGTCCCTGGCTTGCATGCCAGTTTTGTTTATTTTTTTAATTAATTCGTTAATTAATTAGGAATTTGTACATTATTTGGACTGTATTATTTGGACTGTACTATTCTTTTATTTGGGACTGTATATTTATTCGGACCCTCTGCGCGAGGGCACAACTGTAATAAGTGTGCGTGTGTGTGTTGTATGTTTTCCAACCCCACGTCTTTCTCCCTTTTATTTATCCGCTTATGATGGTTAGATTAGGGCATATTTCAATTAACATACAATATGATAGCATGTTTGCATTCATTCATCTGTATTGCATGCACCGGGCTCGGCGCATCATACTAACTGCATTGTACTTTCAATTCCAAATTGAATACATGTTAGTTGTAGCATTCCATATGCCATGTTTAGAATAGCCGAGCCTGCTATAGTTTGCATTCTTGCATGTGTTGCATTAAGCATTTCTGTATACTTAGGTTTCATGCATGATTTCTAATGAGTTTCTGTTTTGTCTTGGAGTACCCGGTAAGTTTTATGCTTTAGCATCCTTGCATGCGTGTGAGTGACTGCCATGAATAGCATGCTTACCATGAGGCTAATTGCTTATGTGATATAACTGCCTGAATGCCTGTGGGTGAAGGTTGGGTTACTTGGATTGGAATAAATCAACTGTTTGTTTTAAGCCCACTAGATAGTGGCAAAATCATGTTTTCTAAGCCCACCCGAGGGTGGCAAATCCACGTCTTAGCCTACTTGCGAGTAGCACCATCAAACCATTTTCAAACAAACAAACATGAAATGTTTTGTTCCAATTCAGGCGATCCAGTCTATACTTGTATGCTGTGCGCATCACATAGTAATCTAGGCTAATAACCGGAATAAGGACACACAAAGTTTTCAAAAATTGATATCATGGTTAGTAGAGGCCGATCTTTGATCGGGCGAGCGGGGGTGCTCACGAAGTGACCTTCCCCAATCGTACCCAAGTTCCCGAGCCGAGGCAACTTTGGTGATGACGGACACGTGGCCTTTGGCACCGAGTCAGGGTTTCCTAAATTTCCCAAAATAAAATATTTAGGTGGCGACTCTGTATCTGGCAAAGCAGTCCATGTTTGGCACTTCTTTCAAAAATCTGTTTTTCTCAAAACAATTTGCCGGATTTGGACTCTTTGGTTCAGACTTGGAACCGTGACTACAAAGTCGAGTCCGAGCTGTAGCGAGGTCCCCCGCGGGCTTGTTACAGTTTCTGGCGACTCTGCTGGGGATTTAGAGAACTTGACTCGAACTCGTGATATCTGTTTTTGATTACACTTGTGTGATTCTTTGCATTGCATTTGCATTGGTGCGCCTAGGACACCGTGTTTGCCATCTGCTATTCCTGAACGGTTTGCCGGAGGCTTGTCTTGTCAAGGCATGACCATAAGGCTGACCGGTTGTGGGCTCTGCCAGTATGGGAACACAAACCCCGGTTTTACCGAGGTACCCTTTGTGACCATTCGACCTAGTGCATATTCGGATCCATAGTGACCATTCCAAACTAGGACAGGTTGCTTACCCGATTGTAGGTTGTTTGAAACCGCTGTGTGCGTAGTAAAACCCTAGCTCCTGACAAAATAGGACAGGGAAACCCTACCCCTTTATAGGGGTGTTTTGGCTCTCACTTATCTGTTATGTGCTTTAGAGTGCGTCTCTACAGGAATGCATGTATCAGTGTATGAGTTTGGGCATTAGGCCTGCGGGCACCAGTTTGCAATTTTGGCATCAGGCCTGCGGGCATTACTATCAGTATTTGGGAGTCAGCCTTACCTGTGGGTATCAGACTCAGATTTTGGGGCCGAATTTTGGGGCAGAATTCAGTAGAGAGCACACTCATTCAACTATGCTCGTATCTGTTCAAATGGAATCAGGCTGAGATGCTGTCTGTTTTCTCTCTTGCTAGGTAGTCTGGGAACCATAGCTTCAGAAGGCTCCGATATCCCCCGAGGTTCATCGAACTTGTGCTGATAGACTTTGTCAGGTCAGAGATTCAGTTCAAGGGCAATCAGTGTTCCTCCGCCAGAGGCAGGGTAAGAAGGTCTAGTTGGGCACAAATCACCGGTTCAGCAGTTACCAGATCAGTGGCCCTTATCCACCCCACCAGTGAACAGTCAGGCTGAGGTCTCAGTTTCTACTGCAGGGACAGATAACAGTCAGTCAGATGGAACAGCAGAACACGTCCGGGATGGAAGCCATGATGCGCCAGATGCAAGAAAGTATGAAACTCATGCAGCAGGACGCCGTCCGTCAGGAGGAATTTGCCAAACAGCAGGCTGCGATCATGGTTCAGCAGGCCGAGCTCATCATCAAGCTGCAACAGCAAAGCGACGCGTCCACCTCACAACAAGTTCCTCCCCTAACAGGAGCTCCAGCACCTGGGGAGACGCCAAATGTCCAGGAAGGTACGGACATTCCGGAAGGGCCGGCTCCGCCCCCAGTTTTACCTCAACTATCCAAGATCCATACACCCAATCACCCGGACTCTCCCTTTGAGTTCGAGGTTGATCATACAGCTCTGAAATTGAGCAAACTTGAGAAACTCTTCAAGAAGTCCCAGGGGGTCAAGGCTATCCCGGATATCGGAGATGGATATACCGACGTGGCCGTAACATTGCCCGATAGGTTCAAAATGCCTCAAATCGACCGCTTTGACGGATCCGGGGACCCCATGGTCCATCTCCGACTGTTCTCAGACATCTTGCGGCCAATGGGCCTAACGCGACCACAGAAGCTTTCGCTATTCGGCCGAACCCTGTCGGGTGTGGCCGCCAACTGGTACGCAAAGTTAGAGGATGAAGTGAAGAAGAATTGGGATGAAATGGCCGAGGCCTTTGTCGCGCAATACTCTTACAACACTCAGATCGAGATTACAACTCGTGATCTTGAAACGACAAGGCAGGAGCCGAAGGAGAGCTTCTCAGAATTCGTGACCCGGTGGAGGGCGAAGGCCTCGATGATGACTCTAAGGCCTACTGATAAGGATCAAATACGGATGATTGTGCGCAATCTCCAGCCCAAGCTAATGCAGAAAATGATTGTGATCCCCTTCCCTACCTTTTCAGATTTGCACGATATGGGGGTACAAATCGAAGATGCAATGAGGCAAGGTCTGTTTGACCAGGAGAAGGAGCAGCCCAGGAGGGCGTTTTCCCGCAGTTCGAATGCGACCACCAGTGGTGATGCAGCTGCAAAATCTTCTGATGTGGGCATGGTGGCTACCACCGTATCAAAAACAGCTACCCCATTCACCGGTGCGTCCGGAAGTAGCTCGCAAGCAGCCAAACATCCACCCCAAGCCAAGAAGGTTTTCACCCCACTTTATATGCCTTTGTCAAAGGCTCTAGGGGCTTTGATCAAGAAAGGGCATCTGAAACCCCTGGAACCGCAGCCATTACCAAAGAACCTCCCTCTCTCGCACAACCCAGCCGACTACTGTGCCTTCCATCAGCGAGCTGGCCATGACACTGACATGTGCTTTCGTCTCCGCCACGAAATACAAGATCTGATCGACAATGGGGTCATCCCCGCACCAGGTCCTACAAAGTCTATCGGCACTTGATCAGTGAACTTGTAGGGGATAATGTGATGTGATCGAGGGATGAACCACCTGCGGGCGGCGCTCAGTTTACTCCAGATATGGCGTATGGCAGGCACCGTTTTGAGCAGTTGGCGAATGCTACATTCTGACTTGGGTATTGAGTCAGTCTTGTCGTTTTGTTTTGAGTCAGTCGTTTTGTTTTGAGTCAGTCTCTTTTGTTTTGGGTCTGTCTTGTTGTATCAGGTCAGTCCTGTTGTATAGGAGTCAGGTGATTCCAGGGGGTGTTGCCTCGGGCATCACCATTTTGTTTTGTGTTTGTCTTTTCGTTTTGTTTTGAGTCTGTTTCTGCCAGGGAGCCAGTTGTACCAACAGATTTGAATGAAGCAGCAGTGGTTTTTCATGCTTTGTACTTGCTTCTGCCTTATGCCAGTTGTGCCAGAAATTTTGAATGAAACGGCAGTACTTTTCGCCTACTCTTCTGCACCCCAAAATCATTGCGTTGACCTAAGTTTTTTCAAAACTTTTTTTTAAACACTGCGTTGAAAACGAAGAAGGAAGGAATTCCTTGGGATTTGTAAAACTTTGATCATTTGAGAGAAAGAGAGGCATGCTAAGCCCTTAATGATTGAAATCATGCTTGTTAGCGTGAGTACTGGGAAGGATCCTGGCTTGATCCAGATTGGTTTCACACTATCTTCAGCGCGAGCGATTTGTTACTTTCTTAAAAAAATTTCAAAAACAAAATGTTTTGCGCAGTCCTGCGAAGACTTGTGTGGAATCGCTCTTGAGATTGTGCAGTTTAGGATCACTCTCAGTCTCAAGACTTGAGCCCTTGCTTTCAAACCTTGACCTTGAATTCAGAAGGTTCAACGGTCAACTACGACGTGAGGCCTGTGTGGCCAGATTTGAAGCAGCCCTCGAACAAGAGGCAAGAAAGTCAGATCAAGAAGATCAGATGTCAACAAAAGAAGCTTGCGAAGCTAGAACAACAGCCATTCTCCTGGATTCAGATAATTTCAGGATCTCAAAACCATTTGGCACGAACAATTTATTTTTTAACCCGAACTACGTAAGGCTTGATTCCCATGTTTGGGATACGTAGGCAACTTCATTCTGAAGTCCAGCCATAAACACTTCCAATTCGATTGTGTCCATGCGATGGTTCTAGTCATCTTTGTCTTCTCTGTATCTGAGGGTTTGGTTGTATTCGTTGCTCTGAGGACTACCTACAATGCGCCGTGGCGCCATTCAAACAAGGGGCAACTTTCCGTTGCCATTCAATGCGCCGCGGTGCCGTTCAAACAAGGGGCAACTTTCCGTTGCCATGCAGTTCCCCTCAAGCAAGGGGAAATTTTCCATTACTACGGATCCGAGGTTGTGCATCTCGAGAGTAGGTTCCGTGCTCGTTGAGCAGTGGTCGTTTGCAAAATTAGTTTTTAAGAATTTTTACTGAGGTTGACTAACCTTTTCGAAAAGTATTCCATTTTCAAAACTGGACCATTTCTTGGACCCAAAAGAGGAAAATTTTCAGTGCTCACAGCCTAACTTGCATGATTTTAAATCAGAAAATTGAACAAGCATGTCAATCTAACTCTCACTTTGGTCAAATTTTTTTTTAGGAGAAAACTAAAACAAAAAATGGTCAAAATGATGAACTAAGGGCACAGTTGAGTCAGGCTTCCTGTCTTTCCCATTGTCAACATACTTGCCAAGAAAGGCACCGTATTCGCCAGAAAAGGGCACAACAAAGGGCAGAAAGCTCTCTCATCCTCCAAGCAGCGAGGTGTCAAGCCGAGTGCGAAGCACGAATTGGAAAGGATCGAGATGCTCCATTCCCTCATCCGGCGCATCGACAGATGTCACCGAAGGAAATAGCTGTGAGCTGATTATGTTGGGTGTGAGCCCGCAACTTCCTGTTCGTCCATCAACCACCCAGGGGAGGGATGAAAAATGAGAGATTGAAGAATAGAGAGATGTGCGATGGGAGGAAAAGTGAGAAGAGGGCTTTTTTCAGAAAAACAGAGCTTGAGGGCCAAGTGATGTGAGAACCACAAATGAGAAAGGGTGGGAAACACTACCCGGTGAAACAGGCTCCCTGTGCACGTCTGAGTGTCGTGTATTTTTGTTTTATCTCGATTCTTGTTTTGAGTCGTTTCGAGTGTTACTCGATGTGTCTAGGTTGTGTGCCTTTTATTTCCTTGTTGAGTTGTCTTGCTGTGTTCAGTCGTAGGCTCGATACCCGGTCGAGAGCTCATTTATCAATTCCAAAATAAAATCGTCTTGCGCTCCGAGTGCCGTGCCATTCTCCATATCTGTGCAAAACAAGATTCGTTCTTTCATAAAACCGCAGGGTTCAACCCAGGTCACGTCAGAACAGTAGAACTAGGACCTAACTGAAGCTATATATGGTTCCGGACTGCAAAGCAAAAGCAAAAGAGGAAATGTCGAGCATCTGAGTTTGTTTCAACTTCAGTAAGTTCCAAGACTACATTCCGTGTGTACCCCTTCAAGTCTTGCCAAAGCTCCGAAGTATGAGTGCGCCTCTACCTCAAGCTCATGATCAAGGCTGCTTCAAGCCAAAATGGCAATCGAAGTGCTCCCTCAGAAAACCAGCCCCTACCGGATGCATCTTGGCTGTGTTTACAATGAGTTCCTAGGGGACCAACTGCGACGGTGGAAACTAGAGTTCGGACGGCTATTGCCTAGAACGCAAAGGTTCGGAATTTCCGAGACTAAAGTCTGGTTTAAATACCCAGGGGTCTATCCTCGGCTTGAAATCTGTATGGTAGCCCCATAGATTGAGATAGCATGTGAATGCGCCTCGATTCTGGATACTGAATCAACCTAGTGTGTCACCCCGTTGGAGAATAGGGAAAGTTGTGAACATAACCAGGAAGGAAAGGTAGTAACTGCGGTTTGGAAGTACAATCAAGAAAGTGCAAGAAGAACCCACTCTTTTCAGCTCAAAAGGTTTCTGCGGAATTTTCAACTCATGACTTCGATGTGTAGCTCATCGTCGGTTGGTATGCACGAGGTGTATCCTTTTGGAATGTATCATGACCCCTCCGAGAGGTAAATCGGAGGTTGCGTTTGGAAATTGGTCTACTTAAGGCTTGTGTTCCCTTGTTCGGCATTTTGTTTCAAATATGCGTTGTCACGCACACTCCACTTGCATTGTTATGCATCCTTCCACCCGCATTGTTATGCACTTCTCATTCGTTGCATTGTTATGCACATTTATCTAGCGTTGTTATGCTCATTCGTTGCATTGTTATGCACATTTATCTAGCATTGTTATGCTCATTCGTTGCATTGTTATGCACATCTATCTAGCATTGTTATGCTTATTCGTTGCATTGTTATGCACATTTATCTAGCATTGTTATGCTCATTCGTTGCATTGTTATGCACATTTATCTAGCATTGTTATGCTCATTCGTTGCATTGTTATGCACATCTATCTAGCGTTGTTATGCTCATTCGTTGCATTGTTATGCACATTTATCTAGCGTTGTTATGCTCATTCGTTGCATTGTTATGCACATTTATCTAGCATTGTTATGCTCATTCGTTGCATTGTTATGCACATCTATCTAGCATTGTTATGCTCATTCGTTGCATTGTTATGCACATTTATCTAGCGTTGTTATGCTCATTACTTGCATTGTTATGCACATCTATCTAGCATTGTTATGCTAATTATTTGCATTGTTATGTACACTTCACCTGCATCGTTATGCACCCTTTCACTTGCAATTGTCGTCTTTTCTCCTCTCGCATGCGATGCGTTAGGGCATCTTTGGTTTCGAACTTTCGGATGAGTTCTGGCGTTCATTCATACCTTTTCTCTCTTGCATGTGATATGCTGAGACGTTTTCTCTTGCGTGTGATACGCTGAGAAATTTACCTTTCCTCTCTTGCATGTGATATGCTGAGACGTTTTCTCTTGCGTGTGATACGCTGAGAAATTTACCTTTCCTCTCTTGCATGTGATATGCTGAGACGTTTTCTCTTGCGTGTGATACGCTGAGAAATTTCCCTTTTCTCTCTTGCATGTGATATGCCGAGACGTTTTTTCTTGCGTGTGATACGCTGAGAAATTTCCCTTTTCTCTCTTGCATGTGATATGCTGAGACGTTTTCTCTTGCGTGTGATACGCTGAGAAGTTTATCTTTCCTCCCTTGCATGTGATATGCTGAGCGGTTTTCTCTTTTGCGGGTGATACGCTGAGAGATTTACCTTCTTCCTCTCCTATGTGTGATACGCAGAGAGATGTTGTGTGTTAGGCTCCGAGTAGCCTCCGTAGTCGCTTTTAGCCTTCTCCGCGTGAGACGCAGTGAGAATTGCATAATTTTCTTACATCCTTTCTGCATGAAATGTAGTTAGATTTGTATTCACTTGCTTAAAACTGTTGCATGGTATGCTTCATTACAGCTTTCTTTGCATGATCATAAGTTATGTTCAGCTGCTTACATTGTCATTTGCATTTTGCCCCTGCCTGCGGGCATATCTCTGTTTATCTTGTGCGTTTGTCTAAGTCTTCGGCCTTGTCAAAAATGGGCCGTCTCTGGGCTTTGACATTCACTCCCGTCACTTGTGACTTCCGAGTTCTGTCAAAGAGGGGCAACTGTAGACACCCCATTTTTGACCGACCTTAAGACTTAGACGTCACCAGTTGAGCGCTTGGTGATATTGCATAATGTGCTCGTTCAGAAGTTTCAGAGTCGCGGCCGTGAGCCCTGCCTCCGGACTTCCGAACCCTCTCCTGTGCCTTGTCTCGGTTTGCGAACCAGACTCGTTTTTCTCTGTTTCTTTTCCTGAGGGGAGAGAGAGGTCCTGTAGACCATCTCTCAGTGGCCGTAGGCTACGTTTTGTGGCCGCACGCCATTTTGCCCATTTCGGAGCCCGGTTTCCCATTTTTCGGGATCGTTGGCCGTGTGCCTCAGTTCGGAACCGCCTAACCATCTCCGTTTGCTCTGATTTTTGGCATACTTCCTATTTTCTCCCTTTTGAAGGACACTGGGGTCTGAGAAACCCACTTCGTGGCCGAATGCCACTTTCGGTGCTTAACAGCCCATTTTCGGGATCTCGAACTGCGCGTTTTGGTCCTCGAGCATTCGTTTTGCAACGATTTTCGTTCATTTTTGGCAGGTACCTCTGTTTTATCACCGGGGAGGTCACTGAAGGGTGGGAGGCCAGCAATTGTTGCAGCAACCAGTTATACATCCTCCGACGCCCTCCGGCGCCCGTTTTTTCACACTTCCGGGCCAATGTTGAACACCTTGGGGTCACATTCTTGAAGTTTGAACCACATATTTGTGATGTACACATTTGGGAGGATCCTAAAAGTTTATGGCCGGCCACTAATTCCATTTGAACCTTTTGAACCCCTCCTCAAATTGGCTTGTTCTCTCTCATGTTTTAGAGTTTCCAAATTCGAACCACAGGGCTGTGAAGAGGAGACCCGGGAGGCCACCTTTTTGTGGTGGCCGGCCACTAAAGCTTGTTGACCCTTTTGACCCCTAGCCGGCCGGCTAGAGGGGGTGGCCGGCCGGCCACCTCAAGTCCCAAAAGGTGGCCGGCCATGTTCCTTGAAACTTGAACTTTACAGCTGTATAGCTTTATCCCCCAGAAAATATCTCAATCCGGGGGATATTTCTTGGGGGAAAAACCTTGGTCTTTTGGTCCCCCACCTTTCCTTCCATACTCCCTCTTTTTGATCCATATAACCAGCTGTTGGCATCACATTTAGGGGTTGGAAAAATTGTTCTTCAAGCCTCAAGATCCATATCTCCCTCCATCCTTCTCATTTTCCTAAAAAACCTAAAGTCCTACACCTTGTGTTCTTCATCACCACCAAGCTCTACCATCACCACTTCATTTCCAGCAACAAGGAGGGCTTCTCAAAGGCTAAAGGAGCTGCAAATTGGTCCAAGAAGCAACAAAAGCTTTAGTCTTCAAGGGTGAGTGACATTTCTCCTCTTTTGACCCTTTTTCTTGATCCATTTGTAAGCCCTATATGCTTTTTGTTTCAAGCTCCGGCCCTAACTGAAAAGGGCCCTCTTTTGAGCTCATTTTCACTTTTCATTAAGGGCTCAACCCTGTTTGAGCCCTCCATGATGCACTTGCTTCATTGATCCTCTTATATGTCATAATCTTGCATGCTATTTTTGGCCCATGAGTAATCTGTTTTTGAGCATGATGTAATCTGTGAATGTGCTTATTTTGGGCCCTTATTCAACATTGTTGAAGGGCCCCTCACCATTTGATGCCTCCATGTGCCACTTGTAGTTATATCCCTTATTTGGCCCCCATTTTTGCATGCTATGGCAGCCTACCATGCTTTTGTTTTTGGCCATTTTACAGTTCTGTAAATAGTCTTATTTTGGTCCATTCTTCATGTTTCATTTATGGCCTTTCATGGTTTGGGACCTCCATATGCCACTTCATGTTATATTTCTCTTTTATTCCCCATTCTTGCATGTTTTGTTAGCCTATCATGCTTTTGTTTTTGGCCATTTTACAGTTCTAGAGATGGCCTTATTTTGGCCTATACTTCATGTTTCATTAACATTTTTTTTTCTGTTTGGTGATTATTTTGTATACTTCATGTTATAGCACCTTTTGAGCCTCAATCTTATGCCCTTTTTTTAGCATGTTTGTATATTGATTTGAGGTTTTCCATATACTGTAAACATTCATATTTTTGGTCCCTCTTCAATGTTGTAGAAGGAAATTTTTCAGTTTGGATTTTTCTTATATCACTTGCTTCATTACCCCTCTCTTGGCCCCTATTCTTGCATGCCATTTTTGCCCTACCTATGCTTGCTGTTTGGCCATGTTTATAACTGTGAAAGTGCCTTTTTTGGGACTGCCTAGCTTCTGTCTTTGCAATACATGTCCATATTGTGCATGTTTGGCATAGCTATAGGCCATTTCGGGTGCCTAAATTCGCATTTCGGGACAATTCCATGCATTTAGTGTCATTTCGCCTCATTTCGGGACTGTTTTCCCCCATATTTTAGTGCTGAAATTCTATTAGAATGATTGCTTTCCATTTCTATGTCATTGCATCGCATTTTGTCATCGCCTCGGTTTGCGTGCCCGTGTGCACGCATTTCGAGGCACCTCATTTTCCCATCGGCGTCCTATGTGAGTGTGGCTGAGGCTCTCTCATGTTGGTAGAAGCCCATATCGCATTTTCATGTCATTGCATCGCATTCTATCATCGCCTCGGTTTGCGTGCCCGTGTGCACGCATTTCGAGGCGCCTCATTTTCATCCATCGGCGTCCTATGTGAGTGTGGCTGAGGCTCACTCATGTTGGTATAAGCCCATATCATATTTCCATGTCATTTGCATTGCATATGCCATTGCCTCGGTTTGCGTGCCCGTGTGCACGCACTTCGAGGCACTTCATTTTCATCTACTGGCTTCTTATGTGAGTGTGGCTGAGGCTCTCTCATGTTAGTATAAGTCCATGTTACATCTTCCATGCCATTTTTGCCATATTGCATTGCATATGCCATTGCCTCGGTTTGCGTGCCCGTGTGCACGCACTTCGAGGCACTTCATTTTCATCTATCGGCTTCTTATGTGAGTGTGGCTGAGGCTCTCTCATGTTAGTATAAGTCCATGTTACATTTTTCATGCCATTTTAGTCACTTGCATTGCATATACCATCGCCTCGGTTTGCGTGCCCGTGTGCACGCATTTCGAGGCCTCTCATTTTTTACGGCATAGTGCATACTAGGTTGTATCTTAGATCGCATTCTGTCATTTTCTCGGTTTGCGTGCCCGTGTGCACGTATTTCGAGGCATGTCATTCCATAGCATTGTGTATGTTAGGATTGTATCTTAGATGCATTTCATGCATGTCATGCATTATTGCATCGTGTTCGGAATAGGAGTTAGCCCGGACACGGGAAACGAGGTACATTTCGTACTCCGAGTGACGGAATGTGTCTCAATTTCCCAGTCACCGACACTCCGGATCATCCATGATGGAGTTAGGTTTTGTTGTATTTCCATGTGCATTCATTCTACATTGAATTGCGCAATTTGGCTCCTCGGCCATCATGCATCGATATGCGTGATTGGTGGCACGAGGATCGAGGCATGCATATATTTGTGAAATACATTGCTATGCCCCTTTCCTGCTCTCTGTTGCAGCAAAAATCAAGAATCAGCAACTTTCTAGAGTTTGGCGCGCATTTCAAGAAAAAGGCAAACAGAGGCTAATCGGGGCATCGCCATGGATTTCCGCGCAAAGGCAACTCGCACATGCATCATTCATCACCCGGAGAAGAGTCAAGGCAGTCCCTGACTTGCATGCCAGTTTTGTTTATTTTTTTAATTAATTCGTTAATTAATTAGGAATTTGAACATTATTTGGACTGTATTATTTGGACTGTACTATTCTTTTATTTGGGACTGTATATTTATTCGGACCCTCTGCGCGAGGGCACAATTGTAATAAGTGTGCGTGTGTGTGTTGTATGTTTTCCAACCCCACGTCTTTCTCCCTTTTATTTATCCGCTTATGATGGTTAGATTAGGGCATATTTCAGTTAACATACAGTATGATAGCATGTTTGCATTCATTCATCTGTATTGCATGCACCGGGCTCGGCGCATCATACTAACTGCATTGTACTTTCAATTCCAAATTGAATACATGTTAGTTGTAGCATTCCATATGCCATGTTTAGAATAGCCGAGCCTGCTATAGTTTGCATTCTTGCATGTGTTGCATTAAGCATTTCTGTATACTTAGGTTTCATGCATGATTTCTAATGAGTTTCTGTTTTGTCTTGGAGTACCCGGTAAGTTTTATGCTTTAGCATCCTTGCATGCGTGTGAGTGACTGCCATGAATAGCATGCTTACCATGAGGCTAATTGCTTATGTGATATAACTGCCTGAATGCCTGTGGGTGAAGGTTGGGTTACTTGGATTGGAATAAATCAACTGTTTGTTTTAAGCCCACTAGATAGTGGCAAAATCATGTTTTCTAAGCCCACCCGAGGGTGGCAAATCCACGTCTTAGCCTACTTGCGAGTAGCACCATCAAACCATTTTCAAACAAACAAACATGAAATGTTTTGTTCCAATTCAGGCGATCCAGTCTATACTTGTATGCTGTGCGCATCACATAGTAATCTAGGCTAATAACCGGAATAAGGACACACAAAGTTTTCAAAAATTGATATCATGGTTAGTAAAGGCCGATCTTTGATCGGGCGAGCGGGGGTGCTCACGAAGTGACCTTCCCCAATCGTACCCAAGTTCCCGAGCCGAGGCAACTTTGGTGATGACGGACACGTGGCCTTTGGCACCGAGTCAGGGTTTCCTAAATTTCCCAAAATAAAATATTTAGGTGGCGACTCTGTATCTGGCAAAGCAGTCCATGTTTGGCACTTCTTTCAAAAATCTGTTTTTCTCAAAACAATTTACCGGATTTGGACTCTTTGGTTCAGACTTGGAACCGTGACTACAAAGTCGAGTCCGAGCTGTAGCGAGGTCCCCCGCGGGCTTGTTACAGTTTCTGGCGACTCTGCTGGGGATTTAGAGAACTTGACTCGAACTCGTGATATCTGTTTTTGATTACACTTGTGTGATTCTTTGCATTGCATTTGCATTGGTGCGCCTAGGACACCGTGTTTGCCATCTGCTATTCCTGAACGGTTTGCCGGAGGCTTGTCTTGTCAAGGCATGACCATAAGGCTGACCGGTTGTGGGCTCTGCCAGTATGGGAACACAAACCCCGATTTTACCGAGGTACCCTTTGTGACCATTCGACCTAGTGCATATTCGGATCCATAGTGACCATTCCAAACTAGGACAGGTTGCTTACCCGATTGTAGGTTGTTTGAAACCGCTGTGTGCGTAGTAAAACCCTAGCTCCTGACAAAATAGGACAGGGAAACCCTACCCCTTTATAGGGGTGTTTTGGCTCTCACTTATCTGTTATGTGCTTTAGAGTGCGTCTCTACAGGAATGCATGTATCAGTGTATGAGTTTGGGCATCAGGCCTGCGGGCACCAGTTTGCAATTTTGGCATCAGGCCTGCGGGCATTACTATCAGTATTTGGGAGTCAGCCTTACCTGTGGGTATCAGACTCAGATTTTGGGGCCGAATTTTGGGGCAGAATTCAGTAGAGAGCACACTCATTCAACTATGCTCGTATCTGTTCAAATGGAATCAGGCTGAGATGCTGTCTGTTTTCTCTCTTGCTAGGTAGTCTGGGAACCATAGCTTCAGAAGGCTCCGATATCCCCCGAGGTTCATCGA
Source organism: Camellia sinensis (assembly GCF_055761805.1). Taxonomy (NCBI): domain Eukaryota; kingdom Viridiplantae; phylum Streptophyta; class Magnoliopsida; order Ericales; family Theaceae; genus Camellia; species Camellia sinensis. Next base: position 226,473,186 of record NC_138961.1, on the reverse strand, counting down.
ACTTGTGCTGATAGACTTTGTCAGGTCAGAGATTCAGTTCAAGGGCAATCAGTGTTCCTCCGCCAGAGGCAGGGTAAGAAGGTCTAGTTGGGCACAAATCACCGGTTCAGCAGTTACCAGATCAGTGGCCCTTATCCACCCCACCAGTGAACAGTCAGGCTGAGGTCTCAGTTTCTACTGCAGGGACAGATAACAGTCAGTCAGATGGAACAGCAGAACACGTCCGGGATGGAAGCCATGATGCGCCAGATGCAAGAAAGTATGAAACTCATGCAGCAGGACGCCGCCCGTCAGGAGGAATTTGCCAAACAGCAGGCTGCGATCATGGCTCAGCAGGCCGAGCTCATCATCAAGCTGCAACAGCAAAGCGACGCGTCCACCTCACAACAAGTTCCTCCCCTAACAGGAGCTCCAGCACCTGGGGAGACGCCAAATGTCCAGGAAGGTACGGATATTCCGGCAGGGCCGGCTCCGCCCCCAGTTTTACCTCAACTATCCAAGATCCATACACCCAATCACCCGGACTCTCCCTTTGAGTTCGAGGTTGATCATACAGCTCTGAAATTGAGCAAACTTGAGAAACTCTTCAAGAAGTCCCAGGGGGTCAAGGCTATCTCGGATATCGGAGATGGATATACCGACGTGGCCGTAACATTGCCCGATAGGTTCAAAATGCCTCAAATCGACCGCTTTGACGGATCCGGGGACCCCATGGTCCATCTCCGACTGTTCTCAGACATCTTGCGGCCAATGGGCCTAACGCGACCACAGAAGCTTTCGCTATTCGGCCGAACCCTGTCGGGTGTGGCCGCCAACTGGTACGCAAAGTTAGAGGATGAAGTGAAGAAGAATTGGGATGAAATGGCCGAGGCCTTTGTCGCGCAATACTCATACAACACTCAGATCGAGATTACAACTCGTGATCTTGAAACGACAAGGCAGGAGCCGAAGGAGAGCTTCTCAGAATTCGTGACCCGGTGGAGGGCGAAGGCCTCGATGATGACTCTAAGGCCTACTGATAAGGATCAAATACGGATGATTGTGCGCAATCTCCAGCCCAAGCTAATGCAGAAAATGATTGTGATCCCCTTCCCTACCTTTTCAGATTTGCACGATATGGGGGTACAAATCGAAGATGCAATGAGGCAAGGTCTGTTTGACCAGGAGAAGGAGCAGCCCAGGAGGGCGTTTTCCCGCAGTTCGAATGCGACCACCAGTGGTGATGCAGCTGCAAAATCTTCTGATGTGGGCATGGTGGCTACCACCGTATCAAAAACAGCTACCCCATTCACCGGTGCGTCCGGAAGTAGCTCGCAAGCAGCCAAACATCCACCCCAAGCCAAGAAGGTTTTCACCCCACTTTATATGCCTTTGTCAAAGGCTCTAGGGGCTTTGATCAAGAAAGGGCATCTGAAACCCCTGGAACCGCAGCCATTACCAAAGAACCTCCCTCTCTCGCACAACCCAGCCGACTACTGTGCCTTCCATCAGCGAGCTGGCCATGACACTGACATGTGCTTTCGTCTCCGCCACGAAATACAAGATCTGATCGACAATGGGGTCATCCCCGCACCAGGTCCTGCAAAGTCTATCGGCACTTGATCAATGAACTTGTAGGGGATAATGTGATGTGATCGAGGGATGAACCACCTGCGGGCGGCGCTCAGTTTACTCCAGATATGGCGTATGGCAGGCACCGTTTTGAGCAGTTGGCGAATGCTACATTCTGACTTGGGTATTGAGTCAGTCTTGTCGTTTTGTTTTGAGTCAGTCGTTTTGTTTTGAGTCAGTCTCTTTTGTTTTGGGTCTGTCTTGTTGTATCAGGTCAGTCCTGTTGTATAGGAGTCAGGTGATTCCAGGGGGTGTTGCCTCGGGCATCACCATTTTGTTTTGTGTTTGTCTTTTCGTTTTGTTTTGAGTCTGTTTCTGCCAGGGAGCCAGTTGTACCAACAGATTTGAATGAAGCAGCAGTGGTTTTTCATGCTTTGTACTTGCTTCTACCTTATGCCAGTTGTGCCAGAAATTTTGAATGAAACGGCAGTACTTTTCGCCTACTCTTCTGCACTCCAAAATCATTGCGTTGACCTAAGTTTTTTCAAAACTTTTTTTTAAACACTGCGTTGAAAACGAAGAAGGAAGGAATTCCTTGGGATTTGCAAAACTTTGATCATTTGAGAGAAAGAGAGGCATGCTAAGCCCTTAATGATTGAAATCATGCTTGTTAGCTTGAGTACTGGGAAGGATCCTGGCTTGATCCAGATTGGTTTCACACTATCTTCAGCGCGAGCGATTTGTTGCTTTCTTAAAAAAATTTTAAAAACAAAATGTTTTGCGCAGTCCTGCGAAGACTTGTGTGGAATCGCTCTTGAGATTGTGCAGTTTAGGATCACTCTCAGTCTCAAGACTTGAGCCCTTGCTTTCAAACCTTGACCTTGAATTCAGAAGGTTCAACGGTCAACTACGACGTGAGGCCTGTGTGGCCAGATTTGAAGCAGCCCTCGAACAAGAGGCAAGAAAGTCAGATCAAGAAGATCAGATGTCAACAAAAGAAGCTTGCGAAGCTAGAACAACAGCCATTCTCCTGGATTCAGATAATTTCAGGATCTCAAAACCATTTGGCACGGACAATTTATTTTTTAACCCGAACTACGTAAGGCTTGATTCCCATGTTTGGGATACGTAGGCAACTTCATTCTGAAGTCCAGCCATAAACACTTCCAATTCGATTGTGTCCATGCGATGGTTCTAGTCATCTTTGTCTTCTCTGTATCTGAGGGTTTGGTTGTATTCGTTGCTCTGAGGACTACCTACAATGCGCCGTGGCGCCATTCAAACAAGGGGCAACTTTCCGTTGCCATTCAATGCGCCGCGGTGCCGTTCAAACAAGGGGCAACTTTCCGTTGCCATGCAGTTCCCCTCAAGCAAGGGGCAATTTTCCATTACTACGGATCCGAGGTTGTGCATCTCGAGAGTAGGTTCCGTGCTCGTTGAGCAGTGGTCGTTTGCAAAATTAGTTTTTAAGAATTTTTACTGAGGTTGACTAACCTTTTCGAAAAGTATTCCATTTTCAAAACTGGACCATTTCTTGGACCCAAAAGAGGAAAATTTTCAGTGCTCACAGCCTAACTTGCATGATTTTAAATCAGAAAATTGAACAAGCATGTCAATCTAACTCTCACTTTGGTCAAATTTTTTTTTAGGAGAAAACTAAAACAAAAAATGGTCAAAATGATGAACTAAGGGCACAGTTGAGTCAGGCTTCCTGTCTTTCCCATTGTCAACATACTTGCCAAGAAAGGCACCGTATTCGCCAGAAAAGGGCACAACAAAGGGCAGAAAGCTCTCTCATCCTCCAAGCAGCGAGGTGTCAAGCCGAGTGCGAAGCACGAATTGGAAAGGATCGAGATGCTCCATTCCCTCATCCGGCGCATCGACAGATGTCACCGAAGGAAATAGCTGCGAGCTGATTATGTTGGGTGTGAGCCCGCAACTTCCTGTTCGTCCATCAACCACCCAGGGGGGATGAAAAATGAGAGATTGAAGAATAGAGAGATGTGCGATGGGAGGAAAAGTGAGAAGAGGGCTTTTTTCAGAAAAACAGAGCTTGAGGGCCAAGTGATGTGAGAACCACAAATGAGAAAGGGTGGGAAACACTACCCGGTGAAACAGGCTCCCTGTGCACGTCTGAGTGTCGTGTATTTTTGTTTTATCTCGATTCTTGTTTTGAGTCGTTTCGAGTGTTACTCGATGTGTCTAGGTTGTGTGCCTTTTATTTCCTTGTTGAGTTGTCTTGCTGTGTTCAGTCGTAGGCTCGATACCCGGTCGAGAGCTCATTTATCAATTCCAAAATAAAATCGTCTTGCGCTCCGAGTGCCGTGCCATTCTCCATATCTGTGCAAAACAAGATTCGTTCTTTCATAAAACCGCAGGGTTCAACCCAGGTCACGTCAGAACAGTAGAACTAGGACCTAACTGAAGCTATATATGGTTCCGGACTGCAAAGCAAAAGCAAAAGAGGAAATGTCGAGCATCTGAGTTTGTTTCAACTTCAGTAAGTTCCAAGACTACATTCCGTGTGTACCCCTTCAAGTCTTGCCAAAGCTCCGAAGTATGAGTGCGCCTCTACCTCAAGCTCATGATCAAGGCTGCTTCAAGCCAAAATGGCAATCGAAGTGCTCCCTCAGAAAACCAGCCCCTACCGGATGCATCTTGGCTGTGTTTACAATGAGTTCCTAGGGGACCAACTGCGACGGTGGAAACTAGAGTTCGGACGGCTATTGCCTAGAACGCAAAGGTTCGGAATTTCCGAGACTAAAGTCTGGTTTAAATACCCAGGGGTCTATCCTCGGCTTGAAATCTGTATGGCAGCCCCATAGATTGAGATAGCATGTGAATGCGCCTCGATTCTGGATACTGAATCAACCTAGTGTGTCACCCCGTTGGAGAATAGGGAAAGTTGTGAACATAACCAGGAAGGAAAGGTAGTAACTGCGGTTTGGAAGTACAATCAAGAAAGTGCAAGAAGAACCCACTCTTTTCAGCTCAAAAGGTTTCTGCGGAATTTTCAACTCATGACTTCGATGTGTAGCTCATCGTCGGTTGGTATACACGAGGTGTATCCTTTTGGAATGTATCATGACCCCTCCGAGAGGTAAATCGGAGGTTGCGTTTGGAAATTGGTCTACTTAAGGCTTGTGTTCCCTTGTTCGGCATTTTGTTTCAAATATGCGTTGTCACGCACACTCCACTTGCATTGTTATGCATCCTTCCACCCGCATTGTTATGCACTTCTCATTCGTTGCATTGTTATGCACATTTATCTAGCGTTGTTATGCTCATTCGTTGCATTGTTATGCACATTTATCTAGCATTGTTATGCTCATTCGTTGCATTGTTATGCACATCTATCTAGCATTGTTATGCTCATTCGTTGCATTGTTATGCACATTTATCTAGCATTGTTATGCTCATTCGTTGCATTGTTATGCACATTTATCTAGCATTGTTATGCTCATTCGTTGCATTGTTATGCACATCTATCTAGCGTTGTTATGCTCATTCGTTGCATTGTTATGCACATTTATCTAGCGTTGTTATGCTCATTCGTTGCATTGTTATGCACATTTATCTAGCATTGTTATGCTCATTCGTTGCATTGTTATGCACATCTATCTAGCATTGTTATGCTCATTCGTTGCATTGTTATGCACATTTATCTAGCGTTGTTATGCTCATTACTTGCATTGTTATGCACATCTATCTAGCATTGTTATGCTAATTATTTGCATTGTTATGTACACTTCACCTGCATCGTTATGCACCATTTCACTTGCAATTGTCGTCTTTTCTCCTCTCGCATGCGATGCGTTAGGGCATCTTTGGTTTCGAACGTTCGGATGAGTTCTGGCGTTCATTCATACCTTTTCTCTCTTGCATGTGATATGCTGAGACGTTTTCTCTTGCGTGTGATACGCTGAGAAATTTACCTTTCCTCTCTTGCATGTGATATGCTGAGACGTTTTCTCTTGCGTGTGATACGCTGAGAAATTTACCTTTCCTCTCTTGCATGTGATATGCTGAGACGTTTTCTCTTGCGTGTGATACGCTGAGAAATTTCCCTTTTCTCTCTTGCATGTGATATGCCGAGACGTTTTTTCTTGCGTGTGATACGCTGAGAAATTTCCCTTTTCTCTCTTGCATGTGATATGCTGAGACGTTTTCTCTTGCGTGTGATACGCTGAGAAGTTTATCTTTCCTCCCTTGCATGTGATATGCTGAGCGGTTTTCTCTTTTGCGGGTGATACGCTGAGAGATTTACCTTCTTCCTCTCCTATGTGTGATACGCAGAGAGATGTTGTGTGTTAGGCTCCGAGTAGCCTCCGTAGTCGCTTTTAGCCTTCTCCGCGTGAGACGCAGTGAGAATTGCATAATTTTCTTACATCCTTTCTGCATGAAATGTAGTTAGATTTGTATTCACTTGCTTAAAACTGTTGCATGGTATGCTTCATTACAGCTTTCTTTGCATGATCATAAGTTATGTTCAGCTGCTTACATTGTCATTTGCATTTTGCCCCTGCCTGCGGGCATATCTCTGTTTATCTTGTGCGTTTGTCTAAGTCTTCGGCCTTGTCAAAAATGGGCCGTCTCTGGGCTTTGACATTCACTCCCGTCACTTGTGACTTCCGAGTTCTGTCAAAGAGGGGCAACTGTAGACACCCCATTTTTGACCGACCTTAAGACTTAGACGTCACCAGTTGAGCGCTTGGTGATATTGCATAATGTGCTCGTTCAGAAGTTTCAGAGTCGCGGCCGTGAGCCCTGCCTCCGGACTTCCGAACCCTCTCCTGTGCCTTGTCTCGGTTTGCGAACCAGACTCGTTTTTCTCTGTTTCTTTTCCTGAGGGGAGAGAGAGGTCCTGTAGACCATCTCTCAGTGGCCGTAGGCTACGTTTTGTGGCCGCACGCCATTTTGCCCATTTCGGAGCCCGGTTTCCCATTTTTCGGGATCGTTGGCCGTGTGCCTCAGTTCGGAACCGCCTAACCATCTCCGTTTGCTCTGATTTTTGGCATACTTCCTATTTTCTCCCTTTTGAAGGACACTGGGGTCTGAGAAACCCACTTCGTGGCCGAATGCCACTTTCGGTGCTTAACAGCCCATTTTCGGGATCTCGAACTGCGCGTTTTGGTCCTCGAGCATTCGTTTTGCAACGATTTTCGTTCATTTTTGGCAGGTACCTCTGTTTTATCACCGGGGAGGTCACTGAAGGGTGGGAGGCCAGCAATTGTTGCAGCAACCAGTTATACATCCTCCGACGCCCTCCGGCGCCCGTTTTTTCACACTTCCGGGCCAATGTTGAACACCTTGGGGTCACATTCTTGAAGTTTGAACCACATATTTGTGATGTACACATTTGGGAGGATCCTAAAAGTTTATGGCCGGCCACTAATTCCATTTGAACCTTTTGAACCCCTCCTCAAATTGGCTTGTTCTCTCTCATGTTTTAGAGTTTCCAAATTCGAACCACAGGGCTGTGAAGAGGAGACCCGGGAGGCCACCTTTTTGTGGTGGCCGGCCACTAAAGCTTGTTGACCCTTTTGACCCCTAGCCGGCCGGCTAGGGGGGGTGGCCGGCCGGCCACCTCAAGTCCCAAAAGGTGGCCGGCCATGTTCCTTGAAACTTGAACTTTACAGCTGTATAGCTTTATCCCCCAGAAAATATCTCAATCCGGGGGATATTTCTTGGGGGAAAAACCTTGGTCTTTTGGTCCCCCACCTTTCCTTCCATACTCCCTCTTTTTGATCCATATAACCAGCTGTTGGCATCACATTTAGGGGTTGGAAAAATTGTTCTTCAAGCCTCAAGATCCATATCTCCCTCCATCCTTCTCATTTTCCTAAAAAACCTAAAGTCCTACACCTTGTGTTCTTCATCACCACCAAGCTCTACCATCACCACTTCATTTCCAGCAACAAGGAGGGCTTCTCAAAGGCTAAAGGAGCTGCAAATTGGTCCAAGAAGCAACAAAAGCTTTAGTCTTCAAGGGTGAGTGACATTTCTCCTCTTTTGACCCTTTTTCTTGATCCATTTGTAAGCCCTATATGCTTTTTGTTTCAAGCTCCGGCCCTAACTGAAAAGGGCCCTCTTTTGAGCTCATTTTCACTTTTCATTAAGGGCTCAACCCTGTTTGAGCCCTCCATGATGCACTTGCTTCATTGATCCTCTTATATGTCATAATCTTGCATGCTATTTTTGGCCCATGAGTAATCTGTTTTTGAGCATGATGTAATCTGTGAATGTGCTTATTTTGGGCCCTTCTTCAACATTGTTGAAGGGCCCCTCACCATTTGATGCCTCCATGTGCCACTTGTAGTTATATCCCTTATTTGGCCCCCATTTTTGCATGCTATGGCAGCCTACCATGCTTTTGTTTTTGGCCATTTTACAGTTCTGTAAATAGTCTTATTTTGGTCCATTCTTCATGTTTCATTTATGGCCTTTCATGGTTTGGGACCTCCATATGCCACTTCATGTTATATTTCTCTTTTATTCCCCATTCTTGCATGTTTTGTTAGCCTATCATGCTTTTGTTTTTGGCCATTTTACAGTTCTAGAGATGGCCTTATTTTGGCCTATACTTCATGTTTCATTAACATTTTTTTTTCTGTTTGGTGATTATTTTGTATACTTCATGTTATAGCACCTTTTGAGCCTCAATCTTATGCCCTTTTTTTAGCATGTTTGTATATTGATTTGAGGTTTTCCATATACTGTAAACATTCATATTTTTGGTCCCTCTTCAATGTTGTAGAAGGAAATTTTTCAGTTTGGATTTTTCTTATATCACTTGCTTCATTACCCCTCTCTTGGCCCCTATTCTTGCATGCCATTTTTGCCCTACCTATGCTTGCTGTTTGGCCATGTTTATAACTGTGAAAGTGCCTTTTTTGGGACTGCCTAGCTTCTGTCTTTGCAATACATGTCCATATTGTGCATGTTTGGCATAGCTATAGGCCATTTCGGGTGCCTAAATTCGCATTTCGGGACAATTCCATGCATTTAGTGTCATTTCGCCTCATTTCGGGACTGTTTTCCCCCATATTTTAGTGCTGAAATTCTATTAGAATGATTGCTTTCCATTTCTATGTCATTGCATCGCATTTTGTCATCGCCTCGGTTTGCGTGCCCGTGTGCACGCATTTCGAGGCACCTCATTTTCCCATCGGCGTCCTATGTGAGTGTGGCTGAGGCTCTCTCATGTTGGTATAAGCCCATATCGCATTTTCATGTCATTGCATCGCATTCTATCATCGCCTCGGTTTGCGTGCCCGTGTGCACGCATTTCGAGGCGCCTCATTTTCATCCATCGGCGTCCTATGTGAGTGTGGCTGAGGCTCACTCATGTTGGTATAAGCCCATATCATATTTCCATGTCATTTGCATTGCATATGCCATTGCCTCGGTTTGCGTGCCCGTGTGCACGCACTTCGAGGCACTTCATTTTCATCTACTGACTTCTTATGTGAGTGTGGCTGAGGCTCTCTCATGTTAGTATAAGTCCATGTTACATCTTCCATGCCATTTTTGCCATATTGCATTGCATATGCCATTGCCTCGGTTTGCGTGCCCGTGTGCACGCACTTCGAGGCACTTCATTTTCATCTATCGGCTTCTTATGTGAGTGTGGCTGAGGCTCTCTCATGTTAGTATAAGTCCATGTTACATTTTTCATGCCATTTTAGTCACTTGCATTGCATATACCATCGCCTCGGTTTGCGTGCCCGTGTGCACGCATTTCGAGGCCTCTCATTTTTTACGGCATAGTGCATACTAGGTTGTATCTTAGATCGCATTCTGTCATTTTCTCGGTTTGCGTGCCCGTGTGCACGTATTTCGAGGCATGTCATTCCATAGCATTGTGTATGTTAGGATTGTATCTTAGATGCATTTCATGCATGTCATGCATTATTGCATCGTGTTCGGAATAGGAGTTAGCCCGGACACGGGAAACGAGGTACATTTCGTACTCCGAGTGACGGAATGTGTCTCAATTTCCCAGTCACCGACACTCCGGATCATCCATGATGGAGTTAGGTTTTGTTGTATTTCCATGTGCATTCATTCTACATTGAATTGCGCAATTTGGCTCCTCGGCCATCATGCATCGATATGCGTGATTGGTGGCACGAGGATCGAGGCATGCATATATTTGTGAAATACATTGCTATGCCCCTTTCCTGCTCTCTGTTGCAGCAAAAATCAAGAATCAGCAACTTTCTAGAGTTTGGCGCGCATTTCAAGAAAAAGGCAAACAGAGGCTAATCGGGGCATCGCCATGGATTTCCGCGCAAAGGCAACTCGCACATGCATCATTCATCACCCGGAGAAGAGTCAAGGCAGTCCCTGACTTGCATGCCAGTTTTGTTTATTTTTTTAATTAATTCGTTAATTAATTAGGAATTTGAACATTATTTGGACTGTATTATTTGGACTGTACTATTCTTTTATTTGGGACTGTATATTTATTCGGACCCTCTGCGCGAGGGCACAATTGTAATAAGTGTGCGTGTGTGTGTTGTATGTTTTCCAACCCCACGTCTTTCTCCCTTTTATTTATCCGCTTATGATGGTTAGATTAGGGCATATTTCAGTTAACATACAGTATGATAGCATGTTTGCATTCATTCATCTGTATTGCATGCACCGGGCTCGGCGCATCATACTAACTGCATTGTACTTTCAATTCCAAATTGAATACATGTTAGTTGTAGCATTCCATATGCCATGTTTAGAATAGCCGAGCCTGCTATAGTTTGCATTCTTGCATGTGTTGCATTAAGCATTTCTGTATACTTAGGTTTCATGCATGATTTCTAATGAGTTTCTGTTTTGTCTTGGAGTACCCGGTAAGTTTTATGCTTTAGCATCCTTGCATGCGTGTGAGTGACTGCCATGAATAGCATGCTTACCATGAGGCTAATTGCTTATGTGATATAACTGCCTGAATGCCTGTGGGTGAAGGTTGGGTTACTTGGATTGGAATAAATCAACTGTTTGTTTTAAGCCCACTAGATAGTGGCAAAATCATGTTTTCTAAGCCCACCCGAGGGTGGCAAATCCACGTCTTAGCCTACTTGCGAGTAGCACCATCAAACCATTTTCAAACAAACAAACATGAAATGTTTTGTTCCAATTCAGGCGATCCAGTCTATACTTGTATGCTGTGCGCATCACATAGTAATCTAGGCTAATAACCGGAATAAGGACACACAAAGTTTTCAAAAATTGATATCATGGTTAGTAGAGGCCGATCTTTGATCGGGCGAGCGGGGGTGCTCACGAAGTGACCTTCCCCAATCGTACCCAAGTTCCCGAGCCGAGGCAACTTTGGTGATGACGGACACGTGGCCTTTGGCACCGAGTCAGGGTTTCCTAAATTTCCCAAAATAAAATATTTAGGTGGCGACTCTGTATCTGGCAAAGCAGTCCATGTTTGGCACTTCTTTCAAAAATCTGTTTTTCTCAAAACAATTTGCCGGATTTGGACTCTTTGGTTCAGACTTGGAACCGTGACTACAAAGTCGAGTCCGAGCTGTAGCGAGGTCCCCCGCGGGCTTGTTACAGTTTCTGGCGACTCTGCTGGGGATTTAGAGAACTTGACTCGAACTCGTGATATCTGTTTTTGATTACACTTGTGTGATTCTTTGCATTGCATTTGCATTGGTGCGCCTAGGACACCGTGTTTGCCATCTGCTATTCCTGAACGGTTTGCCGGAGGCTTGTCTTGTCAAGGCATGACCATAAGGCTGACCGGTTGTGGGCTCTGCCAGTATGGGAACACAAACCCCGATTTTACCGAGGTACCCTTTGTGACCATTCGACCTAGTGCATATTCGGATCCATAGTGACCATTCCAAACTAGGACAGGTTGCTTACCCGATTGTAGGTTGTTTGAAACCGCTGTGTGCGTAGTAAAACCCTAGCTCCTGACAAAATAGGACAGGGAAACCCTACCCCTTTATAGGGGTGTTTTGGCTCTCACTTATCTGTTATGTGCTTTAGAGTGCGTCTCTACAGGAATGCATGTATCAGTGTATGAGTTTGGGCATCAGGCCTGCGGGCACCAGTTTGCAATTTTGGCATCAGGCCTGCGGGCATTACTATCAGTATTTGGGAGTCAGCCTTACCTGTGGGTATCAGACTCAGATTTTGGGGCCGAATTTTGGGGCAGAATTCAGTAGAGAGCACACTCATTCAACTATGCTCGTATCTGTTCAAATGGAATCAGGCTGAGATGCTGTCTGTTTTCTCTCTTGCTAGGTAGTCTGGGAACCATAGCTTCAGAAGGCTCCGATATCCCCCGAGGTTCATCGAACTTGTGCTGATAGACTTTGTCAGGTCAGAGATTCAGTTCAAGGGCAATCAGTGTTCCTCCGCCAGAGGCAGGGTAAGAAGGTCTAGTTGGGCACAAATCACCGGTTCAGCAGTTACCAGATCAGTGGCCCTTATCCACCCCACCAGTGAACAGTCAGGCTGAGGTCTCAGTTTCTACTGCAGGGACAGATAACAGTCAGTCAGATGGAACAGCAGAACACGTCCGGGATGGAAGCCATGATGCGCCAGATGCAAGAAAGTATGAAACTCATGCAGCAGGACGCCGCCCGTCAGGAGGAATTTGCCAAACAGCAGGCTGCGATCATGGCTCAGCAGGCCGAGCTCATCATCAAGCTGCAACAGCAAAGCGACGCGTCCACCTCACAACAAGTTCCTCCCCTAACAGGAGCTCCAGCACCTGGGGAGACGCCAAATGTCCAGGAAGGTACGGATATTCCGGCAGGGCCGGCTCCGCCCCCAGTTTTACCTCAACTATCCAAGATCCATACACCCAATCACCCGGACTCTCCCTTTGAGTTCGAGGTTGATCATACAGCTCTGAAATTGAGCAAACTTGAGAAACTCTTCAAGAAGTCCCAGGGGGTCAAGGCTATCTCGGATATCGGAGATGGATATACCGACGTGGCCGTAACATTGCCCGATAGGTTCAAAATGCCTCAAATCGACCGCTTTGACGGATCCGGGGACCCCATGGTCCATCTCCGACTGTTCTCAGACATCTTGCGGCCAATGGGCCTAACGCGACCACAGAAGCTTTCGCTATTCGGCCGAACCCTGTCGGGTGTGGCCGCCAACTGGTACGCAAAGTTAGAGGATGAAGTGAAGAAGAATTGGGATGAAATGGCCGAGGCCTTTGTCGCGCAATACTCATACAACACTCAGATCGAGATTACAACTCGTGATCTTGAAACGACAAGGCAGGAGCCGAAGGAGAGCTTCTCAGAATTCGTGACCCGGTGGAGGGCGAAGGCCTCGATGATGACTCTAAGGCCTACTGATAAGGATCAAATACGGATGATTGTGCGCAATCTCCAGCCCAAGCTAATGCAGAAAATGATTGTGATCCCCTTCCCTACCTTTTCAGATTTGCACGATATGGGGGTACAAATCGAAGATGCAATGAGGCAAGGTCTGTTTGACCAGGAGAAGGAGCAGCCCAGGAGGGCGTTTTCCCGCAGTTCGAATGCGACCACCAGTGGTGATGCAGCTGCAAAATCTTCTGATGTGGGCATGGTGGCTACCACCGTATCAAAAACAGCTACCCCATTCACCGGTGCGTCCGGAAGTAGCTCGCAAGCAGCCAAACATCCACCCCAAGCCAAGAAGGTTTTCACCCCACTTTATATGCCTTTGTCAAAGGCTCTAGGGGCTTTGATCAAGAAAGGGCATCTGAAACCCCTGGAACCGCAGCCATTACCAAAGAACCTCCCTCTCTCGCACAACCCAGCCGACTACTGTGCCTTCCATCAGCGAGCTGGCCATGACACTGACATGTGCTTTCGTCTCCGCCACGAAATACAAGATCTGATCGACAATGGGGTCATCCCCGCACCAGGTCCTGCAAAGTCTATCGGCACTTGATCAATGAACTTGTAGGGGATAATGTGATGTGATCGAGGGATGAACCACCTGCGGGCGGCGCTCAGTTTACTCCAGATATGGCGTATGGCAGGCACCGTTTTGAGCAGTTGGCGAATGCTACATTCTGACTTGGGTATTGAGTCAGTCTTGTCGTTTTGTTTTGAGTCAGTCGTTTTGTTTTGAGTCAGTCTCTTTTGTTTTGGGTCTGTCTTGTTGTATCAGGTCAGTCCTGTTGTATAGGAGTCAGGTGATTCCAGGGGGTGTTGCCTCGGGCATCACCATTTTGTTTTGTGTTTGTCTTTTCGTTTTGTTTTGAGTCTGTTTCTGCCAGGGAGCCAGTTGTACCAACAGATTTGAATGAAGCAGCAGTGGTTTTTCATGCTTTGTACTTGCTTCTGCCTTATGCCAGTTGTGCCAGAAATTTTGAATGAAACGGCAGTACTTTTCGCCTACTCTTCTGCACTCCAAAATCATTGCGTTGACCTAAGTTTTTTCAAAACTTTTTTTTAAACACTGCGTTGAAAACGAAGAAGGAAGGAATTCCTTGGGATTTGCAAAACTTTGATCATTTGAGAGAAAGAGAGGCATGCTAAGCCCTTAATGATTGAAATCATGCTTGTTAGCTTGAGTACTGGGAAGGATCCTGGCTTGATCCAGATTGGTTTCACACTATCTTCAGCGCGAGCGATTTGTTGCTTTCTTAAAAAAATTTTAAAAACAAAATGTTTTGCGCAGTCCTGCGAAGACTTGTGTGGAATCGCTCTTGAGATTGTGCAGTTTAGGATCACTCTCAGTCTCAAGACTTGAGCCCTTGCTTTCAAACCTTGACCTTGAATTCAGAAGGTTCAACGGTCAACTACGACGTGAGGCCTGTGTGGCCAGATTTGAAGCAGCCCTCGAACAAGAGGCAAGAAAGTCAGATCAAGAAGATCAGATGTCAACAAAAGAAGCTTGCGAAGCTAGAACAACAGCCATTCTCCTGGATTCAGATAATTTCAGGATCTCAAAACCATTTGGCACGGACAATTTATTTTTTAACCCGAACTACGTAAGGCTTGATTCCCATGTTTGGGATACGTAGGCAACTTCATTCTGAAGTCCAGCCATAAACACTTCCAATTCGATTGTGTCCATGCGATGGTTCTAGTCATCTTTGTCTTCTCTGTATCTGAGGGTTTGGTTGTATTCGTTGCTCTGAGGACTACCTACAATGCGCCGTGGCGCCATTCAAACAAGGGGCAACTTTCCGTTGCCATTCAATGCGCCGCGGTGCCGTTCAAACAAGGGGCAACTTTCCGTTGCCATGCAGTTCCCCTCAAGCAAGGGGCAATTTTCCATTACTACGGATCCGAGGTTGTGCATCTCGAGAGTAGGTTCCGTGCTCGTTGAGCAGTGGTCGTTTGCAAAATTAGTTTTTAAGAATTTTTACTGAGGTTGACTAACCTTTTCGAAAAGTATTCCATTTTCAAAACTGGACCATTTCTTGGACCCAAAAGAGGAAAATTTTCAGTGCTCACAGCCTAACTTGCATGATTTTAAATCAGAAAATTGAACAAGCATGTCAATCTAACTCTCACTTTGGTCAAATTTTTTTTTAGGAGAAAACTAAAACAAAAAATGGTCAAAATGATGAACTAAGGGCACAGTTGAGTCAGGCTTCCTGTCTTTCCCATTGTCAACATACTTGCCAAGAAAGGCACCGTATTCGCCAGAAAAGGGCACAACAAAGGGCAGAAAGCTCTCTCATCCTCCAAGCAGCGAGGTGTCAAGCCGAGTGCGAAGCACGAATTGGAAAGGATCGAGATGCTCCATTCCCTCATCCGGCGCATCGACAGATGTCACCGAAGGAAATAGCTGCGAGCTGATTATGTTGGGTGTGAGCCCGCAACTTCCTGTTCGTCCATCAACCACCCAGGGGGGATGAAAAATGAGAGATTGAAGAATAGAGAGATGTGCGATGGGAGGAAAAGTGAGAAGAGGGCTTTTTTCAGAAAAACAGAGCTTGAGGGCCAAGTGATGTGAGAACCACAAATGAGAAAGGGTGGGAAACACTACCCGGTGAAACAGGCTCCCTGTGCACGTCTGAGTGTCGTGTATTTTTGTTTTATCTCGATTCTTGTTTTGAGTCGTTTCGAGTGTTACTCGATGTGTCTAGGTTGTGTGCCTTTTATTTCCTTGTTGAGTTGTCTTGCTGTGTTCAGTCGTAGGCTCGATACCCGGTCGAGAGCTCATTTATCAATTCCAAAATAAAATCGTCTTGCGCTCCGAGTGCCGTGCCATTCTCCATATCTGTGCAAAACAAGATTCGTTCTTTCATAAAACCGCAGGGTTCAACCCAGGTCACGTCAGAACAGTAGAACTAGGACCTAACTGAAGCTATATATGGTTCCGGACTGCAAAGCAAAAGCAAAAGAGGAAATGTCGAGCATCTGAGTTTGTTTCAACTTCAGTAAGTTCCAAGACTACATTCCGTGTGTACCCCTTCAAGTCTTGCCAAAGCTCCGAAGTATGAGTGCGCCTCTACCTCAAGCTCATGATCAAGGCTGCTTCAAGCCAAAATGGCAATCGAAGTGCTCCCTCAGAAAACCAGCCCCTACCGGATGCATCTTGGCTGTGTTTACAATGAGTTCCTAGGGGACCAACTGCGACGGTGGAAACTAGAGTTCGGACGGCTATTGCCTAGAACGCAAAGGTTCGGAATTTCCGAGACTAAAGTCTGGTTTAAATACCCAGGGGTCTATCCTCGGCTTGAAATCTGTATGGCAGCCCCATAGATTGAGATAGCATGTGAATGCGCCTCGATTCTGGATACTGAATCAACCTAGTGTGTCACCCCGTTGGAGAATAGGGAAAGTTGTGAACATAACCAGGAAGGAAAGGTAGTAACTGCGGTTTGGAAGTACAATCAAGAAAGTGCAAGAAGAACCCACTCTTTTCAGCTCAAAAGGTTTCTGCGGAATTTTCAACTCATGACTTCGATGTGTAGCTCATCGTCGGTTGGTATGCACGAGGTGTATCCTTTTGGAATGTATCATGACCCCTCCGAGAGGTAAATCGGAGGTTGCGTTTGGAAATTGGTCTACTTAAGGCTTGTGTTCCCTTGTTCGGCATTTTGTTTCAAATATGCGTTGTCACGCACACTCCACTTGCATTGTTATGCATCCTTCCACCCGCATTGTTATGCACTTCTCATTCGTTGCATTGTTATGCACATTTATCTAGCGTTGTTATGCTCATTCGTTGCATTGTTATGCACATTTATCTAGCATTGTTATGCTCATTCGTTGCATTGTTATGCACATCTATCTAGCATTGTTATGCTTATTCGTTGCATTGTTATGCACATTTATCTAGCATTGTTATGCTCATTCGTTGCATTGTTATGCACATTTATCTAGCATTGTTATGCTCATTCGTTGCATTGTTATGCACATCTATCTAGCGTTGTTATGCTCATTCGTTGCATTGTTATGCACATTTATCTAGCGTTGTTATGCTCATTCGTTGCATTGTTATGCACATTTATCTAGCATTGTTATGCTCATTCGTTGCATTGTTATGCACATCTATCTAGCATTGTTATGCTCATTCGTTGCATTGTTATGCACATTTATCTAGCGTTGTTATGCTCATTACTTGCATTGTTATGCACATCTATCTAGCATTGTTATGCTAATTATTTGCATTGTTATGTACACTTCACCTGCATCGTTATGCACCCTTTCACTTGCAATTGTCGTCTTTTCTCCTCTCGCATGTGATGCGTTAGGGCATCTTTGGTTTCGAACTTTCGGATGAGTTCTGGCGTTCATTCATACCTTTTCTCTCTTGCATGTGATATGCTGAGACGTTTTCTCTTGCGTGTGATACGCTGAGAAATTTACCTTTCCTCTCTTGCATGTGATATGCTGAGACGTTTTCTCTTGCGTGTGATACGCTGAGAAATTTACCTTTCCTCTCTTGCATGTGATATGCTGAGACGTTTTCTCTTGCGTGTGATACGCTGAGAAATTTCCCTTTTCTCTCTTGCATGTGATATGCCGAGACGTTTTTTCTTGCGTGTGATACGCTGAGAAATTTCCCTTTTCTCTCTTGCATGTGATATGCTGAGACGTTTTCTCTTGCGTGTGATACGCTGAGAAGTTTATCTTTCCTCCCTTGCATGTGATATGCTGAGCGGTTTTCTCTTTTGCGGGTGATACGCTGAGAGATTTACCTTCTTCCTCTCCTATGTGTGATACGCAGAGAGATGTTGTGTGTTAGGCTCCGAGTAGCCTCCGTAGTCGCTTTTAGCCTTCTCCGCGTGAGACGCAGTGAGAATTGCATAATTTTCTTACATCCTTTCTGCATGAAATGTAGTTAGACTTGTATTCACTTGCTTAAAACTGTTGCATGGTATGCTTCATTACAGCTTTCTTTGCATGATCATAAGTTATGTTCAGCTGCTTACATTGTCATTTGCATTTTGCCCCTGCCTGCGGGCATATCTCTGTTTATCTTGTGCGTTTGTCTAAGTCTTCGGCCTTGTCAAAAATGGGCCGTCTCTGGGCTTTGACATTCACTCCCGTCACTTGTGACTTCCGAGTTCTGTCAAAGAGGGGCAACTGTAGACACCCCATTTTTGACCGACCTTAAGACTTAGACGTCACCAGTTGAGCGCTTGGTGATATTGCATAATGTGCTCGTTCAGAAGTTTCAGAGTCGCGGCCGTGAGCCCTGCCTCCGGACTTCCGAACCCTCTCCTGTGCCTTGTCTCGGTTTGCGAACCAGACTCGTTTTTCTCTGTTTCTTTTCCTGAGGGGAGAGAGAGGTCCTGTAGACCATCTCTCAGTGGCCGTAGGCTACGTTTTGTGGCCGCACGCCATTTTGCCCATTTCGGAGCCCGGTTTCCCATTTTTCGGGATCGTTGGCCGTGTGCCTCAGTTCGGAACCGCCTAACCATCTCCGTTTGCTCTGATTTTTGGCATACTTCCTATTTTCTCCCTTTTGAAGGACACTGGGGTCTGAGAAACCCACTTCGTGGCCGAATGCCACTTTCGGTGCTTAACAGCCCATTTTCGGGATCTCGAACTGCGCGTTTTGGTCCCCGAGCATTCGTTTTGCAACGATTTTCGTTCATTTTTGGCAGGTACCTCTGTTTTATCACCGGGGAGGTCACTGAAGGGTGGGAGGCCAGCAATTGTTGCAGCAACCAGTTATACATCCTCCGACGCCCTCCGGCGCCCGTTTTTTCACACTTCCGGGCCAATGTTGAACACCTTGGGGTCACATTCTTGAAGTTTGAACCACATATTTGTGATGTACACATTTGGGAGGATCCTAAAAGTTTATGGCCGGCCACTAATTCCATTTGAACCTTTTGAACCCCTCCTCAAATTGGCTTGTTCTCTCTCATGTTTTAGAGTTTCCAAATTCGAACCACAGGGCTGTGAAGAGGAGACCCGGGAGGCCACCTTTTTGTGGTGGCCGGCCACTAAAGCTTGTTGACCCTTTTGACCCCTAGCCGGCCGGCTAGGGGGGGTGGCCGGCCGGCCACCTCAAGTCCCAAAAGGTGGCCGGCCATGTTCCTTGAAACTTGAACTTTACAGCTGTATAGCTTTATCCCCCAGAAAATATCTCAATCCGGGGGATATTTCTTGGGGGAAAAACCTTGGTCTTTTGGTCCCCCACCTTTCCTTCCATACTCCCTCTTTTTGATCCATATAACCAGCTGTTGGCATCACATTTAGGGGTTGGAAAAATTGTTCTTCAAGCCTCAAGATCCATATCTCCCTCCATCCTTCTCATTTTCCTAAAAAACCTAAAGTCCTACACCTTGTGTTCTTCATCACCACCAAGCTCTACCATCACCACTTCATTTCCAGCAACAAGGAGGGCTTCTCAAAGGCTAAAGGAGCTGCAAATTGGTCCAAGAAGCAACAAAAGCTTTAGTCTTCAAGGGTGAGTGACATTTCTCCTCTTTTGACCCTTTTTCTTGATCCATTTGTAAGCCCTATATGCTTTTTGTTTCAAGCTCCGGCCCTAACTGAAAAGGGCCCTCTTTTGAGCTCATTTTCACTTTTCATTAAGGGCTCAACCCTGTTTGAGCCCTCCATGATGCACTTGCTTCATTGATCCTCTTATATGTCATAATCTTGCATGCTATTTTTGGCCCATGAGTAATCTGTTTTTGAGCATGATGTAATCTGTGAATGTGCTTATTTTGGACCCTTCTTCAACATTGTTGAAGGGCCCCTCACCATTTGATGCCTCCATGTGCCACTTGTAGTTATATCCCTTATTTGGCCCCCATTTTTGCATGCTATGGCAGCCTACCATGCTTTTGTTTTTGGCCATTTTACAGTTCTGTAAATAGTCTTATTTTGGTCCATTCTTCATGTTTCATTTATGGCCTTTCATGGTTTGGGACCTCCATATGCCACTTCATGTTATATTTCTCTTTTATTCCCCATTCTTGCATGTTTTGTTAGCCTATCATGCTTTTGTTTTTGGCCATTTTACAGTTCTAGAGATGGCCTTATTTTGGCCTATACTTCATGTTTCATTAACATTTTTTTTTCTGTTTGGTGATTATTTTGTATACTTCATGTTATAGCACCTTTTGAGCCTCAATCTTATGCCCTTTTTTTAGCATGTTTGTATATTGATTTGAGGTTTTCCATATACTGTAAACATTCATATTTTTGGTCCCTCTTCAATGTTGTAGAAGGAAATTTTTCAGTTTGGATTTTTCTTATATCACTTGCTTCATTACCCCTCTCTTGGCCCCTATTCTTGCATGCCATTTTTGCCCTACCTATGCTTGCTGTTTGGCCATGTTTATAACTGTGAAAGTGCCTTTTTTGGGACTGCCTAGCTTCTGTCTTTGCAATACATGTCCATATTGTGCATGTTTGGCATAGCTATAGGCCATTTCGGGTGCCTAAATTCGCATTTCGGGACAATTCCATGCATTTAGTGTCATTTCGCCTCATTTCGGGACTGTTTTCCCCCATATTTTAGTGCTGAAATTCTATTAGAATGATTGCTTTCCATTTCTATGTCATTGCATCGCATTTTGTCATCGCCTCGGTTTGCGTGCCCGTGTGCACGCATTTCGAGGCACCTCATTTTCCCATCGGCGTCCTATGTGAGTGTGGCTGAGGCTCTCTCATGTTGGTAGAAGCCCATATCGCATTTTCATGTCATTGCATCGCATTCTATCATCGCCTCGGTTTGCGTGCCCGTGTGCACGCATTTCGAGGCGCCTCATTTTCATCCATCGGCGTCCTATGTGAGTGTGGCTGAGGCTCACTCATGTTGGTATAAGCCCATATCATATTTCCATGTCATTTGCATTGCATATGCCATTGCCTCGGTTTGCGTGCCCGTGTGCACGCACTTCGAGGCACTTCATTTTCATCTACTGGCTTCTTATGTGAGTGTGGCTGAGGCTCTCTCATGTTAGTATAAGTCCATGTTACATCTTCCATGCCATTTTTGCCATATTGCATTGCATATGCCATTGCCTCGGTTTGCGTGCCCGTGTGCACGCACTTCGAGGCACTTCATTTTCATCTATCGGCTTCTTATGTGAGTGTGGCTGAGGCTCTCTCATGTTAGTATAAGTCCATGTTACATTTTTCATGCCATTTTAGTCACTTGCATTGCATATACCATCGCCTCGGTTTGCGTGCCCGTGTGCACGCATTTCGAGGCCTCTCATTTTTTACGGCATAGTGCATACTAGGTTGTATCTTAGATCGCATTCTGTCATTTTCTCGGTTTGCGTGCCCGTGTGCACGTATTTCGAGGCATGTCATTCCATAGCATTGTGTATGTTAGGATTGTATCTTAGATGCATTTCATGCATGTCATGCATTATTGCATCGTGTTCGGAATAGGAGTTAGCCCGGACACGGGAAACGAGGTACATTTCGTACTCCGAGTGACGGAATGTGTCTCAATTTCCCAGTCACCGACACTCCGGATCATCCATGATGGAGTTAGGTTTTGTTGTATTTCCATGTGCATTCATTCTACATTGAATTGCGCAATTTGGCTCCTCGGCCATCATGCATCGATATGCGTGATTGGTGGCACGAGGATCGAGGCATGCATATATTTGTGAAATACATTGCTATGCCCCTTTCCTGCTCTCTGTTGCAGCAAAAATCAAGAATCAGCAACTTTCTAGAGTTTGGCGCGCATTTCAAGAAAAAGGCAAACAGAGGCTAATCGGGGCATCGCCATGGATTTCCGCGCAAAGGCAACTCGCACATGCATCATTCATCACCCGGAGAAGAGTCAAGGCAGTCCCTGACTTGCATGCCAGTTTTGTTTATTTTTTTAATTAATTCGTTAATTAATTAGGAATTTGAACATTATTTGGACTGTATTATTTGGACTGTACTATTCTTTTATTTGGGACTGTATATTTATTCGGACCCTCTGCGCGAGGGCACAATTGTAATAAGTGTGCGTGTGTGTGTTGTATGTTTTCCAACCCCACGTCTTTCTCCCTTTTATTTATCCGCTTATGATGGTTAGATTAGGGCATATTTCAGTTAACATACAGTATGATAGCATGTTTGCATTCATTCATCTGTATTGCATGCACCGGGCTCGGCGCATCATACTAACTGCATTGTACTTTCAATTCCAAATTGAATACATGTTAGTTGTAGCATTCCATATGCCATGTTTAGAATAGCCGAGCCTGCTATAGTTTGCATTCTTGCATGTGTTGCATTAAGCATTTCTGTATACTTAGGTTTCATGCATGATTTCTAATGAGTTTCTGTTTTGTCTTGGAGTACCCGGTAAGTTTTATGCTTTAGCATCCTTGCATGCGTGTGAGTGACTGCCATGAATAGCATGCTTACCATGAGGCTAATTGCTTATGTGATATAACTGCCTGAATGCCTGTGGGTGAAGGTTGGGTTACTTGGATTGGAATAAATCAACTGTTTGTTTTAAGCCCACTAGATAGTGGCAAAATCATGTTTTCTAAGCCCACCCGAGGGTGGCAAATCCACGTCTTAGCCTACTTGCGAGTAGCACCATCAAACCATTTTCAAACAAACAAACATGAAATGTTTTGTTCCAATTCAGGCGATCCAGTCTATACTTGTATGCTGTGCGCATCACATAGTAATCTAGGCTAATAACCGGAATAAGGACACACAAAGTTTTCAAAAATTGATATCATGGTTAGTAGAGGCCGATCTTTGATCGGGCGAGCGGGGGTGCTCACGAAGTGACCTTCCCCAATCGTACCCAAGTTCCCGAGCCGAGGCAACTTTGGTGATGACGGACACGTGGCCTTTGGCACCGAGTCAGGGTTTCCTAAATTTCCCAAAATAAAATATTTAGGTGGCGACTCTGTATCTGGCAAAGCAGTCCATGTTTGGCACTTCTTTCAAAAATCTGTTTTTCTCAAAACAATTTGCCGGATTTGGACTCTTTGGTTCAGACTTGGAACCGTGACTACAAAGTCGAGTCCGAGCTGTAGCGAGGTCCCCCGCGGGCTTGTTACAGTTTCTGGCGACTCTGCTGGGGATTTAGAGAACTTGACTCGAACTCGTGATATCTGTTTTTGATTACACTTGTGTGATTCTTTGCATTGCATTTGCATTGGTGCGCCTAGGACACCGTGTTTGCCATCTGCTATTCCTGAACGGTTTGCCGGAGGCTTGTCTTGTCAAGGCATGACCATAAGGCTGACCGGTTGTGGGCTCTGCCAGTATGGGAACACAAACCCCGATTTTACCGAGGTACCCTTTGTGACCATTCGACCTAGTGCATATTCGGATCCATAGTGACCATTCCAAACTAGGACAGGTTGCTTACCCGATTGTAGGTTGTTTGAAACCGCTGTGTGCGTAGTAAAACCCTAGCTCCTGACAAAATAGGACAGGGAAACCCTACCCCTTTATAGGGGTGTTTTGGCTCTCACTTATCTGTTATGTGCTTTAGAGTGCGTCTCTACAGGAATGCATGTATCAGTGTATGAGTTTGGGCATCAGGCCTGCGGGCACCAGTTTGCAATTTTGGCATCAGGCCTGCGGGCATTACTATCAGTATTTGGGAGTCAGCCTTACCTGTGGGTATCAGACTCAGATTTTGGGGCCGAATTTTGGGGCAGAATTCAGTAGAGAGCACACTCATTCAACTATGCTCGTATCTGTTCAAATGGAATCAGGCTGAGATGCTGTCTGTTTTCTCTCTTGCTAGGTAGTCTGGGAACCATAGCTTCAGAAGGCTCCGATATCCCCCGAGGTTCATCGAACTTGTGCTGATAGACTTTGTCAGGTCAGAGATTCAGTTCAAGGGCAATCAGTGTTCCTCCGCCAGAGGCAGGGTAAGAAGGTCTAGTTGGGCACAAATCACCGGTTCAGCAGTTACCAGATCAGTGGCCCTTATCCACCCCACCAGTGAACAGTCAGGCTGAGGTCTCAGTTTCTACTGCAGGGACAGATAACAGTCAGTCAGATGGAACAGCAGAACACGTCCGGGATGGAAGCCATGATGCGCCAGATGCAAGAAAGTATGAAACTCATGCAGCAGGACGCCGCCCGTCAGGAGGAATTTGCCAAACAGCAGGCTGCGATCATGGCTCAGCAGGCCGAGCTCATCATCAAGCTGCAACAGCAAAGCGACGCGTCCACCTCACAACAAGTTCCTCCCCTAACAGGAGCTCCAGCACCTGGGGAGACGCCAAATGTCCAGGAAGGTACGGATATTCTGGCAGGGCCGGCTCCGCCCCCAGTTTTACCTCAACTATCCAAGATCCATACACCCAATCACCCGGACTCTCCCTTTGAGTTCGAGGTTGATCATACAGCTCTGAAATTGAGCAAACTTGAGAAACTCTTCAAGAAGTCCCAGGGGGTCAAGGCTATCTCGGATATCGGAGATGGATATACCGACGTGGCCGTAACATTGCCCGATAGGTTCAAAATGCCTCAAATCGACCGCTTTGACGGATCCGGGGACCCCATGGTCCATCTCCGACTGTTCTCAGACATCTTGCGGCCAATGGGCCTAACGCGACCACAGAGGCTTTCGCTATTCGGCCGAACCCTGTCGGGTGTGGCCGCCAACTGGTACGCAAAGTTAGAGGATGAAGTGAAGAAGAATTGGGATGAAATGGCCGAGGCCTTTGTCGCGCAATACTCATACAACACTCAGATCGAGATTACAACTCGTGATCTTGAAACGACAAGGCAGGAGCCGAAGGAGAGCTTCTCAGAATTCGTGACCCGGTGGAGGGCGAAGGCCTCGATGATGACTCTAAGGCCTACTGATAAGGATCAAATACGGATGATTGTGCGCAATCTCCAGCCCAAGCTAATGCAGAAAATGATTGTGATCCCCTTCCCTACCTTTTCAGATTTGCACGATATGGGGGTACAAATCGAAGATGCAATGAGGCAAGGTCTGTTTGACCAGGAGAAGGAGCAGCCCAGGAGGGCGTTTTCCCGCAGTTCGAATGCGACCACCAGTGGTGATGCAGCTGCAAAATCTTCTGATGTGGGCATGGTGGCTACCACCGTATCAAAAACAGCTACCCCATTCACCGGTGCGTCCGGAAGTAGCTCGCAAGCAGCCAAACATCCACCCCAAGCCAAGAAGGTTTTCACCCCACTTTATATGCCTTTGTCAAAGGCTCTAGGGGCTTTGATCAAGAAAGGGCATCTGAAACCCCTGGAACCGCAGCCATTACCAAAGAACCTCCCTCTCTCGCACAACCCAGCCGACTACTGTGCCTTCCATCAGCGAGCTGGCCATGACACTGACATGTGCTTTCGTCTCCGCCACGAAATACAAGATCTGATCGACAATGGGGTCATCCCCGCACCAGGTCCTGCAAAGTCTATCGGCACTTGATCAATGAACTTGTAGGGGATAATGTGATGTGATCGAGGGATGAACCACCTGCGGGCGGCGCTCAGTTTACTCCAGATATGGCGTATGGCAGGCACCGTTTTGAGCAGTTGGCGAATGCTACATTCTGACTTGGGTATTGAGTCAGTCTTGTCGTTTTGTTTTGAGTCAGTCGTTTTGTTTTGAGTCAGTCTCTTTTGTTTTGGGTCTGTCTTGTTGTATCAGGTCAGTCCTGTTGTATAGGAGTCAGGTGATTCCAGGGGGTGTTGCCTCGGGCATCACCATTTTGTTTTGTGTTTGTCTTTTCGTTTTGTTTTGAGTCTGTTTCTGCCAGGGAGCCAGTTGTACCAACAGATTTGAATGAAGCAGCAGTGGTTTTTCATGCTTTGTACTTGCTTCTGCCTTATGCCAGTTGTGCCAGAAATTTTGAATGAAACGGCAGTACTTTTCGCCTACTCTTCTGCACTCCAAAATCATTGCGTTGACCTAAGTTTTTTCAAAACTTTTTTTTAAACACTGCGTTGAAAACGAAGAAGGAAGGAATTCCTTGGGATTTGCAAAACTTTGATCATTTGAGAGAAAGAGAGGCATGCTAAGCCCTTAATGATTGAAATCATGCTTGTTAGCTTGAGTACTGGGAAGGATCCTGGCTTGATCCAGATTGGTTTCACACTATCTTCAGCGCGAGCGATTTGTTGCTTTCTTAAAAAAATTTTAAAAACAAAATGTTTTGCGCAGTCCTGCGAAGACTTGTGTGGAATCGCTCTTGAGATTGTGCAGTTTAGGATCACTCTCAGTCTCAAGACTTGAGCCCTTGCTTTCAAACCTTGACCTTGAATTCAGAAGGTTCAACGGTCAACTACGACGTGAGGCCTGTGTGGCCAGATTTGAAGCAGCCCTCGAACAAGAGGCAAGAAAGTCAGATCAAGAAGATCAGATGTCAACAAAAGAAGCTTGCGAAGCTAGAACAACAGCCATTCTCCTGGATTCAGATAATTTCAGGATCTCAAAACCATTTGGCACGGACAATTTATTTTTTAACCCGAACTACGTAAGGCTTGATTCCCATGTTTGGGATACGTAGGCAACTTCATTCTGAAGTCCAGCCATAAACACTTCCAATTCGATTGTGTCCATGCGATGGTTCTAGTCATCTTTGTCTTCTCTGTATCTGAGGGTTTGGTTGTATTCGTTGCTCTGAGGACTACCTACAATGCGCCGTGGCGCCATTCAAACAAGGGGCAACTTTCCGTTGCCATTCAATGCGCCGCGGTGCCGTTCAAACAAGGGGCAACTTTCCGTTGCCATGCAGTTCCCCTCAAGCAAGGGGCAATTTTCCATTACTACGGATCCGAGGTTGTGCATCTCGAGAGTAGGTTCCGTGCTCGTTGAGCAGTGGTCGTTTGCAAAATTAGTTTTTAAGAATTTTTACTGAGGTTGACTAACCTTTTCGAAAAGTATTCCATTTTCAAAACTGGACCATTTCTTGGACCCAAAAGAGGAAAATTTTCAGTGCTCACAGCCTAACTTGCATGATTTTAAATCAGAAAATTGAACAAGCATGTCAATCTAACTCTCACTTTGGTCAAATTTTTTTTTAGGAGAAAACTAAAACAAAAAATGGTCAAAATGATGAACTAAGGGCACAGTTGAGTCAGGCTTCCTGTCTTTCCCATTGTCAACATACTTGCCAAGAAAGGCACCGTATTCGCCAGAAAAGGGCACAACAAAGGGCAGAAAGCTCTCTCATCCTCCAAGCAGCGAGGTGTCAAGCCGAGTGCGAAGCACGAATTGGAAAGGATCGAGATGCTCCATTCCCTCATCCGGCGCATCGACAGATGTCACCGAAGGAAATAGCTGCGAGCTGATTATGTTGGGTGTGAGCCCGCAACTTCCTGTTCGTCCATCAACCACCCAGGGGGGATGAAAAATGAGAGATTGAAGAATAGAGAGATGTGCGATGGGAGGAAAAGTGAGAAGAGGGCTTTTTTCAGAAAAACAGAGCTTGAGGGCCAAGTGATGTGAGAACCACAAATGAGAAAGGGTGGGAAACACTACCCGGTGAAACAGGCTCCCTGTGCACGTCTGAGTGTCGTGTATTTTTGTTTTATCTCGATTCTTGTTTTGAGTCGTTTCGAGTGTTACTCGATGTGTCTAGGTTGTGTGCCTTTTATTTCCTTGTTGAGTTGTCTTGCTGTGTTCAGTCGTAGGCTCGATACCCGGTCGAGAGCTCATTTATCAATTCCAAAATAAAATCGTCTTGCGCTCCGAGTGCCGTGCCATTCTCCATATCTGTGCAAAACAAGATTCGTTCTTTCATAAAACCGCAGGGTTCAACCCAGGTCACGTCAGAACAGTAGAACTAGGACCTAACTGAAGCTATATATGGTTCCGGACTGCAAAGCAAAAGCAAAAGAGGAAATGTCGAGCATCTGAGTTTGTTTCAACTTCAGTAAGTTCCAAGACTACATTCCGTGTGTACCCCTTCAAGTCTTGCCAAAGCTCCGAAGTATGAGTGCGCCTCTACCTCAAGCTCATGATCAAGGCTGCTTCAAGCCAAAATGGCAATCGAAGTGCTCCCTCAGAAAACCAGCCCCTACCGGATGCATCTTGGCTGTGTTTACAATGAGTTCCTAGGGGACCAACTGCGACGGTGGAAACTAGAGTTCGGACGGCTATTGCCTAGAACGCAAAGGTTCGGAATTTCCGAGACTAAAGTCTGGTTTAAATACCCAGGGGTCTATCCTCGGCTTGAAATCTGTATGGCAGCCCCATAGATTGAGATAGCATGTGAATGCGCCTCGATTCTGGATACTGAATCAACCTAGTGTGTCACCCCGTTGGAGAATAGGGAAAGTTGTGAACATAACCAGGAAGGAAAGGTAGTAACTGCGGTTTGGAAGTACAATCAAGAAAGTGCAAGAAGAACCCACTCTTTTCAGCTCAAAAGGTTTCTGCGGAATTTTCAACTCATGACTTCGATGTGTAGCTCATCGTCGGTTGGTATGCACGAGGTGTATCCTTTTGGAATGTATCATGACCCCTCCGAGAGGTAAATCGGAGGTTGCGTTTGGAAATTGGTCTACTTAAGGCTTGTGTTCCCTTGTTCGGCATTTTGTTTCAAATATGCGTTGTCACGCACACTCCACTTGCATTGTTATGCATCCTTCCACCCGCATTGTTATGCACTTCTCATTCGTTGCATTGTTATGCACATTTATCTAGCGTTGTTATGCTCATTCGTTGCATTGTTATGCACATTTATCTAGCATTGTTATGCTCATTCGTTGCATTGTTATGCACATCTATCTAGCATTGTTATGCTTATTCGTTGCATTGTTATGCACATTTATCTAGCATTGTTATGCTCATTCGTTGCATTGTTATGCACATTTATCTAGCATTGTTATGCTCATTCGTTGCATTGTTATGCACATCTATCTAGCGTTGTTATGCTCATTCGTTGCATTGTTATGCACATTTATCTAGCGTTGTTATGCTCATTCGTTGCATTGTTATGCACATTTATCTAGCATTGTTATGCTCATTCGTTGCATTGTTATGCACATCTATCTAGCATTGTTATGCTCATTCGTTGCATTGTTATGCACATTTATCTAGCGTTGTTATGCTCATTACTTGCATTGTTATGCACATCTATCTAGCATTGTTATGCTAATTATTTGCATTGTTATGTACACTTCACCTGCATCGTTATGCACCCTTTCACTTGCAATTGTCATCTTTTCTCCTCTCGCATGCGATGCGTTAGGGCATCTTTGGTTTCGAACTTTCGGATGAGTTCTGGCGTTCATTCATACCTTTTCTCTCTTGCATGTGATATGCTGAGACGTTTTCTCTTGCGTGTGATACGCTGAGAAATTTACCTTTCCTCTCTTGCATGTGATATGCTGAGACGTTTTCTCTTGCGTGTGATACGCTGAGAAATTTACCTTTCCTCTCTTGCATGTGATATGCTGAGACGTTTTCTCTTGCGTGTGATACGCTGAGAAATTTCCCTTTTCTCTCTTGCATGTGATATGCCGAGACGTTTTTTCTTGCGTGTGATACGCTGAGAAATTTCCCTTTTCTCTCTTGCATGTGATATGCTGAGACGTTTTCTCTTGCGTGTGATACGCTGAGAAGTTTATCTTTCCTCCCTTGCATGTGATATGCTGAGCGGTTTTCTCTTTTGCGGGTGATACGCTGAGAGATTTACCTTCTTCCTCTCCTATGTGTGATACGCAGAGAGATGTTGTGTGTTAGGCTCCGAGTAGCCTCCGTAGTCGCTTTTAGCCTTCTCCGCGTGAGACGCAGTGAGAATTGCATAATTTTCTTACATCCTTTCTGCATGAAATGTAGTTAGACTTGTATTCACTTGCTTAAAACTGTTGCATGGTATGCTTCATTACAGCTTTCTTTGCATGATCATAAGTTATGTTCAGCTGCTTACATTGTCATTTGCATTTTGCCCCTGCCTGCGGGCATATCTCTGTTTATCTTGTGCGTTTGTCTAAGTCTTCGGCCTTGTCAAAAATGGGCCGTCTCTGGGCTTTGACATTCACTCCCGTCACTTGTGACTTCCGAGTTCTGTCAAAGAGGGGCAACTGTAGACACCCCATTTTTGACCGACCTTAAGACTTAGACGTCACCAGTTGAGCGCTTGGTGATATTGCATAATGTGCTCGTTCAGAAGTTTCAGAGTCGCGGCCGTGAGCCCTGCCTCCGGACTTCCGAACCCTCTCCTGTGCCTTGTCTCGGTTTGCGAACCAGACTCGTTTTTCTCTGTTTCTTTTCCTGAGGGGAGAGAGAGGTCCTGTAGACCATCTCTCAGTGGCCGTAGGCTACGTTTTGTGGCCGCACGCCATTTTGCCCATTTCGGAGCCCGGTTTCCCATTTTTCGGGATCGTTGGCCGTGTGCCTCAGTTCGGAACCGCCTAACCATCTCCGTTTGCTCTGATTTTTGGCATACTTCCTATTTTCTCCCTTTTGAAGGACACTGGGGTCTGAGAAACCCACTTCGTGGCCGAATGCCACTTTCGGTGCTTAACAGCCCATTTTCGGGATCTCGAACTGCGCGTTTTGGTCCCCGAGCATTCGTTTTGCAACGATTTTCGTTCATTTTTGGCAGGTACCTCTGTTTTATCACCGGGGAGGTCACTGAAGGGTGGGAGGCCAGCAATTGTTGCAGCAACCAGTTATACATCCTCCGACGCCCTCCGGCGCCCGTTTTTTCACACTTCCGGGCCAATGTTGAACACCTTGGGGTCACATTCTTGAAGTTTGAACCACATATTTGTGATGTACACATTTGGGAGGATCCTAAAAGTTTATGGCCGGCCACTAATTCCATTTGAACCTTTTGAACCCCTCCTCAAATTGGCTTGTTCTCTCTCATGTTTTAGAGTTTCCAAATTCGAACCACAGGGCTGTGAAGAGGAGACCCGGGAGGCCACCTTTTTGTGGTGGCCGGCCACTAAAGCTTGTTGACCCTTTTGACCCCTAGCCGGCCGGCTAGGGGGGGTGGCCGGCCGGCCACCTCAAGTCCCAAAAGGTGGCCGGCCATGTTCCTTGAAACTTGAACTTTACAGCTGTATAGCTTTATCCCCCAGAAAATATCTCAATCCGGGGGATATTTCTTGGGGGAAAAACCTTGGTCTTTTGGTCCCCCACCTTTCCTTCCATACTCCCTCTTTTTGATCCATATAACCAGCTGTTGGCATCACATTTAGGGGTTGGAAAAATTGTTCTTCAAGCCTCAAGATCCATATCTCCCTCCATCCTTCTCATTTTCCTAAAAAACCTAAAGTCCTACACCTTGTGTTCTTCATCACCACCAAGCTCTACCATCACCACTTCATTTCCAGCAACAAGGAGGGCTTCTCAAAGGCTAAAGGAGCTGCAAATTGGTCCAAGAAGCAACAAAAGCTTTAGTCTTCAAGGGTGAGTGACATTTCTCCTCTTTTGACCCTTTTTCTTGATCCATTTGTAAGCCCTATATGCTTTTTGTTTCAAGCTCCGGCCCTAACTGAAAAGGGCCCTCTTTTGAGCTCATTTTCACTTTTCATTAAGGGCTCAACCCTGTTTGAGCCCTCCATGATGCACTTGCTTCATTGATCCTCTTATATGTCATAATCTTGCATGCTATTTTTGGCCCATGAGTAATCTGTTTTTGAGCATGATGTAATCTGTGAATGTGCTTATTTTGGGCCCTTTTTCAACATTATTGAAGGGCCCCTCACCATTTGATGCCTCCATGTGCCACTTGTAGTTATATCCCTTATTTGGCCCCCATTTTTGCATGCTATGGCAGCCTACCATGCTTTTGTTTTTGGCCATTTTACAGTTCTGTAAATAGTCTTATTTTGGTCCATTCTTCATGTTTCATTTATGGCCTTTCATGGTTTGGGACCTCCATATGCCACTTCATGTTATATCTCTCTTTTATTCCCCATTCTTGCATGTTTTGTTAGCCTATCATGCTTTTGTTTTTGGCCATTTTACAGTTCTAGAGATGGCCTTATTTTGGCCTATACTTCATGTTTCATTAACATTTTTTTTTCTTTTTGGTGATTATTTTGTATACTTCATGTTATAGCACCTTTTGAGCCTCAATCTTATGCCCTTTTTTTAGCATGTTTGTATATTGATTTGAGGTTTGCCATATACTGTAAACATTCATATTTTTGGTCCCTCTTCAATGTTGTAGAAGGAAATTTTTCAGTTTGGATTTTTCTTATATCACTTGCTTCATTACCCCTCTCTTGGTCCCTATTCTTGCATGCCATTTTTGCCCTACCTATGCTTGCTGTTTGGCCATGTTTATAACTGTGAAAGTGCCTTTTTTGGGACTGCCTAGCTTCTGTCTTTGCATTACATGTCCATATTGTGCATGTTTGGCATAGCTATAGGCCATTTCGGGTGCCTAAATTCGCATTTCGGGACAATTCCATGCATTTAGTGTCATTTCGCCTCATTTCGGGACTGTTTTCCCCCATATTTTAGTGCTGAAATTCTATTAGAATGATTGCTTTCCATTTCTATGTCATTGCATCGCATTTTGTCATCGCCTCGGTTTGCGTGCCCGTGTGCACGCATTTCGAGGCACCTCATTTTCCCATCGGCGTCCTATGTGAGTGTGGCTGAGGCTCTCTCATGTTGGTATAAGCCCATATCGCATTTTCATGTCATTGCATCGCATTCTATCATCGCCTCGGTTTGCGTGCCCGTGTGCACGCATTTCGAGGCGCCTCATTTTCATCCATCGGCGTCCTATGTGAGTGTGGCTGAGGCTCACTCATGTTGGTATAAGCCCATATCATATTTCCATGTCATTTGCATTGCATATGCCATTGCCTCGGTTTGCGTGCCCGTGTGCACGCACTTCGAGGCACTTCATTTTCATCTACTGGCTTCTTATGTGAGTGTGGCTGAGGCTCTCTCATGTTAGTATAAGTCCATGTTACATCTTCCATGCCATTTTTGCCATATTGCATTGCATATGCCATTGCCTCGGTTTGCGTGCCCGTGTGCACGCACTTCGAGGCACTTCATTTTCATCTACCGGCTTCTTATGTGAGTGTGGCTGAGGCTCTCTCATGTTAGTATAAGTCCATGTTACATTTTTCATGCCATTTTAGTCACTTGCATTGCATATACCATCGCCTCGGTTTGCGTGCCCGTGTGCACGCATTTCGAGGCCTCTCATTTTTTACGGCATAGTGCATACTAGGTTGTATCTTAGATCGCATTCTGTCTTTTTCTCGGTTTGCATGCCCGTGTGCACGTATTTCGAGGCATGTCATTCCATAGCATTGTGTATGTTAGGATTGTATCTTAGTTGCATTTCATGCATGTCATGCATTATTGCATCGTGTTCGGAATAGGAGTTAGCCCGGGCACGGGAAACGAGGTACATTTCGTACTCCGAGTGACGGAATGTGTCTCAATTTCCCCGTCACCGACACTCCGGATCATCCATGATGGAGTTAGGTTTTGTTGTGTTTCCATGTGCATTCATTCTACATTGAATTGCGCAATTCGGCTCCTCGGTCATCATGCATCGATATGCGTGATTGGTGGCACGAGGATCGAGGCATGCATATATTTGTGAAATACATTGCTATGCCCCTTTCCTGCTCTCTGTTGCAGTAAAAATCAAGAATCAGCAACTTTCTAGAGTTTGGCGCGCATTTCAAGAAAAAGGCAAACAGAGGCTAATCGGGGCATCGCCATGGATTTCCGCGCAAAGGCAACCCGCACATGCATCATTCATCACCCGGAGAAGAGTCAAGGCAGTCCCTGGCTTGCATGCCAGTTTTGTTTATTTTTTTAATTAATTCGTTAATTAATTAGGAATTTGTACATTATTTGGACTGTATTATTTGGACTGTACTATTCTTTTATTTGGGACTGTATATTTATTCGGACCCTCTGCGCGAGGGCACAACTGTAATAAGTGTGCGTGTGTGTGTTGTATGTTTTCCAACCCCACGTCTTTCTCCCTTTTATTTATCCGCTTATGATGGTTAGATTAGGGCATATTTCAATTAACATACAGTATGATAGCATGTTTGCATTCATTCATCTGTATTGCATGCACCGGGCTCGGCGCATCATACTAACTGCATTGTACTTTCAATTCCAAATTG
This sequence comes from Camellia sinensis, assembly GCF_055761805.1. Classification (NCBI taxonomy): domain Eukaryota; kingdom Viridiplantae; phylum Streptophyta; class Magnoliopsida; order Ericales; family Theaceae; genus Camellia; species Camellia sinensis. The sequence continues at coordinate 226,439,194 of NC_138961.1, read as the reverse complement.
AATACATGTTAGTTGTAGCATTCCATATGCCATGTTTAGAATAGCCGAGCCTGCTATAGTTTGCATTCTTGCATGTGTTGCATTAAGCATTTCTGTATACTTAGGTTTCATGCATGATTTCTAATGAGTTTCTGTTTTGTCTTGGAGTACCCGGTAAGTTTTATGCTTTAGCATCCTTGCATGCGTGTGAGTGACTGCCATGAATAGCATGCTTACCATGAGGCTAATTGCTTATGTGATATAACTGCCTGAATGCCTGTGGGTGAAGGTTGGGTTACTTGGATTGGAATCAATCAACTGTTTGTTTTAAGCCCACTAGATAGTGGCAAAATCATGTTTTCTAAGCCCACCCGAGGGTGGCAAATCCACGTCTTAGCCTACTTGCGAGTAGCACCATCAAACCATTTTCAAACAAACAAACATGAAATGTTTTGTTCCAATTCAGGCGATCCAGTCTATACTTGTATGCTGTGCGCATCACATAGTAATCTAGGCTAATAACCGGAATAAGGACACACAAAGTTTTCAAAAATTGATATCATGGTTAGTAGAGGCCGATCTTTGATCGGGCGAGCGGGGGTGCTCACGAAGTGACCTTCCCCAATCGTACCCAAGTTCCCGAGCCGAGGCAACTTTGGTGATGACGGACACGTGGCCTTTGGCACCGAGTCAGGGTTTCCTAAATTTCCCAAAATAAAATATTTAGGTGGCGACTCTGTATCTGGCAAAGCAGTCCATGTTTGGCACTTCTTTCAAAAATCTGTTTTTCTCAAAACAATTTGCCGGATTTGGACTCTTTGGTTCAGACTTAGAACCGTGACTACAAAGTCGAGTCCGAGCTGTAGCGAGGTCCCCCGCGGGCTTGTTACAATATCCTTAGGGCGAGAAGTGCATGCATGCTCGGTCGCCTCGTTCGGAAATCCATTACGATGCCCCAACTTGCCTCTGTTTGCATTTGATCTCAGAACACTGCACAAACCTCCAGATAGCTTCTACTCCATTATGGGAACTTCCAAGAAGGCTGCTGACCACTTTTTCGTGGTGTAGACCACCTGTAGACCACCCAAGTATGCTGCAGACCAGAAAAAGTGGTCGGCCAGCTACTTTTTCTGGACTGCCGGCCAGAAAATTTTGCACAACTCTAGTTTGCTGCAACAGATAACAAGAAGGGACACGGTAGTGTATTTGCAAGGTATGTGTGCATAACCACCCACCCTACCATTTCTCAAGCTCAAGGGAGTGTAGTATTCGACTCTCGAGCCACCAACCGAGCATCGCAATGTACGATGGCCGAGAAGCCAAGATTGCACGAATCAATGTTAATGAATGCACAAATAACACATAAGAACCTTAACCTCTAGCATTCACGATCAAGAAGGTCGGCGACCGAGAAATGAGGCATGTTTCATCACTTCGAGTATGAAACGTCCATCATTTCTCGTGATTGGACTAACACCCTATCCAAACACAAATACAATGCAACATGATCAACCTATCAATGCTAATGGCATGCAAACTCAATGCAATGCAACAAGCATGCAAACACAATGCAAACAACAGCATTCAAACAACATGCTCAATGGACTTAAACCGAATATGGACAGACCTCAATCATGCCCAAAATAGTGGCCAAAATACTCCGAAATGATGGCATGAAATGCAAGATAATGCGTGCTCATGCATTGGTCCATCAACTAAGTACAAGAGCACAACTCTCAAACCTGATTAAGAAGTGACAAATATGGAAGTGTGACAACACTATATGCTTTGAAATCAGGTATGAAATGATGCCAAATCATCTAAATGACATAAGCATAGCATGCTAGGGACATGAAAACACAAGGCTAGCAAGGCTAATTGCATTACAGCTATGTAATCCATGAACCACATGGCCCAAGACAACCCAAAATAGTCCTAGAGCATGTCATAACAATGCTAAAACATGCATGGACTAAAGTTAACACATGCTAGAATTAGAGGCATAAAGCATGGAGTATATAATGCCAAAGAGGAAGGTTGCACTACACCTACCAAAACTAAGCATGGGATGATTTCACCAACAAAAATTAGAGTTGTATCATGCAAAAAAAGACCAAAAACACACTGATATGGCAGCCCAAAAGCCTAGGCAAGATGGCATACACAATGGCTCATATTTAAGGCATAAAGCACAACCCCTCCAAAGCATTGAAAGAGTGACACATGTGAGTATATGACCACACTACATGCACTAAAATCATGTACCAAATGATGCTAAATCATGCAAATAGCCCAAGCAATGCATGCTAGGGACTTGGAAACTCAAGGCTAGTGAGCTAGAATGCACCATGGCTATACAAAGCAAGGCATGCATGACCAAAACAACATAAAACAGAGCTTAATCATGGTAAATCATGAGTAAAATCTTGCTGGAGTTGAGCCAAAAACATGCTAGAATGATGGTCCAAAGCATGATGCATGTTAGGCTAATGAGTGGAATCGCACTACAAGTGCAAGGAGCATGCAAGGGGCTATCAAACCAACCCAAAACAGAGTTATACCATGGAAAAAAATACCAAAAATATGCTGAGATAGAACCAAAACATGCTAAAAAGTCATGCTACTTTGAAAAGCTTCAAGTAGGATTACTCTACACATACAAGAAGCATGCAAGGGGTGACCAAGACAACCAAAAATAGAGTCATGACAGGTCTAAAAGGTCATAAAAAAGTTCTCAAACAAAGCTTCAAGAAGATAGAGCCACATGCTCCTTTGATGAGCCAACAACACAAACAAACAAGAGAAGAGGAGGGAGGACAACCCCCACCCATTTGAGGCCTCAAAACCAAGTTTCCACCACTAAAATTCCTCTGGAATTTAGTGGTTGAAAGGCCAAATAAAGGTGAAAACAAAAGCCTAAAGTGATGGCTCAAAAGCCTAGCAAATAGGGCATGCAGGGGAGTAGATCACCCCAAACACCAAAAAAGCCTCAAACAAACATCTTAAACACTTAAAATCAGAGCTTTTTGTAGTTTAAAGTTAGGCCTAAATCAGCATGAAAATAGGGCCAAAAACTTAATAAAAAACAAAGCTTTAAGGGGTTAGAAACTCACCCTTGTAGAACAACTTCAAGGAAGCAACTCCAGCAACCTTTTTGGATCAAAAGCAGTCCAAAAGCACCAAAACCAGCTTCAAGGTGCCTCAGCAACAAGAGTGTGGTGTTTCACTCGGTGTTTGTGTGCAAAAGTGTGAAGAATAGGCACTTTGAAGCACAAATATGAAGATGAGGAGCAATATAGAGATAGATGATATATGTATAGCTCTAATACAAAATTCTGAACCTAAGGTAAGAGGGAGGAGGCTCCCTTATATAGAAAAATCATGCATCAAGCTTGTTGAACAAGCTTTAGGCTCCAAGCAATCCCTCCATACACGTGTGTGGAGGATGCCTTCGGTGCCCAACAACTGGCACAACTGGCAAGAAAATATTTACAGAAAACTACAGGAAAGCTGCCTACCAGTTGAAATGGTCGGCCAGCTACTTGCACTGGTCGGCCGACCATAGAAAGTGGTCTGTAGGGAGACCAAGTGGTCGGCAAGGGGGAGAGGTGGTCTGCACAAGGAAAGCAAAGTGGTGGTATGGCTGACAACCACTTTTGGTGGTCCAAAGACCACCAAGACTAGTTGGCCAACCAGAAAACAGGCTGGTAGGCAAGAAAAGTGGTTTTCAGGGACAGAAACTGGTCTACAACCCCTATTCCACCATCCAAGCAAGGAAAACAAGGTTTGTGCTAAAAGCAAACCAAAAAGGATGCAAGACAAGAGTCCGCGGGTCAAGGCACGCAGCCGAAAATCTCGAAAACTAGTCTACGAGCACCAAAAGTGGTCTACGGGAGGGAAAAGTGGTCTACGGCCACAAAAAGTGGTCTACAAGACCTCTATGTCCCTCTAGACCAAGACAACAAGGCATGGTCCAAAAACTAAGCCAAGAGGAGAACGTTAAAAGGTTCCAAGACAAGGCGCTCGGTCGAAGGCTCCGGAAACCGAAAACTAGCCTACCAGAGGAAAAAGTGGTCTACGACCACAAAAAGTGATCCACGGACCTCTCTCTCCCTCTAGGCAAGGTCAACAAGGCATGGTCCACGAACCAAGCCAAAACACAAAAAGTTCAGAGGCCCGGAGGCAAGGCACTCAGCCAAAAACTCCGGAAACTCAAAATGAACACAAACATGCACAATCATCGAGCGTTCAAACGATGACGTCTAAGTCTTAAGGTCAGTCAAAAATGGGGTGTCTATAATTATGTCGACAACGAATATGTCGTGACTTACCGTTATACGTATAATTCTGTACCCTGCCTATTGCAGATTGACTATCACAATGAATGCAAATAGCTAGAACAGGTTTAGGCCACATTGGAATGTCTTCTAAGAAGTGACGAAGCCATTTTTCTTTTTCTCCTGCTTTGTCTAAAGTAATGAACTCGGATTCCATTGTGGATCGTGCGATGCATGTTTGTTTCGTGGATTTCCAAGAAACAATAGCGCCTCCCAGAGTAAAAATATATCCACTAGTGGATTTTGAATCTTTAGTATCCGATATCCAATTGGCATCACAATAACCTTTGAGTACTGCTGGATATCGAGTAAAGTTCAAATTATGATCACAGGTAAATTTTAGATATCTAAGAACCTGAATGATCGCTTTCCAATGGTCTTCTCTGGGGTTACTAGTGTACCTACTCAATTTACTGACAGCATAAGCTATATCAGGACGAGTACAATTCATTAGGTACATTAGGCTTTCAGTGATTTGGGAGTATTTTAACTGAGACACCGCATCACCTTTTTTTTTTGATAAATAACAATTGACGTCTACAGGTGTTTTAGCTAAATTCATATCATCCTTGATAAATTTACCAAGAATTTTCTCAATATAATGTGATTGAGATAATGCATATCCGTCAGATGTTTTAATAATTTTCATTCCTAATATAACATCTGCGACCCCTATATCTTTCATATCAAATCTTTTGTTAAGCATTTGCTTAGTTGATTTGATTATGCTTTGACTGCTTCCAATGATAAGCATGCCATCCACATAAAGACAAAGTATGACATATCCTTGGTCAGTGTTTTTAACATAGACGCACTTGTCACATTCGTTTATCTTAAACCCATTAGTAAGCATTGCATGATCAAATTTTTCATGCCCTTGCTTAGGTGCTTGTTTTAATCCATAAAGTTATTTTACAAGCCGACAAACTTTCTTTTCTTGCCCCGGTACTACAAACCCTTCGGGTTGCTCCATATAGATCTCTTCATTTAAATCACCGTTTAAGAAAGCTGTCTTAACATCTATTTGATGTATTTCTAAATTAAACAACGCTGCTATAGCAATAAGCATGTGAATAGATGTTATTCTTGTCACAGGGGAATATGTGTCAAAATAGTCCAGACCTTCCTTTTGTCTATAACCTTTAACTACAAGTCTTGCTTTATACTTGTCAATTGAACCATCTACTTTCATTTTTCTCTTGAATATTCATTTATATCCAAGAGGTTTAGAACCTGGTGGAAGATCCACCAATTCCCAAGTATGATTTTGCATAATGGATTCAATTTCATTATTAACAGCCTCTTTCCACAAAGGTGTTTCAGGACCTGTCATTGCTGCTTTAAAGCTTTGAGGTTCATTTTCTAACATGTATATTAGGAAATGTAGACCAAAGGATTTTGATGTTCTCGCTCTCTTACTTCGTCTTGGTTCATTATCAGTTAAATCCTGTTGGTCGAGACCATTACTAGTCTCTTGTGTTTGATTGTCATTAGTCTCTTGACTTTGTGTACAATCATAAGTTCTTTTTTGTGATCTTAATTCATGTCCTTTCTTGTAAGGAAAGACATGTTCAAAAAACACAGCATTCCTTGACTCTATAATAGTGTTCACATTTATATCAGGTATTTCTAATTTATAAGTCAGAAACCGATATGCACTACGATTCTGAGCATAACCAATAAACACACAATTTACGGTTTTTGGTCCAATCTTAGTCTTTTTAGGAACAGGAACTTCAACTTTTGTCAAACACCCCCACACTTTTAAGTATTTGTAGGAATGTGGTCGACCTTTCCATAATTCATAAAGAGTGCTGTTGGTTTTCTTGTGGGGTATTTTTTAAGAACATAATTAGCAGACAATATTGCTTCCCCCCATAAGTTCTGTGGTAAGCCTGAACTTAGTAACATTGCATTCATCATTTCTTTAAGGGTTCTATTCTTCCTTTCAGCAATTCCATTTTGCTGAGGAGAATAGGGTGCTGTAGTTTGGTGAATAATGCCATGTTGTATACAAAATTCATTTAATGGTGCATCAAATTCACCACCCCTCTCACTTCTAACCATTTTAATGGTTTTATCAAGTTGATTTTCAACTTCTGTTTTGTAGAGTTTAAATATTTCTAAAGTTTCATCTTTACTTCTAAGTAAATAAACATAACAGTATCTTGTGCAATCATCAATAAATGTTATGAAATACTTCTTGCCTCCTCTAGTTTGAACAAATTTAAGATCACATACATTTGTATGAATTAATTCTAGAGGTTCGGTTTTCTTTTCAACCGATTTAAATGGAGCCTTAGTTAGTTTTGCTTCTACAGAAATTTCACATTTATGATTAGGATCAATTTCAAACTTTGGTATATAACCCATACCAATTAATCTATGCAAAGCATCAAAATTTACATGTCCTAATCTACCATGCCATAAATTCGACTCAAGAATATAAGCAAAAGATGCGTTAATCTTATTAATAGCAACTTTTGGTACAATTGTCATTACATTCAATTTAAAGAGACCATCGCTCATGTATTTCTTACCAACATACATACCACTCTTTGTTAATATAAATTTATCAGACTCAAATACAAGCCTAAAACCATTTTTACTTAACAAAGAGCCAGAAACCAAATTCTTCCGGATGTTAGGTACATGCAGTACGTTGTTAAGGGTTAGTTCTTTCCCTGATGTCATCTTCAAGATCACCTTTCTTTGTCTAGCCACAGTAGAAGTAGAAGAATTTCCTATGAAAAGTTGTTCACCATTTGCAGCCTCATTGTAGGTAGTGAACATCTTCTTGTTCGCACATATGTGACGAGTTACTCCAGTGTCAACCCACCACTCCTTGGGATTTCCAACCAAATTAGCCTCAGACACCACAGCAGAGAGGTTGATGTCATTCACCCCGTCAAATATGTAATCTAGTTCCGTTACATTGGCTTGATTGATAGTCTTCTTGCTTGTACTTCGGTGATCCTTCTTAGGGCGGCGGCAATCAGAAGCTCGATGTCTAGTCTTGCCACAGTTATAGCATTTTCCTTTGAACTTCTTGTTGCCATTGTTGTCGCCTTGTTTAGGACCATCTCCAGTAAATTTCCTCTTTTTGTTATGTGGTTTGTGAACTTGTTTGGACTCAATGGGATTTTTCCCATTCCTCTTTTCAGTCTTTTGGTTATCTTCCTCAATTCTCAATCTTACAATCAATTCATCTATGGTCATCTCCTTGCGTTTATGTTTTAAATAATTTTTGAAATCTTTCCAAGCCGGTGGTAACTTTTCCACTAGAGCAACGACTTGGAAAGACTCGCTAAGAGACATACCTTCTGAATGAATATCATGCAAAATTATTTGAAAATTTTGAACTTGAAAAATTACCGTTTGGGAGTCTACCATAACAAAGTCTAGAAATTTACCGATAACAAATTTCTTCATGCCGGCATCCTCTGTCTTGTATTTCTTCTCCAAAGAATCCCACAATTCTTTTGCTGACTTCAAAGGGCTGTAAACATTATACAGCATGTTGTCAAGGCCATTGAGGATGTAGTTTCTGCATAGAAAATCTGAATGTTTCCAAGCATCTACAGCGACAACAACTTGTCGATCTCTTTCATCCTTTTTAAGTGCTGGAGCCTGTAGACACCCCATTTTTGACCGACCTTAAGACTCAGACGTCACCAGTTGAGCGCTCGGTGATGTTGCATATTGTGCTCATTCTGAGGTTTCAGAGTCTCGGCTGCGAGCCTTGCCTCCGAACTTCGGGGCTATTTTGTGCTTTGCCTCGGTTTGCGAACCAGGTCCTGTTTTCTCTATTTTCTCTTCCCAAAGGGAGGGAGAGGTCTCGTAGACCATCTCTCAGTGGCCGTAGGCTACGTTTCGTGGTCGTAGGCCATTTTTCCCATTTGGAGCCCGATTTTCGGTTTTCGGAGCCGTCGGCCATGTGCCTCGGTTCGGGACCACTTAACTACCTCCGTTTGCTTTGGTTTTTGGCACACATCTTATTTCCTCCCTTTAGAGGGACACTGTGGCCCTGGAGACCACCTTCGTGGTCATACGCCACTTTCGGTGCCTAGCAGCCTGTTTTCGGGGCCCTGAACCGCGCGTTTTGGCCCCTGGACCTTCGTTTTGCATCCGTTTTGGTCCATTTTTGGTAGGGCCCCTATTTTTACTGTTAGGGAGGGGGTAGTATGGTGGCCAGCCACCTTTTCCCCTGAAAAGCCAGTTTTCTCATTTTCTCTCTCCAAAAGCCGATTTTTCTGACAAAAAGCTGGTTTTTCTCACTTTTGAGCCACATTTTTTGGCTTTTCATACCACCATTGTGTTGTGCTCATCTGGGAGGCCACCAATATTGGTAGGCCAACCAGTAATTCCTCTTGACCCTTTTGAACCCCTCTAAAAAGCTAGCTTTTCTCTCTCCTGGGTCACATTTTCTGGTTTTTCTCCACAGGGCTGTGTTCTACTCATCTGGGAGGCCACCTTTCTGGGTAGGCCGACCAGCAATTGTTCTTGAACCTTTTGACCCCTGGTCGACCGACCAGGGGGAGTGGCCGGCCGGTCACTTGAATTGGTCGGCTTGCTTATTGCTTTTCCTCTCTTTGAGTGTGATCCAACTGTGCCAACTGGAGATCATTTGGTGCATCCTCCATACACGTGTATGGAGGATCTTTGAAGCTTCCAAGAGAAGCTTTGGCCTCTCTTCTCTATAAGAGAGGCCCTCCTCTTCATTTATAGAGGTTAGACACTTTTGCTTAAGGCTCATCACCTTCCACCTCCATTGCTACTATTCCATGCTCCAAAACCCTAACTTCCTTGGTCCATTTACACTACAACCCATAGCACCACACCACCATCATCCATTTCAGCCCCTTGGAAGTCATTTGCAGAGGTTGAAAGCTCATTTCCCTGGACCAAAGGCTGTTGGAAAGTTAGGCTACAAGGGTAAGTTCCTATTCTCCCCACTTTTGTACTATTTTGTTCTATATCTTAGCCCCTTTTTATTACATTTTTGGGCTTCATCCTGAACTAAAAACGGTCTTATTTTGAGCTCATCTTCATGTCTGATTAAGGACTTTTCTCTGTTTGAAGTCTTCTACTCCCCCTTTGTACTTTATCCCTCTTTTGGGGCTTATTTTGCATGATATATTAGCCCTATTTTTGAGCATTTCTGGGATTCAATCCAAAATGTAAAGTATCTTTTTTTGAGCCCCTCTTCAACTTTGTTGAAGGGCTCTTTACTGTTTGAGGCCATCTACTGCCCCTTTCCCTTTATCTCTCTTTTAGGGCTATTTTTGCATCATATTTTAGCCTTACTTGTGAGCATATTCGAGATTTTCCATAAACTGTAAAGTATCTTGTTTTGAGCCTCTCTTCAACTTTGTCAAAGGGATCTTTGCTGTTTGAAACCTTTTTCTGCCCTGTTTGCTCAATCTCTCTTTTAGGGCTGTTTTTGCATGATACATTAGCCTTATTTGTGAACCATTTTATACCTCGACCTAAACTGAAAAAAATCTTGTTTTGATATCATATTTATGTTTGATTAAGGTCTATTCTCTTTTTGGAGTCATCTTCCCCTATGCATGCTTCATTCCTTCATGATTAAGGCTATGCCTAGCACTTGCATTAGCCATGGTTTAGCCTCTTAGCCACTGAAATCCAGTGGATTTTAGTGGCTTTGACGCATTTTTGAGGGCCAAAATTAGAGGGGGGTGACCCCCTCTCTCCTTGTCTTGTTTGGGGATCTTTTAGGCCTTCCAAAGGGACCCTATTTTGCATGCATCGAAGTCACTCTCCAGGCCTCATTCTGAGGGTTTTGAGGTCTGCCTTGGCTCTATCTGAGGCCCATTTCGCCATATTTTAAGTCTATGTTGCATGTGTAGACCAATCCCATTCAAGGCCCTTCAAAGAGGCCTTTCTTTGCATGTTCCCTAGACCAATTTCAGGGTCAATTTGGTCAATTTTAGGGCTGTCATATTTGATTTCTAGAGTTGGTTGTGCCATGCTAAGTGTCCTTGATGCATGTGCTTAATTACCCCTTGTATGCCCTTCCAAAGAAGCCCCTCATTTTTGCACATGTTGGCTGCATTTCAGTGATTATTTGGACATATTTTGGCATGTTTTATTCACTGATTTTTTCTGATTTGGTGAGATTTCATATGCTTCATATGCATGCCATGTAAACCATGTTTGCTAGTCAAAGTTGCATGCTATTTTAGTCCATCACGCTAGCATCTTTTGGTCATGCTTTGAACTAGAAATGTTCAGGTTTTGGGACTGCCTTGGCTCTGTTTTTGTGCTTCATGATCAAACAATGCATGCTTTGTATAGCTACAAGTCAACACATGTGCCTAGCTTTGAGTTTCGGGGCTTATTCCATGCATCGGGTGCCATATTTTCATGTTTCAGGACCATTTAGCATCATGTTTCAGTGCTGAAAATTATATGTTTGTATGCCATCTTTCATCCCTTGCCATGCTTTGGTAGAGTGGCATTTTATGCCTTAGGTTCGGCCCTCGATATGCGTGCATGTGTGCACGCATTTCGGTTGTCTCATTTTCATCTAATGGCCACTGATGTGAGTGTGGCTGAGGTCCACTCATGTTGGTGTAAGTCCATTATGCATTGTGTATGCCATTTCATAGCATTACGTATGCTAGGTTGTATTTTAGAGCATTGTGTATGTCATGTTGCGTCGTGCATTGTGTATGCCATTTCATAGCATTGCGTATGCTAGGTTGTATGTTAGTCGCATTGCGTATGCCATCTCATTTGCATTGGGTTTGGGATAGGAGTTAGCCCAAGCACGGGAAACGAGGGACGTTTCGTACTTTGAGTGACGGAACGTGTCTCAATTCCTCGGTAGCCTACACTCCGGATTACCCATGATGGAGTTTAGGTCTTGTTGTGTTTTCATGTGCATTCATTTCACATCGAGTCGTGCAATTCGACTCCTCGGCCATCATGCATCGATATGCGTGATTGGTGGCACGAGGATCGAGGACTACACTCCCCGAAGAGTAGTCATGCATACATATGTGAAAATACTTTGCCATGCCCCTTTGTTGCTCTCTGTTGCAGTAAATCAGAAATCAACGGCCTTCTGGAGCGTTGCGCAATATTCCGAAAACAATTGCAAACAGAGGCGAATCGGGGCATCGCAATGGATTTCCGCGCCAGGCAATTCAAGCACGCATCATTCCACCATTCGGAACAGAGCTGAGGCAGTCCATAGGCTTACATGCTAGTTTATCGCTTTCCTAGTTAATTTGTTAATTAATTAGGATTTTGTAATATTTAATTGTTCATCCCGGACTGTAATTATTTATTCGGACTGTATTATTCTTTTGGACCCTCCGAGTGAGGGCAATGTTGTAATAAGTGTGCGTGAGTGTGATATATGTCTTCCAACCCTACGTCTTTCTCCCTTTTATTTACTAGCTTATGATGGTTAGATTAGGGCATGTTTCAATTAGCATACAGTATGATAGCATGTTTGCATTCATTCATCTGTATTGCATGCACCGGGCTCGGCGCATCATACTAACTGCATTTGTATTTCAATTCCAAATTGAATACTTGTTAGTTGTAGCATTGCACGTGCCATGTTTATCTTAGTTGCATTTTGCATGTGTTGCATTAGGCATTTCTGTATAGTTAGGATCATACATGGATTTCTAACAGAGCTTCTGTTTTGGCTTGGAGTACTCGGTAAGTTTTATGCTTTAGCATCCTTGCATGCGTGTGAGTGACTGCCATGACAACATGCTTACCATGAGGCTATGTGCTTATGTGATATAACTGCCTGAATGCTTATGGGTGAAGGTTGGGTTATTTGAACTGGAACAATTCATTAATTGTGAGTTTTAAGCCCACTAGATAGTGGCAAAATCATGTTTTCTAAGCCCACCCGAGGGTGGCAAATCCACGTCTTAGCCTACTTGCGGGTAGCACCATCAAACCATTTTCAAATAAACAAACATGAAATGTTTCGTTCCAATTCAGGCGACCCAGTCTATACTTGTATGCTGTGCGCATCACATAGCATATCTAGGCTAATAACCGGAATAAGAACGTATAATGTTTTCAAAACTAGATATCATGGTTAGTAGAGGCCGATCTTTGATCGGGCGAGCGGGGGTGCTCACGAAGTGACCTTCCCCAATCGTACCCAAATTCCCGAGCCGAGGCAACTTTGGTGATGACGGACACGTGGCCTTAGGCAACGAGTCAGGGTTTCCTAAATTCCCCCAAAATAAATATTTAGGTGGCGACTCTGTATCTGGCAAAGCAATCCATGTTTGGCACTTCTTTCTAAAAAATCTGTTTTCCAAAACGATTTGCTAGATTTGGACTCTTTGATGAGTCATCGATCTTGCATTGCACTCTGCGAGATTAGATACAGGACCGTGACACCAAATCGAGTCCGAACTGTAGAGAGGCCCGAGGGCGCGTCTACAGTTTCTGGCGACTCTGCTGGGGAATTAGAGAACTTGACTCGAACTCATGATATCTTGTTTTGACTACACTTATGTGTTTCTTTGCATTGCATTTGCATTGGTGCGCCTAGGACACCGTGTTTGCCATCTGCTATTCCTGAACAGTTTGCTGGAGGCGTGCTTCGAGAAGCATGCCATAAGGCTAACCGGTTACGGGCTCTGCCAGTATGGGAGCACAAACCCCAGTTTTACCGGGGTACCCTTTTTTACCATTCGACCTAGTGCATATTCGGAATCCATAGTGACCATTCCAAACTAGGACAGGTTGCTCACCTGTTTATAGGTTGTTTGAAACTGCCGCGTGCGTAGTGAAACCCTAGTTCCTGACAAAATAGGACAGGGAAACCCTACCCCAACATAGGGGTGTTTTGGCTCTCACTTGTTTGTTATGTGCTTTTAGAGTGCGTCTCTATAAGAATGCATGTATCAGTTTGCAAGTTTGGGCATCAGGCCTGCGGGCACCAGTTCAGTGTTTCTGGGTATCAGGCTTGCGGGCACCGGTCCAGTATTTCTGGGTATCAAGGGCCTGCGGGCACCAGTTCAGCATTTTCGGAATCAGTTATCTGCGGGTATCAGATTCATTTTCGGGGACAGTGATTTGGGAGTAGTGATTTGGGAATAATGATCGATCTTTGAGAACAGTGTATCAATTGAGTGTTAATTATACCCGATTGTGTGTTGTGTTTATTTACGCCGTTATGCTGTCCATTTGTCTGCTCGTTTATTTCCTTATTATTGCTTTATTTATATCTTTGCTAGGTAGTTTAGCACAATTGCTTCAGACCAAGCAGATATTCCCCAAGCACTCTGGACAAGAGGTCGCCGACTCAATCGATCTGAGGATCTGGTCGACGGACAACCAGTGTTTCACTCTCTACCCCCGGTTATCAGACGGAGGTCAAAAAGACGCAGTATATCTGAGCAGAGGTTGCCAGAGCAGTGGATTACCCCATCAGTGGACAGTCAGATTGAGATCCCAATTGTTGCTATAGAGATAGACTTGCCAGTAGTTCAGACAGATCAGGGCAGTATGGCGGGACCGACAGGAGTTGAGGAAATGATGCGTCAAATGCAGGACACCATGAGAGCCATGCAGCAGGATGCTGTTCGCCGAGATGAATTTGCCAAACAACAGGCCAAGATCATGGCCCAACAGGTAGAGTTAATTGCCAGATTGCAACAACAAGCCGGAGCATCTACTTCACACCCAGTTCCTCCCCCACCAGGAATCCCGGCACCCGAAAAGGCACCAAATGTCCAGGCAGATACGGATATACCAACGGGGCCAACTTTGCCCCTTATTCTGCCCCAGCTATCTAAGGCATCTACGCCCGTCAATTAACCGGACTCTCCCTTCGAGTTCGAGGTAGACCATACAGCACTAAAATTGAGCAAGCTTGAGAAGTTGTTCAAAAAATCCCAAGGGGTAAAGGCTATCTCAGATATCGAGGACGAATATACCGACGTGGCTGTTACGCTACCAGATAGGTTTAAAATGCCGCAAATTGATCGCTTCGACGGATCTGGGGACCCCATGGTGCATCTCCGGCTATTTTCAGATATACTACGACCAATGGGCCTCACCAGACCACAAAAGCTTTCACTATTTGGCCGGACCCTGTCGGGTGTGGCTGCTATCTGGTATGCGAAGCTGGAGGATGATGTTAACCGGAGTTGGGATGAAATGGCCGAGGCCTTTGTCGCACAATACTCTTACAATACGCAAATCGAGATTACGACCCGAGATCTCGAAACGACAAGGCAGGAGCCTAAGGAGAGTTTCTCAGATTTCGTAACTCGGTGGAGGGTGAAGGCTTCGATGATGACCCTAAGGCCTACAGACAAAGACCAAATCAGGATGATTGTGCGCAATCTCCAGCCAAAATTGATGCAAAAAATGATTGTGCTCCCCTTTCCCACTTTTTCAGATCTACATGAAATGGGGGTACAGATCGAAGATGCAATGAAACAGGGTCTGATTGACCAAGATAGAGAGCAACCCAGGAGAACCTTTAACCGCAACAACACTACAGGCCCAAGTGGCGTTGCAACTACAAGAGCTTCGGAGGTGAGCGTGGTTACCACCATTCCCCTTCCTCTTCCAAGACCCATGGCAGCTACCCCTTTCTCCGGCGCGTCCGGAAGCAACACACAAACCACTCGATTCTAACCCAGAGGCCAAAGAACCTTCACCCCACTGTATATGCCCCTGTCCAAGGCTTTGGGGGTATTAATCAGGAAAGGGCATCTAAAACCCCTGGAGCTGAGGCCATTGCCAAATCCACTCCCTCCTTCCCATAACCCAGCAAAATACTGCGCATATCACCAACAACATGGTCACGACACTGACCAATGTTTCAGATTGCGTCATGAGATTCAAGACCTCGTTGACAAGCAGGTGATTGTACCTCCAGAAAAACCCAATGTCACAACAAATCCTCTTCCACCACACAACCAAGCTCCACCTCCCAAAAGAATCAACTTCATCCAGACTGGGGTCGTGTCTTACGATCCCAGCATATATATCACTCCTTCCCACCTACCTAAGCCGGAGGTGCTCCTTCCTAACTGCACTGACAATTTGTGCATGTTGGACATCTCCAGAACCCAACCCGAGCCAATGGTGATGACTGGCAAAGATAGAACAAAGAAGATTTCAGAGGAGGATGAAATTGTTCAATTAGGGTTTGAGCAGTCTGGGAGTGTCGCTGGGGAAGCCTATGATCCGAGTGATTACATTCTGCCAGCAGGACAGTTTGAGCCTAATATTGAATTGCCAGAGAGGGCAGAGCTGTGTGTGATCCGAGGAGATGGATTTGAGCAAGGGACAGATGGTTTGACGATTGTGGAAGAAGACTTGGCCAACCTCCAGTTTTTCAACGACCAAGATCCAGGAGACGCGGCAGTCAACTGGTTTGATTATGAGGTATCGGCAGAGGCTACTGGGTGGCTTGATAACTTGCCAGACGTTGTCGACGAAGCTCAGTTAGAACAGGGCCCGGCAGGGGCGAGCATATTTGTGGTGGTCGGAAGGGTCGGAAGTCAGAATGAATCGCCGGAGAGCGTCGGTGCTAAGAATTCCGCTCGAGACTTGGGCATTATGAATGTGGGAATTGTTGGACAACCAGCTGTACTGACGCAGTTGGAACAAGAAAGGTTTGAGGATGCTGAGAGAATTAGGAAAGCTAAGGGCCCTGAGGGGACTGAGAGTGTTGTGTGCACAAAGATAGAGAATGCTGCGAGCATGTGGACAGAGAGTACTACGGGTACAATCGAACTGGAGCCAGACAGGTGTCTGTTGGCTGCCGACGGAATGTGGTGGGAAGACGATGATTTATGTCTTGCCCACACAGATGAGGATTGGGGGAGTAATCAACCAGATGACACCTGGTATATCGGTGAGGTCGATCATTTGACGAGAAGCGGACGGTATTTCAAGCCCCCGCACCTAGACCAGCCAGAGGCATCTGGGAAAGATAAGGAAGTTGAGAGACAGAAGGAGAAGCAAGTCGAAGAAGAGGCTGTACTAAAGCAATTAAAGAAAATACAAGCAGACATCTCCATCTGGGGACTGCTTATGGCATCGCGAGTGCATCGACAAGCTGTCTTATCGGCCATGGACAAGGCCAAGCTCTCTATAGACACCACGCCCGAACAGCTGGTGGGCTTAGTTTTTCCAGGAGGAGCTACCCCGATGTTGACCTTCTCTGACAAAGAACTGCCACCCGAGGGTGCAGACCATAACAAGCCACTCTACATCTCCGTGGAGTGCAGAAATAAATGGATACCCATGGTGCTTGTCGACACAGGGTCCGCCATCAATGTATGTCCAGCGAGGACTGCCTATGCAATTGGCTTGAAGACCGCGGACTTTGTACCAACAACCCAGGTGATTCGGGCATACGACAACACAAGCCAAGAAGACATGGGAACAGTGAAAATTCAGACCAAGGTTGGGCCGGGGCAGCATGAAATTGACTTTCACATCCTAGAGGTTCCCGCCACTTTCAATCTGCTCTTGGGGCGGCCGTGGCTGCATCAAGTGAAGGCAGTTTCTTCTACCTTGCATCAAATGGTGAAATACCCCCATGGAAAGGGAGTAGCCATTGTTTTTGGGAATTCATCGATCCATCCACCGCCGGAAGTATCTACGCCAGTTTTGGAAATTGAGCACGGTATGGAGGATGTGTTCTCATCCGGTTTTACTCTAGCTGAGGCCTGGGTCGTGCAGAACATCTTAGCTATTAATGAGGGGGTGTACGTCAGTGCTCAATTGGTATACCTCATGAACAAGCTTCAACATATCCCCGGGATGGGATTGGGAAAGAGCAGCCGAAAAGGCATCACAGCATTGGCCGAGGTGCCACATAACCCACATACCTTTGGCTTGGGTTATCTGCCCACCAAAGAGGACTGGATAAGGAAGGGTAAGGAGATGGCTGGGAGAGCCAGAGCGAAGAAGGTGGGGAAGCCTTTTGACTTAATGCACCGGCCCATTCAGGGTACCCTGAACGGACACTTCGTCCGGGAGAGGGAGGACTTTCCGTTCTGTGGCTTCCCAGAGCCGTGGCTGAACGCGGAGAGGAAGCGCGTGCTGGGGTTTGAGATCTTCTTTGACTTGCAGTTACCCGGGGATGACGTTGCCGAAGAGCAGACAGACCCATTAGTTGAGGCTGAGCAGAGTAAGGAAGTGCAGTCTAAGGACGCTGAAAATGAAATGGGGGTAGCGCTGGCATGTCTACTTTCAGATCCTCCGATCGAACAGAAGTGCTTGGGGGATAACTTCTCGATATGCGTGATCGGGAATGGAACGGCTGCGGGCCTACCAGCAACTATTTTGGATGCATCTATCGCACCCTCTCTCATTTGGCAGTATGAAGAGAGATTTTTGTCCAGCAGCACCGGGTCAGGTAGTAAGCCGGAATCTGATTCCACCGAATCTTGTGAGTCGGAATCAGGTTCTAGCTCGACTGAGTCTGAGTTCGGTATTCCTGGAGATGATAACCCGGATGCCGCAGTCTTGTCCAGGTCGTCTTTTTCTTTCTCTTTTGAGTCTGTTGTAACCGAGGAATCGGACAATTTGGATGTGCTTAATGAGAATCAAGTAGCTGTGGTTTCTGAGTACTTTTCTGTGCCTTTGATTTATTGCATTAATTCAGACTTTCAAAATTTTGATGAAAACGACGAGGGAGAAATTCCTCCGATTTTGCAACGCTTAATTGAACAAGAGCAGGAAAGATTTGTTAAACCCTTAATGGATGAAATCACTACCGTGAATGTCGGTACTGAGGAGGACCCGCGGCTGGTGCAGATCGGGTCCACGTTGTCTTCAGAGGAACGCGAGCGCTAAGTCGCTTTATTAAAAGATTTCAAAGATGTTTTCGCATGGTCCTACGAAGACATGCCTGGGATCGATCCTGAGATTGTACAGCACCGGATCCCTCTTGACCCCGAGGCCCGACCCGTCAAGCAAAAACTCAGAAGAATCTGCCCTGACTGGGCCATCAAGATTAAGGAAGAGGTCACCAAGAAAATCGACGCAGGCTTCCTGCTGGTATCCGAATACCCGACTTGGTTGGCCAACATTGTTTCGGTGCCGAAGAAGGATGGCAGGATCAGGGTATGCGTGGATTTCAGGGACTTAAACAGAGCCAGTCCGAAGGACGACTTTCCCTTGCCGTACATTGATGAGTTAGTGGACTTCACAGCGGGGTATGCTTTGTTTTCGTTTATGGATGGCTTCTCAGGCTACAACCAGATAGTGATGGCACCTGAAGACCGAGAAAAGATTGCCTTCACCACCCCGTGGGGGACATACTGTTACAGAGTGATGCCGTTTGGGCTGAAGAATGCTGGAGCTACATATCAACGGGCCGCGACCACAATAGTGCATGACATGATCCACAAGGAGGTTGAGGTGTACGTGGACGACATGATTGTCAAGTCCAAAGAAAGGGAGGGCCACTACACCGCCTTGCAAAAGTTGTTTCAAAGGATCAGAGAATTCCGGTTGCGGTTGAATCCTAAAAAATGTACGTTCGGTGTCACAGCAGGGAAAATGCTGGGGTTTCTCATTACACAGAGAGGTATCGAAGTCGACCCTTCCAAAATCAAGGCCATCCTAGAAATGCCACCACCAAGGACTGAAAAGGAGGTGCGAGGCTTTCTGGGTAAAGTGCAATTCATAAGACGGTTTATCTCAAAATTAACCTTAACTTGTGAACCACTTTTTGGTCTCCTGAAGAAAGGAAAGAAATTCCAATGGGACGGCCGATGCCAAGCTGCTTTTGAAAAGATCAAGGAATATTTACAGAACCCACCCGTGTTGTCACCGCCGGAGCCGGGGAGACCATTGATATTGTATGTTTCAGTAACTGAGACTACAATGGGCTGCATGCTCGCGCAGGAATCAGAGGACAGAGTGGAGAGGGCCATCTATTAGCTGAGCAAGAAGACGCTGGAGTATGAGACTCGCTACACACCATTGGAGAAGGCTTGCTTAGCCTTAGTATGGGCTACCAAGAAGCTGCGACACTACCTGTTAGCTCACTCTGTAATGTTGGTTTCGAGATTAGATCCCATCAAATATCTCTTCGAGAAACCGGCACTTACGGGTAGGCTAGCTCGTTGGTTGTTGTTACTTTCGAATTCGATCTAAAATATGTGATGCGCAAGTCGGTCAAGGGAAGAGCAGTTGCAGAATTCTTAGCCGATCATCCAGTGGAAGGGGGTGAAGCAGTTGAGTACTTATTCCCAGATGAGGCCATTTTGCATATCGACGATGAGTTTTGGACGATGTATTTTAACAAAGCATCCAACCAGTACGGGTATGGGATAGGGGTGTTACTAATAGCACCCGACAACTCCCGTATCCCTCTAGCATTCAAACTCCGATTCAAAGTCTCGAACAACGAAACAGAATATGAGGCATGCATTGCCGGTCTAGAAGCAGCCCTGGAACTAGGGGCAAAACGGTTGGACGTCATTGGGGACTCGAACCTTGTTGTATCTCAAGCGAAAGGAGGTTGGAAAGTCAAACAAGAAAAGATGATGATGTATCATCAGGCCTTGGATTTGTTGATTCCTCGGTTTGAGAAGTTAAACTTTGCTAATGTACTAAGAAAGAACAACAGGTTCGCAGATTCTTTAGCAACTCTATCTTCCATGATAGACATCTCGTTTGGAGTCCGGATGCGTCTAGTCATTATTGACCAGAAATTTGCACCAGCTTATGAGTCAATTGCTACTATAGACGAGGTTCAAGATGAGAACCCCTGGTATTACGACACTTGGAACTTCTTAGAGAAAGAGGTGTATCCACCAGGGGCAAATGCCAAGGATAAAAGGGCAATCAGAAGAATGGCCGTTCAATTCATCATCTGCGGAGGTAAATTATACAAGAGAGGTCATCTGGGAATGCATAAGCTATGCGTTGAAGCTGAAGAATCAAAACGCTTGATGGAGGCCATCCATGGAGGAGAATGTGGAGCACATATGAACGGGGTAATGCTGGCACGGAAAATCCTCAGACAGGGTTACTACTGGTCCACCATGGAGGAGGATTGTATCGGCTTTGTTCGGCGATGCCACAAATGTCAGATCCACGCAAACCGCATGAACATCCTGCCATCAAAGTTGTACAATATGACTTCGCCATGGCCATTTTCAGTTTGGGGAATCAATGTGGTCGGGGCTGTCACTCCGAAGGGGTCTAATGGGCATGAGTTCATCCTGGTCGCAGCCCAATCCTATGCAGTGTTGAAGGCGTCACAAGTTGCAAAGTTCATCAGAAACAACATCATCTGTCGTTATGGGGTCCCAAACGAGGTCATTTCAGATAATGGTTCCCACTTCAAGAAGGAAGTGATTGACTTGTTGGAGAAATACAGCGTGGCTTTTCATAAGTCATCCACATATCGGCCGCAAACCAATGGAGCGGTCGAGGCCACCAACAAGAATATCAAACACATATTGCAGAAGATGGTGGAAACCTATCGGGATTGGCCAGACAAGCTGCCGTTTGCTCTGTGGGGGTACCGGACTTCAATTAGAGCTTCTACTGGGGCGACTCCGTATTCATTAGTTTATGGGATGGAGGTCGTTCTGCCTATTGAAATTGAGGTTCCATCTTTGCGAGTGCTGTCTGAGTATCAGATAGCCGAAGCAGATTGGAAATAGAACAGATTTGAAGAACTCATGCTTTTTGATGAACGCAGACTGAAAGCACTGTACCATGTTCAAGGATATCAGCGCAGAATTGCCAGGGCTTTTAACAAGAAAGTTAAGTCCAGAAATCTAAAGGAAGGAGATTTGGTGCTCAAGGACAACCGAGCTCCCATCCGCGACCCAAGGGGCAAGTTCAGACCCAATTGGACTGGTCCCTACATTATTAAAGCTATCTGGTCAGGTGGAGTTGTGGTTCTAATGGACCTAGATGGCTTGGAGTTCTCGCAACCAATCAACATGGACAAGTTGAAGAAATATTACCCCTGAGAGGCTCGCTAGGCCGAAAACCCGAAAGGGCGACGTAGGCAAAAGTTAGAGCATTGAAAAATTGCAAACTATAAAAACTGAGCTCGCAAGGTTGAAAACCCGCAAAAGGCGGCCTTGGCAAAAGTTAGAGCGTAAAAGGAGAGTGAAAATACTCGAGTGAACCTAAGCCTGAACTACGTAAGGCTTGATTCCCATCTTTGGGATACGTAGGCAACTTCATCCTGAAGTTCAGCCATAAACTTTTCCCCGATCAACTTTGTCCATTTGATCATCTTGGTCAACTTTGTCTATTCAGCATTCAAGAATTCGGTTATGATCTCCGGTGCAGTGCTCTTCAGACTAGGGACAACTTTTCGTTACTGTGCAGTGCTGCGGTGCTCTTCAGACTAGGGGCAACTTCCCAGTTGCTGGGATCCGGGGTTGTGCATCTCAGTGACAGATTTCAGGCATGCCCAGTTTTTGATCCATATCGAAAATGGTTTTGAAAAGTTTTAATAAAAGTTGACTATGTTCAAGATTAATCTTTTTACAACTTAGACCATTTTTGGACCAAAGCGGAAAATTTTCAGTACCCACAACCTTCAATTTCATTGATTTCA
This sequence comes from Camellia sinensis, assembly GCF_055761805.1. Classification (NCBI taxonomy): domain Eukaryota; kingdom Viridiplantae; phylum Streptophyta; class Magnoliopsida; order Ericales; family Theaceae; genus Camellia; species Camellia sinensis. The sequence continues at coordinate 226,417,297 of NC_138961.1, read as the reverse complement.
ATACAAAGTTCTCCTGCTCTTGCATACAAATTGAAGTTGCTTTTTTATTACAATCATAAAGAAAACTTGAAAGTACTAATAAAGCAATAAATTCGGGGCATAGCTAAGTCAGGTGTTCCTGCGCCCCCTCCCAGAGCTGGTCGAAGCCTCTGATACCAAAGTGGGCCCTTCCTGTGCCTCTTCATTGAGCTAATCCAAGCACTCATCAGACAAGGTGCAATTGAAAGAGGGAGCGGGGGCCAGTAGCTCTCTAGTCCTCCATGCTGTGGCATACTGGGCAAGCTGTGCGCCTCAAACTGGGAATGCAGCAGGATACTCTAGCCCCTCTGGCGGGCAAGCCTGATCATGGCCGAACTGGCGCCGAAACCGAAACGGAAAGTAGAACACACAGTGAGTCAGACCAATCAACTGGATCCCGGTTTGCCGTGACATGTTATAGCTCATTGCCGGGAGATTGAGCCAAGGACAGCGCCAAGCAATGCGATTCGCAAACAAATTGCACATCCAGTCGAACCACCATCCTTCATCAAGGGCATTGACTAGTCGTTGTCGGAAAAAGTAGCCGCGAGTTGAGTAGGCTGGGCAAGAGTCCACAACTTGCAATTTATCTATCAGCCATACTTGGGGAGGGATGAAAAATGAGAGAATAAAGAATAGAGAGATGTACGATGAGAGAAAATTAAGAAAAGGGTTTTGTGAGAAAAACCGAGCCCGAGGGCCGAGTGATGTGAGCAATATATATGTGAGAAAGGGTGGGAAACATTACTTGCAACAGTAGTGGACTCCCCGCGAATCTGGTCGTTTCTCGACGATAGAAAGCATCCAAGCACATCAGAGTTTCAGCCAATGTCATGACAATGCAGCTCTTTCCCTCTTTCAAGCCTTGAGCAACTTCAATCAGACGGATGCTAGATCCGCTAAAGCCTGGGGCAAGCAAAAAGTGAAATAGCATGCACAAGCAAAGGGCGTGTTGCCGAAAACCTTGCCAATGATGGTCGCCGCGGTTACCGGCATCAGAGAAACGATGAATCAAGCCAAGGGTATCCAATTCCCCGTTGCAGATCAGAGACCGAGCATCGTGCATGGTGACCCCACACATCTGTCCTAAAGCTTGGGCGTGACCGAAGCGAAGCTGAGACAAAATCTCTTCATGGCGCTCAAATTCCATCAAAACTTGAAAATCTTCGAAGGTCGGACACATCTCTTGCCCGCCGAAGCTAAAGACGTGTGTTACCGGATTCCAAAACCTCACCGCGGCATGAAGGAACAGAATGTGCAGCGAAGTACGGCTCAGCGTGAATAGTGCATTCAAGCCGAAACCTCGAAAGTTCAACTTTTTCGAGCCATCTAAAGAAGCAATCCAAGCTGTGAGATTTTGGGTGAGAAATGCTTCCATTTTGGTGTAAAACTAAGATGAAATGAGAGAACCACGAGGCTGGAGTTTTTAAAGAGGATAAGGCACTGTTTGGAGGACACGTGTCCAAAATTTGGTGGTTGCCAAGCTAGGTGGCCGGCCGGCCACCTTTTCTGGTAGGCCGACCACCCCTCTCTCCTCCAATGCAAAAAGATGGTCGGTCAGCTCCCTTAGGTGGTCGGCCATCAAGAGGAGGTTGGCTTTGGTCTTGTTCTAGCCTCTAGAAGAAAGTTCCAAGCATTTCCATGCATTGGGGGCCTTAAAGGTGCGAGTTTTCCTCCGTTTCGGATGCGTTCCGTCACCCAGATCGTCCGAAGTGTATTTGTTTATCGAGTTGTTGTTAAATTCAGCTTATTGAGTTGTTGTTTTTGCTTATCGAGTTGTTGCTTTGCTTACCGAGTTGTTAAGCTTACCAAGTTGTTGAATTTTGTCGAGTTGACGAGTTTTGTGTATTGAGTTGTTACTCTTTGTTTATCAACATTGTTGTGTCTTGCTTATCGAGTTGTAAGTTTAATCAACATTGTTGTGTCTTGCTTATCGAGTTGTAAACTTGCTAAGGTTCTGTCCTTTCTTAGTAAGTTAAAGTTGCTTTGTTTGTTGCGTCGGTTCACTACCTGACTTTGCAATTTTCAATGCTTGATTTCCATTCAATCTCATTTTTGTGCAAAATAATGCGATGCGATGCAAGAACATAAAATACAACACTTTTTCAAAAGTTGTTTCATTCCATCACGTTTCCTTTGTTACAACATTTTACAACAAGGGTACAAGTTTTACAGAAAATAAAACTGCCTAATAATGTACAATGTGCTACAACTACTAGTAAAAAAGGCAAATAAAGCAGAAACATCTGTGCTCTCAAGCATAAGAAGAAGAGGCCCTCTTCGTCCTTTTCTGCGGAACAGCCTCAGCGCCATCATCGCCATCAGAATCGGAGCCACTGCCTTCGGAATCCTCCTCGGCATCACCTCCGCCCTCAGAGCCAGACTTAGAGTCATCCTCTCTGCCAGCAGATGTCTCTGACTGACGATGCGCAGACTCCTCCTCCTCACTGGACTCCTTCTCAATAATATGTGCTCTGCGCCCGCCTTGTTTGCGAGATGACTCCCCTCTCCCGGCCCCTCGAGAAGGCCTAGATGGCCCAGCTCCTCGGGAAGGCCCAGATCGCCTACCCTGTGGTCCGGTATATATCGGAGGCATCTGAAAAGAAAGAGTGCAGTTTGAATGCATCAGCCAAAATATGTATATCAGATGTACAGATAAAAAGCTATATGGAGTGAATGCATGCCAATATAGTACATGAATGTGGTGTGTATCAGATGTGCCCTCCGCATACAATCGGTCAATCAATGTATTGAAATGTTCAAATTCAGCATATCATCAGAAATGTGATAAATGCAAGAAAACTAAATAGTACCGAGACACCCATGATGGACAGCTGCGCCTCTCTCCACAAGACCATGCCTTTGAGTGAGGCCACTAACCCGAGTAACCCCTCAGCATACTCCGTGGTAGGCTGCAGATGCAAGTGCAAATCATCAGTGAATGAATGAATGTCCAAGTATCTGAGTGATAAAGCAAAGCTGTAAAACATACCGGTGGTGAGTCAGGGTCTCTGGTGTATGGATGATCTGGCATAGGAGGCTCTAGCGGAATTGGGTAAGAAGCCCCGTATCTCCATCCCGTCAACTCAGTCGGGATACCTGGCCATCTGGCATCATGATAAGTCGGGAGAATCGGAGGAACCAGTCCAGCCCCACCTCTGGATGTGCCAGCCCTACTGGCCGAAGGAATGTCTCTGGCTCGGGTGCGACTCGAAGATGGCATGCCTGTAGGCCTCCTCGAGGGAGTACGGACACCTGTCAATGGAGGCATCAAGTAAGTGTGACGGTAAGTCACGTACTCCCCGTCCTCCAAATGCAGCAGTGCATCAATGCCCAGCCTGGCATCAATGACACCCTGGGGAGTAAGCCTATCAGCGAGCTGCATACCGTCTGGGGGTGCTGAAGGGACACTCGGCTCAGGGAAGCCCATAGTCTGACAAAGAAAGCGTTCCCCCAGGAACCAGGCCCTACCAACTGGCCCCTCGAACATGATCCTATGCCGGGAGGAGGCCCATCCTTCGGCAAACTGGAATCGGAGATCCCCACCCAGAGGCGCCCAGGGCTGCCATAAGATTTGCGGATAGCCAATGCATAAGCCGATTAGAAATCGCAAATGTCCAAGCATGAATCAAAGATTTACACGTGAAGAACTGAGAGTTCTGACATACCTCGATCGCCCGCACAGTGTCAAAATACTGCCGTAGGTAAGGGAGAGTCTCCCGGGCCGCGACTGGTACTGGCCCTCGAAGACGAGTGAATAAGGGGTCATGAGAGGGGCTTCCACCTCGAGCTTCGGTGCTAGCGTCGGAAATTACGCGAAGACCCATAACTGTGGAAAACAGGGCAAAAGTCATCAGAATACAGCATGCTGAGTGTAGAATCTGAATACAGAATGCTGAGGGCAGAATGTAAGTACAGAATGTAAAGTGTGCTGTGTGTGCAATATACAGATAATGAAAAGCAGAAATGTAAATCAAGAGGGCAGAAGGTACCTCCCAAGCTCTCCAATAACCGCCGACTATGTTCCCCCGTCCGCGGGAGGTCGCACTCATATAACAATAGAGGGTAGCCAAGTTGGCGCCACCCCAATCATACTGACTAATCTGTGTGAGGTCTACCAGGGCACTCAGCAAATATAGCCCAACGGTGTTCCCCCTGTCGGCGAACAAAGTGGTCCCAAAGAGGAACATCAAAAACCTGCGGGTGTACTGTGCAATCTCCTCAGGAGTCTCGGGCTCAGTCCCCCTGAACTGCGTAGAAAACCAAGTATATCGGACTCGGCCCGAAGATCGGTCTACCGGTGGGCGAGCTCCTAACAGATGAATCCAGGCTGCCTCCCACTCGCCCATGTCCTCGTCGTAAGGGGTCACCCAGCCTCCCACATCAAGACCCGTCAACACGGCGAAATCAAATGGGGTCATGGTCATGTCCCCGGTGGCTGAGAAATGGAAGGAGTTGGTGGTGTCCCACCATCTCTCCACCAAGGCGCCCATCAATGTCCGGCTAGCTGGGTAGCGAGATATCCCGGTACAAAAGGTCCCGAATCCTGCCAGATCAACCCAATCGCGGACAGCCTCTGGGAGCTCCGCGTACCAATCTCTCGCAGCAATAAAACCGTATCCCCGTGTAACGCGGGAGGATGTCTGCATTCATAATAAACACAAGTATTCAGTTTCAGAATGAAATGAATAAGCTATGTGCAAATGAAAAGATATGAGATGTGTACAAATCAAATCAACTTTCAGTTAAATGTGGGCTGCGTGTTCACCTTCAAATTTGGGCTGCGTGTTCAGATTTCAGAAATTTAAAATGTGGGCTGCGTGTTCAACTTTCAGTTAAATGTGGGCTGTGTGTTCAGATTTCAGAAATTTAAAGCTTGGGCTGTGTGTTCAACTTTCAATTAAATGTGGGCTGCGTGTTCACCTTCAAATTTGGGCTGCGTGTTCAGATTTCAGAAATTTAAAGTTTGGGCTGCGTGTTCAACTTTCAATCAAATGTGGGCTGCGTGTTCACAATCAAATTTGAGCTGCTTGTTCAGATTTCAGAAATTTAAAGTTTGGGCTGCGTGTTCAGATTTCACAAATTTAAAGTTTGGGCTGCGTGTTCAACTTTCAATCAAATGTGGGTTGTGTGTTCACAATCAAATTTGGGCTGCGTGTTCAGATTTTAGAAATTTAAAGTTTGGGCTGCGTGTTCAACTTTCAACAAATATAGGCTGTGTGTTCACAATCAAATTTGGGCTTTGTGTTCAGATTTCAGAAATTTAAAGGTTGGGCTGCGTGTTCAACTTTCAGCGAATGTGGGCTGCGTGTTCACAATTAAATTTGGGCTGTGTGTTCAGATTTCAGATATTCAAGTGATTGAGCTGTGCGTTCAAGGCAGAGTATTGTGTTATAAACTAAGCATACAGAACAAGTTGTGTGCTAAAATGAGCAGAAGTATGGCATGCGGATGTGTTCAGAACGAGCAATAAGCATACATAGCATGAAATGTAGGGAAAATGCAGAATTAAGGCAAGAAATGTTAAAAAGTAAAGTACATACCTCTCGCGCCTCATGAGAGAGATGGGACTCCGGCTCCCGCAATAGCAGGTCTACAGGAGCTCGAGGGTCGAAGTCGGTAAAATGATAAAAAAATCGCCCGAGGGAGGACATGAGTCAAAGGATTGTACCTCTTGGGAATGAATGGCCAAACCCTCGGATGCAAAGACATGATGTCAGGCTCGCCTCCGGCGCCTGGAGAACCTCCGCCGTGGGGAAATTGACCCGCCATCTCAGGGAATCTGCAAAAAAGAGCAAAAATGAGCGAAATGAGCCAAAATTGGAAAAAGTCAACAAAAGTCAACACTCGGGAAAGGAAAAAGTCAACAAAGTCAACTCCCGAGAAAATCTTCCAAATATTGAGACAAACTTACCTCAAGTGGTGAAAATGAGAAAAGAAGCTCCGAAATCAAATTTTAATCGGTTCAAAGTGAAGAAAACTGAAAGTTTTCGCGAAACAACTTGGCGTGGGGCGTTGGAAAACGCGTATAGAGCGCAGATCTGAGAAAGAAAATGCTCTAGGAAGGGAGAGGGACTGATTTCAGACCTGATGTTATGAGCAAAAGGTGTTTGGCTTTGTGTATTTAAAGAAATGGGAGCAAAAAGACCAAACTGCCCCGGATTTGGGCTAGGTGGTCAGCCGGCCACCTTTTTGGCAGGCCGACCACCCCTTGCACTCCAACCTGGTCGGTGGCCTCCCCTAGACTCCAAACCTGGTCGGTGATGTTCCCAAGGTGGTCTACAAGGTCTCTGTAAATTTTGGTGATGATTGGAGTCCCCGGGACCCGAGAAAGTACAAGGAAAGTGCACTTTTCGTCGCGAAATCCCTCCGCGGGAACTCCAACTCCAACTTTCGACGCGTGCCTCATCGTCACTCGTCAAGAGCAAGATGTATCCTTTTTGAGTATGTTGTGACCCTTCCGGGAGGTAAACTAGAGGTCGCGATTAAATTACACTCGTCGAAACTTGCATTTCTTTGCTCGTTGTTTCGCGCCAAACATACATTCGAGTTCGCACTTATCCTGCATTGTTATGCACGTCACTTGCATTCTCATGCATACCACCTGCATTGTTGTGCACGTTTCATTGGTATTGTCATACCTCCATGTTTAGCTCGCGTTGTTACGCGCGTGTCCCTCGCATTGCGATGCGCTTTCCCGTCAACACCCTGTTTGTCTGCATTCGATGTAGTGTTAAACATGTGTTGCTAACTATGTTGTACTTGTTGAGTTTCTTCCTCTTTTAGGCACGATATTGTATGTATGGTTCATTTGAAGCTGGTGCAACCAGACGAATCGCGCAAGTATTGTATCTTCTCCGTGTGAGACGTGGCGAGAATCGAACAATTCTCCGCATTCTTAAACTGCATGAAATGTAGTTGTTGCTTTGCATTCTTGCTTAAAACTGTTGCGTGTGCGCTTCATTACAGCTTGCTGCTTTGCACGATCATGAGTTATATCCGGCTTTGTGCATACCATTTTGCATTTTGCTCTTGCCTGCGGGCATGCCTGCGGGCACATCTTTGTTATCTTGCCTGTTTGTCTAAGTCTTTGGCCTTGTCAAAAATGGGTCATCTCTAGGAGAGGTCTCGTAGACCATCTCTCAGTGGCCGTAGGCTACATTTCGTGGTCGTAGGCCATTTTTCCCATTTGGAGCCCGGTTTTCGGTTTTCGGAGCTGTCAGCCGTGTGCCTCGGTTCGGGACTGCTTAACTACCTCCGTTTGCTCCGATTTTTGGCACACATCTTATTTCCTCCCTTTAGAGGGACATTGTGGCCTTGGAGACCACCTTCGTGGTCATACGCCACTTCCGGTGCCTAGCAGCCTGTTTTCGGGGCCTCGAACCGCACATTTTGGCCCCCGGACCTTCGTTTTGCATCCGTTTTGGTCCATTTTTGGTAGGGACCCTATTTTTACTGTTAGGGAGGGGGTAGTATGGTGGCCAGCCACCTTTTCCCCTGAAAATCCAGTTTTCTCATTTTCTCTCTCCAAAAGCCATTTTTTCTGACAGAAAGTTGGTTTTTCTCACTTTTGAGCCACATTTTTTGGCTTTTCATACCACCATTGTGTTGTGCTCATCTGGGAGGCCACCAATATTGGTAGGCTGACCAGTAATTCCTCTTGACCCTTTTGAACCCGTCTAAAAAGCTAGCATTTCTCTCCCCTGGGTCACATTTTCTGGTTTTTCTCCATAGGGCTGTGTTCTACTCATCTGGGAGGCCACCTTTCTAGGTAGGCCGACCAGCAATTGTTCTTGAACCTTTTGACCCCTGGTCGGCCGACCAGGGGGAGTGGCCAGCCGGCCACTTGAACTGGCCGGCCTACTTATTGCTTTTCCTCTCTTTGAGTGTGATCCAGCTGTGCCAGCTGGAGATCATTTGGTGCATCCTCCATACACGTGTATGGAGGATCTTTGAAGCTTCCAAGAGAAGCTTTGGCCTCTCTTCTCTATAAGAGAGGCCCTCCTCTTCATTTGTAGAGGTTAGACACTTTTGCTTAAGGCTCATCACCTCCCACCTCCAGTGCTACTATTCCAAGCTCCAAAACCCTAACTTCCTTGGTCCATTTACACTACAACCCATAGCACCACACCACCATCATCCATTCCAGCCCCTTGGTAGTCATTTGCAGAGGTTGAAAGCTCATTTCCCTGGACCAAAGGCTGCTAGAAAGTTAGGCTACAAGGGTAAGCTCCTATTCTCCCTATTTTTGCACTATTTTGTTCTATATCATAGTCCATTTTTCTTACATTTTTGGGCTTCGTCCTGAACTAAAAAAGGTCTTATTTTGAGCTCATCTTCATGTTTGATTAAGGAATTTTCTCTGTTTGAAGTCTTCTACTCCCTTTTGTACTTTATCCCTCTTTTGGGGCTTATTTTGCATGATATATTAGCCCTATTTTTGAGCATTTCTGGGCTTCGAGCCAAACTGTAAAGTATCTTGTTTTGAGTCCCTCTTCAACTTTGTTGAGGTTTGTTTACTGTTTGAGGCCATCTACTACCCCTTTCCCTTAATTTCTCTTTTAGGGCTATTTTTGCATCATATTTTAGCCTTACTTGTGAGCATATTCGAGATTTTCTATAAAATGTAAAGTATCTTGTTTTGAGCCCCTATTCAACTTTGTTGAAGGGATCTTTTCTGTTTGAGGCCTTTTTCTGCCCTGTTTGCTCAATCTCTCTTTTAGGGCTGTTTTTGCATGATACATTAGCCTTATTTGTGAGACATTTTAGACCTCGACCTAAACTGAAAAAAATCTTGTTTTGATATCATATTTATGTTTGATTAAGGTCTATTCTCTGTTTGGAGTTATCTTCCCCTATGCATGCTTCATTCCTTCATGATTAAGGTTACGCATTAGAGCACTTGCATTAGCCATGGTTTGGCCTCTTAGCCACTGAAATCCAGTGGATTTTCAGTGGCTTTGACACATTTTTGAGGGCCAAAATTAGAGGGGGGTGACCCCCTCTCTCCTTGTCTTGTTTGGGGATCTTTTAGGCCTTCCAAAGGGACCCTATTTTGCATGCATCGAAGTCACTCTCCAGGCCTCATTCTGAGGGTTTTGAGGTCTGCCTTAGCTCTATCCGAGGCCCATTTCACCATATTTTAAGTCTATGTTGCATGTGTAGACCAATCCCATTCAAGGCCCTTCAAAGAGGCCTTTCTTTGCATGTTCCCTAGACCAATTTCAGGGTCAATTTGGTGAGTTTTAGGGCTGTCATATTTGATTTCCAGAGTTGGTTGTGCCATGCTAAGTGTCCTTGATGCATGTGCTTAATTACCCCTTGTATGCCCTTCCAAAGAAGCCCCTCATTTTTGCACATGTTGGCTGAATTTCAGTGATTATTTGGACATATTTTGGCATGTTTTATTCACTGATTTTTGCTGGTTCGGTGAGATTTCATATGCTTCATATGCATGCCATGTAAACCATGTTTGCTAGTCAAAGTTGCATGCTATTTTAGTCCATCACGCTAGCATCTTTTGGTCATGCTTTGAACTAGAAATGTTCATGTTTTGGGACTGCCTTGGCTCTGTTTTTGTGCTTCATGGTCAAATAATGCATGCTTTGTATAGCTACAAGTCAACACATGTGCCTAGTTTTGAGTTTCGGGGCTTATTCCATGCATCGGGTGCCATATTTCCATGTTTCGGGACCATTTAGCATCATGTTTCAGTGCTGAAAATTATATGTTTGTATGCCATCTTTCATCCCTTGCCATGCTTTGGTAGAGTGGCATTTTATGCCTTAGGTTCGGTCCTCGATATGCGTGCATGTGTGCACGCATTTCGGTTGTCTCATTTTCATCTAATGGCCATTGATGTGAGTGTGGCTAAGGTCCACTCATGTTGGTGTAAGTCCATTATGCATTGTGTATGCCATTTCATAGCATTACGTATGCTAGGTTGTATTTTAGAGCATTGTGTATGTCATGTTGCGTCGTGCATTGTGTATGCCATTTCATAGCATTGCGTATGCTAGGTTGTATGTTAGTCGCATTGCGTATGCCATCTCATTTGCATTGTGTTTGGGATAGGAGTTAGCCCAAGCACGGGAAACGAGGGACGTTTCGTACTCCGAGTGACGGAACGTGTCTCAATTCCCCGGTAGCCGACACTCCGGATTACCCATGATGGAGTTTAGGTCTTGTTGTGTTTTCATGTGCATTCATTTCACATCGAGTCGTGCAATTCGACTCCTCGGCCATCATGCATCGATATGCGTGATTAGTGGCACGAGGATCGAGGACTACACTCCCCGAAGAGTAGTCATGCATACATATGTGAAAATACTTTGCCATGCCCCTTTGTTGCTCTCTGTTGCAGTAAATCAGAAATAAGCGACCTTCTAGAGCGTTGCGCAATATTCCGAAAACAATTGCAAACAGAGGCGAATCGGGGCATCGCAATGGATTTCTGCGCCAGGCAATTCAAGCACGCATCATTCCACCATTCGGAACAGAGCTGAGGCAGTCCATAGGCTTACATGCTAGTTTATCGCTTTCCTAGTTAATTTGTTAATTAATTAGGGTTTTGTAATATTTAATTGTTCATCCCGGACTGTAATTATTTGTTCGGACTGTATTATTCTTTTGGACCATCCGAGCGAGGGTAATGTTGTAATAAGTGTGCGTGAGTGTGATGTATGTCTTCCAACCCCACGTCTTTCTCCCTTTTATTTACCAGCTTATGATGGTTAGATTGGGGCATGTTTCAATTAGCATACAGTATGATAGCATGTTTGTATTCATTCATCTGTATTGCATGCACCGGGCTCGGCGCATCATACTAACTGCATTTGTATTTCAATTCCAAATTGAATACTTGTTAGTTGTAGCATTGCACATGCCATGTTTAGAATAGCCGAGCCTATCTTAGTTGCATTTTGCATATGTTGCATTAGGCATTTCTGTATAGTTAGGATCATGCATGGATTTCTAACAGAGCTTCTGTTTTGGCTTGGAGTACTCGGTAAGTTTTATGCTTTAGCATCCTTGCATGCGTGTAAGTGACTGCCATGATAGCATACTTACTACGAGGCTATGTGCTTATGTGATATAACTGCCTGAATGCCTGTGGGTGAAGGTTGGGTTATTTGAACTAGAACAATTCATTAATTGTGAGTTTTAAGCCCAGTAGATAGTGGCAAAATCATGTTTTCTAAGCCCACCCGAGGGTGGCAAATCCACGTCTTAGCCTACTTGTGGGTAGCACCATCAAACCATTTTCAAATAAACAAACATGAAATGTTTCATTCCAATTCAGGCGACCCAGTCTATACTTGTATGTTGTGCGCATCACTTAGTAAATATAGGCTAATAACCGGAATAAGAACGCATAATGTTTTCAAAACTAGATATCATGGTTAGTAGAGGTCGATCGTTGATCAGGCGAGCGGGGGTGCTCACGAAGTGACCTTCCCCAATCGTACCCAAGTTCCCGAGCTGAGGCAACTTTGGTGATGACGGACATGTGGCCTTAGGCAACGAGTCAGGGTTTCCTAAATTCCCCCAAAATAAATATTTAGGTGGTGACTCTGTGTCTGGCAAAGCAGTCCATGTTTGGCACTTCATTCTAAAAAATCTGTTTTCCAAAACGATTTGTCGGATTTGGACTCTTTGATGAGTCATCGGTCTTGCATTGCACTCTGCGAGATTAGATACAGGACCGTGACACCAAATCGAGTCTGAACTGTAGAGAGGCCCGAGGGCGCGTCAACAGAGCCTCTTCATGGAGAAACCGGGCCAAATTTAGAGTTGTAAGATAGAACAGCATCTTCTGCTACCATCTTCTGCTATCACCACGCACCCGCACTCAAGCCCAGCCCGACCGGACGGACGGCGACGGCGCGCGTGGTGATTTTTGGGTCCAATGGGTTTAGCCCATTTTATCCATAACCTCCCTTTCTACAAAACTTGGGTACCCCTTAGGGCACACCCCAAGTTCCAATCCCATGCCTTATAAACCCACTCAAAACTTCCCACCAAATCAATGTAGGGCAAGCCATTTTTCAAACCTTTAAGGATTTTTCACCAAAACTTCATTTCCATGGAGCACACTTTGGTTTCAATTTCCCATTTACTCGATAATGGTTTTGAGCAACCAAATATACCACGTGAATCACAACGCGACATAGAACGTGTTACCACTTAGACCTGCCAAATTTGGTGTACGAGTCCCACCTAAATAATAGACCAAAGTTAGAAAAAATTCTGTTATATACCCAGATTTTTCCAAACCATTTCTAACACAGGTTACCCATGAGATGTTTCTATAATTGCAACTTACACCCCTATTTCAAGCATGACAATGAGGCTGGACATGTAGGCTGTAATATAGCCGGTCACAACTCTGGGAACATACTCGACCATTCAATTCAGATATGGGCAATGCATATCACTCCCATGGATCAAAACACCATTCCAATAGGTGAAATCATGCCAGTTAAAGGCACTCCTTTTGATTTCACAGCTGAGAAGAAAATTGAGAGTTTGATTCACGATGTTGGTTTAGGTTATGACCACAATTTTGTGCTGTACTGTGAGTATGCTAGTCTTTGGAGAAGGGAAAATGTGAATAAATTCTACTTTTTTTTTCCCTTCTTCCCTCTCTTAGTTCTTATGGGGTTATCTGATCTTTTTTATGTTATGAGACCTAAAATAATAATGAGAAAGTAAGTTGATCATCCAATGAGAAAGTAAATTCTACTTTATATTTTTTTAGAGATTGTTCTTTGCAATGAATTGTTAAGTAGAGATGATCATCCAATGGACAAAACTTTTGAGTTATACGTGAATAAAGTCTAGTTGTAATGAATAAAGCACTGGTTTTGCTTGGTGTGCTGTAAATGCCCGACATATCAATTTATCAGAATTTTGGTGTCATGTATGAATCACTTGTTTGATGATAAATGGAAGAAAATATAAACGAAATGGGTTCGATTTTCGAAATCCATTCTTCCTTGTTCTGAAAATCCATTCGTCCTCTGTTTTTTTTAGTGTATGTATATACTAAAGGTTTGGTTATATTGTTCCTTGTCTCAACTCAGATTGAGTTGAAATAGTATGATGGTTTTTTGGGTCATGTATTGAAGAGAATTTGTTGTAGTAAATAACATTTTATCATTTATTAAAGTTACAGTTAATTGACTTATTATAGAAATGAATCAGCTATTTTTTTTTTTTTTTTTTTTCAAAAGCTTTGATTACAAAGGAACATGTAACTGAATTATCAAGGCTCTTGCTATAAAATCTATTGGTGAAGCAATGAACATAATTTTTTCTATCAATAATGTTGGCATCCCACATTGATTGTTGACCATATTTAGAAGTTGGCCAAAGGAAGAACTTAAACAAAATACAAGTTTATGCAATTGTGATTAAAAGGCGAATCAAAGTGACAATCAAACAAAGTACGAAATTAGCAATAATCACAAAATCAAACAATTTTCAAGTTAGAACACTACACACAAAGACTCATTTCATGTCCTAGGCAAACCACCAACTTAAAACCCCTTTCCTAATGCATACATAGCTCCCACTCCACTATTCATTAGTTTCTTTAGAAGTTGAAGGGGACATCGAAGGTGTGGATGACGTATGCGAGCAGCAATGCCACCAACGTCAGCACGTATGCGATCCCTTGGTAAATTGTTGTTCCTGAGAGACTCACAACACCATCAACATTTGTGGCACTCAATCAGTACATCAAAATTCAAGAATAGTCCATAGTCTACAAGATTATTTATACATAATTATTTTTTAAAGGTACAAAACGATTTTAAAATAGATTTTTTTTTAATAACTAATATCATTTTCTTTTTTCTCTCCACAAATTTGACAAACACCATTACATTTGAGTGTTAATCACATTCTAATCATAAAAAATTCAACATATAGGAGGAGAACTTGGGCTTAGCAGTAACACTGGTTTAAAAGACAAACATATTAAGCAAGGAGTTAATACCCCAAAATAAGCTATAACCCATGACATTTAATCCAAATATACGAAATTCTGTTTGATTTTTGTTAATAAAAATAGATTTTTTTAATAACTAATATCATTTACTTTTTTTTTTTGTCCACAAATTTGATAAAAATCATGAATTAATTTGTAAAGTACCTGTTCAAAGCTTTTGGTGCCCATACATATATATATATATATATATATCAGTAGAAATCAAATCTATATATATATATGGGCACCAAAATCTATATATATAATTTGTAAAGTACCAGTTCAAAGCTTTGTTACATCTAATCATATATATATATCAGTAGAAATCACACGCACACACACACACACATACACACACACACATATATATATATATATATATATATCAGTAACAAAAATAAGAATGAAGACGCAAGGGACGACATGGACGAAACGGACCTCGTGCCGCCTCCTTTTGCGCTTCATCGCCGCTTCTACTCGCTTCGCCGCCGTCTCCAAGTTGCAAGAGTCAGTCGGTTGCCTGTGTCAGTCTCTCTGTTTGTCTCCCTCAAAGAGGGGTTAGGTTCACAAACTAAAGGCAAACGAAAAAGAGGCTAAAAAACAAAAGAAGAAGAAGGGGAAAAAAGAAAAAGAAAAAAAGAGAGATCAAAATGACATCGTTTTGACCCACCGCAGAACCGCCGTAAGAAACAATGGCAGAGGATCCGGACTCTATAAATTTACCAGTCAATTCTCTTCCTCCATAATCATTCATTTTAAAATTTTTAGGATGGATTTCAATTCTCTGGTATAATATTTAAAATTCTTACCTTCTAAAAAGTTTTTAGCCTTGTAAAAAAGTTTTAAAAAAAATTCACCAAGACTTAAAATTTCGATTTTGAGTTTAGAACACTCAAAAAAAAAAAAAAAAAAAAATTAAAATGAACAAAATATTTTTTATTTTTTTAAATAAAAACAGTCTGCTTAAAACCGCCAAACAAATCAATATTATCATTAAAATCTCTCATTTTTACCTTGATTTGTTTGGATGGCAGAAGATTATGACAATTCAATGATCAACAACCTAATAATTGCACCATTGGCTTCAAAATATAGAAATTAGAAAAAATAGAAAAAGACTAATGGGTGTTTTGGAATGTTCTAAATAAGTGCATTTTTTAACTTTTTATAAAGAAAAAATGAATAGAAAAGTAGAGAAAGTGGTAGAAAAATAGAGAGTAGATATTGATTGATGTGACCCAAATATGTATGTAAAAAAAGTATACTTTTTTAGTGCATGCCAAACAAGCACTAACTTTAAGTTGATGGATGTAGCCGCGCCTTATGGCGCAGTGAGTGAAAAGTTTGGGATTCAAATTGATCGATTAACAATAATTCTTTTAAGTTGTAATTTAACTTTTACTAGTAACATATTAATATTTTATCTTTGACCGAAAAAAAATTTACTTCAAAAATAATCAGTGTATTTGGTTTCAATTTTCTGAATTTTATTTTTTAAAAATTGAGTTTTTTATTTTTTATTTTTTATGTTATTTTATTTTATTTTTAGTGAATATTCTTAAAATTTTAAGCAATTTTTTATATTTTTTTAGATGCATTTTACTTAAATGTATCTCAAAGTAAAATATTTATAAAAAAATATTTTAAAAAATTAATAAATTCCCCAAAATATGAAAAATATATTGAATTTTCGTATTTTTTTTTATTTATATTTTTGGTATTTAGTGAATTTTTTTTAAAAAAATTTTCATAAATATTATACATTTTAAATGTATTTATGTTAAGTACATCTAAAATTTTTAAAAAATACTTAAAATATTAAAAAAATCAATAAAAATTAAAAATGAAAACAAACAGAGTGAATAATAGTATCCATCATTTTGATAAGCCGGTTGAGCTGCATTTCCTGACCTCTTAAAACTGTCACTACCACATTATACATCAGTACTTATACATCAGTTTATATTCAACAATTAAAACAAACAAAATGACTGAACTGAAAAGATGGGACTTGCAACCTTAGACCATCTCCAACGTTGCATCAGATTTGGCATCAAATTCAAATTTGATGAAAAAAGTCACTTTTTCTCTCTTTAATGGTTCACCAAATTGAGAACGGAACAAAACTTTCATCAAACTGAGGATAAGTGTGAGATTTCACCATTTCACTATGCTGTAATGTTGGGGGTGGGCCAACCGGTCAATTGGCCGGACATCCGGCCGGTTGACCCACCGGTTATCCAGTTACTTCAACAATAGAGATTGGCAGTCTGAAACTTCCTCTCCATCTTCCTCACCATCCTATCCATGTCCTTCACCAAAAACCCTAATTTATTTACATCTATATATCCATAAACTATATCCCCATAAACATGCTCCAACCCTTGAAGCGCCGGAACCAAACACTTCTTCCCCAATCTCGACATAGCTCTAGCGACCTAGTTCAGTTCGTCGAGCTTCTCGGCTAGGGCTAGCTCGAGAAGATAAGTCTTGTAACGCCCTCAAAATAATAACATTAAACCCATTAAATAAGACATGCATTGATATTCAAAAGTTTCACATTCTTTCATTTATCAGAGTTTCATTACAAAAAGTATTACATGCTAACAACAAAAGCAAATGCCCTATGGGCTTACAGCTTTCCAAGTTAACACTTGGTTACAACAAAAGAGTACTAACTCATACACGTTAAGCCCTTGGCTTGAATTTACATGTAATACATCAAAAGTAAAACGACAAAAAGTATGTCCGCCTCTAGCCTCCCAAGCTATGTCCTTGGAGGTGGCATGCTACCTGTACCTGAAAATGATATTCCCATATAGGGTGAGCCACAGCCCAGTAGAAATACACTAAACCAACCATGAACAATGACTAAAAGATTAGCAATTGATAGATGGCCAACACTGATACATTCACATAAATTACATATTTATGTCATACGACTTATGAGTCCAAGTTACTTTTCATTTTCCCTTTTTCAACAGATAAGCATGTTAGCTCTATCATCATTTCAACAGATATGTATAAAAACTATATCCCACATTCACAGATAAGCATATAAGCTATATCCACATTCTCAACAGATATGTATAACCACAATATCCCACATTCACAGATAAGCATATAAGCTGTATCCACACTTCACAAAGATAAGCATATAAGCTTTATCTTCACCTTTCTAGACAAGCATATGAGCTGTATCTACGGAGTTCATCCCCTGTCTTCTCCCAACACTATCCGGTTTAGAGGTACATCCCCTATCTTCCCCTAAACCGCGGAGTACATTCCCCATCTCCTCCTCTACACATAACGTATACAAACACATTGGTTCTATATACAATCACTCAATACATACAGTTAATGTATTCTATCAACCGTCAAATTTCATGACACATTCCATTGATTAGTTTCCGTTTGCCTAATCATCATGCATTGTCTACAACAATCACGACTATCCTCCACCGATAGCCCAAAGCAGTTATTTCTAAACAGAAAATAAATGCACAAATGGATATTCAATCAACATTTCATTCCCTTATTTCTCACAATTAATTATCCCAATTAATCAAACAATGTAATTAGGTCATTTCCATAATTAACATTTCAACCCTTAGGTCTCATTCTCATCAATGATTTAACATTTATTCCATTTCTCAATGCCAAACATGCATCTAGGTTTATTATGAATAAAACCCCAACTTTTGTAAAATCACACAAAAGCCCCAAACTTTCACAAAATTACCAAACCAACCCCAACATCTTAAAATACTAAAATTTAAAGACAAAATCCATGGAGAGGAGTAGGATATCCCTACCTCGAAGTTTGAGCCAAAAAGGAGATGAAGACTCGAAGATCAACGTGCTTCAAACCCACACTTTTTCAGATTAAAACGAAGCTCTCAACGCCCTCTATCTTTTTAACAAAGGCCCTAGGCTAGATTCACACTCTAGGGAGATCAATTCTTAGAGAGAAAGTAAGTTTAGAGAGAGAGAGTCTCGGATCTAGGGTTTGAAAGAAAAAGAAAGTGAAAAAGTGATGTTCAAAAACGCTACTGTCCGCTGATATAAAACACGCTCGCTCGAGCGAAGCCTTTGTCGCTCGAGCGACCAGACACCGAAAACTCTCGCTCGAGCCAAGAAGTTCTCGCTCGAGCCGAAAACTCAGAAGTGCGCTCGAGCGAAAGAATGCTCGCTCGAGCCAACAACTCAAACCCTCAGGTCTGCAACCAGAAGCACGCTCGAGCGACAGACCTCTCGCTCGAGCGAAGAACAAACCAGACCGCTCGAGCGTAGAAAGCTCGCTCGAGCCAAGAAATGCAACTCTCAGGTCCAGAACCAGACGCAATTGCTCGCTCGAGCGAAGCCACTCTGGCTCGATCCACCAGACACGAACTCAACTCTCGATCGAGCGACCAACTCCTCGCTCGAGCGAAGATTCAAAAATCTGGGCAGCAACACTAGGCTCCCAAACACAACCAACCTGTAACAAACCTGCCCAACACATCCTATAACTCAATATACAAAGTAAAAAGGATGTAAACAAGATAATAATCAACTACCAACATCCACGGACACATGTCCGGATCACTGTTCAACAAGGGTAAACCCGGGATCGCTATAAGTCTCATCTGATGAGACTAGATTTTTGACTCTATATGAATTCATTGAGATTTGTGGTTAGAAGAGTGCTTCAGTGCTTTAGAGCTGAGATTTGAATTCATTGAGATTTTTGACTCTATATGAATTCAGACTAGATTTCTGACTTTATATAAATTTAAGAGCTTCTCAATGTGTTGTTGGTTTTTGGAAGAGTGCTTTAGATTTGTAATTGCTTGGTTACCCATTTTTCAAATCGATTTTGTGTTGAAAAAAGTTGGAGCAGCTCTCAAATGCGTGTGTTCTTCAGAGGGAAAGTTGCAACAATGGTGCATTTACTCTTGTCGGTTGACCAATTGAACGTCTGGCCGGTCTTTCTCTCTGACGACCAGTGGTTTGATTATAGCACCGTTGGAGCGATTGATATTAGATAAAGGATTTCGTACTTTTTTTAGTCAAATTTGATGAATTATTTGATTAACCATTGGAGATGCTCTTAAGCCCTTGTTTGGCATGAAGGTCTGTTTGTTTCACTGGATATAAAATTGAGGATATAATATGATGTGAGATTATGCATGATATATAATGAATATGATATATGTATTGGATAATATATCTCCCAATTCATGTTTGTTGACTTGATATATAAGACTGGATATGTATTATCCATATTTGTTTTACAAAATATAATGTGGGATATAAACAAATAATTTCCCAGATTGCCCTCATAATATATTTTAAATACCAATATTGGAACTAATGCAAATAAACAAATTAAAAATTCAGAACTAATGCAAATAAACAAATTAAAAATTCATATTATTTTTTATTGGAACAAATTAAAGATACATATTAAATTCAATAATTTTTCCAAACAAAAAATAAGTTATATTATATTAATGTCAACCTGATAATGATAAAAAAATTATATTATATGAAATTCAAAAATTATATTAAATTAAAGGGTGATTTACAGGTAAGTCCCGTTTTAGCAAATAATGGTACATTAAGTCCTAATTCAAAAACTTTTAACCAGTAAGTTCCATAATCCATTGAGATGACGAAACTACCCTTACCAAATCAAAACACAAAACAAAAATCGCAGATTCACGATTTCATTCACAGTTCATCCCGCCATTTCTCACCCTCGCAGATTTCATTCTCACATTTATCAATTTCGCCTCACATTTCGTCTTCCTTCATCAATCTCGTCTTTCTTCATCAATCTCGTCTCAGATTTCACAAAAACAAACTAGATCATCAAACATTCAAACATCCGAACAACCAAACATGGTGAAAACAAGTAAGATTAAAGTATCTTAAATCCTAGTTTTTGCGAAATCTTTCATTTTCGAAACTTTTGTTTTTGATTTCCATTTCATCTTGAATGTTGAGTTCGAAACTTCATTTTCAAACCTTTTGTTTTTTATTTCCATTTCAGCTTGAATGTTGAGTTCGAAACTTTTGTTTTCGAAACTTTTGTTTTTGTTTTTGTTTTTGTTTTTGTTTTTGTTTTTGTTTTTGTTTTTGTTTGTGAATCTGAGAACATTCATTGTAATGCCACAAAAATCATGTTCTCATTCTTTCAGTTTAGGTTTCATTGTTGATTTTGGTACGATTGCTATGAATATTCTCAGATTCTTAGTGAATTTGAATGAAAAACCCTAGTTAATCATGTTCCCTTGCTTTCTAGTTGGGTTTCATTGTTGATTTTGGTGCGATTGCTGTAAATATTCTCTAATTCTTAGTGAATTTGAGTGAAAAATCCTAGTTAATCATGTTCTCTTGCTTTGTATTTAAGTTTCAATGTTGATTTTGGTGCGATTACTGTTAATATTCTCAAATTCTTAGTGAATTTGAGTGAAAAACCCTAGTTAATCATGTTCTCTTACTTTCAATTTAGTTTTCAATGTTGATTTTAGTACCATTGCTATTAATGTTTTCAGATTCATATTGAATTTGAGTGAAAAACCCTAATTAATCATCTTCTCTTACTTTCAATTTAGGATTCAATGTTGATTTGGCTATCATTGCTGTTAATGTTCTCAGATTCTTACTGAAATTAAGTGAAAAACCCTAGTTAATCATATTCTCTTGCTTTCAATTTAAGTTTCAGTGTCGATTTTGCTTTGATTGCTTTGAATGTTCTCATATTCCGAATCAATTTGAGTGAAAAACCCTACTTAATCATATCCTATTCCTTTCAATTTAGGTTTGAATGCTGAGTGTGGTACCATTGCTATCAATGTTCTCATATTTTCAATCAATTTCAGTGAAAAACCTTAGTTAATCATATTCTATTGGTTTCAATTTAGCTTTCATTGTTGATTTTGGTACGATTCCTGTGAATGTTCTCAGATTCTTAGACAATTTGAGTAAAAAACCTTAGTGAATCATATTCTCTTGGTTTCAATTTGGGTTTCAATATGAATCAATTTGAATAAAAAAAACCCTAGTTATTCATATCCTATTGCTTTTAATTTAGGTTTCAATGTTCAGTGTGGTACCATTGCTGTCAATGCTCTCATATTTTCAATCAATTTGAGTGAAAAACCTTAGTTAATCATATTCTCTTAGTTTCAATTTAGCTTTCATTGTTGATTTTGGCACGATTCCTGTGAATGTTCTCAAATTCTTTGACAATTTGAGTAAAAAACCTTAGTGAATCATATTCTCTGGTTTCAATTTAGCTTTCAATGTTGATTTTGGTACGATTCCTGTGAATGTTCTCAGATTCTTAGACAATTTGAATAAAAAAACCTTAGTGAATCATATTCTCTTGGTTTCAATTTGGGTTTCAATGTTGATTTTCGTACTATTGTTGTTAATGTTCTCAGATTCTTAGTCAATTTGAGTGAAAACCTGGACTTAATCCATATTCTCTTGATTTCAATTTAGGTTTCAATATTGAGTTTGACATGATTGTTGTGAATTTTCTCAAGTTTTCAATCAATTTGATTGAAAACCCTAGTTAATCATGTTCTCTAGCTTCCAATTTAAGTTTCAATGTTGATTTTGCTGCGATTGCTGTGAATATTCTCATATTCTGAATCAATTTGAGTGAAAAACCCTAGTTAATCATCTTTTCTTGCTTTCAATTTAAGTTTCAATGTTGATTTTGTTTTTATAGCCATGAATGTTATCAAATTTAGCCTTCATGAGAATAACATTGGATTGATTCTTTTAGGACACATTCTCAGTGTTTATATGTTGTCTATGTTGATTTTTCGTACAGGAAAGCAGCTCATGAAAACCCCAAGACTAAAAAGTAATGCAAAGAAAACGATAAGAAAGCATAAAAAATCAACTTCAACGGATAAAAAGCAAAAGGGAAAGCGTAGAAAATGGGAATTAACTTTCAAATCAAACATGGTGACAATAGTGAAGCTATTACAGCACATCAAACTCAGGAATGAGCATATTAATGGGTTGAAGAAAACCCCATTTTGGTTATTGTTTGATGTAATATTGAAAAACAAGATGAATTATAAACAATGCAAAAAATATGATGACATTGCATTGAAAATAATTCAAACATACCAGCCAGGTAGCAGTGGTTCTTTCCAGTTAGGACTAGAAACTGTAAAGCTAACAATAGAAGACATCAAGTCCATCTCCGGTATATCTTGTGGAGATGAGCCGATGCATCCTGGTTGTGGAAATAAAAGTATATCATCATTTCTGACAAGAAGATCCATACAAACTGAAAGGCTATTTGTAGACACCCCATTTTTGACCATTCTCAAGACTTGAACGTCATCGTCTGAACACTCGATGATCATCCATGTTCGTGTTCGTTTTGAGAGCCTGAAGTTCTTGGCGGAGTGCCTTGCCTTCGGACCTCTCAACTTGTCTGTTTTGTGCTTGGTTGTGGACCAAGGGCTTGTAGCTTTGCTTCTAGGAGAAGAGGGTGGCCCCTCAGCCAGCCCTACAACCCATCGGCCAGGGTTTATGTCCATCGGCCATCAATGATGGTCAGTCGGCTACACTGATGGCCGGTCGGCCTCGTTAATGGTCAGTTGGCCACTGATAATGGTCGGCAGCCTTTTTTGTTCTTTTTTAGATATTTTATGTGCCAGCTGTGCTAGTTGTTGAACACTGAAGCCATCATCCATACACGAGTATGGAGGGATGGAAACAAGCTTCTAGCTTGTCAAGGAAACTTTGGCTTGCATTTTCTATATAAGGGAAGGTCCCTCCCGCTTTTAAGAGGTTTTGAATTTTGGAAGAGCAAAATCTTACTCTCTCTCTAGAATTCTCTCTCTCTCTCTCTCTCTATATATATATATATATTGTGCTTGAAAGTATATTTTCTTCACATATTTTCGCTAGAACACCTAGTCAAACACCACTACCTTGTTGCTGAGGTGTTTGAAGGTCTTATTTGGGCTGTTGAACATTGGTTTTTGGCTCAGAAGTTGCTGTCTTGCTGCTGTTCTTCAAGGGTATGCTTCTTCCCCTTTTAAGCTTGTCTTTTGTATACTAGTGTAGGCCACCTTTGCATGTTGTTTTTGGCCTAGTTGTCAACTACAAAAACATTTATTTTTAAGTGTTACAAATGATGGTTTGAGTCCTTGTTGGAGTTAAGGGTGGTCCACCCTCTTTCATTGTTTATTTGCTAAGTTCTTTGCCATCTTTTAAAGCCTTTCAAACAATCTTTCCTTGGCCTTTAAACCACTGAATTCCAAAGGAATTTCAGTGGTGGAAAGGTGGTTTTGAGGTCCAAAATAAGAGGGGGTGGTCCCCCTCTCTTCATGTCTTGTTTGCATGTGTTGTTGGCCTACCAAGTGAGCATGTGTTTCTCCCTTTTTGAGGCTTAGTTCAAACATGTTTTTGGCTATATTTTAACATGTTTAAGCTCTGTTTTTGGCTGGTTTAGTCATTGGTTGCTTGCTTCTTACACTTGTAGTGCAATCTTGCTTACTAGCCTAGTGTGCTTGATGTTTTAGCCTATCGTTCTAGCTTGTGTTAGCTTGACTCCAGCATGTTTTTGGCTTTGATTTAGCATGATTTAACTCTGTTTCAAGTGGTCTTGGTCACATGTACTTCGCTTTGTATAGCTATAGTGTAACCGGCCCTTACTAGCTTTGTGTTTTGGAACATCTAGCATGCTTTGCTTGAGTTGCTTGCATGCTATGGCATCATTTAGCATATGATTTCAGAGCATATATCTTTGCCACACTCTTGCATGTTTCACTCCTTCAATGCTTTTGAGAGTTAAGCTTTGTGCCTTGCTTGCGAGCCAACATGTGCGCATGATTTTCTTGCCTTTTGTGCCTAAGTTTTAGCATGATTAGGCCACTGATTTGGCATGTTTTAGGTCTTTCCATAGCTGATTTGTTCATTTGAGCTTTGCATTGCATACCTCCAGTGTTGTGTCCTTCATTAGTTTCAATGCTTTTGACTCTTAACATGTTGTGCATGGTTTGTTTGCATGATTTTAAGTCATTTAGCATGTCATTTCAGTGCTGAAATATATGTCACTGCACTCCATTGTTTCACTCTTTCATTCGCTTTGAAAGAAGTCTTTAGCCCCTTGTTGGTTTGCGCATGGAATTGAGGCTCTCATGCCTAATGGTTTTAGCCTTCTCTTGAGGGTTTCTACTAACCAAAAGCATGAGGCTTCTTTCATGCTCAAAGTGCTTGTGGCTTAGGCCATCTCTCTTATTAGAGGACCTTCACATTGGACTTAACCGGTTAAGGGATTAATTGGTAAGCTAAAATGTGTAAACAAAATTGAATCAAGTAAAACATGCCAAGATAACATATGTGTGTTGCATTGCATGTGTTTGGATTAGACGTTAATCCAAACACAAGAAATGTGGGACGTTTCATACTCAAAGTGATGAAACGTGTCACGTTTCTTGGTCGCCAACACCCTTGATCATGCATGATAGGGTGGAGGCACTTTGAGTCTTATGTGCGCATTCACTAAGCTTGTACAAGCTTGGTTTTTGGGCCATCATGCATTGAGATGCTTGATTGGTGGCTTGAGAGCCAAGTACCACACTTCTTTGAGCTTGAGACATGATGAGGAGGGTGGTAGTATACACATTTCTTTCCAAATACATTGTCTTGGCTCTGTTGCTCTCTGTTGCAGCAAAGGCAAAATTTTGGAAAGAGAAGTGGCCGGCTGGCCACTTGAACTAGCCTACCAACCGCTTGCACTGGCCGGCCGGCCAATTGAGGTAGCCTACCGACTAGTTGAGGTGGCCGGCCGACCACCTACAGAGAAAATTGTCCAAAGTGTTCCTGGGTTGGGACAGATGCAATCTGGAAGTTCGTATGATGTTCTGAGATCATCGCGAGTGCAAACAGAGGCAACTCATGACAAGACAATGCATTTTCGGGCGAAGCAAACCGAGCATGCATGTCTCCCTCCCCTCGAGGCCATTTTACTGCTTTACTTAGCTAGTTAATTTACCGGTTTTGTAATTAATTAGTTAATGTGCTTAGCTAATTTAATTCATCTCTGTAATATTCTAATTAGCTTAGCATAGCTAGTTTCAATTCGGTTTGTAATTAATTAGCTTAGAATAGCTAATTAGTTAGTTTATAATAATTAGCATAGCTAGTTAGCTTGTTTATTCGGACCCTCCTTCGAGAGGGCTCATTGTTGTAATAAACGTGCGTGTGTATGTGCATGTCTTCCAACCCCGCGTCTTTCTCCCTTTTATTTAACCGCTTACGACGGTTAGTTTAGGGCATGTTTCAATTAGCATCCTTATGCTTTGCATGCGTGCATCATTCATTTGTCTTGCATGCACCGGGCTCGGCGCATCATTCAAAGTGCATTGTATTTCAATACTTACTTGAATACGTGTTTCAAAGCATGCTATCAAGTTGCTTCGTATGTCATGATTAGATAGCCAAGCCTATTTAGTTACATTTTGCATGTGTTGCATTAGGCAATTTAACATAGTTAGGATCATGCATGATTTCTAATTAGTTTTCTGTTTTGGCTCGGAGTACACTGTAAGTGTTTATGTTTTAGCATCCTTGCATGAGTGTGAGTGTTGCCATGATAGCATGCTTGCCATGAGGCTATTGCTTATATGCTTAACTGCATGAATGCCTGTGGGTGAAGGCTTGGTTGCTTGAATTGGAACAACTCGATAAATGTGCATTTTAAGCCCGCTTTGCGAAGTGACAAATCATGTTTTTAAGCACACTTGAGGGTGGCAAATCCGCGCTTTAGCCTACTTGCGAGTAGCACTTTCAAACCATTTTAAAAAACAAACATGAGTTGTTTTATTCCAATTCTCGTGATTGAGTCTATACTTGTATGCTGCGCGCATCACATAGCAAGTTAGCTAATAACCGAAATAAGAATACATGTGTTTATAAAACAACATATCATGTTTAGTAGAGATCGATCTTTGATCAGGCGAGCGGGGGTGCTCATTTCAAGACCTTCCTCTCTCGTACCCAAGTTCCCGAGCCGAGGCAACTTTGGTGATGACGGACACGTGGCCTTTGGCACGAGTCAGGGTTTCCTAAATTTTTCAAAATAAAATATTTAGATGGCGACTCTGTAATCTGGAAAAGCAGTCCATGTTTGGCGCTTTTTCATTCAAAATTGATTTTCCAAAACCAATTGCCAGATTTGGACTCTTTGGTGTTTATTAGTCTCACATTGTACTTTGTGAGATTAGATTCAGAACCGTGACAGGAGTCCGAACTGTAGTAAGACCAAATTTGCGCCCTCTTCAAAAGGGGGGGCGCGCGAAGAAAGTTAGGTCTACATTATCGAGCACAACCATCATAGACTTGTTGCAAAAAGCATTAAAAGGCAAGAAGAAAGAAGACACTGAAGATGTGATAAAGATGCTGTGTATGTATACTTGTTTGAAGCTTTTTTTCTCTACATCAGGATCAACAGTTGGATGGGTATTTCTTAATTACATGGAAGACATAAACTCAATGAGAAAATACAATTGGGCAGAAGCAATAAGAAACACACTGATGTTTTCAATTAAAAAATACCACAAAAATCCAGCAAAAGTCACAGGATGTGTTATGGCTCTCTTAGTAAGTACATCTTTACTCCATTCTATTAGTTTGTTGTTAATAATAGATAGTATTATTTCTTATTCAAATGACAAAAATTCTTAACATTTGCTTTGTAGTATTGGTTGTGTGAGCACACACTGATCATCCACCCTGAAGTTAGCGAAGCATGCCCAAGGGTGATCAAGTGGAATCTTATCAAATTACATAAACGTATGAAAGTCATATCACTACATCAGTTGACAACAAGACAGGTCACATTCTCATCTCATTTGAATTTCAATTCAAGTTGGGAAAAATCCCTATTTTTATACACTGAATTATTACTGAGAAACTTTTTAGTTTCCTAAACTTCAATTATTTCAAAAACTAATATCTATTGTATGTGGACCTATAGATAACTAGTGCTCAATTGAGTGAGGAAAGTGATGAAGAACTTGATGACACTGAAGAAGAAGAACAAGAAGTATAAGAACAAGAACAACAAAAACAAGATGCTGAAAATACTGAAGAAGAAGAAGAAGAAGATTCTAAAGAAGATGAAGAAGAAGAAGAAGAAGAAGATGGTCAATATGCTGAAGCATGCCACCAAGAACAAAAGCCAGCAAATGAAGACTTTAATGGCTTCTACAACATTATACTCAATGATGCACCTAAGGGAGAAGAACAAATTCATCAACACACACTTGAGAAACTTCAAACTGAGAACAACAATCTGTAACTTGACAACACAGTGAAGACCATCTACATAAATAAACTTGAAGAGGATAACAGGCTACTCACAGCACAAATACAACAATTGAAAGATGAAAATTCTCGATTGCATAACCAATTGGTTGAAAAAGATGTCCATGAGATAACCCAAGAAGTTTGTGGAGTAAAACATTCTGGGACAGATGCAAAGAATGAAGGTCATACAATAAACGATGAAAATTCTCAAGTGCTGCAGAAAGAGGTCCATGAAAATTCTGAAGTGGTGGACAAAGAGCTCCATCAGAAAGAGGTCCACGAAAATTCTGAAGTGGTGGAAAAAGAGCTCCATCAGAAAAAGGTCCATGAGATAACGCAATAACCTTTTGCAACAAAACATTGTGAGACAAATACAAATGTGAAAGATTGTCAAAATTCTCAGTTGCAGAATCAGTTAGTGAAGGAAGAAGTCCATGACTTAACCCAACAAGTTTGTGCAATAAAAGCCGATGATCTGACAGAATCAAGACAAACAAATCTACAGAATTTCATGATTAAAAATATCAAAGCTAAAGTAAGGAAGACTACTGAGAAATCAGATTATGAGTATAAAGGCAAGAAAGTTAAAGTTGAGAAAGAGAAGGAACACAAAGATGAGACAATTTCTAACAAGTATGCTGTGGCTCAATTGCTACCTCTTGAAGATAAATATCAACTACAAATTCTTTAGAAAGAAAAGCAAATAGAATCAAGGTATAATCTTACATAAATCTTGCAATTTTTCATGTAGTACAAATATATGAAATAAAACTGAGAAATAGTTCTGTTTTCTAAAAATATTTTGACTTAATTATTAACACATTTTTTATTATTTTGTAGTGCTTGTATATGGTTTGACGCAAGATATGAAAATTGTGTGTTTATTAATGATATGAAGAACTTGGTAAAAGGGATAGACATATCCAGCTGTGTACGTATAATATTTGTAATATTGTAACACTGAAAAACTTCTCATTAATTTGTTAACATCACTTTTGTGTTTCAATTTGATAGACAATTGATGCATACGCTGAGATTCTTGAAATAGAACCACAAGCACAAAATTCTGGTGATGGAGCAGAGCACAATGGCAAGTCTTTCATACTGTCAAGTCTATATTGGGTAAGGAATAAATGTGCATGTGTCAATTCTATACTTTATCTTCTGTTCAATTTTGGTTTCAAAGTAGATTTTTTGTGTTTGTTATCATTGTTGTGAATGTTCTCAAATTTTGATTTTGGTATCATTGCTGGGAATATACTCAGATTTCAAAACAATTTGAGTGATAAATCGTAATTAATCATGTTTTGTTGCTTTTCATCGACAATTGAATATTGAGTTCGTACCATTATTGTGAATATTCACATATTTTTTTGTAAAAAACAATCAATGTTGAAGAAGAAAACTTCAGAACAAAGGAAAAAGATTTTGAAAAATACTTGCAAGAATCCCTCCCATGTAGATATATCCATATCCCCATCCACAATTTCAATCATTGAACATTACTTGTTATCGACAAACACTTGGGGACTTAGAAACATTTCAACTCTTTGAGACTAAGAAAAAGAAAGGACAAGCACTACAACGTTGCAAAACAACTAGTAAGAACAATTTCAGATTACCATTACAATAATCAGATGTAAATCATTACATACTTTATATTGATGTTTTTTACAGCAAAAAATCATCCAAGAATACATGAAGGATACACCTTGTCAAGCAGAAAAAGCATGGAATCTTGATGTCAAGATTGAATCGGTCAAAGACAGCCCTCAACAAGAAGCAATGACGTATGTTATTTTAGTCTAACTAAAAAATTTTAATATCTTTTTCAAAAAATTTTGTTTTTTCCCTAACTGTATCAAAAATGATTTATGTAGAAATGACAGTGGAATTATTGTTTACTACATCATAAGACAAGACATAAGGCATCAACCAATTCCAAACACATTACCACCAGGCATATCCACAAGACTCAGAGCAGACATGGTACATGAGTTCCTTAGTGATCCACAAAGATCAATCAGAGTCAAGTAGAGTCAAGATTGCAACATTCAATGAAATCTTTTTTGATATGTAACTCAATGAACTCTTTTTTGTAACACTCTGATACAATGACTAATGTTTTTGTTAATAGTTCCAAGCATATTGCCTAATAAACATATTACAATTTTTATGATGTGTAATGAAATATTTTGTCATACTTTCAAAGATATATGCACCCGAGCTTTGTTGATGTTTTTGTCCATATTCTCAGTTTTTATTATCCTGTTCCTCACACTACTATATGGAAAAAGTGAAAATAGTATTACATGTGAAAATAGTGGACACAAGACTTCACTGTATCACAATCAGTGCTTTGTTGATGTTTTTTGTGGGAGTCGGATAAAAGTGGATGCAGATAGGCCGAATAGACATTTAGACAATCGGTACATGTTATACTCGCCCCCGTCTTGTACGTTCTGGATGCCGAATATATTAGTCAGCCAGCTGCACGAGGAGCTGATTGGAAGTTGGAATACGACGAAAGAAGGGCCAACTGAGCAATCACATGACAGATTAGTAATGGGCCTTATCTTGAGGACTGGAAGTGTATATAAATAGAAGAGCAACAACCAACGAGAGGTATGTGAGAACTAGTACGCTTAACTTAAGATGCAAGCAATGAAAAGAGTATATACTGACTTATCTGTCAAAATGCTAATTCCGGCACCCCCGACCGAAGTGTTCATTCTTTTTCAGGTCACTAGCTGAGGATCTCGAGTATCGTATTGGATCAAAAGAGTATTTCCAGAACCATTCCCCCACAATTGGCGCCGTCTGTGGGAATACTCAAGCACATCCATGGCGGGCGTGACGGAAGATCCTCTGGTAGTCGCTGGCGACCCTACGCCACAAGATGAAACCACTCCAAGCAACATGCTTGGGCCAGAGAATATTACCGCAAAAAGGGTCTTGAACTTCGATTCACCCTCGACATCAACACATGAGACAATGCAAGCGATTATGGCGCAAGCGAAGAAAAACGAACAGAGGTTGAAAAACATGATGGCTGAGAACGAGCGCCTTCGACAAGATTTGGCCTTGGAAGTGGAAAAATCCCAACAAGCCGCGCACCAACAGCCTGGACGACGTCTGAGAAGGGATGGTCGACGATCTCGAATTCGGAGACATGATAGTGGCAGTGGCTCTGACTCATCATCCCCAGAATCTACAAAGAAGGGACGAGTCGACATTTTCAATTCTTCTGAGGGAAGTCCGCATACACGGAAGAAGCGATGAAGAAATGATTCAGATGAAGAGGATCGGCATGACCCCTTTGTATGACGATTGCAAGGGCAATGCTACCCAAAAAGTTCACAGCACCTTCATTCACCTTGTATGATGGTAAATCAGACCCCACCAATCACATTCGCTATTACAAGCAAGCCATGACGCTCCATGTAGACGACGAGGCCCTCATGTGTCGAATATTTTTGAGTAGTTTGGGGCCACTGGCTGTCAGGTGGTATTATAAACTGGAGCCAGCTTCGATCAAGAGCTTCCACCAACTCCAAAAATTCTTTCGGGCAAGGTTCATCACTAATGAGGTCCAGCCAAAGCAAGCCGATTCTCTGTGGGCAATGCAGATTCAACCGGGAGAAACCCTTCGTGTGTATTCGGCACGGTATTGGGAATGTTTGAATCTGGTAGATGATGCCTGCAATGACTCCATGGCCATTACCGCCTTCAAGATAGGGTTACATCCAAACAATGCCCTCCGCAACTCTTTGACTAGACGGCCCCTAATAACGGTCTAGGCGTTGATGAAAAAAGTTAAGGAATACTGCAAAATAGAAGACGATGCCCTCCGGGTCAAAGACGGGCATAAAGCCACTAAGTCGGCCCCGTCTGAAGTCTTGTAGCCGATAAACGTTGTACCACCACGGAGCCTTGAATCACGGAATCAGGTTAAGCGAGATAGAAGACGGGACTCACGCCGATCAAACGACCAATGTCTATACCAAGCTAATGAGCAGCTTCAAGTGGATAGCAAGCGCGTGAGGCGCGCCAATAAGAAATACACGAAGTTATCGGAGCCGATCAGTGTGGTTATGGCTAAGGTTCAACACCTTCCGTTCTTCAAATCGCCATAAAAAATAGTGGGACCTCCCGACACGAGGAGACGGGATAGGCGGTGCGAATATCACAAAGATCACGGTCATGATACCGACAGTTGCTATGCTTTGAAAGACCACCTTGAGGAGTTGGTACAAGACGGTCAGCTCCAGCAACACGTTCGAAAGAACAACTCAACTGAAACAGTTGGCCTACAGCAGGATTCACCTCCGCTCGATGTCATCCATATGATATATAGCCTGCCAACAACCCCAACCGTGCACGCAATTCAATCGCATCCGGTCCCCCAAAAGCAAATCACACCAGCAAAACGGTCCCATGAAGCTCCGAATATTACCTCCGACGATTTTGATTTGATCGGCGTAACACTCCCCCACATTGATCCATTGGTCATCGAACTACGCGTAAACCGATTCATCGTTGAACGCGTTCTCATAGACCAGGGGAGTACTTCGAAGGTTATGTATTACAAGACCTTCATCAAACTCTAGTTCACCGAGTCAAACTTATCTCCGGCTCCTTATCCATTATTCGGCTTCAACGCTAATCCAGAATACCCGTTGGGCAAAATCACACTACTAGTTCGAGTGGGCTTTCGAACAGTAGATGTGGAATTCTTGGTTGTCAAGCTGCCTTCGCCGTATAATCTCATCATGGGGCAAACTTGGTTGCATACCATGCAGGCCGTGCCAAGCACCTATCATCAACTGCTCCGTTTCCCGACAAAATGCGGCATTGAACAAATCCGTGGTTCCTAGAAATCGGCACAAGCATGTTATCTCCTTGTTGCAAAGACACCAAAAGAGTTGGAAGTGAATTCTATTGAGGTGCTGGATCGAGAGAGCCTCGACGATGTTGGGCGGCTCCCAAGTGAAAAGGCCACAGAAGCCCTGGATCGAGTTGAAATTGACGGGAATCCAGATAGGTTCTTTATGGTCGGCGCCTCCCTGAATGAAGCCAACATGCAGCAGCTAATTTCTTTCTTGCTCGGCAATCTTGATGTAACCATATGAGATGCCGGGTGTGGATCCGTCTGTTTCGCGGCACTGTTTAAATGTTGACCCTAAATGCAAGCCGATTATTCAGAAAAGCTGGCGGTCAGCCGCAGAACACACTACTGTTGTTGTTGAGGAAGTTGACCAGTTGCTTGATGCCGGGGCAATCCGGGAAGTTACCTACCCTACATGGCTGTCGAACACTGTGGTTGTCAAGAAGAAAAATGGGACTTGGCGTGTTTGTGTGGATTTCACAGACTTAAATAAAGCTTGTCCCAATGATTGTTTTCCTCTTCCCAGAATAGACCAACTTGTAGATGCCACGGCATGTCATCAACGTATGAGCTTCCTCGATGCCTACAGAGGCTACCATCAAATCGCCATGCATTCGGAGGACTAAGACAAAATTACATTCCTCACCCCAAGAGGAACCTATTGCTATAAGGTTATGCCTTTTGGGCTGAAGAATGCATGGGCAACTTACCAAAGACTAGTCACCACCATGTTCAAGGAGCAACACGGCCGTACTATGGAAGTGTACATTGACGATATGGTAGTTAAGTCCAAAGAAGAGCAAACTCATCTAGGCAATCTGGAAGAGACATTCGACATTTTACGAAAGTACAAAATGAAGCTGAACACTTCCAAGTGTGCATTTGGGATCGGACCCGGCAAATTCCTTGGTTATATTGTCAACCACCGAGGAATCAAAGCCAACCTGAGGCAAATCACAGCAATCTTGGAACTTGGCTCCCCTCGATCGGTGAAAGAGGTTCAAAAGTTGATGGGGATGGCTGCCGCACTCAACAAGTTCATCAGTCGTTCCACAGATCGCTGCCGACAATTCTTTCATACCTTATGGCAGGGTAAGACTTTTGAATGGACCTTTGAGTGCGAAACTGCTTTCAACGGTCTAAAGACCTACATTCGATCAGTTCCACTCTTGACAACACCTTCGGCAGGTGACTTGCTCATTTTATATCTAGCAGTCTCCGACCAGGCCGTCAGCACCATACTGTTAAAGGAAGAGCTTGGGGAGCAACGACCAGTGTATTATGTGAGCAAGGCAATGGTTGACGCCGAAACACGTTACCTTACGTTGGAAAAACTCATCCTAGCCCTCATCATGGCAGCAAGAAAACTGATGCATTACTTTTAGCGGCGTACCATCGGGGTCCTAACGGACTACCCCCTTCGGGCAGTACTTCGTAGTGCAGAAACATCAGGGCGCGTTTCAAAGTGGGCTCTTGAACTCGGCTAGTGCGATATTCAGTTCCTGCCTAGAACCTCAATCCAGGGGCAAGTGCTTGCCGACTTTGTGGCCGAATTCACTGGGGGTCTTGCCGACTTGAAGTTTGATCAAATTCAACCTAAGCCGAACTGGAGAATTTATGTTGGGGATATTTGGCAGTTGTACTGTGATGGATCATCCAATCAACACGACAACGGAGCTGGAGTAGTGATCATGGCTCCCGACGGAACAATAATTGAGCAGGCTGTCAAACTCGGCTTTGAAGCATCGAACAATGAGGCCGAATATGAAGCCCTGCTAACCGGCTTGCGGAATGCACATCTTCTGGGTGCTCAACGTTTGCTTATATTTTGTGATTCAAAACTTGTGATCAATCAACTAAAGGGGGAGCACGCGGCCAAAAACGACCTTATGGCTGCTTACATGAAAACGACAAATTCCTTACTGGCAAAATTTGATCATCATGAATTGAACCAAATAACCCGTGATCAAAACACACATGTAGACGCCCTGGCTTGCCTAGCCTCCGCCATTAACTCATAGATTAAACGGACAATTGAAGCGGGCTTCATCCCTAAGCCGAGCATTGGCCCTTCAGAGGAAGTCCAAATCAATGTCATAGAGTCAGGTCCGAGTTAGATGGACTCCATTGCTGCATTCCTATCTTTCGAACAAAAAATCCCTGCGATACTACTTGGATCTGCAAGGAAAGCTTTACAAAAAATCCCTTTCTGGCCCACACCTAGAATGCATTCATCCAGATAAAGTTGAGGAACTCCTGACTGAAATACATGAAGGTAGCTGTGGTGCCCATTCTGGCGGGCGCTCTTTAGCCCATCGAGTTGCAACACAGGGGTATTATTGGCCGACAATGAGAGCTGATACCGAATGTTATGTGAAAAAATGTGAACAGTGCCAGAAGTTTTCTCCCTTAACCCATCTGCCTGCTGAATAGTTAAGCTCTATAACCAGTCCCTGGCTGTTCGCCCAATGGGGACTTGACATCGTCGGACCATTGCCTCGCGCCCCAGGCAACAAGCGATTTTTGATTGTCGCAACAGATTATTTCACAAAATAGGTGGAAGCGGAGGCACTAATGCACATTCGAGATACTGATGTGAAGCGTTTTGTATGGAGAAATATCATAACATGATTCGGCATTCCGAGAGCACTTATTTCAGACAACGACACCCAGTTTGATTGTGGTGTCTATCGAGAACTATGCAACAAATATGGTATTCGGCCCTATTTTTCCTCCCCGGCTTATCCTCAAAGTAATGGTCAAGCTGAAACGTCTAACAAATCTATTTTGGACAGCATCAAAAAGAGACTGGAGAAAGCTAAAGACAGATGGGTCGACGAATTGCCAAGTGTGCTATGGGCTCATCGCACTACTCCGAGGCTGTCCACTGGGGAGACGCCGTTCGCTTTGTGCTTCGGAACGCAGGCAATCATCCCCTTGGAGATCGGCCTCCCAACCTTGAAATCAAAAGTTTTTGATATGGACCGAAACGACATGATGCTGGCCTTGGATTTGATTATAATTGAAGAACGAAGAGACCGTGCCCTTGCATCCATGGCACAGTACCAGCAGTAGCTTGCTAAGTCGTATAATCAACGTGTTCAGCTGCGCCACTATACACCAGGAGAGTTAGTCCTGAAGAAAGTGCTTCCAGCTGCCAGGAATCCGGCTGATGGAAAATTGGGTCCAAACTAAAACGAACCCTATCAGATCGACTCAATCGCTGGAGTAGGGGCATATCGGCTCAAAGATATGTCTGGGAGGAGTCTGCCATGGCCTTGGAATTCAACGCACTTCTGTAAATTCTATCATTAAATCCGACTTGTGGGGCATGATACTTGTTTTGAATGGTTCACCATGTACATATTTCACTTTTGCAATGCAAAGTCTCCTGTTTTCTCATTGCGAAATTCAGTTCAAAAGTCTTCCGGTTTAAGCCTCCAGATTCGGAGTGCCCTTCGTGGATCTCACGATTGGCTAAGACAAAAAAGCCTCCGAATTCGGCGCCCCATCCGTGCAGGTCACGTCTGAGCCGAATAAAGACTCCGCATTCAGAGTGCCCTTCGTGTATCACGATTAGCCAAGATAAGTCTCCGAATTCGGAGCCCCATTAGTACATGACACTTTTGGGCCGATTAAGCCTCCTGATTCAGAGCGCCCTTCGTGGATCTCACGATTGGCCAAGACAAAAAAAGCCTCTGAATTCGAAGCCCCATTCGTGCAGGTCGAATAAAGACTCCAGATTCAGAACGCCCTTCGTGTATCACAATTGGCCAAGATAAGTCTCTGAATTTGGAGCCCCATTAGTGCATGACACTTTTGGGCCGATTAAGCCTCCGGATTCGGAGCGCCCTTCGTGGATCTCACGATTGGCCAAGACAAAAAAGCCTTCGAATTCGGAGCGCCATCCGTGCAGGTCACATTTGAGCCGAATTAAGCCTCCGGATTCGGAGTGCCCTTCGTGGATCTCACAATTGGCCAAGATAAAAAAAAGCCTTCGAATTCGGAGCCCCATTAGTGTAGGACACTTTTGGGCCGATTAAGTCTCTGGATTCGAAGCGCCCTTCGTGTATATCACAATTAGCCAAGATAAAAAAAGCCTCTAAATCCGGAGTCCTATCCGTGCACGTCGCGTTTGGGCCGAATAAGATTTCGGATTCGGTCCGTGCACGTCACGTTTGGGCCAAATAAGTCTCCGGATTTGGAGCGCCCTTCGTGGATATCACGATTGGCCAAGATGAAAAAAGCCTCCGAATTTGGAACCCCATCCGTGCATGTCACGTTTGGACTGAATAAGATTACGGATTCGGAGCACCATTTGTGGATCTCACGATACACAGCGAAAATTGAAACATGCAAGCATTAAATTGATCGACTGGCACAAAGTGTATAAACATAAGATGAAACATCCAAACATTCGAAATAGAGTGTTTTATTAGATTAACCAATAAATACATAATTTACACTCAATCTATGTTTGAGCATTACAATGACTACTTTTATTCGGCATTTCCCTCGTCATTACTCTTCTCGACTTCAAAGACCGAAAAGGGAAAATGATGACCGTGATATAGTGACAACGCCGAATCAACGCCTACTACCCAGAGAGCTTCCGCAGCTTGAAGTGCCTTGATCCAGCCGTGTTTAAATCCACAATTTTCATATCGGTAGACCTCATCGGCAAGTTTTTCCTTTGGTCTTGTCTATCCCGACCTTCCGGCCGTCATGAAAGCCTTTTTCATAGGTCCTGGACCTAACAGTCTCAATTGCAAACATGCTAGCCGTATCCCGATCGGCAATCGCATGACTTATTAGCCGCTGAGTCACCCTTTCCTCCACGACCGGGTTAGGATGGCCAGCCGATTGTGACTCGGCAATATTGACTTTTCTTAGTTCGCGCTCAGCCTTCTCCGCGCAAGCTTCTTAGCTTCGAATGCATTCGTCTCTCTGCTCTATATCTTGCCGTGCGGCACAAAGACGCAAGACGATTTCATAGGCGGCGGTGTGCAGCCCCTTCACCACCCCATGAATGCCTTCCCGAAACACTTCGAAATCCTGTCGACCTACCATCGACTGCTGGACTTCAGGTGGAAAAATCTATCGAGCGAACTCGACTACCACATTTGGGCCATGAATGATTGAATTCGCTTCCGTCATTGGTCTATTCCCCACAAAGACCGCAAAACTCAACGGGCGCGGTGTCGCATCAGGTTCTCTTCCGGAGCGAGGTTGAGGGGATATACCCCGTTGTTGCTTCTCCCTCCTGGGCGACCTACTTCGGCGATGAG
This sequence comes from Camellia sinensis, assembly GCF_055761805.1. NCBI lineage: Eukaryota > Viridiplantae > Streptophyta > Magnoliopsida > Ericales > Theaceae > Camellia > Camellia sinensis. The sequence goes on along the minus strand of NC_138961.1, from coordinate 226,379,775 downwards.
AGGACTGGCGTCTCTCCCACTCCTTCAAAGTCTTACCTCCCGTGCGTATAGGTTCACCACTTCGATTCATTTCTCCTTCCAGCTCAGCTAATGTCCTCCCCTATCCTCTGCTGTTGAAGAACAATCTATTTGACATTCACACTCGTCTAACTTTCCTCAATGGACTGGACTGAGATGTTGAGTCTGAACACATTAATAGGACCTACGTGCACGAAGCGCTCGTCCCATTTATTCCTTACGGGGGCAGCACCCTCAAGGCGATATCATTAATGCTAAACTTCAAAAGCCTCACGCCACGAACTAACTATTTTCGGCGTCCTAGTTCAAGTGCTGGCTGGGGCAGAGGCAAGGGCAAGGGAAAATTTATCAATCTATTTGGCATAACAATCAGAGCTCAGTCGAATTTCCATTGTGCCCCAGCAAATTACTAAACCGCCGTCTTCAATTTGTCTCGATTCATTAACTCGCTAGGGCAAGGGTAGATTAATTAATATACTCGGGATAACTATCGGAGCTCAGCCGAATTTCCTTTGTGCCCCAGTAAGTTACTAAACTGTCGTTTGTCTTGGTTCATTAACTCGCTGAGGCAAGGGCAGATTAATCAATCTATTCGGCATAACTATCGGAGCTCAACCGAATTTCCATTGTGCCCCAGCAAATTACTGAACTGTCGTTTTTAGCCTATCTTGTTTCATTAGTCCGACTGGTTCATTAACCTACTGCGGCAAGGGCATATTCATTAATATATTCATTCAGCTAAGCTGCAGCACTTTACGGTTATTTTTAATTCGGCAGCTTGTTTCATTCATTTCATGATTTTACATCTTACTTGGCGACTAACAAGCACATTCATTGAGCACAAAAGGCGAAAATAATTTCCATTCATAAGCTGCGCGCAAATAGCAAAAATAATTTTCATTCGTAAATTGAGCACAAACAAAATTCATTTTACGAATGAAAACTACCCTATATTGGCTTCTCACAAAAATGAACAATCAAAAACAAAAACCTAATACATACGGAAAAATCTACATATGCTTAATACCAAAGCAAAATGGAAAATAATTCAACTGTCTTCAGTGTCTTCGGGGTCAGACTCCAGCGGCTCAATGTCTACCTGTTCGTATGGAATTGGTTGTTCTGATGTCACGTTAGCGGCAGCCAAGGCCTTGAGCCAGCCATGTTTGAACCCCCTATTTTCAAATTTCGGCACTTCTTCGACATAGTCTGCCAAGGCCACATTCTTGCCAACCTGGAATGACTCAAAAAATGCAGACTCGACGTTCACCTTCGCCAGCCTAGACTCTTCCAGGTCGGCCTCCAACTTTCCAATCTTTTCATTGGCCAGTCTGAGCACTTCACATTCGCTTTCGCCCTTTCCTCAGTGGCCACTTTCAGTGCGACAGCAGTCCTGGCCTCATTTGCTCCAGCATCGGCCCTAGCTCTCTCTTCCGTCATTTTCGTGGCCTCAGACTCTGCTCGGAAAGAGGCCTCTGTTGCTCTCCCCTTCTCCTTTTCTAATTCGGCTGTGAGGAAGCCGATCTGTTTGATTGCGTCGTGTTGGCAACGTCCAATCTTGGCTATTCTCCCCAACACTTGCAAAAGAAATGAGCAGTGAGCTAATATAGAAACTTCTGTTTAGCCTTGTAGAGCTGTAAAGGACTACGTACCAATATCGCCGATTGAGCAACTAACGCGATAGCTAGCAGATCGGCCTCCGCCCTAAAAGTTGCTCTGTCAGCCGGTAGAGAAATGGAGGAAGCCAGGCTCAGGGCCACAGCCGGGTCCCTTATAGCCGATGAATCGGAGCTAACCGGCATGTTTTTTTTATTTTTGGTTGCACTATGAACGGCACAACCAAGTCCGATTCTTCCAAGCGTGGCCGTTTGTCCACTGGATCTTCCAAATGAACGGTGTCGTGATCGGCTGGGTGCTTTTCACCCCTGAACTCCGTCACTTAACCCTCATGTTGATCGACAATAGTTTTTGTTTTGGCCATTTCATTCTGAGCCACCTCTTCAACATGAACGAGTGGAGTTTCTTCCCTGGCGTCAGGTGGAGGGGGCAGAGGTTGGTTTCGCTCGACTTCAGCCCTTCTTTGGGCGGCCATCCTCTCGGCGTTCCTCCATTTGGCCATTTGGGTGAGCGACTCGCCGGCCATGTTGTCAGGGTAAGAGTCGGGCAAATCCCCTAAGTTTGTAAAAATGTCTTGGAAAAAGTCTCGTTGGCCTGAGGCGGGAAGAGGGTCAGACGAATTCAATCCGGCTTCCTCAAAAGCTAAATTAAGTGCTTCTTCTATCTCGACTTCCGACTGGTTCAGGTTCTCGACGACCAGATCGACTACTTGTTCTTCCTCTTGTTCCAATTCAGAGGCTTCTAAACCAACCTCCTTTATGTTTTTGAAGTTGAGGATGATAAGGGCGGTAAGATGATCTTCACCACTCGAAATTGGAATGTGTTCTGCTGCCAAAAACGTAGAGTAAGACGGCGTGTATCGCAAAAGAATATGGGCTTCCCTCCCTTGTTTCTGCAAGTTTGGATGGCCAACGAACTGTAGAGCGACTTTAATGTTCGCAAGTACAGCGTCGTCGGATGAAACCAACAGTTTCTTCAAATTGCTACCTGCAAAAACAAAATGGTAAACACATGGACGGAAAGCCGAATACAAATAAGGTAGTCGGAGAAACTAGAGTAAGCTATACGGCCACCTGGTTCGCCTTTTTTCCTTGGCACGGGATCTAGGCAATCTTCACCATCGTCAAATTCCCAGTTGCCTCGGACAATGACCATCACGTCGTCAACACGCTTGCCAGAGCTGGCAAGCATAGTCACTAAGTGATGTTCGGTATCTTTGGCCCTAAGAAAATAGTGTCCCAGCCGGCAAATAGACTTGGCTAAGGCATAACAATGCCGAATTGCAGGTATGCCTAAGTTAATCCTAAGACAATGGTTCAACTCTGTAATCCCCATTATGATGCGGAAAAAATTCACATTAGGCTGGGAAAGAATTAGCCCCCAGTGTCGAAGGACGACTCTTAAAAATAGGTGAAGGGGAAAACGGACTCCGCCTTCAGCAATTGATAGGAGAGGAAAGATGATTGTACTCTCATCGGTCCTCTCCATATTAGTGGTGCTGTCTACCACAACTGACAGATGGACGTCGTCGGGGATGGAATAATGACGTCGAAAGCCGAAAATTCGATTTGCATAAAGGAGCTCTTTCAAATTTTTTGCCATCATGGCCAGCCTAAGGGTTATGCAAAACTGAAAGTAAACAAGGAAACGGCGTTGAGAGTAAAGGAGAAGAAAACTTACAGGAAGCAGAAGGTATAATGGGAGATAGGAGGAAATTGCAGACGTCGCGAAGTGAAGAAGTTGAACTAGAAGGCAAGCCAAAAACTTTGAATATTCAGAATATACATTCGAAGAGACAGAGTTTTAAATCACATTAAATACAGGACGCGTACGAAGAGGCTGGAATTTGTAATGATGACCAAAAAACATGTGCGTTCTGACACACGTTGGAATGAAGTTAACCGCCGAATTTTTGACTTTTCAAGTTCGAAACCAAACACGCCAACTAACTAGTATTAGTGGGGTGTTTGGGAGGCAATTGTGGGAGTCGGATAAAAGTGGACGCAGATAGGCCAAATAGACATTTAGAAAATTGGTACATGTTATGCTCGCCCCCGTCTTGTACGTTCTAGATGCCGAATATATTAGTCGGCTAGCTGAACGAGGGGCCGATTGGAAGTTGGAATACGACGAAAGAAGGGCCGAGTGAGCAATCACACAACGGATTAGTAGTGGGCCCCATCCTGAGGACTAGGAGCGTATATAAATAGAAGAGCAACAACCAGCGAGAGGTATATGAGAACGAGTATGCTTAACTTAAGATACAAGCAATCGAGAGAGTATACTGACTTATCCGTCGGAGTGCTAATTCCAGCACCCCCGACCGGAGTGTTCATTCTTTCTCAGGTCACTGTAGACACCCCATTTTTGACCGACCTTAAGACTCAGACGTCACCGATTGAGCACTTGGTGATGTTGCATAATGTGCTCGTTCAGAAGTTTCAGAGTTGCGGCCGTGAGCCCTGCCTCCAGACTTCCGAACCCTCTTTTGTACTTTGCCTCGGTTTGCGAACCAGGCTTGGTTTTCTTTATTTCTTTTCCTGAGGGAAGGGAGAGGTCCCGTAGACTATCTCTCAGTGGCCGTAGGCTACATTTTGTGGCCGCAGGCCATTTCGCCCATTCCGGAGTCCGGTTCTCGGTTTTCGGAGCCGTCAGGCCGTTTGCCTCGGTTCGGGACCACCTAACCATCTCCGTTTGTTCTGATTTTTGGCATACATCTTATTTTAATCCCTTTTGAGGGACACTAGGGTCTGAGAAACCCACTTCGTGGCCGAACGCCACTTTCGGTGCTTAACAGCCCATTTTCGGGACCTCGAACTGCGCGTTTTGGTCCCCGAGCATTCGTTTTGCAACGGTTTTCGTTCATTTTTGGCAGGTACCTCTGTTTTATCACTAGAGAGGTCACTGAAGGGTGGGAGGCCAACAATTGCTGCAGCAACCAGTTATACATCCTCCGACGCCCTCCGGCGCCCGTTTTTCGCACTTCCGGGCTAATGTTGAACCCCTTGGGCCCATTTTCCTGAACTTTGAACCACATACTTGTGATGTACACACATGAGAGGACCCTAAAAGTTCATGGCCGGCCATTAATTTAACTTGACCCTTTTGACCCCCTCCTTCCGGGCCAATGTTGAACCCCTTGGGCCCATTTTCTTGAACTTTGAACCACATATTTGTGATGTACACACATGAGAGGACCCTAAAAGTTGGTGGCCGGCCAGTAATTCCACTTGACCCTTTTGAACCCCTCTTTCCGGGCTAATGTTGAACCCCCTGGACCCACTTTCTTGGACTTTTAACCACAGGGCTGTGTTGTACACACATAGGAGGACACCATCAATTGGTGGCCGGCCAGAAAATCTGATTGACCCTTTTGACCCCTAGCCGGCCGGCTAGGGGGTGTGGCCGGCCGGCCACCAGCAGCAAAAGTACCAGGCCGGCCGAGCTCCTTGCACTGTTCCCTTTACAGCTGTGGGGCTTTATCCCCCAGAAAAGATCTTTATCCGGGGGATATTTTGTGGGGGAAAGCTGCTCTCCTTTTCCCCCACCTTTGCACCCCCTTTTTGGCCTTTATAACAAGCAAGCTATATCACATGTTGGGGTTAGAAAAATTCTTCTTCAAGCTTCCATACACAACTCCATCTCTATACCTCTCATTTCCTTGAAAATTCCTAAGTCCTTAAGCACCATTCCTTCTACACCACCAAGCTCTACCACCACCACCTCATTTCCAGCAACAAGGAAGGCTTCTCAAAGGCCAAAGAAGCTGCAAATTGGTCCAAGAAGCAACAAAGGTCTTAGTCTTCAAGGGTGAGTAACATTTCTTCACTTTGACCCTTTTTCTTGATCTATTTGTAAGCCCCACATGCCTTTTGTTTCAAGCTCCGGCCCTAACTGAAAAGGGCCCTCTTTTGAGCTCATCTTCACTTTTCATTAAGGGCTCAACCCTGTTTGAGCCCTCCATGATGCACTTGCTTCATTGATCCTCTTATATGTCATAATCTTGCATGCTATTTTTGGCCCATGAGTAATCTGTTTTTGAGCATGTTGTAAACTGATATTAGGCTTATTTTGATCCCCTCTTCAACATTGAAGAAGGGCTCAACACCATTTGGGACTTCCATGTTGTACCTACCTTTATACTCCTCTTTTCTTCCCCATTCTTGCATGCAATGGCAGCCTACCATGCTTTTGTTTTTGGCCATTTTACAGTTCTGAAAAAGTGCTTATTTTTGTCCATTCTTCATATTTCATTTAGGTCCTTTCATGGTTTGGGGCCTCCATATGCCACTTCATGTTATATCTCTCTTTTATTCCCCATTCTTGCATGTTTAGTTAGCCTACCATGCTTTTGTTTTTGGCCATTTTACAGTTCTGAAAAAGTGCTTATTTTGGCCCATTCTACATGTTTTATTAAGGGTCTTTGGCTGTTTGGCGAATATTTTGCATACCTCATGTTATAGCCACTTTTGAGCCTCATTTTGCATCACATTTCTATCATGTTTTTATACTGATTTGAGGTTTTCCATATACTGTAAATATTCATATTTTTGGTCCCTCTTCAATGTTGTAGAAGGAAATTTTTCAGTTTGGGTTTTTCTTATACCACTTACTTCATTACCCCTCTCTTGGCCCCTATTCTTGCATGCCATTTTTGCCATACCTATGCTTGCTGTTTGGCCATGTCTATAACTGTGAAAGTGCCTTTTTTGGGACTGTCTAGCTTCTGTCTTTGCATTGCATGTCCATGTTGTGCATGTTTGGCATAGCTATAGGCCATTTCGGGTGCCTAAATTCGCATTTCGGGACAATTCCATGCATTTGGTATCATTTTGCTTCATTTCGGGACTGTTTTCCCCCATATTTTAGTGCTAAAATTCCATTAGAATGATTGCTATCCATTCCATGTCATTACATCGCATTTTGCCATCGCCTCGGTTTGCGTGCCCGTGTGCACGCATTTCGAGGCACTTCGTTTTTATCCGACGGCATCCTATATGAGTGTGGCTGAGGCTCACTCATGTTGGTATAAGCCCATGTTATATTTTCATGTCATTACATCGCATTTTGCCATCGCCTCGGTTTGCGTGCCCGTGTGCACGCATTTCGAGGCACTTCGTTTTTATCCGACGGCATCCTATGTGAGTGTGGCTGAGGCTCACTCATGTTGGTATAAGCCCATATTATGTTTTCATGTCATTACATCGCATTTTGCCATCGCCTCGATTTGCGTGCCCGTGTGCACGCATTTCGAGGCACTTCGTTTTTATCCGACGGCATCCTATGTGAGTGTGGCTGAGGCTCACTCATGTTGGTATAAGTCCATATCATGTTTTCATGTCATTACATCGCATTTTGCCATCGCCTCGGTTTGCGTGCCCGTGTGCACGCATTTCGAGGCACTTCATTTTTATCCGACGGCATCCTATGTGAGTGTGGCTGAGGCTCACTCATGTTGGTATAAGTCCATATCACATTTTCATGTCATTGCATCGCATTTTATCATCGCCTCGGTTTGCGTGCCCGTGTGCACGCATTTCGAGGCACTCCATTTTCATTCATCGGCATCCTATGTGAGTGTGGCTGAGGCTCACTCATGTTGGTATAAGCCCATATCATGTTTTTATGTCATTTGCATTGCGTTTGTCATTGCCTCGGTTTGCGTGCCCGCGTGCACGCATTTCGAGGCACTTCATTTTCATCCATCGGCCTCTTATGTGAGTGTGGCCGAGGCTCTCTCATGTTAGTATAAGTCCATGTTACATTCTATGTGCCATTTTTGCCATATTACATTGCATATGCCATTTTCTCGGTTTGCGTACCCGCGTGCACGCATTTCGAGGCATCGCCATTTTCATAGCATTGTGCATGCTAGGTTGTATTTTAGATCGCGTTCTATATTTTCTCGGTTTGCGTGCCCATGTGCACGCATTTCGAGACATCTCATTTTCATAGCATTATGCATGCTAGGCTGTATCTTAGTTGCATTCATACATATCATGCATATTGCATCGTGTTCGGAATAGGAGTTAGCCCGGGCACGGGAAACGAGGTACATTTCGTACTCCGAGTGACGGAATGTGTCTCAATTCCCCAGTCACCGACACTCCGGATTATCCATGATGGAGTTAGGTTTTAGCTGTAGTTTCATGTGCATTCATCCTATATTGAGTTGTGCATTTCGACTCCTCGACCATCATGCCTCGGTATGCGTGATTGGTGGCACGAGGTTCGAGACATGCATATATCTGTGCAAATACATTGCTATGCCCCTTTCCTGCTCTCTGTTGCAGCAAAATCAGGAATCAGCAACTTTTTGGGGCTTGGCACGCATTTCAAGAACAGGTGTAAACAGAGGCTAATTGGGGCATTCCGGTGGATTTCTGCGCAAGACAACCCGGACATGCATCATCCATCAAAAGCAAGGCAGTCCCTGGCTTGCATGCCAGTTTTACCGCTTTCTTAGTTAATTCATTAATTAATTAGGATTTTGTAATATTTTGGACTGTAATATTCTTTTATTCGGGACTGTAATATTTAGACTGTATTATTTATTCGGACCCTCTGCGCGAGAGCACAACTGTAATAAGTGTGCGTGAGTATGATGTATGTCTTCCAACCCCACGTCTTTCTCCCTTTTATTTATCCGCTTATGATGGTTAGATTAGGGCATATTTAAATTAGCATACAGTATGACAGCATGTTTGCATTCATTCATCTGTATTGCATGCACCGGGGTCGGCGCATCATACTAACTGCATTGTACTTTCAATTTCAAAGTTGAATACATGATAGTTGTAACATTTCACATGCCATCTTAGAATAGCCGAGCCTGCTATAATTGCATTTTGCATGTGTTGCATTAGGCATTTCTGTATAATTAGGATCATGCATGATTTCTAATGAAGTTTCTATTTTGGCTTGGAGTACTCGGTAAGCTTTATGCTTTAGCATCCTTGCATGCGTGTGAGTGACTGCCATGAATAGCATGCTTACCATGAGGCTATGTGCTTATCTGATATAACTGCCTGAATGCCTGTGGGTGAAGGTTGGGTTACTTAAATTGGAATAAATCATCAAATGTTTTAAAGCCTACCGGCGGGTAGCAAACCATTTTCAAAAGCGAACATGAAATGTTTTGTTCCAATTCGGGCGACTCAGTCTATACTTGTATGCTGTGCGCATCACATAGTAACCTAGGCTAATAACCGGAATAAGAACTCACAATGTTTTCAAAAATTGATATCATGGTTAGTAGAGGCCGGTCTATGACCGGGCGAGCGGGGGTGCTCACGAAATGACCTTCCCTAATCGTACCCAAGTTCCCGAGCCGAGGCAACTTTGGTGATGACGGACATGTGGCCTTTTGGCACCGAGTCAGGGTTTCCTAAATTTCCCAAAATAAAATATTTAGGTGGCGACTCTGTATCTGGCAAAGCAGTCCATGTTTGGCACTTCTTTCAAAATCTGTTTTCTCAAAACGATTTGCCAGATTTGGACTCTTTGGTTCAGACTTAGAACCGTGACTTTTGAGAGTCTTGAGCTGTAGTGACCCCAAAATGAACAGAACGGGACTAACCCTCCCGGGGCGTTCGGGGACGTCTACAGTCACTAGTTGAGGATCTCGAGTGTCGCATTGGATCAAAAGAGTATTTTTAGAACCACTCCCCCATATTTTTGTTTATATTTTCAGTTTTTATGCAATGTTTTGTTGCCTCACAATATTATCACAATCACTTATTTTCAAACTTAGAAACTTTAAAACTAAAAATATTTTCAGTTTTATATCACTCAATTTTCAAACAACAATATTATCACAACAATTTATTTGCTGCCTCACAATATTATGACAATTTGAAAAACTAAAATTCGAAACAAAGAATATTTTCACTTTCAGTCCACTGTTACTTTAATCAAAACATAGAGCATTGACCACATCTATGTAGAATATTAATTCACATTCATTCAACTGATCACATTTATAACTAGTTCCAATTCATAACAAGAGCCTCACACTATTATCACAAAATCAGCTATTTTGAACTAAAGACTTAAACTGAGAATATGTTCACTTTTTATACAGTATAGTATTCACATAATCTTCAAAACAAACATTCAACAGTCAAGTTTATTTATGAAAGCCAACCAAACAATATTATCACAAACAATTTCAAAATTAAAATTTGAAATTAAGAATATTTTCACTTTCAATTCAATGCCACTTTATTCAAAACATAGAAGATTATTACTCAGCGCTCAACAGTACAAAACTACTACTTCAAGAAATTTATGAATACGTAATTTTTACAATCACAAAGTAGCTACAAAAAATCACAAAGCTTCCTTACACGATATCTTATTGTGATTGTCAACCTTCCCACATCTAACGAATCCTCTTCTTATTTGGCCTTCCTAGTTGCTTCTTAGACAAAGGAGGAAGAAAAACTTCACTATCACTATCAACATTACAATCTGGTTTCCAAATTGAAGGAACATGATATATGGGAAAAGAATAGGACTCTCGATAACTTTAAACATAGAAGTATTGATCAACAAATAAACTTAAATCATGTCCACTCTTTTGTACAGCACCAACTGCATGTGCACATGGAAACCCTTTCAACTGCCACTCGCCACAAGAACATATTCGTCTACTAATGTCAACTAAAACAGATGGATGTGAATGCAGCACATAGACATCATTTCCAGATGAACTAACAATCCATGGCCTCGAAGTATTAAAACCATCATGCAACTTGGACTCCATTTTAGGGCATATCAAACCATTCTATTTATTAACAAGTTCCTTCCTCTTAGTAATTTTCCTCATCAACTTAATTCTTACACTATCAATCAACTTTGTGATAGGCAAGTGGCATTCCTCTCGTAACCACAAATTGAAAGATTCAGCTACATTTGACCACATCTCTCCAAAGTGTTGCCCTCGAAAATATGCATTACTCCAATGATCATATGGTATGTCATCTAAAAACTTTTCAACTCTTGACCCACTTTCAGTCTTTAACTCAACCAAACATTGATGAAATGTTTCTTCAGTTGGAGCATATGCACATTTCGTTTTGGTGAAACAATTCTACTCAAATTCTCCAAAAACCAACGCCAGTTATCTTGATTCTCTAAGCCAACAACTGCAAAACAAATAGGAAAGAACCCTGCATGTACAAAACAGAAAAAATGAAAATATTCTATTATTCTTCGAAAATGGCAACACTTTAACATTCAAAATATCAAACACTAAAATGAATAACTGAAAAAATAAAAAATGCATATACAACAACAATATTATATAAAATTTAAAGCATTCAATCATATTTCTAAACTGAGAACTTTCTCAATTTCAGAACAGAGAAAACAAATTTCTTATATATCTTGATTTCCATCTTTTCCTGTAGCAGTAAGTAAATTTCTTCTAAATCTTCCCTTCAAAAATGTGCCATTAAGGAATAAGAGAGGTCAACAATAATCAAATCCACTAATGGAACCATGAAAAGAAACAAATAATCTCTTAAACCGTTTAGTAGCAGCATCACACTCAAACTCAATGTAACTCCCAGGATTGCAACTTTTTGCAACATCCACATACTATCTTAACTGGTCAAATGACATTAAGTGGTCTTCAAAAATCTCACATTTTGCTTTCTCTACCCCCAACCAAGCTTGACGATAACTAACTCTCAGCCCATATCCCAATTTAAAATCCCAAAAAACATGAACTGGACGTGTCAATGGATTATCACAAACACCTCCAATAATCAAATCAGCAATTAAATCAGAACTCATACGAGAATGATTCATCGTACATACTTCAGCACCACATGTGTGGACATTGTTCAACTTCCTTATATAAAAGAACCCATTAGCATTCTCCACTCTACCATGAACATTCCAAATACAACCTTTTGTCTCTCTAAACAAACATTGTGCGGTAACACAACTTTATCATTCTTAACAACTATGAACTCAAATCCACACTCAATAGAAAACTTCGACAATGCATTACGAAATTCAACAATTCCACCTTCAAATTTATGTCCTACATGTGTAATACTAACTGCCCAACCAGCAGACAACAGTACTTTTTCCTTGTGTCAACAAAATGATGATAACATATCAACCTCTTCTTCAACCTCCAACCTCAAATTCTTTTTGGAGGATGTAGATGCTCTGTTTGACAAGTTCACAGAATTACTGCTGTCATGAGACAATGCAATATCATAAACTTCAGGATCTAACATTGACTCTCTTTCTCCATAATCCAATCTTTTGTTGAGATAACCACAGTCAATGGTTGAGTCTTTTACTCTCACAACAACATCAATACACTTTGAATCAAAATGCACAACTAATGCCAACAACAAATCTAATTCCTCATTGTTGTCCAACATACAATTAGGATGTTTAGGCAATGAGTAAGATAGACAAATATTATCAGATTGGAAATTATCCCATTTCAAACATAGTTTCTTAACCAACTGATCATATGTAACATTTTGATCAATCTTAATTGCAAATGTGCAACCATTATACTTGCACAACAAAAAAATAGGTGCACTTGTACAACCTTCACTCATCTTTCAATCTAAACAAGAAAAAAAGATCGCATCAATAAAAACCAGAACAAATACTTCATGACAATACTAATAACTTTTTCAGTTTTCACAAATACTTCATAACAATAAACACCAGAACAAAAAACTTCATAACAATACAAATACTTCACAAATCACGTTTTCAATTCATAAAAGAAATAACCAAACCGAGAAATCATCTAGCAAATCACGTCTTCAATTCGTAAAAACAAAATTATTCAGCATATTCTCATAAATAAATTCAATCAAAACTAAAAAAAATTCTAAAAAAACATAATATACAAAATCGAAACAATACATACCAATAAACCATATCGAAGATCAAATATCCAACAAATCAATTCTTCAATTTATAAATCGAAATTGCACATAACAAACTCCAACAGATTTCAACTCAAAAAACGAACCAAACTAAGAAATCCTTCAAGATCCTTTCCTATTCGAATCAAAATCGAGAAATCAATTACGTATAATAGCGAACCAAAGCAATAAATCCTTCAAGATCGTTCACGATTCGAATCTTCAACTACTTTCATAACTGATCTGTTAACTGATTTCTTTTTTCTTTCTAGTAAATAACGTGAATGGAATTTAATATACAGTTGTTTATGTTAAAGGGCAAACACGTCTTTTTACCTACAAATGGGACTTATTGGTTCAAAAAGTTTTTGATAGGACCTAAGCTACAACCAAACATGTTGATAGGACTCTTAGGTAATTATCAATAATATTATATTATATTAAATTCAAAATTGATATTAAATTATATTATATTATATTAAATTCAACAATATTAAATTAAATTCAATAATTATTAAATTCAATAATTATATTATATTAAATTCAAAATTATATTATATTATATTAGATAGACAATAGGGTAAATTAGACTTTTTAAATCATATCCCAACCTATGGGATATGATATAATGGGGGGATGGTGGTATTGTATATGTAGCGATCCCGGTTTTAATCCTTTTTTCATGTGTTTGCCACTTCGACTGGGCAGGTTAGGGATCGAGCTGCTCAGTTAGCTCGCGGGGGTCTAGGGGGCAGCGCCCCTTGGCAAGTCCGAGGGCAGCGCCCTGGCGGGGTTGAGGGGCAGCGCCCCCGAAGCAAAAATACAAAATGCCTTCGAAATTGCTTGAGCCGCATATGCAGAAAACATGGGAGGTCTTGTTTGCCTACTATAATAAATGCAGGTGCGGGAGTGCAAGTGCGAGAGAAGCGTCGCACGTGCGGTAGTAGATGAGTCCGAAACTTTGGTCTTTTCTTCTCTTTAGGTTGAATGTATCTCACTCTTGTTAGGTCTCTGTCTCTCTAAAAACCCTTTCCTCTCCCTTCTCTCTACATTTCCCTATGCCAAATTGGATCAAAACCTTGATTTCTCAAAATCCATTAGAGTTCTGCCATAGGTTCTTCATCAAAGTTAGCTAACTTCTCGAAGGCTTTGTTGTGTGCGATGAAGATCGAGTTTCGACACCGTTAATTTTGAGGGTTTCATCTCATTTCTTCTTCAAAACTTGAGGTAGGAATTTTCTTAGAGTTATATATATATATATATATATTTTTGCAAGATCTAGATGATTTTTGCAAATCATCCTTCGATAGCTTTGAAATTGATTGTTGATTCAAGAAGTTGAGTGATTTTGAAAGTGGGCTTGTCTCTTATTCTTTTAAAATGATCTTATGGGTTTTGATCTTCGTTAATTGAAGAAAAGATGATTTTGGAAAGTTTTCTTTCAAAAGATTTGAGTTGTATAGTTTTGGTGAGAAAACCTAGAAATTGGGGATTTTTTTTTTAAAAAAGACTGAAAATTCATGAATGATATTGTTATATTTATTTTGTGTGTCAAAATAAATGGATGTTTAGAAATTTTCTTATTTATATTTATATAAATGATGAAATTCAGAGAATATGAGAATTGTTATTCATTTTGGAAATTACTGTTCAAAACGTTGAAATAGTCTTGAAATGACTAATTGTTGAGGATATTTGAGAAGAGGGAATTGTGTTATTCCTTGGATGATGAATTGGAATAAAAATATTTATATTCATCTTGTGTTATTGGTATATCAATTCATTTGATTACATTAAACTTTGAAAGTTGATTTGAAAACTTGCATTGAGAAAAGAATGTTGAGAAACAAGTTTCTATGAATTGGTTTTGGGGTAAATACAATGGTAAATCTTGACATGTAGTGTAGATGAAATTGAATAGGTGTCGAGCCTTCCAGTTAATACTGGTAAAAATGACAAATTATAGGTGTCGAGCCTTCTAGTCAATGTTGGTAAAAATGACAAATTGGTAGTAGTTGTATAGTCTACTTGCAGACACCGGCCTAGAGATTACCAAAGTTGTATTTACTACTCTTGAAATGAATTGTTAAGTTTTGAAGAATTGAAATTGCATGACATCATTGAACATGATGGTTTTCAAAGATGAAGATGTGATTTTCTTTTAAAATGGCATAGCATGGCATGTGCATTTCATCTTTTGAGACTTGTATAAAATGTATATACTTTGTTAAGGATTTCCTACTGGGTTTTATGCTCACCATACGAGATTTTTGTGCAGGAAAAGATGTAGTGATGCCACCTAACTAAAGACGAGAAAATGTGTGTTAAAAGTACGAGACTCTCATTTTGCTGTGACTTTGTGTGTAAGTCAAGGGTTGTATGTGTGTGGGTTTGAATAGTCGTTTTGTGTAACCAGACTCAAGCCTTGGAAACTTGTAAACCCTTGGGATATTTATTTGTTTATTTACTTGTTGTTGGATTACTGTATTGTTGCATGAAGAACTATTGTATTATGTAAAGTAAGTTTAGAGATTTATATTCGACTTTCCTTGAAAGAGCCATGGTTATTGTATTATCATTTGGGCTAGAAATTTGGGGTGTTATAGTATATCCTCTAATTTTGGGAGATATACAATCTCATAGTATATTATATCCTCTTTAAAAAAAATTTGCAAATATGAAATATGTGGATCCCACAGTATATAATATACAATCTCACCTTTATATCCTGAAATCAAGTAGGACCAAAAAGTTTTGAGATTAAAAAGTTAAAATAGTTATAAAAAAATAATAAAGAATTCTTTTGGTAAGGGATCAAAAATAGTTTTTTTTTTATTTTTAATTTTTTTGAGTTATATCATTTTTAATTTTTTTTTTTATATTTTTTCAAAAAAAAGTCAAAAATGAATAAATAAAAATAAATGACTTTTAACCTCTTCCCAAAACAATCGAAAATAAGTTTAAAAAGCAATAAGACAATATATTACATCTAAATCATAATTATTTTATTTTTTTTCTTACAAAAATCAGAGAAATCAAAAATTCTATCACAAACGAGACTTTTTAACCCCAAACTAAAATAATTAGAAAACTAAAAAGTCAATTTACATTCCAAACGAAACCTAAGTTTTGAGTGGGATATATAACCTTCATACAGACCATCCATGAACAATTCTCTCAGTACATGGGTTGACTTTTTGACTTTTTGATTTTTTAGCTATTTTAACTTAAGGCCTAAAAAGTCTTGTTTGAAATAGATTTTTTGATTTTTTTAACTTTTGTGAGAGAAAAAATAAAATTATTATAATTTGAATGTAACATTTTATCTTATTGGACTAAAAAGTCTATTTTATTTTTTTAGGATTATTTTAACAAAAAAATTCAAAACCTCATGCCAAACGAAAGCAAAATTAACCTAGGAAAAGAAGACGACAATTTTTTAGGTAAATTATTAATATTTTCTAATAATTAAATTTAATTCCCATCAAATCCTATTGCAAATGAATTTTAATAAAATCGTAGCTAAAAATAATTTTTTGTGATAATTTTTTACATATATCATTAAAAATTAACAATCAGTGACTCTTTTTATCATGATTTTTGTAAATTGTTACTAAAATTTATAATTAATGACAGTTATCATAATTAATGACAGTTTTCAAATTATCACTGAAAATTAAAAATTAATTTTTTTTTTTTGCAATTTTTAAAACTATCGTTAAAATTTATAATTAATAACATTTTTTGTGACAATTTTTAAACTATAAAATTAACAATTAGTGACATTTTTTTATAATATTTAATAAAAAATATCATTAATTATCATATGATTAATTGGATAATAAATTCACCTATTATGACTTCCATATAAGTCCCCCAATTTTTCATATCCGCAACAGGAATTTACTAGAATCACAATATACCACATGTGGTATGATAATTGTCAATGCTTGTAGCGAAACCACAAAACACCATAGCAGCCGGTAAGAATACTGACAGCCATTTTGTGGGAATACTAAGAAAAATAAACTAGAGGAAGAATGAATTGAATGGTGGATAATCTGATAGATCTTCAATAGGAAAGAAAAACAATGATACATCCTTCTAATTTTAGAGCTTTAATGATGTGACAGGCAATAAAAAAACAAAAAAACATAAGATTAAAACATCACATCATAATAAAATCCACTCCTATTAGAGCTTATTAGAATTTCTTTATTAGAGTTCTCAATCATTTTCATAGGAAAGAAAGACACCAGCTGGTGTTTTCATTTATTTAATTAATTAGCTTTTCACCAGACACACGTGTCCAAATTCGGAAACAAGGGACATGGCGAGTCAAATTGTAACTACATACAGCCATTCGATCCATCAATCAATCTTGTCCTAAATCAAACAAAGAAGAGACGATCTCAAAGAGAAGTGTTGATCTTGCACCTCTAAACCACTGGTCGTCAATTGATTCCACCGCAAAGAGCAACAATCTCAAAGGTATTCAGTCGACAATCTCACCGAGGGATGATTTCATCATGATCACTACCAGTGTACCAAGGGCCAGACCCAGACAACATCGACAAGTGACTATCTCAAAGGTGCTTAATCTCTTTTCATGTCTGTGCTCATATCCGTGCCTTCTAGGTTCAAAGCACTCAAATCCAATCCACTACACTCCCAGCACCCCTTATTAATGAGCCCATCAATGGGTCACAACAGTGGGTAATAGCACTTTAAAACCAATATCTACACACAGTATGTAACGAGCCTGGTTGACCTTTTCACCATTTACGTTGAAAACAAAAAGGGAAATTAGAATGGGCAAAAAAAGTATCGTGAATGATAAAATTAACAATACAGAGGACCATCACTTTAAATCATAGCACCATGAAAATCAAATAGTAAAAAAATCCCAATACAAACAAGAACCATAAAAAGGCATGCAAGCAACGTAAGAAACTTCTTTAAAAAAATATGAAATGGATAATGCAGCAGGCCGGAGTTAAACAGAAAATTAGAAATATCAAAAAATTCAGAAACAAGCAGTTACCCGTTGTTCACTTAAAAATTAAATGCACTTTGACAATGCAAGTGTTTGCACAAAATGTGTGGTCGTGACTCATCACTATAATATCTTGCAATGCTGCAATAAAAATATCATCGGCTTGCAAAAAGATCTGGAACAAAGATGACTTTAATTGTCTGTATACCTATTGAGCAGCATCCTCAGAAATCTAGCATCAAAAGGTACCAAAGGGTGGGGATGTGACGAACCTCCAGCAGTTCCAGAACCCTGCTGAAGTTCAATCACCAGCCACCGTACCGCTTTACTCATCTGTTCCAACCTAACCACACTGATAGATGGAAGATAGATGGAAGACCAGTTGTGACGGCCTGCCCTGTCTTTCCAGTCACCAAGCCAGTGGCTTCATCAACCAGGCACTCTGACCCTATCCTTTTGCTTCACAGACTCCACGAACTCTTCAGCTTGATCACAAGCCACTCTGAACAGCTCTTGACACTGCTTAAAGTTTTCTAGAGCAGCAACAGCAACTGCCGTTTTCTGGCCACCGGAACTCTCCTTGGCTTCAAGCACACCAGCTGCTGCGGCAACAAACCCCTGATATGCATTATTTAAAGCATCTACGATGTTGTCCATCTTGGCAGCCTTTACCTTCAAAGTGATATATAACAAACTGTTGAAACCCTATAAGGAAAATTAGGAAATAATAAATACACAATTGATGCATAAATGTAACTAACAGTAAGTTTCTACTCTCTCTTTCTTCTTCTTCTTCTTCATTTTTTCTCTGTGCCAGAGACAAAGTGTAAGACGGTAGTAACAATGCAAGGGATTTGAATGATAAGAAAAGAGCTTTATAGAGTCATTTTGAGTTGAGAAAAAGAGATCCTTAACGCGAAGCATGCTATCCATTTGCCAAACTAGGATAGACGAAAAGAAAAGATGGTGATCTCTCCTTGTTTGAATAATTTAGTAAAGAAATGAAGAAAAAGTAGTGGGTTATTCCCTCCTCTTGTTTAGGAAACAAAATGAGAGAACAGAAAATAAAAGAAAGCTTTATAACGTGCCCATCCACAGTGGGCTGCCAAGGGAGCTGCCATTGCCAAATTTTGGCAAGAGTTGGCAAAAACGGGTCTCCAGTGGCATACTATATTTTCAATGCCAAATCTGCCGGATCATCATCCGCAACTACTTTCCTTCCTTCTTTCCCTCCATCCCTCCCTTCTCTTCCTCATCATTTCCCAGCAGAAACTCCCCCAAACAAAATATAATATTTTTTAACAATTCACCAAAAAAACAGACTAAAAACAACAACAACAACAACAGCAACAACAATAATCAAGCAATTTCAAACATATTATCAAACAAATTTCAAGCAGTCTCAACTAATCTCAAGCAGTTTGAATCAAATTAAGCAATTCTCATCATCAGAAAGACGATTTCAGAAAAATAAATACCTGGACTTGAAGATGCGTGATGGATTTCAGTAACCTCAAGTTTCGTCTTGTTCACCTGCTTGCTTCGTCTTAGGGTTCGTGTGGTTTCGGCGCTGGAGATATAGATGGAGGGATCTGCGCGAGAGCTAGAGAGAGGCAGCGATGATCGGGTGGAGAGAGAGAGAGAGAGGGAGAGAGAAAATATTAGGGCTTAGGGTTTGAGGATTAAAGAGATACCTTTGTAATGGAATAATCACAGGACTGTGTCCGTGTGATGAAACCAAATGACAATTTTTAAGAAAATACAAATCCAATTGAAGAATAAAAAAAAGTAAATAATTAAAGAGATGCCTTTGTAATGGAGTCTTTTTCAGAGAGGTGTGCAGATTCTCTTCTCTGTGGTGAAGATGAAGATCATTCAACCGCTCAACGCTTTCAGGTCTTGTCCATTGATGAGCATTTCTGTCTGGACCTGGAATTCTTTTAGCTCCAAATTTTATGACGGGCCGGCCCTTTAGCCCAATGACAAAGACGAGGGAAAATTTATTGGGGGATTTGGTGATAGTCCCTTCACTATCTAATTTGTCTTTCAAAAGGACAAGAATTATATAAGTACTTTCAAAATTTCCTAATATTTTAAAATTTGTTTCTTTTACCATATTACTCCCATAAAATTTTACTCTGTATGAAAGTAAAATTTTACTCTGTATAAAAGTAAAATTTTACACTCTGAAACTAAAAGTAAAATTTTACTCTGAAAACGAGTAAATTGTGAGACTTTGAAGCTAAAAGTAAAATTTTACTCTGTATGAAAGTAAAATTTTACTCTGTATAAAAGTAAAATTTTACATTCTGAAACTAAGAGTAAAATTTTACTCTGTATAAAAGTAAAATTTTACTCTAAAAAACGAGTAAACTGTGAGACTTTGAAGCTAAAAGTAAAATTTTACTCTATATGAAAGTAAAATTTTACTCTTGTTCTGTCAAATGAAAAAACAGAACAATAGAACCAGAGTAAAATTTTACTCTGGTTCTATCAAATGAAATTTGATAAAAAAACAACAAAAATAAATCAAAAACAAAACAAATTAATCAACAAATCAACATATCTAATTGAGAAGAAAAACTTCTAAAACTCGATCAACAATCACAAATCTCAATGAAAAGAATACATATGTTCAACAACACTCATACACACAAATATATATATATATATATATATATACATATATTCTCAAAATCTTGAATGAGGAATGTAACGGCTGCGAGATCTTCAGATTTGGAGATCGTCTTCATCGATTTTGTGAAGTATGATCGATTTGGAGATCGTCTTCATCGTCTTCATCGGCTACGAGCTCAGATTTCAAATTTTTCATACGTATGATACTATATATATAAGGGCAATATTGTGATTAAAAAAAATAGAAATTATAAAATGTCCTTATTAAGGTAAGCATTTCTTACTCAGGGACTTTTTAAAAGAAAATTAATTGAGTTATCCTTTACCCTAATAAAAAGGCCCAAAAGGAAGGTTCCACCAAAAATCCCAAAATTCTCTACTGTATATTTAAAAGTTGTGAAGTGTAGATTACATCCAAACTATTTGTGATATTTGGATATAATTTTCTAGTTTTTTTTTTTTCTTTTAGTAGCATTGTTGATTTATTTTTGACTGTTCGTCAGCTCATTCATCCTATTATCCCAAATGTTATTTTCGTAGAGCTTATCAAAAAAATTATCCATGTAAAAATTAAAATTAATATAAAATTATTTATATAAAAAATTTAAATACTCAATGATCACAGAATGGCAAATTGTAATTGAAAGATTATAATATTTATTTTTCAAAACAAATATAATTCACCTATATAATTACCATTATCTTGCAGCTAACCTGATTTTTTTTTTTTTTAAATAGATAATATTCTGAAAAAATGAATCATGGAAAATATAGAGTGGGCCTCACTTACGGGTGATCTGACATATTGTAAATAAGTGTATTTTTTGACTTTTTATGACATGGGTTGAGTATAGGTTATGTTTGAAATGATGTGATAAACAAAAGATGTGACTTAAATAAGATGATGTGACTTAAATAAGACAATGACTTTTTGACTTTTTTAGTATATGCCACACAAGACCTTAAGCTTACAAACAAGGAATAAGCTACACGAGGAAAGCCCAGAGAGAGAGGATGGAAATTAAGACCGTGCAAAATATCACTTATCTGCTAAAATTACAATGATCTGCATTAATTCACACCGCTCTAATCGCTAATCACGGTTTAAATTTTAAAATTTATAATCCGTCAAACCGCTCCGCTCCACTCCACTATAGTTAATACATCTATATTTTTTAACTTTCAAAGAAATATCAATGTAAAAATAAGTGTTAGTGATTTAAAATATGAAATTTATTACAAATTAATGATTATATATATGAAACATATTATGTAAAATTACTTTGTGTTATATATCTAAAAAATATTACACAAATTAATGTAATGTATTATGCAAATGTATGATAATTAATTAGAATATTCTTCAATCCTCCAAAAACTGCCAAAACTACAATTTGTCAATCCGTTAATCCGTTAACGCGCTATTCGATTTGTAATTTTACTTTCAAATCGCTAGAGCCGCACCATGCGCACCTCTAGTGAAAACCATGAAATAACATCCGCCGTTATACTTGGGGCAATTATGCATAATCTTACAGGTTATAAACTTCCAAACAAATCAGTTGTTTAAAAGGTCAGGATCGTATCACTCTTTAATCTCTGCTTTCTTCTATGCATGCAGGGTCACCCAAACTGATTGAACACAACATATCTAACAAACAAACAAACAAGACCTCTATCTAAGAAGAGCTACATAGAAAATAAGTTGCTACACAACCAAGTTTCACATATATCTCTACACTACTCACCCTTTTTACTTTCATTTTGATTCCTAGTACCTTTAGGATCTGCACAGCCTGATGCCACCTTTGATTGTTGCACAAATCGAAGAGATGAAGGTGGGCCTGATGATGCTGGGGGACGAAATGGCCATGCCATAGAACTTGCACCTGAAGCAGGGGAACTTGAAAATTGGCCCGGCCTCACAGAACTGGCAGCAGCCTTTGCATCTCTATCTGCCTTCTTCTCTAACTCTTGAGCACTAGACGGTGCATCAATATCCATTTCTTGAGTGACATTATTTCTCTCTCCTGCTGTTTTTATACCTGAAACCCCAAAGGGCAGCTGGGCCTGCCAAAAATTTGGTGCCCGGTTCAACACAGGCGCATGAGTCGCACGGAAATTACCTTTGCTGTCAGGGTCTTCTTTGCCTCCAATGATCTGATGGCATGTGTCCAAGACATCACTCGGTTTGGTAGGCTTGATTTCAATCTGCTTGTCTCTGTCCGTGGAAGTTCCTTCAAGTATATCGACTCTAGTTGTTGAAGAACGACCAGAGGCTATAGTAGTTGTAGGAAATGCTTTCTCTGGAGGGACAGCTGGAGTATAATTAGAAGGAAGAAGATCATCCCAATTCTCCAGTAGTTCCTTGTAAACTTTACGGAGAGTGACCTCAGTGAGCCCCGTCACCTTACAAATTTCTGCCTGAGTCTTGCGTTTGTCTTCAAGTTGGCAGGCCAAATAAATAGCAGCAGCAGAGATGCTAATAGGGTTCCTGCGAGTGCAGAAGCATTTGTTGATCACGACTTCTCCAATGTGAGTTGCAAGTTCCTGAAAAGAGTTACTAGACAAAAGTTACGGGCAGATTTGCTTTATTTAATAATTAGAGAGAGAGAGAGATGAGAAAAGAGAAAAGAGAACAGCAGGTAATAAAATATTTTCACAATTGTGATTTGATGAACAGAGCAGTCTCTTTGCTTTTGTAGGGGCGGTTGGGCTAGGTGTGGAGTCTGGCAAGTATGGTAGACATTGAGAAGACAAGAGACCATCAGAGGTCGGCTGTGTGAGAGCAGAGACAGACAATAGTAGGAAAGTCTGCCAATGGAGAGCCAGAACGTCTAGGTGGAGATGGAGAAGATTATCCTGGCATGAGTGACGAGGTCTACAAATTATCGAAGGGTCGGGCAATGGAGTCTAGTTCAATTGGTCAAGTGTTCGAGTGAGGACAAATGGAAGAGGTAGCTATCTCTACTTGGCGCGAGAACCTGGAGATAACAACCACGCTTTAGTGATATGATTGAGTAGGATTGTGTATATCAATGTTGGGTTAGGTTGGTCTGAGAAGGTTTTCATGAGCTTTTAGGATTGTCTGTCATAAATAGGCTCTATATTGCAGTAAAACAAATTCAGGCCTCTAAATATGATGCTTTATAGAAATCTTATTTTCATTTTCATTTTTTTTTTTTGGAAGTGCAATCTTCTTAACATTACTGTGTAAGCTAACAAATAGTGAGGCATAATCTGAAATCTTGCAAGTTGAAACTGTGTAGTGTTGGAAAGTTTTTGACTACCAGAGTTTTAAGATTTTAAGATGCCAAGGTAAATGTACTGCACAAGAGCACATTGAGGTTACCTGAGCAGATTTGTTCAATTGGAGAAGTGTACAAAACCTTGGCATATGGACTGATATGGAATTGCTGTTGATGGGCTGACTTAGTTGCAAAGCTTCTCCTAGTATCTTTATATACTTCCCAATCTCCTTTTGGGGCAAATTGGCTGCAATTGAGATTTCCTGTTAAAATGAAAGAGGTGCTAGGTCATGATATTCAAAACTCAGGTAACACAGGTAACTAACATTACAGATAAAAGCAAATAACTTGGCAGTAAGGGCAATGCATATGGGCAAAACACTTTATACACGGACCAATGAAGATGTGAAGATTGGCGGCTAAGAGATACCCAAGAGGCAAATATTGAACATTTTCATTATTTAGGCTCAATTAGTCATAGCAAGGGAGACATTAAAGAGAATGCTGATAAAAGAATTTAATTCAGGCATTTAAATGGAGAATTGTTTCTACAGCTTTGTATTATCAATGGATACTTGTCAGCATAGGTTGAATCAATAAGGAAGGCATCTTAGTGTGTGATTTCGATTGAACTTACAAGAAATTATGACACTAGTTGCTCAATGATATTGTTTCGATGGGAACAATATGAATTTTTTTTTTTTTTTTAAGCACCATGACCATGGCATTTGCTTTAAAATAGCTCCCATATTACCACTATGTCCAAGACACCAATTGCCTAGTAAAGTATTCAAGTTAAATGATCATGAGTGTAGGCATGTAAATTAGTCTAATAATGATGTAAGGTTAGACTCACAAATGTTAGACTTCATTTTTTGTTTCTTTTCTTAGTTAATAAGAATTTCATTGTCTCGTAATGGCATTCAACCTTTGTTTCCAATCCATCCAATAGTGACAGATTATTATCGCATTATTGGCTCTTATTGACGTGACGGGAGAGCTGTTTCTTGGTTAGATAAAATATATCCGCACTTAAAGCCTAAACAAACCATATAGCCTCTAAACTCAGCGTGAAGGCTTCTTGGTCTGAATGAAAGTGTCGATAGTATTTTTAGAGTCATAATTTTAGTTGATATGGGGTTTGTCTACTCCATAAACACTAGAACTCTTCTACCATTTTAAACATTACACTCTTCTACCATTTTAAACATTACCTTAGAATCCACTCTTACCCTAAACTCACCATAAATTTACTTGTGGGCTGCCTCATGCCATAGTTTTCTAGCCTGTCTTAAATCAATTACCACAACATTGGCCTGGCCTGGCACAACCTCAATGGATTTTCCTCGTAGAAACAAAGCTCCCTTACTCCAACCATGAACACCACAACACTAGACAAGGACATTAGTCACTACCATGTGTTAATCCATTGCTAGAACATCATAATATGAATAGAGCATTGCATCATTTGAAAATGACAACTTCAAAAAAAAAAAAAAAAACAGTGGTAACTTTGCGCTGTTTGGGAAGATGGAATTTTTGGTTTTTTTCTTCTAAAAGACAAATTGGTTACAAAATAAAAATAAAAAAAACAAATCTAAATAAAATATCGCATTAAATCCCATAATCATTACACTTTTTCTGTTACAAGCATCACATCCAATTAAAAAAAAAAACCAACAACCTTCCCAAACACAAAAAAAAATTTCTCCAATAATATCCTACAACTAAAAATATTATAAAAAAAAATCCACCCCCAAACACCCACGTAATCTAATCTGATTCGACAAATAATGGATTCACATCACTGACAATTAAAAGCCCCAAAATAATCTATAAAAAAAAGTATTTATGCATGTATCTATGTATGGTATGCATGTTTACCTGGAGAGTTCTGGGTTCTTGAGCTTCTCTAATGGCTTGAACAAGAGCCGCAGTGGCCAGGGCTTCGACACTGCGATTCCTCAAACAAGTAGCCGACAAACAATCCCTGAAAAGCTGAAACGCGTGGTCCGAGATATCGTAATCTAATCCCAGAATCGACGAAACATCAATTATTTGAAGATAAGCCCTCAGGTTGTCCACAACCACGGACGGACCAGATGACGACGAAGAAGTGGTTTCGAGGACGCGTTCCAGCTCGGCGAGGTTTCCGGCGAAGGAGGTAGAAGATTGGGCGAAGACCGGGTAGGGTTCGAGCGACCAGGTCGAGAAGGCGGTGATGAAACCCGTTGGCTCGAATGGATCTTCTTCTTCTTCTGGTTCGTCTTCGTCTTTGAATTGGTCAGTGGTGGTGATTTTGGTGGAGATGGGGAGGGTGGGGAGGTCGGAGGTGACGAGGCAGAGAGGGGAGTCGATGGATCGGAGGTGGAAGAGGTGGTGGGATTGGGTGTGGCGTTCCTCGACTACGCGGCCGCAGGAGGTGCACTCGGTTATGGATCGTCCGCTGGCCGTGGTGGCGCAACTAACCTGCGCCGCCGAGCAGTATGGGCACCGCATGTCTGCTCTGCTGCTCTCTTTCTTCTTGGGTCCGGCGATCGTCTATGGTTTGGGTTTGGGTTTGGGGTTGGTGAGAATTATTGGGTTTGGTGGTCCATTACCCGAATCAATATCGTTATGTTATGGCCTGTGGGTAGGGGTGTATCTGGTTCGGTTTGGGACGGATTGCAATTCGGTTTGGACCCGTTTGTATTTATGTGATTTGAGAAAAAATCAATTCGTAACTGTTTGTAATGCGGTTTGCGGTTTATGTGGATAGGGTTCACGGATGTGTGAGCGGTTGCGGACGGTTTGCGAATTGAACTTTTTTTTAAAAAGTTTATTTTTAAACCTTTTTTTTTTCTCATATTTTGTCGATCTTTATTTTGAACCATTTTTCTCACTTTCTAAAATGCTCAAACATTAATAATTAATGAATTAAAACTTATAAAAAAAACAGATTTCAAAAAAAAAATACAGGTTCAATACAGATTCAATACAGATTCCAAAAAAAAAAATACAGATTCAATACATATTCAAAAAAAAAAAATATAGATTCAATACATATTCCAAAAAAAAAATACAGATTCAATACAGATTCCAAAAAAAAAATACAGAATCCAAAAAAAAAATACAGATTCAATATAGATTCCAAAAAAAAAAATATAGAATCCAAAAAAAAAAAACACAGATTCAATACAGATTCCAAAAAAAAAAAAAATACAGATTCAATACAGATGAAAAAATACAAATTCAATTCCAAAAAAAACAGAGCAAAACCAGAGAGTGAGACTGATGAGATGAGAGAGAGAGAGACTTACTTGTGATCGATCGGTGCAAATGCAAAACCAGAGAGTGAGACTGATAAGATGAGAGAGTGAGGGAGACAGATCAGAGAGATATCTAATATATATATATATATATATATATTGTAAAAAAAACTCAAAGATCAGGGCGAGAAAGAAAGAGACAGAGACTGAGAGACAGAGAGGCTTACCTACCTGTGAGTCGATCGGTGGTATGAGTCGATCGGTGGTGCAATGAGAGAGTGAGTCGATCGGTGGTGCGATTAGAGAGTGAGACGATCGGTAACGAGAGTGAGAGAGATAGTGATGAGATGAGAGAGTAAGGAGGAGAGAATCGTGTTTTTGGGTTTGAGAGGTAGATAGATCATTAAGGTTTTTTTGTTTTGTTTGGTGAGATGAGATGAGATGAACGAACGCTCAGATTTGAAAGAGGGGAAAAAAAAAATAATAATGTATTAATGCGGGCGGGTTGGGTAGGTGCGGTTCAAACCCGCAACCCGCCCGCAACCCAAAATTTATATAAAATCCAAACCGCACCCTACCCTAATGTGTTTGCGAAATCGCCCACACGCGTGCGGTTCGGATCGGGTAGGACGGTTTGGGCGGGTCGAATAACCCTATGCCCAGCCCTACCTGTGGGTAACATCCTGATCAGGTCAAGTAATGATGATGCCATACCATCCGCATAAGAAAAATGTTATATATTTAAATAAATAAATTATAGTTTTTTTTAATTAAAGATTAATAAAGAAATTATAATTGGTAGGTAATTGTGGAGGCTGAGTTTATCATTAATGGATCGATGAAACTAATTATTCTAGATCGGCAAAATAATAAACCATAAAACAAATGAGTAATTAAAGAGGGTTTACATGTCTTTTTATTTCATGCATTATTTTATTTTAAAACCGAACATTTCATCCTCTTTAAATTTATCCAAACTACAATCGATTTATTTATTGGTTATAGTTGAGTTATTTAATAATCATTGTTAATCATTACTCGGTAAATTTACTTTACCAAATCTAGTATTATTCTCTATCGCACTAAGGAGTTTGTTGGTTTTTTTGACTTTCAAAGGTTAGTATTGTAATTTTAAGCGTGCCAGCAAGAATCAATCAGTCATTACAGAAGATTAATTGCCAACCAATTATCAGACAATTGTGTTTCAATTTTTTCAGCCTCAATGAAGAGGACTTTTATTGGTGATTTGTTTAGGAGAATCTAGTAAATAATAATTAAATAAAGAACAATTGCAACATTTCATTAAATAAAAATGAAAAACTTACAATGATCTGATCCAGCCTTGTAGAGGTTTACAACAACAAGATACTTGAAATTACTCATATGAATAAAGTGTAATACAAGAATTTGAAGAACAGAAATGTAAAGAACAAGAAATGTAAAAACTGGAAGGAAAATAAAGTAGATAAAAACTGGTTTCTAGATCTGAGTTTGGGACTTCTTTTTGGGGCCTTCTCTGCTATTTATACTTCTCCGTGATAACTGTCAAAATGAGCTTCTAACCGTCGAAGCATTCCTTTATAATCGCTGATCATGCTTCCTCATAGTTAGCTCCACTACGCCATGTTTGCAGTTAGGCTTCCCTCCTTATTTTGAATTTGAATCTTGTGAGTAACTGTTAGGCCACATCATCTTATATCCCTTGATCATTCCAGTGTTATGCAGACCCATTATTGTCAGTATGGGTTGACACATGTTTGACTATGGTTGGCGATTTATATTGCCTTCCCAAATTGCCCTTCTCATACCACGTGTTGAATCGTGATTGGCTTATACAATTTATACAGCCAACATTACCCCCCCGCACTAATATACCCAATACTTGGTGATATTAGTAGATCAAAACACTTCACCCACGTCCTAAGACGTGCATGGGTTTCATATCTTCTTAAAACTGCAACCGCCTGCATTAAATTCTTTTCCACACCTTGAACATTTCCCATTATCTGAGCATTCGAAAGGACTGATACAGCTCGCATGGCCAAACAAACTTTCTTTGACATAGATCGAGCATACGAGGAGTTGCTAGATAATAATGTTTGTCCTCGAAAGAATTTTCATGCATTTATTAGCCACTCCTATCCACCTTCCTATATTCAAGTCATGGAAGCTTTTGCAAACTATCGACCTTTGGATTATGAACCTGTTGTTCATAATTCTCTAACCCAAAACTTTGCAAACATGGATATTGGAAGCTCTTCTTCTGACCCGAAACCTTCTGCGTAGGATGAGGCTGCAACTTTTTCTTCTAAGACTTCTGGCGGGGAAATTGGCCAGAACCTGAGGAATCCAAGCTGAGGGAGCGCATTAATCATCACTTTGTTGAATTTGCTGATCTTCCATCTTTCCCTCCTTTTATTCGGAGCTCAATGGTTTACCCATATGTATCCATCGATCTCCAACGCAGTTTGGAAGACAACTTACTCATAGCATGGTACACGTCCTCCATGCCTACGAAGATAGTGCACGCCTGTTGCCCAGAGAAAGCACAAGGGTACATCCCATCATTCTTAGCCCAGAGGGCAAAATTTTGCTCATCTGACTAGCTTGATTGCATTAACAACCACCAGTTCCCTCCTTCTTTCGAGATGGATCCTCATGCGCCTCCTCTTCCGCAAAACCCTCATTGGGTGGAAGAACTAAGACTTATTCTCTTTGAGAATCAGTTTCTTCCTTCCTATCAACCTCCAACTTCCCCCACTATATTTGAGCGATATCAAGCTCAGCTTCTGCTTGCAGCCTTTTCTCACTTGCCCTTCAATGTTCTTGAGGGTGATGTTCCTCTTAAGAACCTTCGATAGGCTTGTGACATTATGACTCGAAGTCATGTCCTCAATCCTATTGCCCAAGCAGAGCTTCAGATGTTTTTGGATCAACTCCCACTACTTCTTCATTGGCACCAAACTTCTGTGGCCACCACTCAATCTTTGGACAACATCTCAGCCCGTTGAATTCACACCATGTAGCGACTCTAATTTTCTTAAGTCATTATTTATTATTATTATGATTATTATTATCTTATTTTATTTTTGACTTTATTAATTGTGTAGTCACATGAGAATTTAATGTGATATTTAATTAATTTAATGTGTTATTTAATTAATCCATATATTTATATTTGTTATATAAAAAAAGAGGTGTTATATATATATATATATATATTTAATCTTATATTTCTATATATATATAATAATAATAATTATGTTGTATTATATAATATAATATATTATAATAGTTTATTAAGTTAGAATATGATTAGGTAATCAATCAAAGAAAAGAAAAGAAAGAGAGGTGCAGCAGGAAAGAGAAAGCCACGAGAGAGAGAGAGAGAGAGAAAAAGAGAGAGAGAGAGAGAGAGATTCATCCAAAACTATAGACAGTGCATGCAGAGAAGAGAGAGATGGCTTGGAGAGAAAGTGGTGAGAAAGAGGAGAAAAAAAAAAGGAAAAAGAAAAAAAGAAAAGGATTAAGATTTTGTTTTGGTGGTTCCATTAGTTCTCCAAATATTTTTTTGATCTTTAAAATAATATTGTGAGTACAAAACTCACTTCCCTTGATTTATGTTTAATTCGTTATTTTTATTTATTTATTTATTTTTATTTATCTGATGCTAGTTTGATTTAGTTTAATTATTTTGATTAGTTGTGTATGTAAGGTTTAGGATTTTTAGATGATTGATTGATTTTAATTATTTTGATTAGTTGTGTATGTAAGGTTTAGGGTTTTTAGATGATTGATTGATTTTAATTATTTTGATTAGTTGTGTATGAACGGCTTAGGGTTTTTATATGGATTTATTTTATGATTGTAATCACACTCATGGATATATAAAATTAAAATAAATTAGGAACCCATAGATAAATTCTTTACACTCCACCATGACTCTATGGATTGTTGTTTTATTTCAGTGTTGGTGAGAAAGAGTGTATAAAAAAAAAGTGAGGATTATGAGATTTATTTGAATGTCTTAGGCTTGGCATTGTTATGTTTATTCTCATGAGTGAGATGTTGTGTATATATATATTGTTGCCTCATTCTCATGAGTAGACAAGTGCTTTGATTTACGCGTGTACGTATATGCTAATCATCCGAGGAGTGTGGGTCAAACTCGGGACGATATCCTTGTGCAAGTTTGGATTCGGAGCCGTGTTAAGTATACAGGAGGCATATGGGATATATGTGTAAGCCAGAAGTGGAGGCCGAAGTGGTGGAATTAAGGTACAAAGAATTTAATTATGAGTTTATTAGTATAGTGTGAATTGTATTGATTTGTACAACTTAAAAAAAAAGTAAACGCTCTCGATAAATTATTAAGTTTGAGCAGAGGCATGTATACGTGATTCTAGACAACTTTTGTGTTTTAACTTTTTATTAAAAAGATCGATTAGAACTTATAATCAGATAATCTTCGTTATTGTAGTTTTGATTTATTTTAGCAATGCAGATTTTAGAGGTTGTTTTAACGCACGAAATGAGCTCATTTTTATTGGTCTCCCGTAAAATGAAGTAAAATATTATTCTGCACACTTTTTATATTTTGAACTTTCCGAAAAAAATCATCTTAGGGCATTTTTTGTTCATTTTCAGCTTCAAATTTTTCGGTTGAAATCCGTCTAGGTTCTTCTATCAAGTTTTTCTCTCAACCTGTTCCGTTTCTACTAAATTCATTAGCGTTGTCTTTTAGAAAATTTGATTCTGTACAACTTTTGTTCTTTGAATTTTGGTCAATTCAAATTATTTAAGTAAGAAACGGTGCATTTTTATACTTCTTTAATAAGTTGCTTATAATTAAATTATACTAACTTTATTTTTTGCAAGATGGTGGGTCTTACTAATTTTTTTGCAGGGCTGACTCACCATATTTTTATTTCTATTTTATTTATTTCATACTCAATTTATATTTTGTTGTGTACGGGTAAGAAACTAAATGCCACCGTATTTCGAGAAACTGCCCATTCGTCTCGGCGTAGATGGAACTACTTGTCTTGTCCCGTAACAAAAATTAAATGTATTTTTGTTTGTGTCTGGTGGACATGTGGGTGTTCCGCGCCCACAAGGTTATCAAGAACAGCGGTAGCAAGTGCCACAGTTGGGTTATCGTCCTCCCGTACCTCAGTTAGAGGGGCCTCCACCTATCAGACTAGTAGCACCTCAATCGATTAATAGAAAGTGTTTTGGGTGTCAGTAGGTGGGACATGTAATCAAGGATTACCCTCAGAGACAGCAGGCGCGACAGGGTCAGGCAGCTCCAGCCAAGGCATTTGTAGTGATGCCAGGAACTGACAAAGTGCAAGGTACTTTTAATCTCTTTCAAGAACCTATTAGAGTACTTTTTGATACTGGTGCCTCTCATTCTTTTATATCTAGACAGTTTGTAGAAAGAGAACATATTGTAACTTCCTCTTTGTCTAGACCTATTTGTATTGAGACCCCTTTAGGAGGGGCAGTTACTCTTTATGAGATGTGTAAAGATTTTGAGATTAACTTTGCGGGCAAAGTCTTGTATGCAGACCTAATTGTGTTAGGGTTTGAGGGGTTTGTAATTATTTTGGGTATGGATTGGTTGCGAAAACACTTTGTGACTCTAGATTGTGCTAGAAAGACTGCAAATATAGATGTTCATGGTATGCCACGGCTTACCCACACTTCTAGGGATGGAGAAGAGTCGGTGATGACGAGTTTTTTGTGTTCGATAGAAATCCTTAAGAAGGATATTAGTGAGGTAGATGTGGTGCGTGAGTTTGAGGATGTATTTCAGGAGATACTTGGACCTCCACCTCGACGGGTAGTAGAATTTTGCATTGACTTAATGCCAGGAACTGCATCAATTTCTAAGGCAACATACAGAATGGCACCAAAAGAGCTTGTAGAGATGAAAAAATAACTAGATGAGATGCTTCAGAAAGGGTTCATTCATTCAAGTAACTCCTCGTGGGGAGCACCCGCGATCTTTGTTTTCAAGAAATATGGCACTCTCCATATGTGCATAGATTACAGAGAGCTGAACAAGGTGACTATCAAGAATAAGTATCCGCTCCCTAAAATTGATGACTTGTTTGATCAGTTGAAGGGGGCAGCCTTGTTCTCTCAGTTTGATCTCAGAACTGGTTACCATCAGATGGGTGTGTCAGAGGAAAGTATACCGCTTACTGCTTTTCGGACCCAGTATAGGTTGTGCGAATTTCCTATAATGCCTTTTGGTTTGACCAATGCTCTTGCTTATTTCATGGACTTGATGAACAGAATTTTTCAATCATATCTAGATAAATTTGTGATTATCTTCATAAATGATATCCTGGTGTATTCTAAGAATGAGGAGGAACATAGAGAACACTTGAAAGTTGTATTGCCGACTTTGAGGGAGTAGCAGTTATATGCTAAGTTCAGTAAGTGTCACTTTTGGGAGAAAGAAGTTCAATTTTGGGACATGTTGTATCCAATCAAAGGATAACGGTAGATCTTGAGAAAGTTATTGCGGTCAAAGAATGGAAGCAGCCTACGAACCCTATAGAGGTGAGAAGTTTTTTGGACTAGCCGGTTATTACAGGAGATTTATAGAGAAGTTTTCCACTATTGCAGCAACCATGACCAAGTTGACCCGCAAGAATGTAAAGTTCTTATGGACAGATGATTGTCAGAAAGCTTTCCAGGAGTTAAAGTAGCGGTTAACTACAGCTCCGGTGTTAACTATACCGGTACAAGGGGAAAAGTTAGTAGTGTTTACTGATGCGAGTGGAACTGGGTTGGGATGTGTGTTGATGCAGCAACAGAAGGTTGTATCTTATGCTTCTCGACAATTAAAACCTCATGAGAGACGATACCCTACTCATGACTTAGAGTTGGTAGCAGTTGTTTTTGCGTTGAAAGTGTGGCGACACTATTTTTTTGGGGAGCACTTTGAGTTGTACGCAGATCACAAGAGCCTCAAATATCTCTTTTCTCAAAAAAAGTTAAACATGAGGCAACAGAGGTGGGTTGAATTCGTCAGTAGTTATGATTTCAAGATCCTTTACCACCGGGGGGAAGGAAATGTGGTCGCTGATGCACTTAGTCGACAACATGGGATTATAGCTTCTTTGATGATTCAGGAATGAAAGTCCTTGGAGTTAATTTCGATGCATGATGTTCAACCAATAGAGAGTGCTGAGAGGGCATACATTGGTAGTTTGACCGTACAGCCAACGTTATTGCGTAAAGTTCGTTAGATGTAGAATTTAGATGGGTTTCTCGTCAGTAAGCTTGATGACCTTGTAGTGGATTTGATCGATGATTGTCCTACTGATTGGTCTGTGGACTTAGATGGGGGATTGCAATTCAAGGGCGGGTCGGGTGTACCTAACATTGTTGAATTGAGGAAAAAGATTATGGATGATGCCCATAGGTCCCAATATACCATTCACCCTGGTGGGACTAAGATGTATCATGACCTGAAGAGGACGTTTTGGTGGGAAGGTATGAAGAAGGATGTAGGAGAGTATGTTTCTCGATGTTATGTGTGTCAGCAGGTTAAGGCAGAACACCAACGACCGTTTGGACTTTTGCAGCCTCTTGAGATTCCTACTTGGAAATGGGAGTACATCTCTATGGACTTCGTGGACGGATTGCAGCGGTCTAAGCGAGGCAATGAATCTATTTGGGTGATAGTGGATCGACTTACCAAGTCTGCTCATTTTATTCCTATCAGTCTTCACCGAACTGTGGATAAACTAGCTAGGCTGTATATTCAAGAGGTGGTGCGACTTCATGGCACGCCAGTTTCTATAGTTTCAGATCGTGATCCGTTGTTTGTGGCAGAGTTTTGGGAGAGTTTTCAGCATGCTTTGGGTGCTAGGTCAGACTTGAGCATGGCTTATCATCCTTAGACGAATGGGAAAACTGAGCGGGTAAATCAAATCTTGGAGGATATGTTGAGAGCTTGTATCCTCGATCTTGGTGGTAGTTGGGAAGAACACTTGCCATTGGTGGAGTTTGCTTATAATAATAGTTATCACTCCAGTATCGGGAGGGCACCTTTTGAGGCTTTGTATGAGAGGCCATGTCGATCACCTGCTTGTTGGATGGAAGTAGGAGATGCACCATTGTTAGGGCCAGAGTTGGTGAGAGAGACCACGAAGAAGGTGAACATTATTCGGGAACGTATTAAGATTGCACAGAGTCGTCAGAAGAGTTATGCTGATAGAAAATGTAAGGAGGTTGAGTTGAATGTTGGAGATTTTGTGTTTTTGAAGGTCTCACTGATGAAGGGTATCATGCGGTTCGGAAAGAAGGGAAAGTTGGCACCTAGATTTATGGGACCATATGAGATCACCGAGAGGATTAGTAATGTGGCTTACAAATTAGCTCTACCATCTACTTTAGCTATGATTCACAATGTGTTCCATGTATCTTTATTGCGGAAGTGTGTACAAGACCCTTCCCAAGTAGTATCACCAGAAGTGTTGGAGATTAATGATGATCTCACGCATGTGGTGTGATTGGTTGCTATTCTAGATCGGGATGTAAAGCAGTTGCGGCGCAAGAAAGTGAACTTGGTAAAAGTGCAACGGAGCGAAGATGAGAACGATATTACCTGGGAGTTAGAAGAGAAAGTTCGGCGTATGCACCTGGAACTTTTTGCCTAGTACTCTCTCCTATCGAATCTCAGGATGAGATTCTTTTGAGGTGTGTATATTGTAGCGATCCTAATTTTCTTAACTCATTATTTATTATTATTATGATTATTATTATCTTATTTTATTTTTGGCTTTATTAATTGTGTGGTCACATGAGAATTTAATGTGATATTTAATTAATTTAATGTGTTATTTAATTAATCCATAAATTTATATATTTATATTTGTTATATAAAAAAAGAGGTGTTATATATATATACTAGCGTATGCCCGTGCCTAAAGGCACGGTGTAAATAATTTTAAGATTAAAATATAGTTATAATTTATACGTATTATGTTGAAATTTATAAAGTTTGTGTCATTTTTTGATAAAGATACTGAAAAAATATATTGAAATATTTTTCTTCTTAAAGAACTTATAACAATTTTGTTTGTATTACACGCTCTACAAAACTCAAATAAAATAACAACTCTCCCTAATCTTAATGCAAATTAAGAAACAAACATATAAGATTTAAAGTTATATTGCATATCAAAATATAAAAGACAGTAAAAAAACGTGTAAACAATGAATAAAAAACAGAAATAAAGTTATACTGTCATACACCAAAAGGGTAGGTTAAAACTTTACAAAAAGTGGGTTAAAGCTTTACAAAAGATGTATGCTTTACAAAAGATGTGTCACTAACATGTCATACACCAAAAATTATATTGTCATACACCAAAAATATGTATGCTTTACAAAAGATGTGTCAATAACATGTCTTCAAATATGCGTTTGCCCAAACTTCCTCCACATTACTTTCCAAAAAGTCTTTGTATCAACTTTTATGTATCCCCAATGAGGAATATGCACAACTTTTATGTTTTTTGTCTACAATATATGCTGGTATATTATGTTGAAATTTTTTGGGGTGTTTTCTTATAATATAAACTACAATATATGTTGATAATATACCAACATATATATGCTGGTATGGATATTTAGGATGTTTTTTGTCTATAAGGTTCATTGGTATATTAAGAAGACAAAAAACACCCTAAATACTACTTAGAGACCATAAACCCCCATCTGAAATATATGTTGATAATATACCAGCATATATATGCTGGTATGGATATACCAGTAAAATAGATGATCCAATCATCTATTTTACTTCACCAATAAAATAGCCAAATAAAAATAAATAAATAAATAAATAACATATAAGAGAAATATTGTTATGCAATTATAAGAAAAA
The DNA here is from genome assembly GCF_055761805.1 of Camellia sinensis. Taxonomy (NCBI): domain Eukaryota; kingdom Viridiplantae; phylum Streptophyta; class Magnoliopsida; order Ericales; family Theaceae; genus Camellia; species Camellia sinensis. The sequence continues at coordinate 226,343,188 of NC_138961.1, read as the reverse complement.
AGCCTTGCCTACTACAAATGCGGATCAACCAACTCACAATTCGTAATAAAAGCATCAAAATCTCTCAAACGCCTTGAGACTCCATCCCCATTCAACTTTTTCAAACAATAAACCCCCATCTTCTTAAAAGCCTTGCCTACTACAAATGTGGATCAACCAACTTTTTTGTTATAAGAAAATATAACAATAAACCCCCATCTTCTTAATATACCAGTTTTTTGTCTATACCAGTATAAGAAAATATAACAAAAAACACCCTAAATACTACATAATATACCAGTATAAGAAAATCTCTAAACCATATGTTAAAAAAAAACCACTCATTTTCTTATAATATAAACTACAATATATGCTGGTATATTATGTTTATATTTTCTTAGTTTATATTATAAGAAAATATTTCATAGTTTATAAGAAAATATAACTACAATATATACTGGTATATTATCAACTAAGAAAATATATGCTGGTATATTTTCTTAGAATGCTATTCTTAACCATTAAGTATAAATATCATCCAGAGTGAATTTAATATATTTTACTGAGTATAAATTTAAGTATAGCTAAGTATAAATTTTATATATTTAATGACTCATATATCATCTAGACTCAACAATAACGCATCATTTTTTTAACATGCAATAACATAGTATACTTAAAGTCATTATCATCTAGACTCATATATCATCCAGACTCATCATGTAAGTCTAACATAGTATACTTAGGTAGTTGAGTCACATAAACCAGAACAATCTACACCACATGGAAATAAGAAGAAATCACCAAAATCACCAAAACATTTACAGTAGTATTTACAGTAATAAGAAGAAATCACCAAGAATCATGTGACCTTGAGTTATTTCAAAATCACCGAACTGAACTGGCTTCAAAACCAGCATGTTATTGAGTCATTAAGTATAAATATAATCAGTTTAAAAATCAGTTTCACATTACCGAGCAAGTTCCCGGCTGAGATTACTGAGCAGCCGAGTTAATCATTTCCACCTCTGTTTCAAGTTCCTGTTTCACATGGAGCCAGAGTGAACAATGGTGAGAGTGGTCAGAGTGATCCACAGAATGGAAATATGAAACTCTAGTACAGCTGAACCATTAGATAATCAAGCATCAAATGCCTAGATTATCATGGCATCACCACTCACTAAAGTAAATTGTTTATAATTTTATCCATTCAAGGATAATGTCATCCTCATTCATAATCCTTAGAATGGTAATATGAGACTTTAGTCCAGCTGAATCATTTACATAACAACCAAGTATGTAACCAATGAACAGAGCTATGATAGCACAATGTTATCCTAATTATCTATAAGTCATAACCCAAGAATACACATGTCATGAGTTCATTTTTGTCCCAAGATGCATGGAAAGATATGAGCCTCGCTAATTGATGGGGATAATTACATTTTTTTGTCTCTAAAATATGCGTTTTGTGTTATTTTGATAACACTTGCATCAGTTTTGTGTCGATAAACTATTATTTAAATGTAATTTAATAATTCAGCACTTGCGTCAATTTTTTCCTATTATGGTTTTCAATATTCACATCTCAATTAACTCTATTTCTATTGTTACTAAAGTTACATTCCACATTTTTTAAAGTGGTTTTAAACAATCAGACCAAAGCTAATAGATACTTATGCATAACAGGATAGACAATAGAGTGCAATAATCTAAAACTTTTACATACATTAGAGCAAAGGAGGAGCTTGACAAAATTCTGTGTAAGAAGTCCCAAAGATTTTTCCTTCCTATTGTCTGTCAACAAAAGTATCTCTTCATGGTAAGTTCAACAATTGACCCAAGACTCACAACATTGACTTGTCCAATTGTTCAAGTATAATTACCAATTGACAAAACAAAAAGATCAGTAAGTAGCAATATAATAATAAGTATGTGATTGTAACAATATAATAATAAGTACGTGATTATATGCTCTGATTATTCAAAGCTGTTTTTTTTTTTTTGCTTTGAATTTCTAACATGTAAACATAGAATTTCCTGTTTAATGTTGAAATTTCCTGTTTAAAAAAAAAAAAAAAATTGTCGAAATTTCGGAGGGAGGGTAACACCATAATAATTGAATCTCATTCTCCAAGCCAAGTTTGGTAATGGTAAGGAAGATCGAAGGTGCTGTGATTGTGTGAGAGAATAAAAATGAGAGAATACTCTATGAAAATGAGTATATAAAAATGAGAGACCCAATTCGGAGCTGTGCATAACTGTGCATATAAGAGACCCATGAGAGACCCATATGAAGCATATAACTGTGCATATAAGGAACCCAGCATCCATATGAAGCATATAAAAATGAGAGACCCAATTCGGACCTAGCATCCATCATAAAGGAACAATACTCATCCATCAAAAATGAGTATATAACTGTGCATATAAAAATGAGAGAATACTCATACGAAGCATCCAATAACTGTGCATATAACTATGCATATAAGAATTGGATAACTGTGCATATAAGAGACCCAATTCGGCAGTTAAGAGAGGAAAGGAAAGGAACCCGAAACATAATATATGAATTCAATAACTTTTGAATTTGAATTCAATAACTGTGAGCTAAGAGTGCAGTCTGTGAGCTAAAATGTTGACATGTGCTTGTCTCCAACCTTCTCAAATCAATTTGGGAAGAAGACAGAGGGTATGAGGGAGTATGGGTAAGAAGACAGAGGGTAAGAAGACAGTCTGCTTCTCTCAATACACACCTCACTATCTGCTCCTCAACTCTGCAGCAGTATGGGAAGAAGACAGAGGGTATGGGGGAGACAGAGGGTATGGGGCAGACACAGAAATGTGTTGGGCGGGAAACCTTTGATACATTTTGATATAAACCATTGATCTAAACCATTCATATATACTTGGGATTAATCTTAGCCATTGGATCAAAATGTATCTCACATACATTTTGATACATTTTTCAAAAACCTTTGTGACTTATTATATAGATGTTAGGTAAAAATGGTAAAACAGAAATTCATGACAATCCATAATCAGCCATGACCTTTTCAATTAAGAAAAACTGATAATATTATCAATTTTACTAAATATAGCTTATTAGTTTAAATTTTTTTAGATAAAACCTAAACTATCATAAATATTTATAAATTAAACTTTTAGGTAATTAACTCTTACTTATTCTACCATCATTCTAAAAGGAGACGGTAAGTATGATATTAATATCATAAAAAAAATCTCTCCCTCGTAATGAGACTCTCATGATAACAACTGGACTCTCAAATCACTTTCAAGTTCTATTATCCCATCTAAAACCGATTGATGTTTGGAAAGAGATCATTTACGTATTTTCTATGTTCAATATTACAATCACAAACTTATTTTTAGAGTGACAAAGCAGCATTGTGTACACCAACATCAAGCCCTATTGAATCACATTAGTGACTTCAAACTTGAATAGCACAGTATGTCATACTCCATCAAATTTAAAAATAAATATAAAAATAATAATAGTAAAATTAAAAATAACCTTACAAAGTTACCATGTATTGTAAATGAATAACATAAAGCAAGTCAGTCTACTCTTAAGATTCGTTTATTATGATTAAATCACGAATTAAGACTCAAGAACATAATAAAGTTGAATTGAATATCAATTTCATCATCATGTTGAGTTATTCATTTATTCTATTCACGAAGTAGTTTTTCGTTCTGTATAAAAAAAATTGTGTATAATTTTTTTCATTATTTATATGATTTCCGAAATGGTATTTTTCGGAGAATGATTTCTGGGTGGCTGAGCGTAAATCTAGGGTTTGAGAGAGAGGGAGAGAGAAGAGGAGCAAACAGAGGAGCGAACTTGGTGAGCCAATCGAAGTACAGTTTCACAGTTCTCAATCGGATCAATTGAAAACCCTACCAAAACACTGAAGTGGGGAAAAAAACTCAAAAGTTCCAACAAAAAAATGCAATAACTGCAATAATTAGGCAGTTGCTCTCAACAATGGCTTTAATCAAGAAGGATGAAATAAACCAATAAAGGGGGGAAAAAAAAGGCAAACAAACACATATTACTAAACCAAATCTTACAAACTTGATTTAGAGCAATCCAAATACCTAAAAAACCCTAATTAACAAATCAATTTAAGGTTTAGAAAAACAAAAATCAAAACCAAAATGAGTAATCTGTTATATGATCAAAGCCCCAACTCTTCGGGATATATGATCAAAGCCACAAAACTATAATGAAATCGAAAGGGTTTGTAAGGGAATCTTACCTTGCGATGAAGAGGAGCGTGACGAATGAGGAGGAGGAGGAGCGTTGGTAGCAAAGAGGGTGGGAAGGAGGAGCGTCGGTAGCAAAGAGGGTGGGGTTTTTTTTGCTTCTATCGAAGAAGAGAAGAACAGAGAGTGAGAGAGAGAGAGAGGGGGAAGGTGGGGAGGATGGGATCAGACGTGGATATATTTGGGAGGCAATCCTCATTCATTTTAACCAATCTGAACCGTGGATATAAACTTAAGATTCATCTCAACCGTTAATATCAAATGTATCTCACACACATTTTATACATTTTCAAAAACCCTCTTCCCTTATTATATAGATATATATTTAATCTTATATTTATATTTATAGATATTATAATTATGTTGTATTATATAATAACATATATTATAATAGTTCATTAAGTTAGAATATGATTAGGTAATCAATCAAAAGAAAAGAAAAGAAAGAGAGGTGCGGCAACAAAGAGAAAGCCACGAGAGAGAGAGATTCATCCAAAACCATAGACAGTGCAAGTAGAGAAGAGAGAGACGGCTTGGAGAGAAAGTGGTGAGGAAGAGGAGAACAAAAAAAAAAAAAAAAGGAAAGAGAAAAAAAGAAAAGGATTAGGGTTTTGTTTTGATAATTTCATTAGTTCTTCAAATATTTCTGTAATCTTCAAAATAATATTGTGAGTACAAAACCCACTTCCCTTGATTTATGTTTAATTTGTTATTTGTTATTTGTTATTTGTTTATTTATTTATATTTATTTGATGTTAGTTTGATTTTGTTTTTACATAAAGATGATAGATTGATTTTAATTATTTTGATTAGTCGTGTATGTAAGGTTTAGGACTTTTAGATGATTGATTGATTTTAATTATTTTGATTAGATGCGTATTTAAGGTTTAGGGTTTTTAGATGATTGATTGATTTTAATTATTTTGATTAGTTGTGTATGCAAGGCTTAGGATTTTTATATGGATTTATTTTATGGTTGTAATCACACTCATGGATATATAAAATTAAAATAAATTAGGAATCCATAGATAAATTCCTTACACTCCACCATGACTCCATGGATTGTTGTTTTATTTGAGTGTTGGTGAGAAAGAGTGTATAAAAAAAAAGTGAGGATTATGAGATTTATTTGAATGTCTTAGGCTTGGCATTATTATGTTTTTTCTCATGAGTAAGATGTTGTGGATATATATTGTTGCCTCGTTCTCATGAGTAGACGAGTGCTTTGATTTACGTGCGTACGTATATGCTAACCATCCGAGGAGTGTGGGTTAAACTCGGGACGATATCCCCATACAAGTTTGGCTTCGAAGCGGTGTTAGGTATACGGGAGATACATAAGATATACGTGAGGTCGGAAGTGGAGGCCGAAGTGGTGGAGTTTAGGTACAAAGAATTTAATTATGAGTTTGTTAGTATAGTGTGAATTGTATTGATTTGTACATCTTAAAAAAAAAGTAAACGATCTCAATAAATTATGAAATTTGAGCAGAGGCATGTATACGTGATTCTAGACAACTTTTGTGTTTTAACTTTTTATTAAAAAGATTGATTAGAACTTATAATCATTTAATCTTGGTTATTGTAGTTTTGATTTATTTTAGCAATGTAGATTTTAGAGGCTGTTTTAACCTACAAAACGAGCTCATTTTTATTGGTTTCACAAAACTAAAGTAAAATGTTATTCTGCACACTTTTCATGTTTTGAACTTTTCCGAAAAAAATCATCTTAGGACATTTTTTGTTCATTTTCAGCTTCAAATTTTTCGGTTGAAATCCGTCTAAGTTCTTCTATCAAGTCTTTCTCTCAACCTGTTTAGTTTCTACTAAATTCGTTCACATAGTCTTTTAAAAAATTTAATTATGTACAACTTTTGTTCTTTGAGTTTTGGTCAATTCGAATTATTTAAGTATGAAATGGTGCATTTTTATACTTCTTTAGCAAGTTGTTTAAGATTAAATTATACTAACTTTATTTTTTGCAAGATGGTGGGTCTTACTAATTTTTTTGCAGGACTGACTCACCATATTTTTATTTCTATTTTATTTATTTCATACTCAATTTATATTTCGTTGTGAACGGGCAAGAAACTAAATGCCACCGTATCTCGAGAAACTACCCATTCATCTCGGTGCGGATGGAACTACTTGTTTTATCCTATAACAAGAATCAAATGTATTTTTATTTGTGTCTGGTGGAAATTTGGGTGTTAAATCTTGTATTCATACCAGTATACCTATATACTGACCCGTTTTATCTTTTGGCAACTCAGGTGCGTTTTGTTTAAGCGCAGCTGTAATAACCCCGACCCGTAATTAGCTACTAATCAGTAATTAATGATGTTAATTAAGTGAATAAAATAAATTACGGGATTATTATGTAAATTGCATGAGGTTTGGCTTTCTATCTGTCACTTATAGAAATATCTGTTTAGAATTCCGCTTTGATATGAAAATTGAAAGCCTTATCGGCATCCGAAATCGAAATTGACTACACCAATGTGTTATTTGGAATTTTTAGAATCATTTGGCAAATTTTTAATAAAATTGATTCAATCTGATTCGTTAAGTTGCGTTTGGCTAGCTTAATAATCCAATTAATGCATTTTTGACATCATAGCTTTATATATGGGCCTTAAACTCATTTTGAGCTCATTTCTTTTACCACTTAGTGCAAAAATCTGAGAATACATTCTAGAGTGAGAGTGAGACTCCATTTTAGAGAAAGAGAGAGAGTGTGGATTCAAGGAAGAAGTGAAGAATTTTGCTAGAGTAGCTCAAGTTTGGCAAGGATCTTGTGTAATTTAGGGCTTTTGGTGAGTATCTAACCCATAATTCATGAAGAAGTTGTGTTATAAAGATGCATTCACGGAGTTGTTAGGATCATTTGCATGTAATTTACATATGGTTGTGAAGAGGATGGAGGATTTGACTATACTTCCACTTGCACGTGTATATATATATTTAGAGGTTGTCATTTGAGTTTGATTTTGAGCATCTAACTTATTTTGGGAGTTATTTGGTGCATGCATGTTAGAATCACCATGTTTAATCATTGAAATTCATGTTTTGAATTGCATGCATGAAAGTTTTGGTTCTACTTTTGGTAAATTCATGGGTTTTGACTAAAAAGAATTGATGAAAATCATACATTCATGTTTATGAATAAGTTTTGCAAGTTTATGAACAAGCCATGCACGAATTTGCCATTGAAATTGCTTTTGAAGCTCAAAACCCTGTTCTGGAAAACCCAGATTTTTTAAGGCCACTCGAGTGGGGGATTTGCCGCTCGAGCGGACATTTCATGCATCCAGTACTTTTGTCGAATTTTACAGTATGCTCGAGCGGGGAAGTTTACGCTCAAGCGGAGCTCTATTGTCTGCATTCCCGCTCAAGCGGGGAAAACCACGCTTGAGCGTGGACCTCATTTTCACAAATTTTGCCTACGTGTTCCAAGGCGTGTTTTGGCATCCTCATTGCATCTTAGGCATTCCTAAGCCTTAATTAAGCCATAGTAATGAGGATATGGCTTAGAAACACACTAAGAAAAGAATGTACTAAGTTCCAAGGCTGCAAGGGTGTGTGTGTTAAGTAATGTGTTAAGAATGATCATGAATCAACCTAATGAAAGCTAAGCCATATTGGCCACATGAATGTGTAATGATAAGACATGCTTGTGTTATGTATTTTGTGATTGTAGGTCAAGACTCGGGGATTGATTGACAACCTACTGGAACCACTGTGAGTAACGTTATTGTAAAGATACGTTCATATGAATTACGTTCCAAATAAAATATGATAAGTTTTGATTTCTGAAATGATATCTGTTTTCGTGAACGAATATTCCATGTTTGAAATCTATTATGGCATCCATAGATAGTCCCAAGTCATGGGAGACGGCATAAAAATGCGGGTCCATGACATACAAGTAATTACGAGATCTCGTTAGCCGCTTTATTGTGGTGATATGTGTTTAATCGGTATCCGGAACCGATTACTCTAGTCGGAAGACGTTCTGTGATGTGTTCTATGGGATGTACCATTATTATGTTCTGATATGAGAATGATTATGCTCTGATCTGTTTTCTGCTTATGATATGTTCGGATTTCGTTCACTAACCCCTTTACCTTAATGTTATTCACTGGGTTTTAGATCACTGTTTGTATATATATGTATATAGGTGAACATTCTGGAGTGCAAGCCCGAAGGCTTTTGCCTGGCGCTGTGTTTCTGTTGTCAGCCAACCACTGCGCCTTACGTGGAGGTTCCCGAAGTATCCTATGTTCAGTCCTTTGGGTTGTGTATATGTATAAGACTTGATTTGATGTTGTTGGCTGTATTTAAAATACTGTAATGCGTGTGGGTATAACGTATGGTTAACTATCGGATATGTATATAAAGTTTTAATTATTCTGTTTCATATAAGTCAGCACAGCTCATTGGACAAGTATATTTATGTATTTGCTTCCGCTAGCCCCTTAATTTTGTTAACTTGTTTAGAGGCCTTTGGCAATCCAAGGATTACTGGCCGGTTACGATGCTAAACCTATAGGGGCAGGTTTGGGTCGTGACAGAGTGGTATCAGAGTTATACCGTACACACGTGTCCATATGAGCTATAGGATGTCTTAGAAATGAAATAGGGACATTGCATTATCATGTGTAAGTATGTGAGCTATTATGACCATGTCCTTACTGAAAATACATTGAAATGAAACCTTTGTGCATGATCAAAGAAGTTAAGTGGAATAACATGTAATGTTAATTTCAATACCGAATGTGGAATCTACGTGAACATGAACGTATGAAAGTAAGGGATCATGTGACTGTATCTGAATTGAAATGAAAGTATAGACGCGTCTGATATGAAATGGAATGTGAGAACAGTGAGAACTTTCCTTATATTAATAAGCACCCTGCTTGTGTGTAGCTAATGGAAAGGACAAAGAATATAGATGAATCTGAATCTTCTGACGCTAGAATTAGCTGGTTAGAAAGAATGGTTGAAGCCTTAACCGAAAATCTGAAATAACAACAAGAAGGGCAAATACATGTACCTGAACCAGCTAGTTATGATATGATAACACTGACACAGAAATACAATAAGATGAAACCACCGGAATTTTAGGAGGGTATTGAACCGTTGAAAGCTGAGGCCTGGGTCTTAGAAACTGAGAAAATATTTGAGATATTTCCGTGTACTGAGACACAGAAAGTTTTGTTGGCAACATTCACGCTTAAAGAAGAAGCTAGGAGATGGTGGTTGTTAGTATGAAATGATAATGAAGGTGTGACATGGGATAGGTTTAAAGAAATTTTCTTCGAAAAATACTTTTCCCAATGCATTCGGGATAGAAAGGTATCCGAATTTGAACAACTAAAACAAGGCAATATGACTGTGGCCGAATATGAAACAAAATGCACTAAACTGGCCCGATATGCACCCCACATGATAGACACGGACTACAAAAAGGCTAGAAAATTTGAAGGTGGGCTTGACTTAGATGTGTTTGATCGAGTTGGCGTCTTAAAATTGCTAAAATTCGTGGATGTTCTTGATAGGGCCTTAATGTCCGAGGCAAACATAGCAGCCTTGAAAATATCAAAACCAACATCATCAACTGAATCAGAAAGAGCGAAACAGAAGAAACAGAAGGTTGAAATGACTAGTAATTCAATAACTTCTGAGAATGAAAAATCTAGGGCAAAAACTGTGAACAAAGAAAGCCGGGGAAGCAATGTGAACAATGGTATACCTATTTATAAAGAATGTGGGAAACAACATTGGGGCATTTGTCGCCGCCTATCAGGGGCTTGTTTTAGATGTGGTCAGAAAGGGCACTTGGCTAAATCTTGCCCACGAACTCATCCGAACAACACTAGGCCTAATGCTAGTACGACTGGTTCTGTTTCTACACCCTAGTTCCAGAAAATGCTCGGAATGCCGAAACAACTGACGCAGGTATTACCTTAATTATGTGCAATTGTTTATATGGAAATTTGTGTGGAAAGTGTACATTCCTTAACTTGATATAGATTGTGGACATGTTAATTGAACCCATTGACTTATTAGAATTATGAATCCCTAGTTATTGACTGCCTCGAAAACTTGCTAATTTTATGTGAGATGCCCGAAGCCCTATAACGAATTACCTGTGCTATGAGAATTGTTGGGACTTATGAACGACGAGAATTTGCTGGGTTAGATCCTTGTACCGTAGTGCAACAATTCAATGTGAACTGTTAGGCATGACCTTTTGAACTATGCTAGAACTATTGAACATGGGAACACATCATGATTGACTATAATTTGAGAAAATCTGTATGACCGTAACTTAAACTGAACCGTTATATATTGGCTGACATCATTGAATGATTAGACCCATGAACTCGAATTATATACGTGAACCGTCGTGTGTGGAACTTCTGAAATTGAGAACTTTTGTCAGATTGGAATAATGAACCTTTGCTTATGAATTGTGAACGAATGCCTAAAGGATAATTGATTTTGGACTTGTACCTGTCCGTATATTTCCATGCTTGTAATACTATTAGAATTGATGGGATTGAACCGTGGTTAATGAACACTTTGAGACCTACTGCCTGATGTGAACTATATGCGTGACGTTTTAGACTCTTTTGTTTAACAACTACCTATGCTATGGAGAATGTTTGGACTTATGTATCTGCATACCTATGCTTGTGGATGTTATTAGATTTTGAACATGTACTTATATGATTGTACCTTTGCTCAGAATGATCGATATGTATTTGTTTTGATAACTTGACTGTTGGGATTATGACTCTGGGATTGAATGACTAAGTAAGGACCCCATGTGATAACCTCTAAACTGTGAACTGTGATTGTTGAGAATTGACAAGACGGTTTGACTCGACTAGTGAGCCTATACTTTAGCGACTGTATAACCGATTTGAAACTTCTGTATAACAATCTGCTATTGTATACCACTAAGAAACTATATGTGATACACCGTTGTGTACCTTATGCTTACATGAAAAACTCATTTGGGAAATTGCTATATTGACTGTAATGCTTACCTCTCGATGTGAATAACTGCACACCTGTGCATTTACCTGTAGAATTATTGGGTGGAAACACATTGTATATGACCTGAAACACTTTGACATGAACTACTATGATATATGACTCTGATGTGACTGTGAGAATTGATGAACTTAGACTAATTGTGGAATTACTGACTATGCATCTAAGCGAATGGGGTATGAACTATAGAATTAATGTACCTCGTTTGGAAATAATAAGGCTGGAACCCTTACCTGATCTAATGTGATAGAACTATGGTTCGATGACTCACGCTTGAACTTTGACTTGATATGACTGGGTAGAACTTTCATCTGATGTGATTCGATAGGACTTTCATTTGATTCGATCTGAAGAGACCTTTACCTAAATAGAGAACTATTATCTGATTTGGTTACATTATGGGGAATTGTGAATTGCTTATGATTAAATAACAAGGCCGTGTTGCTAAGGGAACTAACCGAATGAGAATTAGAATCAATCTTGGACCCTTAGGGAGAATGTGAACTGTCAACAGTAGACTATGTGATTACGAATAGCTTCTTACTATATGCCTGTAACTGATTGGGAAAACACGTGAATGAGATTATGAAATTTGGGAACTTGTGCTTGGAGAATATGGGAATACCATATACATGACATGTGATTAATTACCCGGTATTACCGTTTTGACTATGAACTTGTTTGACTAGAGAACGATTGCCTTTGTGTTACCGTACTTCAAAACTGATGGGATTTGTGACAACAGACTGGTTTGATTATAAACTCTGACTACCTGGAGGAATATGTAATCAGTATGACTGCTTCTGTATTGACACATAGTATGATTGAATTTGTGGAAACTGAGGCTGATGAATATTCTATGAATGATTACTTCGGGATTTTGTTTACTGCTATGGGGTTAATGTACGAAATTGCCTTGTATTTCTGCTATACTTTGGGTGACCTGGACTAACTGTAATGGATTACCGAATTGAAAACCAAAGTGAACAAAGACCGAATGAATGACTCGGAAATGCATAATCAAATCTCTGTAACGTAACAGGGGAAATTACTTATGAAAATGGAAACAGTGTGAATCTATGACCCCGATAAGTACTTGATATAAGTAATGTGATTAATAACGTAGTAAAGTTGTATTCAACTGTATTTGTTTTCTGTATGTCTAAAGGGGATCTGTTTTCTGAAATATTATGTGTTGTGCAATGAATAATTGTCTAACCTCTGATATGTATTCGTGTGACTCTTGGTATTATATGATATCTGTTAGCTGTTACCCGGTATCGGAAGTTCCTTTATGGAACTTATTTTTGTCTGCACTCTGTTACCCGTACCGGAGGCTCTGTCACGGGGGCTCAGCTTCTGTTCTGTTCAGTTACCCGAATTCGGAGGTTCCTTTATGGAACTGGGTATTTATGACCATCACGTGTCTGTATCTGTTCTGTATCTGCTATGTCTGCATCTGTTCTATATCAGCTCTACTGTGCTAATAAACGCACCACGTATGTTTAAGCAAGACTTGTGACATCTGTGTATGATCTGAACAAGAATATAAATGTGAAACCGTATCTGAATCTGTTCTGGACTAAAATCTGGATGTGTATAAGACTCTGTTTTATTACGAACCCTAATCTCTGCATATGATTTATGATTCTGTTTCTGTACGAAGCTAAGGTCGAGATTAGGTCATGAACATGGCTATGCTTCTGTTTTGTAGAGTTAAAGTTATATTTTTGTTGGACATCATTTCTTTGATATAAGATAACTTGAGTTTGGAGGACCAAACTTTTTAAGGTGGGGAGACTGTAATAACCCCGACCCGTAATTAGCTACTAATCAGTAATTAAGGATGTTAATTAAGTGAATAAAATAAATTACGGGATTATTATGTAAATTGCATGAGGTTTGGCTTTCTATCTGTCACTTGTAGAAATATCTATTTAGAATTCCGCTTTGATATGAAAATTGAAAGCCTTATCGACATCCGAAACCGAAATTGACTACACTAATGTGTTATTTGGAATTTTTAGAATCATTTGGCAAATTTTATTAAAAATTGATTCAGTCTAATTCGTTAAGTTGCGTTTGGCTAGCTTAATAATCCAATTAATGCATATTTGACATCATAGCTTTATATATGGGCCTTAAACTTATTTTGAGCTCATTTCTTTTACCCCTTAGTGCAAAAATCTGAGAATACATTCTAGAGTGAGAGTGAGACTCCATTTTAGAGAGAGAGAGAGTGTGGATTCAAGGAAGAAGTGAAGAATTTTGCTAGAGTAGCTCAAGTTTGGCGAGGATCTTGTGTAATTGAGGGCTTTTGGTAAGCATCTAACCCATAATTCATGAAGAAGTTGTGTTATAAAGATGCATTCACGGAGTTGTTAGGATCATTTGCATGTAATTTACATATGGTTGTGAAGAGGATGGAGGATTTGACTATACTTCCACTTGCATGTGTATATATATATCTAGAGGTTGTCATTTGAGTTTGATTTTGAGCATCTAACTTATTTTGGGAGTTATTTGGTGCATGCATGTTAGAATCACCATGTTTAATCATTGAAATTCATGTTTTGAATTGCATGCATGAAAGTTTTGGTTCTACTTTTGGTAAATTCATGGGTTTTGACTAAAAAGAATTGATGAAAATCATACATTCATGTTTATGAATAAGTTTTGCAAGTTTATGAACAAGCCATGCACAAATTTGCCATTGAAATTGCTTTTGAAGCTCAAAACCCTATTCTGGAAAACCCAGATTTTTTAAGGCCACTCGAGCGGGGGATTTGCCGCTTGAGCGGACATTTCGTGCATCCAGTACTTTTGTCGAATTTTATAGTACGCTCGAGCGGGGAAGTTCACGTTCGAGCGGAGCTCCATTGTCTGCATTCTCGCTCGAGCGGGGAAAACCACGCTCGAGCGTGGGCCTCATTTTCAGAAATTTTGCCTACGTGTTCCAAGGCGTGTTTTGGCATCCTCATTGCATCTTAGGCATTCCTAAGCCTTAATTAAGCCATAGTAATGAGGTTATGGATTAGAAACACACTAAGAAAAGAATGTACTAAGTTCCGAGGCTACAAGGGTGTGTGTGTTAAGTAATGTGTTAAGAATGATCATGAATCAACGTAATGAAAGCTAAGCCGTATTGGCCACATGAATGTGTAATGATAAGACATACTTGTGTTATGTATTTTGTGATTGTAGGTCAAGACTCGGGGATTGATTGACCACCTACTGGAACCACTGTGAGTAACGTTATTGTAAAGATACGTTCATATGAATTACGTTCCAAATGAAATATGATAAGTTCTGATTTCTGAAATGATATCTGTTTTCGTGAACGAATATTCCATGTTTGAAATCTATTATGGCATCCATAGATAGTCCCAAGTCATGGGGGACGGCATGAAAATGCGGGTCCATGACATACAAGTAATTACGAGATCTCGTTAGCCGCTTTATTGTGGTGATATGTGTTTAATCGGTATCCGGAACCGATTACTCTAGTCGGAAGACGTTCTGTGATGTGTTCTATGGGATGTACCATTATTATGTTCTGATATGAGAATGATTATGTTCTGATATGTTTTCCGCTTATGATATGTTCGGATTTCGTTCACTAACCCCTTTACCTTAATGTTATTCACTGGGTTTTAGCTCACTGTTTGTATATATATGTATATAGGTGAACATTCTGGAGTGCAAGCCCAAAGGCTTTTGCCTGGCGCTGTGTTTCTGTTGTCAGCCAACCACTGCGCCTCACGTGGAGGTTCCCGAAGTGTCCTATGTTCAATCCTTTGGGTTCTGTTCATGTATAAGACTTGATTTGATGTTGTTGGCTATACTTAAAATACTGTAATGTGTGTGGGTATAACGTATGGTTGACTATCGGATATGTATATAAAGTTTTCATTATTCTATTTCATATAAGTCAGCACAGCTCTTTGGACAAGTATATTTATGTATTTGCTTCCGTTAGCCCTTAATTTTGTTAATCTGTTCAGAGGCCTTCAGTAATCTAAGGATTACTGGCCGGTTACGATGCTAAACTTATAGGGGCGGGTTTGGGTCGTGACAGCAGCCGAGCTTCCTTTGCAATATTAGTTGGGGTTGCGGTGGTGACGTGGAATAGCTATAGTTGTTTGATATGTCTCTTGGATTTCTTTTGTTTTCTTGAGCTTAGGGTTGATATTAGTTTATGTATTTATTATTTTTTTTTATGACTTTAGTATTGGGATAATTGGGCATGGTTTGTAACCGTACATTATTTAAGTTGTTTTGACTAGTTGTTGCTACCTTAATGTTGAGGTATTGGTTAGTTATGAAGTTATGATGGATGGTTTGATTGGTGTTTAGTTTTTTTGTTTCACCCCTAGGATTTGGATGATGGAATATTGATTGGGGTTTAGTCCTAATTTAATATTTAATTGTCTAAATTTTGGGAAGTGACACACCCAGTATGAAGCAGAGAAATTTATTGATAAATATAATGACTTCAAGAATAAAGACTCTGCCTACTGAAATGACTTGGATATGGACGAGATAGAACAAGGATTGAAGGAAACAGAGTTCGTAATAAAATCCGAACAACTTTTTTATCAAATAAGAGCATATCAGCTTTAACAGCCTAGCTTGGAGAAGATAAAAGACATAATAAAAAAGGAACATAAATTCATCAACCATTGTTGGAACAAGTTCCATAACCTTGTCATTTTCTTTATTTCTTATTTTTATGAAATTGAATATGTAGCCAAAAAGGCCTTCTGATGTAATTACTTTCACCTTAATAAAGCTAGGCTTTCCTTTATTTATTCGGCATGGTCTGAGTTCATTTTGTTTGTCCAAAATGAACAAAATCAGTGTTTCGAATTCACCAATTTTGCCATTCGAAACTTGATTTAAACATATCCAATGGAATACTAGAGACCTAATTTGAACTTCCTCAGCATATGGAGTGTAATTGACAATTTTCCCAATCATATGGTTAATACAATCAACAATTTCGAATCAACTATTTTTGCTTCGAACAAACAGTCTACATTTTCTGAAGTATGGAAACTTCCTTTAAGGACTGCACTGTTTTATTCTAAAAGAGTGATTCCTTTTGTATACTACTAAACCAATTATTGGTTTTACGTCACTTCGAAGCCTAGAACAAACAAATTCTAACCGTAAGGTATTTCAAACTTTGCTTCGAAGGATTTTATTTTCACTAAGAAACCTAAAAGCAGGTCTTTAATCATTTTGAAGTAAACAAATACCTGGGCACTCCTGCACTCCTAGGTGTGAAATGTGCTTCGAAGTCAACTTCCTGTTTTCGAAACTGTTTGTCACTTGATTTTGGCGCCAAAGCTTGGTTTCGAAGCCAAACATTTGATTTCGAAGCCAATATTAGTATTTGAGATACGTTTCCCTCCCAAATTATCAACATTGAGAGAAACCTTTCGCATTCGTACCTTTAGCACTTCTTTATGAATTCAACCTATGTTTTCAGACAGAAAGGTTTAAAAACCCTTTTCTTTCGTGCTTTCAATTCACTTGTTTGCCTAACACACAAACCTTTCATCTTTATTGACTTTCTCTTTCCCCTTACCCTCTTCCTCGACTTTGTCTCCTGAAAAAACTCCTATCAATGGCTTCTTCTTCCTTGAAAATACCAGTTGTGGAGCGTGCGAGTCCATCTGTAGCCTTAAAAATGATCATTGATGAAGAGTGTGATAAGTACACGGCTGGTGAGAAAAGTGCCATCGACGGACGCATCTTCATTCCTCATCGCCATGAGCAACAAGAATACGTGCTTGGGCCCATTTTTAAGGAGATTTCCACTGAGCTTCCAGCTCTGTATCCGCGTCTGGAAGATCATTGCCTCCTTTATGAAGGCGGTCTTGATTGGGGAAGCTGGAGGATGAACCGACTCCATCACTGCTGGCCCACAGTAAGACCAGAGTGGGAGGAATGGTATGATCAGGTTGTCCCTAATAGAACACTAGATCTTCAGGAGTTTTGCCTCTTTGACGCCCTTCAATTGTCCAAGTTCACTATTTCAGAGGACCCATTTTTAATACCTGTTGTTCGTTGCTTTTGGAATTCTACTTTCAATTTCTTTCAATTTAGATATGGGATAATGGCTCCTACTGTCCATGACATCTGCCATCTATTCGGATTATCCCCTATTAGTACCCCCATTGGTCTAGATTATCCTGACCTCAAAACTCCTTTTTCTCTTCCCCCTCTGAACTCATCCTATAGTGACTTTGTCAAGGTTGATAACAAAAGAGAAGGCCCTGTGATTGATAGGGAATTTTTCTCTTTTTTATTGTATTGGTTTTGCAAATTCCTTTTCTGTACCTCTTCTCAGAGGATCATGCCTGAATTTGCCCCTCTTGCCAAAGCCCTTGTTTTACAAAGAAAGGTGGCCTTAGTTCCATACGTTTTGGGTCATGTTTATAGAGCTTGTTCCATTTTTTGTGAAAAACCCTTGGATGCCAATCAAGGAGGCCCATTTTAAATATTCCAACTTTGGCTTTTTGCATATTTCACTGATTTGCAGTCTAAATGCTTAAAGTTTTTCTAGCCAAACCCTACCACTCATGGCATGAAGTTAGCCAATGTTTCACTTTATCTTTCCAAATTTGCCTTCTACTTTTCTTTCTTTCACCAACTCTCAGCTTCTCCTTCTTCTCATATTTTTTGTGAAAAACCCTTGGATGCCAATCAAGGAGGCCCATTTTAAGTACTCCAACTTTGGCCTTTTGCATATTTCACTGATTTGCAGTCTAAATGCTTAAAGTTTTTTTAGCTAAGCCTTACCACTCATGGCATGAAGTTAGCCAATGTTTCACTTTATCTTTCCAAATTTGCCTTATACTTTTCTTTCTTTCACCAACTCCCAACTTCTTATTCTTCTCACATCTTCCGTCCTTCGAAGCTACCAATATTGGCCCAGCCTGGCTGAGGACCTTTTTGAGTGATATGTCCTGTTCTACGTCCCAGCACAAAAACTTATAGGCCTCTATTCTGATCCCTAGGGAACTATTCATTGGTACTATGAACCCCAGAGCTTACAAGTGTATCTTTGAGCCCTATTGTTCTGCCCAATTTGCTAGGCAATTTGGATTCTCACAAGGGGTTCCTGTCCCTCTTTGCAATCAGTCCAATTTAAGCCTTACCAGCAGAGATTTGAAGATTCGAAGATCTAAATTAGAAGAAGCAACTTCCAAATTTATCCAAGATTTAATTGACTTTGAGTACCTACCATTCATTCTTCAAAGCAATTGATTGAAGAGGCACCAGAACTGGTGGATGGCCAACATGGAGGTGCACTTGGCTATTTCTCCTCAAGATTTATTGATGGTACTAGATGTACCACAAGCCAAGTCCAAAAGGACTGGAGTTGTTATTTCCTTCACTGTTTATGTTAGCCCAGCTCTTACGCCTGCTACCACAAAGTCTACTCCTACTGCCTCACCTCCTCCTAGAGTTACTCGAGTTGCCTCGAAGAAAAGTATGTACTACTGTTTTTTTTATTTTCTCCTCCTTTATGATGCTCTTACTCTTACTTATAGTTCTTTCTCTGGTGTAGGTGGTGTGGGTGCCTCACAGGGAAAAGTTCAAGCTTTAAATCTTCTCAAGAGCAAACAACAACAACAAAGGAAAAGAAAGCTCTTGTTTGATCCTAAAGAGGAGGTACCTGAGGTTCATATAAAAGAAAAGGAAGCAGAAAAAGAAGAAGCAGAAAAAGAGCAAGAGACACCATTAAAAACAAGGAAGAAAATGACGATCACTCTTTCTGATTCCACTGGGGACCTCATTCACGAAGCATCTGCTAAAGCAGTGGAAGCAGAACACTCCAAAGAACTTATTGTATTTCAGAGGGCTGAGAAGAGGAGGCAACACCAAATGCTTAGAGATGAAGCTGCTGTTGCTAATGAACTCCAAAGAGAAGCTGCAAGGAAACAACAAACTGCTGAACATTATACCTTCGCAGCTCTCCAACCATTGCTACCACTTTTGAAACCAGTAATTTCCTTTTGTGTCTCTAATTTCATTTCTCAAGTTCTTGATATTGAAACTTAACATTACTTTGTATTTATTCTTTTGTAGCAACAACTACTCTGCTTTCTCCTTCAATAAGGACTCCTTCAGTTTCATCTGAAGCTGAAATACCTCAAAATGTGGAGCCTATTCAAGCAATACTCCCACTCCTTGGTCCTACACTTTTCAAACCTTTCTCGAGACAAAGCATTCCTGCATCCCTATTTTTCAGCTTAATTCCATACTTTCCTCTTCTATCCTTTAACTCTACCCAATTTAATCTCTCTTCAAGCCTTACTGCTCCTTCCCCTCCTGAACAAATTCTAGCTATTACTTCATCTCCAGTGATAGTTGATTCCCTTAGAAAAGACACTGATAGCTCACTAGTTCCTTGTCCAATATCCCTATCTAGCTCCAGTCCCTCTTCTTAACTTATTGGTAGCCAAGACTATAGAAACTGCTAGGGATGCTTCATCTTCCTCTCCTATCCCTATGCGACCATTTCTTCCTCCTACCAAAGCCCTTTCCGCACCAACCATGTCAACAAAAGAGGTGGACATTTTCGAAGCTAGACTAGCTAGCCTTTTTGACATGCCTTCCACTATTTCAACAACTAGCAATGAAACTGAGCCATTAGTCCTGGCTGATTCTCTTTTAGAAATTTTTGAGAGTTCTTCCTCCACCAATATGACTTCCTTGCCTTCAATTGATTTGGACAGTTGTTTGGAGTTGCTAACATTCTTCTCGAGGATCCCCTTCAAAGCCTTACAAAGGCCTATTATCAAGAATGGCTCCCTCCAGTGCTGTAAGGTTGTTGAGCAATCCAGCACGACTATTTCAAGTCATTTATCTCAGGCATCAGTTACCATTGACTTTTATATCAACATCTGCCATGTTGCCTAAGCTGCAGAGGAGAAATTGTTGAGAGACTAGAGATTTGTTTCCCAGATACATGTTGAAGTGTCAGAATTGAAAGAACAACATTCCTCTGTCTTCCAATTTTGAGCTCAACTATTGAGAAGAAAGCTCAGCTAGAACAAGAGTTATCAGCAGTCAACCTGGCTTTGGATCGAACTGCCACCAAGCTATAGATTACTAACCAAGGATTGGCTGATAAAAAATAGGAGATGGTTACGACCATTTAGTTGTTCCCATCTCTTAAGAGTAGAGAGTCAATTGTAAAGGAACAACTGAAACATTGTACTGACTTTTGGGCCAATCTATGGCTGCATGTATTCAACTCCTTATGAAATAAAATCTTTATTTGTTATATGAGTGTTTTCATGCTTCTTTTGTTTAACACTTATTATATTCCTTGTGTTTCCTACACGGTTGGATAATAAGACTTCAAATATCTGCCATTAATTTTCTTAGGATGTACATATCTATTCAAATTTCTCAAATGATATGTTCCCTAAGGCAAAACTCTATGAACTTGATATGGTCCTTCCCAATTAGGTGACCATTTGCCAAACCTATGGCTTTTAATCCCTATTGAGAGTATTGTTTTCCCCAAAATCACCTTCATCAAAGCTAATGTGCTTGACTTTCTTATTATAATTTTTGGCTGCTTTCTTCTTTTAGAAAAGAATGCTATTTAATGTTAGAATTCTAGCTTCATTCACATTCTCTAACTCCAAGCATATACTATGATGGTACGGCTCAGGAACTAACTAATCCTAGCATCTCACCCTCAAGGACTTGATGTTAATTTCTACAGGTAATACTGCATCATGCACATATACTAAGGCATAAGGAGTAACTCTTGTACTTGATCTTAGGGAAGTGCTATAAGCCCATAATACATCCAACAGTAAGTTATGCCAATCCCTGAGATTGTCTTCCACAACTCTCTGTATTCCTTTTTTCAAGGATTTATTGGATGATTCTGCTTGACCATTTTCCTGTGCATAATAGGGGGTAGAATTAATAAGGCTAATTCCAAATTCTGCCACAAAAGACTTTACCATCTTCGCATCAAATACAGTCTCATCATCAACAGTTATAGTCTGTGGGATGCCAAATCTATGGATCAGATCTTTAATGAATCCAATAACTTCGGTCTGGTCTACAGCTTTATATGGTTTAGCTTCGACCCACTTAGTGAAGTAATCTGTGGCCACTAAGATGAAACAATGATGCTTCGAAGAGGGTGGATGTATTTTTCCTATCATGTCCATAGCCCATCCTCTAAACGGCCAAGGCTTCACAACTGCATCCAGATAAGTTATGGGTACATGTCTTATTATGCTATGCTTTTGGCATGCCTGACAACTCCTAGCATATTCTATACAATCTTTAAGGATGGTTGGCCAATAGTAGGAATGTCTTTGAAGCAGCCATCTCATCTTCACACTAGGCTGATGAGCACCATAGATGCCTTCGTGTACCTCAACCATGGCTGTCAATACCTCATTTGGCCCTAAACATTCTAATAATAACCCGTCTGCCCCCTTTTTGTAAAGAGCAATACTATACATTATGTATTGCATAGATTGCAATTTAATTTTTCTGCTAGCTTTCGAAGATGGGCCAGCTAGATACCGCATTGTTGGATGCCTCCAATCTTGTTCTTGTAAGTCATTATGATTGACTTTTAACACCACATTCCTTTTAGTTAAGGGTGGGATTACTTTTTGATATGTTGTTTGGCTTATGTTCATTTAAGTGTTATCCCTTCTCCTGAAATTCAAAACTTTCTGAGCTACATCATTAGCTTTGTTATTCATGAATCTTGGGACAAAAGTCACATTTGCTATCTGGAATTGAGAAAGCAAATGTAATGCAACAACATAGTAAGGCAACATGCTTGCACTTTGACATTTAAAAATTCCTTTCACTTGGGTAACCATCAATTGAGAATTTCCAATATATCAACTGCATGAGCTTGCAATCCAACAAGTATTTCTAGTCCCATTATTAAAGCTTCATATTCAGCTTGATTATTAGAACAAGTAACCTCATCCACTCTGAAACCACGTGTGGTTTTTACCTCCTGTGGTGACTTAATCACCACACCAATTCCAGTTAGACCGTTGGCTTTTGATCCATCGAACCACATTTGCCATGGTTCAATATTGACCATACTAAGATCCATTATCTCTTGGCTTTCTGTCTGACATGGATGATCTGTCAAGAAATTAGCTAAAACTTGTCATTTTACTGCTTTTTGGGGGACATATTCTGAATGAAATTCTGATAAAGCTAGTATCCATTTGCCAATTCTTCCTCTCAACATAGGTCTAGACAACACATATTTAACCAAATCTGTGATTGTAATTACCAAGGCAGTTGTAGGCAAAAGATAGTAGCTTAGTTTTATTGCAGCAAAATACAATGTAAGGCACAACTTTTCTACAACTGATACATTCACAAGAATTTAGAAACCTACTAAGGTAATAAACTGTTTGCTCTTTTCCTTTTTCACTGTCCTGGGCTAAAAAAACTCCCAGTGAATCTTCTGTTACAGCAATATACAACTTCAAGGGCTTATCACCCTTTGGTGGCATCAGCACTGGAGGCTTGGCCAAGTAGGCTTTGATTCCTTCGAAAGCAGTTTGATGCTCTGCTGTCCACACAAAATCCTCTTCATCTTTCAACCTTAATAAGGAAAAAAATACTTTAATTTTTTCTGCAGTACTATAAATAAATCTTCGAAGAAAATTAACCTGTCCAAGGAATTTTTGTACTTCTTTCTTACTTGATGGAGGCCTGGCTTTAATGATAACTTTGGCTTTGTTTTGATCAATTTGTATTCCCTTCTTGTGTACTACATAGCTCAATAAGTTTCTAGCTGATACGTTAAAAGCACATTTGAGAGGATTAAGTTTCAACTTGAACTTTCTCATTCTTTCAAAAGTTGCTTCCAAGTGAAACAAATGTTTCTCCATGGATTGGGACTTCACTACAATGTCATCAATGTAACACTCTAAATATCCTCTAATGAGATCATGAAAGATAGTGTTCATAGCCCTTTGATATGTAGCCCTGGCATTCTTCAGGCCGAATGGCATTTTAACGCATTCGAAGGTGCCAATGTTCACAAGACATCTGAATGCTGTCTTATGGATATCCCCTTCTGCAATGCAGATTTGGTTATAACCAGAGTGCCCATCCATCATTGATAAAATCTTATGCCTTGTTGAACTATCCACCAATAAATCTACTATGGGCATGGGGTATTCATCTTTTAGAGTTGCTAAATTCAGGTTTTTAAAATTGATGCATACCCTCATTTTACCATTTTTCTTAACTACAGGCACAATATTGGATAGTCATTCAACATACCTGGTTGTCCTAATAAAGCCTACCTTAAGGAGCCTAAGAATTTCCTCCTTGACCTTTTGAATCACTCTAGGACTCATCCTTCTTCGTTTTTTCTTGTATGGCTTGAAATTAGGCTTCATAGGAAGCCTATATTCTACTAATGACCTATCCAATCCTGGTAGTTCATTATAAGACCATGCAAAACAATCTTTATATCTCTTTAAGACCACCACCAACTGGTCCCTGTTAAGAGCACTTAACCAAGCACTAATGTAGGTGGGTTGTTGTGTAGAACCTTTCCCTAAGTTAACCTCTTTCAAGGTGTATCTGAGAACTCACTAATGCTTCTTTTTTGATTTTTTCTGTCTTCGAAGCAATTTATTTTCTTTTTTCTGCTCCCAGTTTCTTTGATTCACCATCTTTGCTCTTCTTCTCATAGACAAAGTCTGTCCATAAGGTTTCTTCCTCCTGTATTTCCTGGACTTTTGTTTCGATATCCAATGCACAGTATTTATCAAAGGTCAAAGGTCTAACCTATTGTAGTTTATGCTTACAGCCAACTATCATGGCTTCCTTCTCTTGTTCCCGAACCTTTTGGACTATTGCTTTTAAGTCCAATGTTGTGAACTTAACTAAAGCCAAAGGTCTGGGTTCTTGGGTTTCACCTTCTTGCCTACAACCAAGCATCATTATCATCTTTGACGACGAATTCTTCATCAGCACTCTCATGTACCAAGTGCTTCAGGTGTGCTACTTCCTTATCAACCATCACTTCGGTTGAACCATCAGGTTTTCTCAATATACTGAGTGGTGTTACTCCTTCAGTATACAACTTAGCCTCCGCAAAATCAGCACAAGCGACAAAGGGTTGAGGGTCTGCATTGATCTCCTCTGTCTCTCCATTGCACAAGGCCATCATTATCTTCTGATGTAGAGAGGAAGGCACACATTTGTTAGTGTGAATCCAGTCCCTACCAAGTAACGCATTATACTTAGCATTGCTATCAATAACAAAGAATGCCGTCATGCAATCCCTGGTTCCTACACTCAGGTTGATGGGCAAAATACCCTGAGCCATCTGTTTATCTCCAGCAAAACCAGCAATGGTTGTGCTGGTTGGGATTAATCTGGGGTTCCTTTTTCCTAGTTTCTTTAAAGAAGATTTCGGAAGCAGGTTTACTGCTGCCCCATTATCCACCAATACCCGGTTCATTTGTATTCCATTGAAGAAGGCCTTGATATACAAGGGTTTGGCATGCTGTGTCATGGATGTTCAGGTAGTTATATCACATAAGCAAATAGCCTCATAGTAAGCATGCTATCATGGCAGTCACTCACACGCATGCAAGGATGCTAAAGCATAAACACTTACCGAGTACTCCGAGCCAAAGAAAGAAGCCAATTAGAAATCATGCATGAATCCTAACTATACTAAGAATGCCTAATGCAACACATGCAAAAATGCAACTACGATAGGCTCGGCAATTCTAAGATGGCATATGAGATGTAACAATCGATACATGTATTCAACTTGGAATTGAAATACAATGCGGTTAGCATGATGCACCGAGCCCGGTGCATGCAAAATAGATGAATGGATGCAAACATACGAGCATAAGGATGCTAATTTAAACGTGCCCTAAAACTAACCATCATAAGCTGGTAAATAAAAGGGAAAAAGACGTGGGGTTGGAAGACTGTAGACACCCTATTTTTGACCGACCTTAAGACTCAGACGTCACCAGTTGAGCGCTCGGTGATGTTGCATATTGTGCTCGTTCTGAGGTTTCAGAGTCTCGGCTGCGAGCCTTGCCTCCGGACTTCGGGGCTCTTTTGTGCTTTGCCTCGGTTTGCGAACCAGGTCCTGTTTTCTCTATTTTCTCTTCCCGAAGGGAGGGAGAGGTCCCGTAGATCATCTCTCAGTGGCCGTAGGCTAAGTTTCATGGTCGTAGGCCATTTTTTCCCATTTGGAGCCCGGTTTTCGATTTTCGGAGCTGTCGGCCGTGTGCCTCAGTTCGGAACTGCTTAACTACCTCTGTTTGCTCCGGTTTTTGGCACACACCTTATTTCCTCCCTTTAGAGGGACACTGTGGCCTGGGAGACCACTTTCGTGGTCATACGCCACTTCCGGTGTCTAACAGCCTGTTTTCGGGGCCCCGAACCGCGCGTTTTGGCCCCTGAACCTTCGTTTTGCATCCGTTTTGGTCCGTTTTTGGCAGAGACCCTATTTTCACTGTTAGGGAGGTGGTAGGATGGTGGACGGCTACCTATTCCCTTGAAAAACTAGTTTTCTCATTTTCTCTCTCCAAAAGCCAGTTTTTCTGACAGAAAGCTGGCTTTTCCCACTTTTGAGCCACATTTTCTGGCTTTTCATACCACCATTGTGATCTACTCATCTGGGAGGCCACCAATATGGGTAGGCCGACCAGTAATTCACCTTGACCCTTTTGAACCTTGTTTAAAAGCTAGCTTTTCTCTCTTCTGGGTCACTTTTTCTGGTTTTTCTCCACAAGGCTGTGTTCTACTCATCTAGGAGGCCACCTTTCTGGGTAGGCCGACCAGCAATTGTTCTTGAACCTTTTGACCCCTGGTCAGCTGACCAGGGGGAGTGGCCGGCCATCCACTTGAACTGGTCGGCCTGCTAAGTGTCCTTGATGCATGTGCTTAATTACCCCTTGTATGCCCTTCCAAAGAAGCCCCTCATTTTTGCACATGTTGGCTGCATTTCAGTGATTATTTGGACATATTTTGGCATGTTTTATTCACTGATTTTTGCTGGTTTGGTGAGATTTCATATGCTTCATATGCATGCCATGTAAACCATGCATGCCATGTAATACATGTGCCTAGTTTTGAAGTTTCGGGGCTCATCTCATGCATCGGGTGCCATATATCCATGATTCGGGATCGTTTTGCATCATATTTCAGTGCTGAAATTTACATGTTTGAATGCCATGTTGCATGCCTTGCCATGCCTTATTAGAGTTGCACGTTGTGTCTTAGGTTCGGTCCTGGATTTGCGTGCATGCGTGCACGCATTTCGGTGGTCTTATTTTCATCTTATGGCCACTGATGTGAGTGTGGCTGAGGTCCACTCATGTTGGTGTAAGTCCATTATGCATTGTGTATGCCATTTCATAGTATTGCGTATGCTAAGTTGTATGTTAGAGCATTGTGTATGTCATGTTGCGTCGTGCATTGTGTATGCCATTTCATAGCATTGCGTATGCTAGGTTGTATGTTAGTCGCATTGTGTATGCCATCTCATTTGCATTGTGTTTGGGATAGAAGTTAGCCTAAGCACGGGAAACGAGGGACGTTTCGTACTCTGAGTGACGGAACGTGTCTCAATTCCCCGGTCGCCGACACTCCGGATTACCCATGATGGAGTTTAGGTCTTGTTGTGTTTTCATGTGCATTCATTTCACATCGAGTCGTGCAATTCGACTTCTCGGCCATCATGCATCGAGATGCGTGATTGGTGGCACGAGGATCGAGGACTACACTCCCTGAAGAGTAGTCATGCATACATATATGAAATACTTTGCCATGCCCCTTTGTTACTCTCTGTTGCAGCAAATCAGAAATCAGCGGCCTTCTGGAGCGTTGCGCAATATTCCGAAAACAATTGTAAACAGAGGTGAATCGGGGCATCGCAATGGATTTTCGCGCCAGGCAATTCAAGCATGCTTCATTCCACCATTCGGAACAGAGCTGAGGCAGTCCATAGGCTTACATGCTAGTTTATCGCTTTCCTAGTTAATTTGTTAATTAATTAGGGTTTTGTAATATTTAATTATTCATTCCGGACTGTATCTATTCATTCGGACTGTATTATTCTTTAGGACCCTCCGAGTGAGGGCACAATTGTAATAAGTGTGCGTGCGTGTGATGTATGTCTTCCAACCCCATGTCTTTCTCCCTTTTATTTACCAGCTTATGATGGTTAGATTAGGGCATGTTTCAATTAGCATACAGTATGATAGCATGTTTGCATCATTCATCTGTATTGCATGCACCGGGCTCGGCGCATCATACTAACTGCATTTGTATTTCAATTCCGAGTTGAATACGTGTTATCCGTCACATTTCATATGCCATGTTTAGAATAACCGAGCCTAACTTAGTTGCATTTTGCATGTGTTGCATTAGGCATTTCAGCATAGTTGGGATCATGCATTGATTTCTAACATAGTTTTCGTTTTGGCTTGGAGTACTAGGTAAGCTTTTATGCTTTAGCATCCTTGCATGTGTGTGAGTGACTGCCATGATAGCATGCTTACCATGAGGCTATGTGCTTACATGATATAACTGCCTGAATGCCTGTGGGTGAAGGTTGGGTTATTTGGATTAGAACAATTCATCGACTGCGAGTTTTAAGCCCACTAGATAGTGGCAAAATCATGTTTTCTAAGCCCATCTGAGGGTGGCAAATCCACATTTTAGCCTACTTACGGGTAGCACCACCAAACCATTTTCAAATAAACAAACATGAAATGTTTTGTTCTAATTCAGGCGACCCAGTCTATACTTGTATGCTGTGCGCATCACATAGTAAATCTAGGCTAATAACCGGAATAAGAACGCATAATGTTTTCCAAATTAGATATCATGGTTAGTAGAGGCCGATCTTTGATCGGGCGAGCGGGGGTGCTCACGAAGTGACCTTTCCCAATCGTACCCAAGTTCCCGAGCCGAGACAACTTTGGTGATGACGGATACGTGGCCTTAGGCAACGAGTCAGGGTTTCCTAAATTTTTCAAAATAAAATATTTAGGTGGCGACTCTGTATCTGGCAAAACAGTCCATGTTTGGCACTTCTTTCAAAAAAATCTGTTTTAAAAAATGATTTGCCGGATTTGGACTCTTTGATGATTCATCGGTCTTGCATTGCACTACGCGAGATTAGATACAGGACCGTGACACAAATTGAGTCCGAACTGTAGAGAGGCCCGAGGGCGCGTCTACAAAGACATACATCACACACACGCACACTTATTATAACATTGCCCTCCTCGGAGGGTCCGAATAAATAATACACAACCGAATGAATAACGAATTATAGTTAATTATTACACAACCCTAATTAATTAACAAATTAACTAAAATAAATAAACTAGCATGCAAAACATATGAAATGGATTGCCTCAGCTCGGTCTTGAATGACAAGGAATGCATGCATGCTCGAGTCGCCTTGCCGGAAAATCCATCGCGATGCCCCGATTTGCCTTTGTTTGCAACTGGTCCCAAAACACTGAACAAAACTCCAGAAGGCTGAAACTCCACCATGCTGTAAAGGTACTACCGACCAGTTTTTGCTGTTGGCTTCCGGTTTGCTGCAACAGAGAGCAAGAAAGGGGCATGGAAAAGTATTTTCAACATTTGTATGCACGACCACTCTCCCCGTCATTGCATAAGCTCTAGGGAGTGTAGTCCTCGATCCTCGTGCCACCAATCATGCATCTCGATGCATGATGGCCGAGGAGTTGATTGCACGACTCGATGTAAAATGAATGCACATATAAACACAACAAGGCCTAAACTCCATCATGGGTAATCCAGAGTGTCGGCGACCGAGAATCGAGGCACGTTTCGTCATTTGGAGTACGAAACGTCCCTCGTTTCCCGTGTTTGGACTAAACCCTACTCCAAACACTATGCAACAACTAGAATGGCACGGCATGCAAACAATGCAACAACTAGCATGCAGTCCTAAACGAAATGCAACTAAGACATGCAAACATGCAAGGAATGACATGCAAAGGTGCAACTAGCATACGCAATGCTATGAACTATAAATGGCATACTCAATACACATGACGCTATATGGCATACACAATGCACATAAGAAGATGGACATAAACAAAGGCATAATCAAGGCATACACAATGCGACGATCAAGCATGCGACAACATGGACATGGCATACACAATGCAAGATGGACTTAAACTAAAATGAATGGGCCTCAGCCACACTTGAATTAGTGGCCAAACATGATGAAATTAAGCAACAAAACACATGCAAATATGCACAAATGCAAGGGACCAAACGTAAGTCACCAAATGCAACTCTACCAAAGCATGGAAAGGGATGAAATATGGCATACAATCATACATTTTCTAGCTCTGAAATGACATGCAAGATGGTCCCGAATCATGTAAACACCTCACATAATGCATGCTAGATGGCCCGGATACCGAAACTAATGAAGTGCATTACACTAGAGGTACACAAAGCAATGCTCCAATGACCCAACTAGCCCCAAACAATCCCTATGCAGGTCCAAGACAGTGGGAAAATGGTCTAAAATGATGGCTCGAAATGCATAGAAATGAAGCTCATGCAATGGCCCATAAATGAGGTATTTAAGCACGACTCTCAAACACATTTAAAGAGTGGAAAACATGGAAATATGGAAACCTTATATGCTTTGAAATATCATGTTTAATGATGCCAAAACATGTCAAGGGCCCAAACAACGCATGCTAGTGGACCCGATATGCAAAGCTAGTGAGCTTAATTGAACTATGACCATATACAACAATGCATGCATGACCCAAAACACTTTAAATAGAGCTTAGGCAGCCCAAAATATGAATTAAATTAGTTTGGATCATGGCCAAAATATGCTAGGAAAGGGGGCCAAAACATCATGCAATACAAGCTAATGAACCATGATTTACACTACAACTATATGAAGCACATGAGAGGCCACCAAACCAGTCAAAAAATAATCATGGCATGTCAAATGAAGCCCAAAAACCCACTGAAACCTGACCAATACATGCAGGAATGAAGTGCTACTTTGATAGGCCATACAAGGGATTGTTCTACACATGCAAGAGGCACACCCAAGGTGACAAAACCAACTCTGGATAGAGCCTATGCAGGCCCTAAAAGTCACTGAAAAGGTCCTAAAACAAGGCTTGGAGGTGTGAAAATATAGGCTCCTTTGAAAGGCCAAATATGTTAGTAAACAAGACAACAAGAGAGAGGGTCACCCCTCTCTGATTTTAGCCCTCAAAATTACATCTCAACCACTAAAAATCTGCTGGATTTCAGTGGCTAAAGGGCCAAGCAAAGCTCAATACAAAATCCTTAGGGCATGGCTCAAAACAAGGCAAAATGAAGCATGCAAGGGGGTAGATGACCCCCAACAGAAAAATGATCTTAAACAAAAATGTTAAAGGCCTCAAAATAAGACTTTTTTCAGTTTACACCAAAGCTCGAAAATGCTTGCAAGTATGGCTAAAAGATGAAGCAAAATAATGCTAAAAAGGGGGAACAAGTGTGTTACCCTTGAAGCTCAGCAAGACAGCAACTTTGAGACCAAAAACCCAGACCTTCAACCTTTGAAAATGACCTCCAAGGACCTCAAAGCAATGGTGGAGGTGTTAGGCTAGGAGGTGGTGTGCAAAAGGGTCAAGAACCAAGCACTCTTGGAGCTCAAATGTAGAGATATAGAGGGATATATGTATCTTGCCTTATGCAAAAATCTGAACCTCTCTAAAGGAGAGGAAGGCCCTCTCTTATAGCCAAAGGGGTCCAAAGCTTCTCAAAGAAGCTAAAAACAAGCTTGAAGATCCTCCATATACATGTATAGAGGATCCATTCTGTGCCTTCCAGCTGGCATAGCTGACAACAACTCACAGAGATAAGACTGAAGGAGGCAGGCCGACCAGTTCAGGTTTTCGGCCGACCAATTCAAAAGGTTCAAGTGAGTGAATGGTGGTCGGCCATCCCAATTGGTGGTCTCCCAACTGAATACAAGCTAGTGGTATGGTGGGAGACCAGCAATTGTGGCCCAAAAGTAAGGGAGACCAGTCACTTGTTAGGGAAACCGGCCGGCGGTGGAAAAGTGGTCTCCAAGGAGAAAAGGTGGTCTTCTACCCTTGTACCACCTTCCAAACAATGAAAATAGGGTCCATGCCAAAAACGAACCAAGACGGATGCAAAACGAGGGTTCGGGGGCCAAAACGCGCAGCTGGGTGCCCCGAAAACTGACTGTTAAGCATCGAAAGTGGCGTGTGACCACGAAGGTGGTCTCCCGGGCCACAGTGTCCCTCTAGAAAGAGGAAACAAGGTGTGTGCCAAAAACCGGAGCAAACAGAGAAAGTTAAACGGTCCCGAACCGAGGCGCACGACCGAAGGCTCCGAAAACCGAAAACTGGTCTCCAAACGGGAACAGTGGTCTACGACCACGAAAAGTAGCCTACGGCCACTGAAAGATGGTTTACGAGACCTCTCCCTCCCTTCAGGATGAGAAAACAGAATCTGGTTTGCAAACTGAGGCAAAGCACAAAAGAGTCCTGAAGTCCGGAGGCAAGGCTCTCAGCCGAGACTCCGTAACCTCAGAACAAGCACAACATGCGCAATCACCGAGTGCTCACTCGATGATGTCTGAGTCTTAAGGTCGGTCAAAAATGGGGTGTCTACACTTTGTTTTTGGATGTTTTAGTAACACCTAATTATTTGGAGTTACCAGTGGAGGTTTAACCATCATACCCTGGTCTCCAACAACACTTCTCTGGGTAGGAATCTCCTTAGGCTTGTTCTGCATGTCAAACCAATCTGGAATCCTAGGTACCCATGAACCTATTAGCTCAGTTGTTGAATTGTCTCTTTCTGTCTTCGAAGCCAATTTCGAAGCTGCCTGTGGAGACCACTGTTTGGCCCTGCCCCCCTGTTTTGGGCCTAATTCAAGCCTTCCATAAGGGTGGCTACTTTCCATCTTGTGTGAGGCTGGTCTAGGAGGCCAATCTCTGGCTTTGATCCCATAACTTGAGCCCACTTCAGG
Organism: Camellia sinensis; assembly: GCF_055761805.1. NCBI lineage: Eukaryota > Viridiplantae > Streptophyta > Magnoliopsida > Ericales > Theaceae > Camellia > Camellia sinensis. Next base: position 226,310,756 of record NC_138961.1, on the reverse strand, counting down.
TCTCCTCTCAGAATGATTGCCCTCCATTATGTAATAGTTGGGTGGTCTGAACTCATTTAGACACCTCTTGCCCTTGGAGTGCATTCTAGTGGCTATTGATCCAGCCAAGAATGGCTATTGTCTAGAACCAGTTGGATATGGCCTTTTGTTGTAGGCACTGGTCGGTTTTAGCCGCCTCTGCACATCCTTGTAATACTGCTTCCCATCAATCGGGAGCCCTTTCAACCATTTGTAGCTTAACCTGCATCTGGGACACATTCTTTGCATGACAGCTGCCTCTAAAGAGTCATCCTCCAGTGCCTCCTCATCAGATTCTTCCCTTTGGTCTGCAAAGCTCTGCCCATTCGCTGGTGAACTCCTAGCATTTTTCTTGACAGCAAAATGACTGGCAACATGCATCTGCACATTAACCTCTTCCAATTCTTTCAGGGATAAGTTCTTGAAGTCTAGCACAATAACATCGGCTGTAACTTCTCCAATTTCTGGGAATGGATTAGTGTCAATCCCCATAGCTTTTTGCTGGGAATTTTAGACTCCCTTTTTGAATCTGTTCTTGTATCCTGTCTCGAAAAAAAATATAATTTTTAGTTGAGTGAGACCAAGAATTGTGCCATTTACAATACATTTTTCCTTTAAGTTCTTCTGGAGAAAGAATTTGACTCATTTTGGTAACTTTAGGAAATTGGTTGCAAGCAAATGATAAAAAATATCATCTGCCTTTGTTAAATCGAAAGAGTATTTCCTATGAAGGTCTTTCTTTTTAAACTGCTGATCTATTGTAGTGTCTTTATGAATTAACGCCTCACAGATCACATGCTCTTTTCCTATGATCTCTGTTGCATCAATCTCATAATTAGGATCTCTATAATATGTCTTGTATGATGCATTACTTCGATCTTGTTCTTCTTCAAGTAATGATTCATACCTAGACACCTTATAGGTTAATTCCACTAAGTCTCAAAACTCCGTTGAGTCAAACTTCTTTCGAAGCCTAAACTCTAAACCATTTTGAGCCAATCTCATAAATTTAAGCTCTGGTAGAATGATCATACACTTGTTTTGTGCTCTTTTGAATCTGGCAATAAATTGAACAACCTTCTCATCAGGCCTTTGACTCAACCTTGCTAAATCTGCCATAGAAACTTTTGCTCTGTTTGGAAGAATTGGGCATGAAATGCCTCATCCATTTGTTACCAAGTTTGGATAGAGTCAGGTGTAAGGTTAATATACCATACAAAAGCTGCCCAGTTAGAGAATTTGAAAAAAGTCTTAACTTCATGTAATCATTATTGGTAAATTCACCACACTGGACAGCGAACCTAGCAATATGTTCTACAGCGAACCTAGCAATATGTTCTACTGTTGACTGGTTTCCATTCCCATAAAAAAGAGCAAAGTCTGGTATTCTAAACCCTCTCGGGTATTCATGTACCCTATCTACCTATTCTGGATATGGTTTCCTGTACACAGGAGTTTGAACCCCCCGAGCCATAGGTCCACACATGTCTCTAACAATATCAGCAATCTCGTCCCTAAGAACCATATTTTGTGCTTGTTGAACCACTACTGGAGGAACAAACACAGGATTTGGTGGACAGTCTTGTGCCTGTGGTCCTCTTGGTCCATAGGGAGGTATATTTGGGACTGGCTGTCCCTGTGGTGTTGGCTGCTGTTGAGGGTATGGTTGACCTCTCTGAGCCCATCTTGTGAAAGGACCTGCGAAAGGTGCTGGAATAAGTGTTGTGTCTCTTCTAGTTGCAAAAAACCCTTCCAACCCCCGGGTACAAATTCGAACAAAGGATTAGTGAACCCCATTGTCCCAGGTATGGCTTCGAACATAGGATTTGGAAACATCCTTATGCCATTTTCTTGTGTTGGCCCAAATCCACCAATTTGTATGGTTTTACTATTAAGTAATGAGGCATTTTGATTTGTCATATACCTCGAAAGAGGCTCATACCAAGACTGAGGTGATGGTCTTTCATAATTTTGATTACTAGTTTGACCATTAGTATGTCTATTACTTTGCATAGGCTGTTTATCTCTAACCAATCTTTACTGAGGGACATTTGCAATTTGCTCTATATGCCTTATGTTAGTTGGTTGATGGGTATTCATCCGATCCATAAAGGATATTGCCCATCTTTCCATTGTGTTCATTAACTACTGTCCCATGGCATCTACTAGGCCTCCCCATGGATTCATCGGTTGAGTAGATGGAATAGTGGATGGTCTAACTGCATGGCCTCGTCCAATATTTTGAACATGTGGTACTTGTTCCGAAGTGCTGGTCTGTTCGACCATAGGTTCTGATAAGACAGGTACTTCCACAGGATATGTTATCACATTATCCTCTGGATTAGGTATTTCTACCTCTCATTCCACACCTTCTTCTAAGCATTCATTTTCTCCTTGTCTTCTACGTCTAGCCATTTCAATTAGTACCACTAGGCGTGCTAAAAAATATATGTTGACTTTTTTGGCTTTCGAAGGTTAGTATTGTAATTTTACGTGTGCCAACAAGGATCAATCAGTCCTTACAGAAGATTAATTGCCAACCAATTATCAGAGGATTGTGTTTCAGTTCTTTCAACCTCAATGAAGATGACTTTTACTGGTGGTTTGTTTAGGAGAATTTAGTAAACAATAATTTAATAAAGAACAATTGCAGCATTTCATTAAGTAAAAATGAAAAACTTACAATGATCTGATTCAGCCTCATAGAGGTTTATAGCAACAAGATACTTGAAACTACTCTTATGAATAAAGTGCAATACAAGAATTTAAAGTACAGAAATGAAAAGAACAAGAAATGTAAAAACTGAAAGGAAAATAAAGTAGATAAAAACTGGTTTCTGAATCTGAGTCTGGGGCTTCTTTCTAGGGCCTTCTCTGCTATTTATACTTTTCAGTGATAACTGTCGAAATGAGCTTCTAACCGTCGAAGCATTCCTCTATAATCACTGATCATGCTTCCTCATAGTTAGCTCCACTACGCCATGTCTGCAGTTAGGCTTCCCTTCTGATTTTGAATTTGAATCTTGTGAGTAACCGTTAGGCCACATCATTTTATATCACTTGATCATTCTAGTGTTATGCAGACCCATTATTGCCAGTATGGGTTGACACGTGTCTGATTAGGGTTGGCGATTTATATTGCCTTCCCAAATTGCCCTTCTCATACAACGTGTTGAATTGTGATTGGCTTATACAATTTATACAGCCAGCAGAGTTGTTTGGGATGTCCTAAATAAGTACAGTTTTTGTCTTTTTGGACTAAAAAGATAAGGGAAAAAAGATTGATGTTTGGGTTAATTTTTTTGACTTTTTACAAAAAAAAAATGTATATTAAAAAATTGTATAAATTAGTGTGCAGGAAAAGTTTTGACAGTGTAGGTTGTATAGTGGCAGCAAGTTTGCATAGTGGTATAATAGGAAATGGTTGCCTCCTTTTCGGGCAACTATTTAGACGATGCTCTTTGGCCAGTGGGGGCCCACTATGGGTCTCTTTTTGCTAATCGGAACCGTTGAATATATGCAACTCGTCGAGTATTATATATTTGTAAAAAATCACGTTGATCGGATATCTATAACTATTTGATTGGATTAGATTTTTGTCAACCATTAACTATAACACCATCCGTTTGTTATACAAAACTGATTTGATCATGTAATTAGCGATATTCGATCAACGTGATTTTTTACAGTCATACAGTACTGGACGAGTTCTATACATTAAACGGTTTGGATTATCAAAACGGGACCCGTGGTGGGCCCCCACGGGTCCAAAATTACCGTCCAACTTAGTAAATATATATAATTTTTTTTTTGTTCCTTTCACGGTACAAATTAGCATCAATTCAGTACCTTTCACTTACAAGTTAGTTGGTATTAAAATATAATGTATATTAAATTTTTTATATTTTTAATTTGTAAATAGTGATAATTTTTTTTTCTTTTTTTTTTTTTTTTTTTGTAACTTTTTCACTTTTTGAATTTTTCCTAACATCCCAAACTACGTCTAAGTAATCATTACTTGATAAATTTACTTTACTATTCTCTATATACATTAAGGACATTTCACATGGCTTATTTTAGTTTATTTTGACCAACATGTTGCTTTCACAATAATATTACTTCTTTTTGCCTTTAAAAATACAAAGGAATGATAAAAGATTATTTTAGCAAAATAACATAAAAACGTTCTTTTTATTTCTCCCACTAGCCTAATTAAACAAGATAAGTGAGAAATTACTCTTTCATATTTATTGAAATAAGACAACAAGAAATTCAACGATTTCATTTTTTTTCCCCCTTTTTTCATGTAAATAAGAAACCACCATCATTTCTTCTCCTCTCAAATGAATTGAGATGAGTTATACTGATCATGTATACTGATCATGTCTCACTTTTTAAAGAAATTATAAATTATCTTTGCAATCATAGGGAAAGACAACCGAAGTAAACCAGACCAAAAATACAACACAAGTCTACAGATAATCCAATCTCACCCATAACCATACAGAAAAGATTACAAAGTTCAATTTTTGCTGATATTAGTGGAACAAATTTTGTATAAATGGTTGGTGTGAAGATACATTTCTATTTTTCTTACTCAATGTTTTCCTTGTCATGTTCTCCTTGCTTTGTCGATTTTCTATGCATTGATTGAACTTCTAGTTGATATAAACGTTTTGAAAAGTCAATTTAAAGATGGTAAATTCAATATATGACCAATAGTTTTCTTTCCGCTGTGTTTGGTCAAAAAATTTGAGAAGAGATTTAAAAAGAAAAAAAAATGTGTAAAACTAAGTAAAATATCACCTGTCTTTTTCCTTTCTAAATCTCTTTTCAAATATCTCAACCAAACACAATTAGTTCAAATGAAGATATCAGGTCAGAAGGTTCCTAGACATGTAATGGAAATGTATACAGCCTAACAAGTTCAAACGTAGTAACATGTAAAAAGCCAATGACAAAATTGTAGTAATATAACAAGTTCAATGAAGAAATGAAAAGAAAATAAATATGCTTTACTGTAAGGAATAAATGTTCAGATAACCCTTATGCATGATCTCGACATACTCTGGTCAGTTAAACTAAAGACACAAGAAGGTTTTCTCACTTCAAATATTATAAAATAAATTTATAATTAAAAAAAAAAAAAAAATCTATTACTTGAATTCATTAACTCAGAAGTTTGTTTCTCTTTATCACCCATGTCGCAATGTTGTGAAAGCAAAAAATGGAAGAATAAGAACCTAATAAATACATTTTCGTTCACGTGACGAAACATGACGAACCAAGTATATTTTTCTTTCCCTCTCTTTTTTTTTTTTTTTTGTGCTGAAAACTACCTTCCACTAAGTTTGGGCTGCATGTCAGCAATTCAATGAGATGAAGCGAGTATAGAGGAATGGAAAACTTGCGGGCTTGGATGCTGAACTTCACCAAGTCATAGCCTCCTACTCCCCCCTGAAGTCACCCCATTATTGCCTCTCACTGCTTGCTTCAACCTTAATTCGTGTATGCTCTGAGAGTATGTACAAAAAACACAAGCCAACAATCATATAATTCTCAGTTAGAATTCCTGTATATTTTCAGCTTAAAGTACATAATCAGTGAAATATGTAATAAATACATTAAGCATTCTGTCTCTTCTGGTACAATAATGTTTCGCATTAGTTTTGCTGTATACGAGAGTGAACTTACCAACAAGAAACATAGTCATAAGTTAGCAACTACAGACTTACATGGCCAACAGATTAACCAAAACCCAGTCAAAGGGCAAGGATTTCCCAGTGCTGGACCAGATAATCCTTTCAACAGGGTATTGATAGTGTATCCCAGAGAGAGAGAGAGAGAGGGAGGGAGAGAGAAAGCAGACTACCAACTAACCTTGGGACAATTCTAAGCAATTCTTGTAACCATGTTAAGGACAGGCCACACTTGGACATTGATGTGAAAAGTGAGAGACACATTTTTGGGAAACTATAATTTATCATTGATATAGCCTACAACTCTTCCAACAAGTATCAGATGAAGCCCGTGTTTCAAAAGTTTCAATTACCAGACAACAAGAACAAAACTTTTAGCTATTTGAGTACAAGTGATAAACATTTGCGAATAAAAAGTTATAAGCTTCTCTTTTATGACCAGAGCCCATGTTTCAAAAGTTTCAATTACCAGAGAGAAGAACAAACCTTTGAGCTATTTGAGTACAAGTGATAAACATTTGCAAATAAAAAGTTATATAAGCTTCTCCTTTATGACCACAGCCTCCTTTATGACCACAGCCCGTATAATTACCTTTTATGTCCTACAGAATGTTACTAATCAATCAGCCATTCTGAAGCATTCATTCTTCATATCCTAGATTAATAGGTCAGGGAATTCCAATATAGATGGTTTTGATGAATAAAATAATTCTATCTGACTGAACTACTGAGAACAACTTTCTAGGGCATGTCTACTGTGTAGATCATTGCAGGCATGTAGCACACATTCAGACAACATTTTAAGACAAAAAATGATGAAAACAAAAACCATACCAATCAGGCTATAATCTATTTAGATCTATATCAGAGTTTGAGAGAACTTTCATGGTCAAAGGCTAGTTTTAACTAAAAGATTGGTCACAAAAATGAATTTTTGTTACTTCTCCATTGGGAAATCAAATGTAGCAGCATCAATTTACCATTCAAAGTCCACAAGTGCTCTAGAAGGGTAGGTTACATTTTTCTATTCAGTGGTAAAGCAGCCTGGTTCAAATGATTGGAAAATCATTCCAGAGACTATCTATCAAAGCTACAGTTGAAGCACCCCCATCCCAAAGAGTAAAATTATAGCCTGCTTTGCCGAGGCTCACAATTTTAAAATACATTATTACTAGTAAGGGACAAAACACACACACATAGCCTAAGCACTTTTTCCTACCAAGTGATGGGTCGAAATCCCAACCATGCAATGGGAGGAATTAGAATATAATATTTCATGCTCAATTGATCTTTAAAAAAGAAGAAACACACAGATAGATAACATTGGCCAGAAGTCTTAAAAGCCAAGTGAAGCACCATGGTTTAATCATTAATGAAAGGGTTATGAACGATTCCAATGGTAAAACCATATTGGTTCGTCTCTTGAGAGAATTTTTGAAAAAAATTTCAAAAATTTGTGTGGTTGAAAATTTTTGGAAAAAAAATCCAAAATTACTTTTTCCTTTACTACACATTGATCAATTACATTTTCTCTAACACTCACCTATTGAACTACAAAAAAAAAAGAAAAAAAAGAAAAGAAAAAAGAAGGACCTAAACTTAAAAACTATTTTCAAAACATACAACCAAACAAATTTTCAAATTTTGTAAACTCTTTTCAGAAATTATTTTTCAAAATTGTTTCATAAATACAAACCAAACATGGCCATAAAGTCCCACATTTATGAAGCGGTTGGGACTAACAAAAGAACAATATCTAATAAATATTAAGAATTTATCCTTCATCACCACAGGATGGTGATACAGTTATGGTGGTGACCTAAATACAGCAGATAGCATGTTCTTATTTATATTTGATAAAATCTATTTAGGAAAAACCTCTAATTCCCCATTGCACTCTCTTTCAAATGAAACTACTACTAGACATAATATGAAATTTACAAATGAAGCAGCTGTTATTTTGTGAGCTGAATTTCTAAACTCAGAAATGATAATAATAGCCCAAATAAGAAAAGGTCCCTTGAAGAAAAATGCTGGAGTTGGAGACACAAGTTTAATCCCAGCTAGTACTCTATCTAAATTAGAACCTTACCACCTTTGAAAACCATTTTTGATTAATGGAGCGTATTGATCAAAGATGAAAATTAAAATAGGCATAAAAACAAAATTCTCAAAATACCAAGACTACTATTTATGCTCTGTTTGTTTGGATGGAAAACGTTTTCTGAAAAATGTTTTCTGTATTTTCTGGTGTCTAGTACGATGGAAAACAAAAATCGACGAAAAATATTTTCCATGGTAAAAAAAAAAAAGCCTTTATGGGCAGAAAATATTTCACTTTTAAAGGGCGGAAAACGTTTTCCGAACTAAAATCTTACCTATATTACCACGCTACCACCGCCACTCTCACCTCCACCACCACACCACTATCACCATCACCATCATCATGACCATTGCCACCATCACCGCTGCTGCCGCCTCACCACTATGCCACCAGCCCCACCTCCACCTTTATTTTACCACCACCACCACCAAACATAAAAAAATACTTTCTCTGAAAAAATTTTTCTAAAAAAAAGTTTTCATAGAAAATATTTTCCGCCCAAATAAATGGAGCGTTAAATAATTTTGAAATTATGAAACTCAACTAAAGCTTACTATTGTGAAAAAAATTAATAACATAAATATATTGCAATCACCTATGAACAAGACTCTTCAATTGTCAAATCATTCAGAGAACTTGGCTACATCTAGATATGGATAACAGCTAACAAAGTCCTTTTGGCCCCTTTGTTTTCAGAGGTAAAATGAAGGGAATTCACAGTGAGGGAATTGTTAGTGAGGGGATTGATAGTGAGAGGATTAAGTAAAATTGTGTTGATAGTTGATAGTGTAAGAATTATTAAATTATTTTTATATAAAATAATAAATCAAATAAAAAAATATAAAAAATTAAAAATTAATGTTTAAAAAAAAATTCTCAATATGTAAAAAAATAAAAAATAAAAAAATTTCTAATCCCCTCACTATTTTTCTAATACCACCTCCACCTCCACCTCCTCCATCCCAATCCCCCCTTCCAACCTCTATCTTAATCTCTTCCTCCATCTTAGTCCCCTCCCATCCATTACACCCAAAACAAAAGGGACCTTGAAGTTATAACAATTAAGTACAATGAAAAGCTGCCTTCTTATCTATTATCATACTCTATAATTTTGCCTGCCTGGGCTAGCCAATCAATTTCGATGTTTGCTTTTCATAAAGTATGTTCAAATGTTGTACAATGAAACTACTCAGCATCTAAATTAACGATTCTTAGATCAGTGGCCACAAATCTCATGAATATTTAGCCGCCTCATTTATTTATAGCACAATAACATCCTTGAGCTTCCTCAACCTGAAGATATTTAAAAACTTTTCTCATAGCCAAAATATGCCCCAACTTGCCTTCAAATTCAGTTCCAAGAACTGATATTTCTTACAAATTACATGTGTTTCATATGTAGATGTTCAACCTATGCACTCCAATCAATCTTTTCTCAGGCTATCAATTTGTGTCGATGCACATCAATGATCACACAATTTGAGAACAGAACAATGCCTAAGATGATAAAATTTCCAAATCAACAATTCCAGCCAAATTCAAAAATCAGCAAGTAAGAAACTAACCGATGATTGATGAGGAGGCGGCTCGACATCGATGGAGCGCAAAGACATCTTAGCGATCTCGGAGATCGCAGAATCGCGAACGCCAGGGACGTCGCTGGTCAATTCCTCGTAAGCAGACTCGAATGCCTCTTGCCAGAATCGAGGCAATCTGATCCGCCGGCTGTTGGTGTACATATCCCACATATGCTTCACCAGCTTCTCCCTCTCCTCCATTTCCTGTTTTACAAGATCCCATTCATACAATTAACACACAAAAACATTATACACAGACATATATATATATATGTATATATATATATATATATATAGAGAGAGAGAGAGAGAGGAGGGCGTACGAGAACGTCGAGATCGTCGTGGATAGGAATGTCTATGTCGTCGGAGAGACGGTTAAGATTGCCGGCGGACCAGCGGAGAGTGACGGTGCCGGTGAGCATGGACCAGAAAGCGAGGAGCAAAATCGCGGCCAATGCCCAAAACTTGTACCGGCCTTTACCGAGAACGCTCGAATCTGAAGACTCTTTCTTTGTAATTGAGGTCGCCGTTGATGTTGTATGTCCAGTCGTCGTCGATAATGGTAGGTTATCGCCATCCTTCATTTCGATTATCACTCACACACACACACACACACACACACACAGAGGAGATTTATTGAATGTGTGAGAAAGTTGATTTTGAGCTCTCTTCACTATCTGGAAACTTCAGATTTGGATGATCGATCTGATTGATGAGAGAAAGAGATTTGCTGTTTCGGTAAAGGGGAGGGGGAATAATGAATTTCCTCTTCTGCTTTGTGGGGCACCACATCTACAATGGCCGATTTTTATTTTGAGCATTGACATTTTTGTAATTTTCAATACAAAGTTGATCTGACGTGTGAATTGAAAAGTTGACTGTCGACTTTGTGAAAGTAATGAAGCAATAACCCATGCAGTGATGGGCCTACCCTAAGCCCAAGTATAAGCCTCTTAGGTATGGGCCTCCTTTGGAATCCATATTAAGAAAACAGCAGTGCTACATAGCAATGATTTTAAAACTGGAGCGGTGAGTGAACCGGAAAAGAGACTAGGTGGATGGGTCACCGGTTCAACCGTTGGGTCAAAGTGGTCAAACCGTGACGTCATAATTAATATTATATAATTAAAAATATAATTAAAAATTATAAATAAATAAATATATATATAAATAATTTTAAAAAAAAAATTTGTTGCATAGTATTTATTAATAATATTTAATAAGTCATAATTGGTTAAAAAAGTCATTTATTTTAAAGAAATTAGATTTTTTAAACATTCCCTCCAAATAAATTGATTGAATGCTAGATTTAATTTTGGAAAGAAATAAAATTTTCAACTCTCCCTCCAATCAATATGTTTTAAATAATTTGATTGAATCCCACGTAGAATTTTATAGGTTTTTTTTTGAAAAATCTTTTCCTATAAATAGGAATAGATTTTCATAATCTTCTCAAACTTTCAATGAGACTCTTCCTTATGAGAGGAGACTCTTGAAATAAAAATTTTTAGTCAAAATTTTAAAATATATTTATATATATATATATATATAAATATATAAGAAAGAAAGAAAGAAGAAAGAAAGAAAATAAAAAAAGTAAAACCGAAAAAAAAAAGGGACCGGTCTGACCCTCCCGAACCGGTCCGGGTCACCGGTTCGACCACTGGGACACCGGTTTTTCCCGATTTTGGCGCCACTCCAGGTTTTGGGGGTTGACCAGACCGGAACAAGGCCCGGTTCCCGGTTTGACCGGCCGATCCGGTCCGAGTTTGAAACCATTGCTACAGAGCGCTAGTAGAGTTGCTCTAAAAGTAGCTCTACTGAGGTGGCATCCCATTTAAAAAAAAAATAAATTAAAAAATAAGTAAAAGACAAAACAAGAAGAAGAAAAAGACAAATTAATGCTCATTTAAAACTCCTCTTTTAGAGGTCTAATTCATTTTTTATTAAGAAAAAGAGAAAGAAGTGAATTAGAAGCTATTATTATTATTATTAATTTTGTTTCACCACTTTTGCTTTTGAAATTGACATACGAAAAAGAGGGTTCACATTCAAGTTCCCAAAAAACTTTAATCCAAATTTAAAAGTAGTGTTATGATGACATGTTTTTATATCATATTTAATTTATAATATGATGTGTTATCACTGTATTAATAATATATATAAGTAGTAAACTTATTCAATCAATACATTTATGTTAAATTTAATATAATATAAAGACATAATCACTCTATCATTACTCGCCTCATAATATTACAATCAGCATGCCTGACCAATTGAGCTAGTTAGCATCAATATCCAAAATCTTTTATGGGCCCAAGATGGAGGAACATAGTCTGTAAGCATGACAAACAAAAATGGAAATGACATGAGAAACAAAAACATGAAATGTAGTTTAAATACATTTGTACCTTTGCATTTTATCATAAATTTCATATTGATTCTTTATTTTTTCAACTATAACAATTTATTTTTATTTTATATTTATAATCAAATTGTACAATCACTTTTCTATGAGTTATCATTTTTTAACTAGCACACTTTGGTTTCTCTATAAATGCTAAGTGAGCATTTTTTTAGTTAGCCCATACGTAAAATTAACATTGTAACTTAATCATCAGTATAAAGATCAATTGTTACTATTGAAAAATAAAAGAGAAAGTGATCGACATATAATATTTCTCATAATGGAATTTAAAATTTTGTGACATTTTCCTCTTTCTTCTTTGCACATCCAACAAATACCATGGAATTTATATTGTCAAATGATTAGACAAAAAATCGAATAAGATTATTTTAATAATTAAGTTGTTGGTATCAACCATTTTGGTAGAACTCACCTTTGAAAATTAGCTTGTAAGGGAATGGTATTCAAGAGACTTATATTTATGAGGCAAAACCTCTTTTGTTTCAATGTGAGATTGTAATAATTGTTGCCTTCATGTGTAGCCGGAGTTACTGATTACAAAAAGTTCAAAAATTGTAAATCTTGAATTTGTATATGAAAAAGGAAACAGGAAAAAAATAATGAACTAGATTTCTTTTTTGTCCTTTCTTTTTTCCCTTTCATTTTCTTTTTCCTCCATAAATTCAAAATCCAAACAGTGCTCAAGCCAGAACACAGGTGAAACAAATTAATTTAAATATGAAGTTGCAAAAGCATAAAGGGAAGTTCCTCAGCATGGAAGGCCTGTTGGCTTGATTAGTCTAAATGCTTAAGCTTTCTTAATCATCTGATGCATAATCTCACAGTCAAGAAAGTACATGACTAATCCTCTCATCAATTTCTGAAAACAATGAAAAACAAATCTCTACACTGCTCAAAACTATGCCAAAAAAAAAAAAAAAAAATTCTTTCAAACATTTCATACTCTCCAAGTTGCCTTTATGTACACATTTTCTTCAGTCAGTAACCTCTTGCCAAAGAGCAGAAACAGCATCAAACTTTTTTCCTTCTTTCTTTCTTTTTGTTTTTTTTGTTTTTTGTTTTTGGCTTTCAACTTTGTTTTTTATCTCTTGATTTCTGAAGGAGGCATAAAGAACTCTGAAGACAAACCCCATATGTTAAAATCCACCTCCTCAATCTTCCACGATTCTTCGAGCTCACGCCTGTGATTCGCTGATTGCTCTCCATATCTATATACTGTCACAAAAGTCTTGCCACTGTGAGCAATGTTGACACCATCAACATACTTGTAGTCTTCAATCACTGACTCTGTGCTTGTTTCCCAGAAGACACCTTCACTGTCTTCCCCTTTGGTCTTCACCGAGAGCAGCCTGGAGTCCTCGAATTTGACTAGGAGGCCAGATCTTTGGCTGAAATAGCCCCATATTGTGTGGTGGATGATTTCATATTTAGGTCCACTTTGTGCCTCAAGGGTTGATTTGCTTGTGTCAAGCTTGAGAATGAAGCAGTCCTCACCTTTTATGATCTTCTCTCCTATGCATACTGCATCTAGGAACAAGTTGGCTGTGGACCTTGGGTCCAACCCCTGACACAATGCCATTATTGTTAAGAAGGATAAGCACCTCTTTAGAAATAAGCTAGATCAATAAAATTAAGATGAACTAGAAAAACCAGTCAAGAAAAAAGACACAGATTTACAAAAAAGAAAAATGAAAAAGAGAATGAAGCTTCTTGTTGGTGTTGTTTCCCCTCAAATATGTTTTTGCATAGAATTCAGTATTGGCATCACTATATTTATCGTGGATGAGGTTCACACTTCACCAGAATGAATGCAGTGCTGTTAGTATCACATTCTGTGTATTTTTTTGTGATTCCCCCCCCCCCCCCAATTAATACCATTAAATCTTAACCAATCGGGATTAAAAACAAGTATTATCTTGTGAAAATTTTTAAACTACTCCAGAATCAAGACAACCAGACAAGTATATTGAATTCTGCTGTTTTGAATTGTTCAACCAGAACACATAGGAGGATGCATATATGTTGCCTAACAAGTAATTGTATACAAAAATACATTCAATGGTCATGACCTTGTGATAATGATGATTGTAAATATTATAATTTTGGAGTCATCTAACTTAAATTGGTAGTAGGTGGAGAGATTATTAGATCATATGAACCAAAATTGAAGGTCTAGTTTGGCAACATCACTTTTTAGTTTAAAAATCAAAAAGTCACTAAATCAAAAAGTCAACAACTTATATTAAAAAGTCAAAGATTTCTTATTCTCTCTACTTTTTGCACATCTTTTCGAAAAAATCAAAAAGTCTTCCCAAACATACTATTTTTTTTTACATCATGTTTTAGCCAAAAAATAAAAAAGTTACCAAAAAATCTATTCCCAAATGAGTTATAGAGACAATGTTGATCAAGTTTTTAGAGATAAGAGAAATTTTTTTAAAAAGTAGAGATAAGAGAATTAGACTTGGGTGGGATGGGAGACTCCGTCCACAAGAAAAAGTGAGACTCACTCTAATATGTTAGAATTTTTAGAGGAATTTACGCTCCCTTCATTTGGGAGAAACAAAAGTCAACAAAGAAAATAATTTTTGTGGTCAACGAAAAACTTTGTTTTGACAGAAAATTAAAAGTAGAAAAAGTTTTTTAGATTAAAAGTTTACTAATGCCACTACATTACCACGACTACCATCACCTCCTCCTCCACCCCATCCCACTACTACCAATACAATTATTAGTACGTTAGTTTTAAGGACGAAATCACTCTTCGAATTTTTCTTTTCTATCATTTGAAAAATATTTTTAGGCAAAACAATAGGAGGGCTAATTCAAAATCAATAGACAATTAATAGGGGAAGGGAACTCTAGATTATATGAATCAAACTTAAGAGTGACACGAGATAAGTCACTAATAATATAAATGTTATAATTTTGTAAAGCATGAAGAATAGGAGTACCTGCAAAAACCGGCGTAAGGGTCTGGGAGGACCCTTTGAGATGGGTGTTTGTAGGTTGGAGGATTGCCTCCAAGAGATCTTGCCATTGCTTCCAGAGATGACTTTGCACCCTGAAACAAGCAGCTCTAAGCACCACAAGTCCGGGTTCTTCTGCCACAGCACAAACCCTCCAGCCTCCTCGGTACTCCTCAAGTTCACACTTTCATCCCCTTGGTGAAAATCCGATGCGCTGATTTTCACCTGTCCAATTGCACACATGCTCTGCAAAGAGTTCAATGCTGCTTGTCCTCCTGTCGCTGCTATGTATTGTTGTACAATGTATTTTGCTGTTGAAGCTTCCTGCATTAACATAGATACAAGTACTCAAAACTTCAAGCATGGTTCTCAAGCATTTGAGATCAAATCATTTTTTATAAAAGCTCAATTTAGTCAATTTGATCCCTATAATTCCAATTAATCAATTTTTACTACGAACAATTTTTTTTACACAAAATGATATAGTTTCTTGTTATCTCTTCAAAGCATCCACCATTATCAACAAAAATTCCATATATAAAATTTAGGAAAAATTGCACCACAGTGGTGTCAACAAAAGTTAATTATAAATAAATGATAAACATTATAAGTATCAATAATTAAAATTATAAAATTTACCGTGAATTTGTAATAACTTTTTTCTGTCATCATTGACCAATAATTTCCCTTAAAATTTATGCAATATGTGACAATAACATTTTTATAATCCTGAAGAATATGGGTTTTGACTTAAAATGTAAAGATTATGCAAGGCTAGTTTATTCTGTATTAAATTTTTATTTGTACAATATAATCCTTTCACAATTACTATCATTTTGGATATATATATATTTCTTTTATATAAATTTTGAATAAATCCACGAACCCAAAACTTTTGACATGAAACCTATCATGAAAAACAATGTGTTGGTAAAATATCTGAACCACATGTTAAGTTTTCCGGGTAAAATTACGAGTAAATTTTCTAAATTTGTAGGATTGCTTATAAATTTTTGTTTTAAAATCATAAAAGAAAAAAGAAACAGTAACTTACGATTGAAGAGTGTCGAATGGGACGGTGCATGGAATGGTCGACCTGGACCTGGAGAGGAATGAGGGGAGATCCAACAATGTAGAGGAGGAAACTGAGCTCATTGTAACGGCCAGCTATAATTGGGGAAGACCATTTATCAGAAGTTTGAGCCTTCATCCAAGTTGCCATGTTTTGCCACCGAAGCGCCACGGTGCTTCCCATGCTCGTGAACATCTCCTCCGGTATGGGGACCTCGAGCACCGTCTCGAGCCCATCTTCTCTATCAAAATTCGGACACAGTTTCCTCATGTAAATATGTCAATATATTCTTATGTGTCTGCGTAAGAATATGAAGGTGAAAGTAAAACTTGAGAGAGATGGATATGAATTAAAGAATAGGAGGAACAGAGGAATGTTATCCCAAAAGGTTTTTCTCTCTCCTGAAATGCTACTTTAGGTGATAGGAGGGGACGTCTGGTGTGGAGAAAGTGGAAACGAGAGGGTGTGGAAACTCAATTGGCATCTAAGGCTCTCCTTTCTTGTAGCTGTCTTTGTGGGCAGATTGTTGCTCTGCCTGGACTGCCTAAACTCCTATTTATTATTCAACAAAATAGTTACATGTATGTGGAGAAATTATTAAAAGCTGTCAATGGTAGTGATGCAGCGATGTTACAAAGTAATTTTAATTTTCTATGTCACCTGTATAGATAACTTAAAAGATCGATTTGCCACATTGATAATAGATAATAATTATTCTGAATATATGTACAAAAATCACCGGTCATAGGACTCACTTCTTTGTATAAATATTTTAAAACTTATTTTTGTGAATACCATTGTGAACAGTACATACTTTCAAACTAGTGAAAATAGAGGAATCAAAATACAATACTTTTTAGATATAGAGTCCATTATTCTGAACTAATTAGAATTTGTGTATTTTTTTTTTCACACTCTAAAAATGTGTGAATAAATTCATTTTTGTTTTGTTTTTTTTTTTTTTTTTGTGCATGTGAAAGTATTGCGTGTTGAATGAAGAGAACAAAGACTAGTTCATAGGTACGAACGAGTGTCTTGTGTGCTATAGACTATATGGTACATTTGGCTCGCATGGCTCCCGTTGGCAAGAGTTTTTTTAGTTATTTTAGTCACAAAAGATAAAATAAACTATTTTAACCACAACAAATAAAACATCACATCTAACCCATAATTTTTTCTTACAAAAAAGTCAAAAAGTCAAAAAATCCTTCCCAAACTAAGTTTTTTAGCATAGGTTAAAATAGTCCAAAAAGCTAACCCACTTCCCAAACGGTGGCTAAGATTGCTAAGGTGCAATATTTGTATGATTAGTATGTTGTTTAAGGACAGATTTGCATATCTATGCCAATGAAAAATAAATCTTAATTTCTTTGACGCGTAATAATATATAACATTCATGTATGAACTAGTTTGGATTGGCATTTTCTCTATTATATTAATAAAATAAAATTATTTATTTCATGATATATAATTGTGAATAAATCACATAAAAAAATATTTTATTTTATTTAAATTGAAAAACGGTTAAGAGAAATTAACATAATAATTATGTACCAATAATTTTAAAATTTAATCATGTTATAGCTTTGTGCATTACAATTTCAATTATATAATAGAAAGGACCTAAATCTGAAGTCTTTGTTTTCTTTATTCAATATACAAAGCAAAGCAACCGATAAAATAATTGATTACAAAACACACAGAAATGGGTCCTACAATCCCATGGCCAGCACTTGTTTGTAATATACAAATACAAAATCAATACATAAAATTTATTTATACATAATGACTGACTTGGTTGATTCTAAACTTATCAATTTAAAACTAAGATACCACCGAGAAGCTTTAATTACACAAATCAAATTGCTACATTATTCTCATACAAAATATTTTTATGCACATATCTTTTCATTCTTCGATTAACGGGAATTTAGGCCGTCCAGGCAGCAACAATTGTGCCCCAAGACTGATACAAGAAAGGCTCCTTGGAGCCCAAGTGAGTTTCCACACCCTCTCGTTTCCAATTTCTTTTTCGCTTCTCTCTTACGTTGTGTTTGGTTAGAAAATTTGATCATGGATTTAAAAAGAAAAAAAGAGAAAGTAAGTGAAATGTGAATAAAATATACTTACATTTCATAGAGTTTCACACACTTTTTCCTTTCTCTTTTCAAATCTTTTTTCAAATCACCCAACCAAATATAACACTAACCTTTTTTTCTGTTCTCTTTCAAATTAATTTTTTATATAAATATATCCATCTCCCTCTACCTCTCTTCCTTTTCACTGTAAGACCCATACATACACACACAGAGATCCATACATACACACACAGAGATGAATATAATACAATTATGCTATGTCTGGTTGAGGGATTTAAAGAGGAATTTGGAAAGGGAAATGGAAAATTTAGATAAAATGTAAATAAAATATACTTATATTTCACTTACTTTCACACACATTTTTCTTTTCTTTTTTCAAATTTCTCCCTAAATCTCCCAACCAAATACAACGTTTATGTTGATTCACATTTATTAGAGGGTTTGCAAACAAATGATCAACCACTCAGTGTGTAATTAGTGTTGTGCGGGCCACCCTAGAAGGAATGTGATTCATATATTTTTTATTTTCTGAATTTTTTCTTTCCTTGGTAGCTAACAATATTGAATGCATGTAATCCAAGCTCTATAATTGTATATATTAAGACAGTTTTGCAATTGAAGAATTTATTGAGTGGCATTAGGAGAGATAGCGAGAGTTTTTAAGATATGGCTTCAATGAAGAAGCTTAGTGACGAAAGCGACACGGGCATCAATAAGTTTGTAGATACTCCTGTTCTTCTGTTACTAATAATCAAACAAAATTTATAAGAATGATGTGGAAGAGCAGAGGTATTTGGGAAAGAAAAAATAATTTAGTACACCATTTTTTTTAAATATTAAAAACTCAATTAGAATAATGTGATAGTGATAATGTTGAAATTATAAATCATAGTAAAAATATTTTAATTGAAAATGAAATGAGAATAAAAGGTCATACTTTACCATATGAAAATTTCATATAAAATTTTATTCGTATATCATTACCTTTTGTGAAATAATGAGGGTAGTAATGGTAAATATTTTTAAAAATGAAATAATTGTAAAATATTACACTATATATTAAAATCATGAGTGGTGATATATTTTTTAATTTTACTCCCCAAATTTCATCCTTAATGTACTCTCATGTGAAGCGATTTTACACCTTTTTCTCTTATCTTTAACCTCCTTAATTTTACATGATTAGAATGAAATTGGAGAAACAAAATTAGGAAAATAAATCATTATTTTAAAATTATATACACAATGAAAATGTGTTTTGCTAAATCTACCAAATCTCAAAATTTAATTTTATATCCGAAGGACCAAAATAAAAAATTATTGTAGGTATGTATGCGTTATTCGTGAAGATGTTGCAAATCCAAATGTGGATGAAGGTGTAGTGGATTTGAAAGGGAGATTCGATCAGCCCGTTGGGTGAATTAACGAGGGGGTGGTCAATTGGGTATGGGCTAGGAAGGTGCATAGAGTGGGGAAGAGGATGGGAAAGAAAGGAAAAGTGGAAGTAGAGTAAAATAGATAATATTTTAGTAAATAATGTGATCAATCTATCTATCCTATATATAAGTAAATGTAGTGGGGTTTTTTAAATTTTCAAAACATCAATCTTAATATTTGAAACGTTCTCTCTCGTATATGGTAGTTTCTTAAGTCTCCCTTACTTTATTTTTCTAATTTTTAATTTTTGTATATAATAAAAGGTCAAACAAAAAATCAAAAAAATTTAAATAAGGATATGATTGGTTAAAATATATTTAAATCTTTATTTTAGTAAATCACATCATTTACTCATATTTTTTCCTTTTCCTCTATGACATATTAAAAATTAAAAATTTTGAAACAATGAAATTTAAATAACGATATGATTTGTTAATCTATATCAATCAAAAGTATATGTATCTAAATCTTTAATTTGAATAAATCATAGGATTTACTTCTATTTTTTTTCTCTTCCTCTATAACATATATTATTGTCTTTCCTTTCCTCTTCTTTCATTGTGAGTAATAAGGCGCGATTTTTGTTATTATTAATTTTTGATATATATATATATATATATGTGTGTGTGTGTGCGCGCGCGCGCGCAAAAAATAAAAAGAATTTATAAGGAAGTTGATTTTTTTTAAGGTTTGTGCAAAATTAAAAAAACTTAACATTTTGGCTTAGCCAATTTTGTTTATTTCAAAATTATTCAAAATTTATACATTGTATTCCGTACATAAAATATTTTTTTATTTAACTATCTAAAAAATATTTCTTATAACATGATGTTTTCGCTAATAGTTTTGATTGTTATCTTAATTTCATAAATTATAAATTGATATATTTTTTGCACAATAAAAAAATAACATGAAGTTTGTTTAACAATTATAAATTCCATGTATAACATGGATTATATCATTGCACAAGTTATCACAAAAAATTATGTAATAACTCATTTTAAATTATAAGGCTCCATGTGTAGCACGGGTTATTAAGATTTTGTTTTTGTTTTTTCAGTTAGACATTTTTTGGTGGCTTAGGAACCAAGTTGGGGACACGTTTTTCTTTAACACCAAAGTGGAAAAATGATGATGAGTAAATTTGTAATTTACTCTATTTCCATCACAATAGTATAACTGTTGTTAGAATTTAGACCAAAAGTGAGAAGAATATGATAGTTTGAGAACTTAAAGAGGGAATCCTTATTTTGAAATTGGAGAAAAATGCTTTAAGTATAAACAAGTTCAGTATTAGTTAGTATGATTTTTTATTTTTTATTTTTCGATGCGCTTAGTGAAACCTATGTATAGCATTCCCTACCACAAAATACACATTCGGCTAATAAAAAATTAGTCGCCAAAGCTTTATTTTTGGTCACCAAAAGTCAATGGCAACTAAAAATTTTAGTTGCCCAAGTAGTCGGGTATACCTTGTTGGTGATAGTATTAGGGACTAAAATTTGTTTGGTCGCTAATTTACAACTTTAGGCTACTAAAATTTCATTAGTCCCCAAAGGTAATCTTTTGGCGATTAAAATATTAGTCGCTGAAAGTTTTCACATAAAAATGAATTCAACTATTGGTGACTAAAAATTTTAGTCGCCAATAAATTTTTGTCAAAAATAATTTAGTCGCCAATAATTTTTTGTCGCTAATAATAATACATTTAGCGACCAAATAGTTTAGTTCTCTTTATTTTTCACAACTAAACATTTTAATCGCCAAAAGATTGGATATTTTCATTATTTTAGCCACCGAAGGATGCCGCGTTCTTTCGTGACTAAAATATTTAGTTGGCAATAGTTTTTTCCCTCATTCTGATTTGTTTTGGCTACTAATTATTTGGTCACCATAAGTCATTTTTTTTTTAACTACTAAATATTTAGCACCAAAAACATTTGCTTGCATTTTTTGCTACCAAAATATTTAGTCGCTAAAAATTTTATAATTTGTTTCTTTTTTTAAAGTAATTTCTCGACCACCTGTATTTATTCCATTATTAGTGCAACATGTACCCTGTATATAAAAAAAATAATCCTTGAATACTAATTATATTAGGCACCATTCTACAACGCGCACACATTTCACTTTCAATCATCCAAAAAATTCATATTTAACGTCAAATTCTAAATATAATAGAAATTCCATACAAACCAAGTATAATTCAACCTCAAAAATATAATTCCATACATAACAGACGATTAACCAAATTTAATATCCAAAAGGTAATATGTACCAAGCCAAAAGAGTAATCCGTACCACGCCAAAAGAGTAATTTGTACTGCACCAAAAACTAATTTGTACTACATCAAAAGGTGATCTGTGCCACGCCAAATTTTAGATATGTACCATGCTAAAAAAGTAATTTGTACGAACAATTCTAATCCCAAAAACAGTGTCTTTTATACTTGTCAAAAAAAGTCGTATCTACAATACCACGCTAAAAATCATCAGTAAAAACAAAATTAATCATTAATTTTGACTAAATATTGACATATTTAAAATTATAAATAAACCATATAAAACTCAAATTTACTTAATCTTTTCAAATTAATCATTAATTTTGCTTACTTGAATATATATGAAAGAAAAATATGTAAAACTCAAACGCATATATTAGGTAACCAGTAATATTTTACAAGTAATCATTGTCCATAATTAATAATTATTTTTCCATTTTTGGGCCCCGAAAGTCGTTTTTTCAACTAAGTTTAAGGCATTATCGACTCTAACTCCCAATCTACATGTTCTATTTACGTACTGTCTGTCCTTAAAGGTCATATTTGGCACGGGAAAACTACCCGTTAACATCCCAACAGTGGTTGGGAAGCCCCTCGAATGCTTTTTTTTTTGGAATATGTTTTAGGGATTTTCGACTCTAATAAAATACTTACGTGTCCTATTCATTGTTAAAACTAACAAATTTTAACAAAGTATATATGACATTAATAAAAAGAGATATAACAAGCAATAACATGATTTTGTTGAATTAATAAGACAAGTATTTTGGTTCATTATCATATCCAAATCATAAAAGCAAATGCATCAAGATTCTACATCAACATCTGTATCAAAATCACTTTGCAAGTCATGTTCTTCTTTTGTGTCGTCACCCTCCCTCATTAATTCATCTTCATCATCACAGATGAAGGCATCATCTATAACACCCTCGGCTTCTACACCTCTGTTAGATTGCACAACTAACACACAGTTTAAAGTAGTAACTGATCTCTTTAAGTGAACAAATTATCATAGATTTGTTAGAAAATGAAAAGAGAGAGGAAAAAAAAGAAAAAGAAAAAAAAAAAAAAGAACACCAAGTTCTTTAGCAATGGGGTTGCAGGTTTAATTAGGGATACTACTACCATACATTCCAATAAGTCACCACACCAAGTAATTTCTTACGTTTAAGGGAATAACATTAGAGCAATATTTCCCCTTTTTTTAAGAACCACATAAAACACTAAACCTTTGGCAGTTTCAGATCTTACCTAATGGCTACAATAACACGCAAGTAGAGAGAACAACATGCTATATATATGTGCCCTTGTGTCATTTCCTATTCAATTGCATCACATTTCTTGTCAATTACTACTTCCCAGCAAGATTTTATATCTTGCTTCCAAGTGGCAGAAGGCAAAGCAAACCACACTAAGCACAACAATACCAAAATTGGTTAGGTGAATAAGGTGCTTCTCTTACTGGTTATGATGTTTGGGTTCGAATCTTACCATTGTGTGATGTAAGCTTTCCTTATGCCCCCTACTGATTGTAAATATATGTATATGTATATATATATATAAGAATAGATAGTGTATTACTACTTTGAGGTTTTGTTTAAATGGTCAGAATTTTATAGTTTTCATGTATCAATCCTAGAAAAATTAGAAAAAGTCCAGCAACCTATAAATATCTGTTATGACCCAAACTCGTCCCTATAGGTTTCGCATCGTAACTGTCCAGTAATCCTGGGATTACCCAAGGCCTCTGAACAGATTAACTTAATAATAAGGGGTTGCGAAAGTAGATATAAAAACATACATAATCCATAGAGCTGTGCAGACATACATTGGACAAAAATTTAAAACATCTACATGAACCCATATAAGACGTCATATACATAACCATTCCACATTGTCATAATATGCAAAATAAGACAAAAGAACTGTTTACAAAACAATAAAAGTCTAATTCTTATAACTTGGTTTGCAAAACTCGACCACTAAACTCTTTCTGGAACCTCCTCGAAGGCACAACGGTTGGCCGACAAAACTGACCTCCGAGCAATCATCACTGAGCCTGGTCATGCGTCTGGTCACCTACATACATAAATAATACAATGAGCTAGAGCCCAGTGAATAATAATAGAGTAAGGTTTTAATGAATGATGTCCAGAATAGATTTCAAATCTCTTTTCAAATAAAAAATATAAGTATATCCGTATCAGAAACAGAGTCTTATTCATATGCGTATTCAAATAGTATTCGAATCATGCGTGGTACATCCATTAGCATTAACATATCATTTTGGTCAAGCATATCAAGTTTCATAATGAAACCTCCGGTACCCGGTACCATATCTCATATGTGGGTCACGGTATTGTTTCCCCTAGGTGAAGGCTTAGGCCACGGTATTATTTCCTCCGGGTGAGAGCCTCATAACCATAAGCTACATTATTGTGTCCCCTGGGTGAGGGCCTCTGCTAAGAATACCACATAGACATTTCAAAGAATTGGATCATCATTCATGTAATCACAAAATAACTTTTTGCATTGTTTGGAAACAGTTCATGTCATATCATAATGTACATAAAGTAATTCATATCGAACATAGCTTTACTAAATTATTACTCACAGACAGTTTCACAGATAGCTTCGATAGACCAATGGATTAACAGCTCACGGCACGTGACCTACACAAACATAACAGATACACATATTGAAACACACGCTCAGTTCGTACTTAACTTATTTCATTTTGTTCTTAGTGTGTTTCTATGTCTTATCCTTATTATTGTGTCTTAACTAGGGCTTAAGAATGCCTAGGATGCAATGAGGATGCCAAAATGTACATGAAAACACTTAGTTAGATTTGCTGAAAATAGGGGGTTCGCTCGAGCACAATTTCCTTCGCTGAAGCGGAGGTTCAAAAATAAGAGTGGTCGCTCGAGTGGTTTGTAAACTCTGCAAAAGTACTAGCCGCTTGATTTTTCTGCTTGATGAACGCTTGCGGTCGCTCAAGCAGGAGACTGAGTAAAACAGGATTCTCGCTCGAGCGCAACTATTGTCGCTTGAGCGGTCTGCAAACATTGTGAAATTTCTGGAAGTATGAATTTTACACTCAAGCTAACTTTTGGTTGCTAGAGAGAAAGTGAAAAACTAAGAGTGGTCGCTCGAGCACAGGTTTTGTCGCTCGAACGGAGATGCAGAACTCTAGAATTTCCAAATTGCTATTCAAGGTACAAAACATGAGTTTAAAGTTTCATACTTACTCATTCGGGCCAAAAACTTGAGAAAACATGTCTAAACTTGTAAAATATCAAGAATTAAGGATCATTTCATAAAACCAAGGCCCAAAAGCGAGTGAATTATCCTAAAACCACCTTCAATGATATATATATATATATATATATAACATGCATGAAGTGATATGCATTCTTTTCCTCCAAAACATGATCAATTGAGATGTTTGGCACCCAAACATGGTGAATTCTTAAAACATAGCCAAGGTAAGAACTTGCATGTGAGAATTCCTTAGAAAACAAGCTCAATATGCCATGAGATGCACATGTATGCATGAATTGGTTCCCAATTCCATCATTTAAGCTCAATTCCCATTTTAATTCACCTCTTTCACTTGATTTCACATACTTTAACACCTCAATTACATAAATAAGGGGTTGAACTCTTACCTTTAAGTCTTAATTTGCAAGAATTCCTAGTTGTTCCTCCCAAAATTCAAGTCACTAGCTTAAGCTCAAGCCAATTCCTTGGTCCTCCTCTTTTTGGTCTCAATCTTTAGCCCTCCCTGCCTCTTACATTTTTGCTCTCAAGAATGACAAAATGAGAGTGTTTTGACATCTAGAATCCTTATATAGGCTTGGTTTAGGGTTGACTAATTAAGCTTTAATTAATCTAAGCAATGACCATTAATTTATTCTAATTATTTTGCACCGAATTGAATTTAAATTGAACCTACCATAAACTTCTAAAAATTATAAATAACACATAAACCAAGTCAATTTCATGATCAGATGCCGATAAGGCCTTCAATTCGCAGAACAAAACAAGAACATAAACAAATATTTCTACGACAGACAGATATAAACACAAATAATGCAACACACATGCGATTAATACAAACTTTCACCTTTATTACATATTAGGCATTCTTAATCATGGTTGAATAATTAATCACAGGTCGAGGTTGTTACAATACCTATGTAATAATTCTAGTCAATAGATGAGTTGGATTAAGAGAATTTATGTTTGAAATTGTGTGATGAATTACACAGACTCGAGTAATTTCCAAGGAATTCTACACCGGATATACAAATGGTTTTTCTTCATGCCACTAATCCAACAAGTTAATTTTCTCAAGGCACAATTTGCAGCCCCAAAACAGCACCTCTTAACTCCAAGACCTTAGCCTATTAAGCGCCAATTAACCCTAATAACTTTGGGCGTTGATTTTATACTTTAAAATGGCAAATTAGCTATTATCCATCAAACCAAGCCAATTTTCACGCTCTTCCATTTAAAAAGACTAGAAGCTTTCTCCTACGGTCCTACCTAATATAGCCCTAACCCTAACATCTTTACAAATCCAACCATAGGCAACAAGACATAGGTTTCTTCAAGCAATACTCTGCCATGGAAACCATCATTCAATACTCTTTCAATTAACATTATAACTAAACAGTAACCAATCAGAAAATAAGTCATTACATAAATCGTATCAACTTTTTCTAAATTATTCCTGTGGTTGTAGCTTCTAAATTATGCAAATGGAAAAAGGCAAAGAAAGGAAGGCAGAGGGACAAAGACAGAGAGAGGGCAAAATAGAGAGGACATACCTGGGATAATGCTCCAATGGTGGATTGACAGAGGTATGATGGTGCGATAGCAGCGTGACGATGCGACAATATGATGACGATGTGAGAGAGATTGTTGAAGGAGAAGGGCAGAGGCGTGAGAGAGAGAGAGAGAGAGAGAGAGAGAGAGAGAGAGAGAGAGAGAGAGAGAGAGAGGCAAAGAGTCACAGTAAAAGACACACACCAGCTTTCCAAGTATAGGTAATTTAGCCTAAAACGTAACGTTTTGAAAACCTAGCTTCTTTTTTTTTTTTTTTTGGACTAACTGTTTTCGTCGCAAAAAATAAAGAGTTATAAATTTTTCCCGACTAAAACATACTTTCGTCGCCAATTAATTTAGGAATCCCTCCGAAATTTTGATTACAATTGCCAACTAAAATTTAGTCTCTAAAAGTCAAGTAAAGGGCGACTAAATTTTTTTTTAGTGACTAAATATTATACTTTTTGCTGACCAAATTTTGTTTAGTCGCCCAAAACCATGCTTTCAACGACTAAAACTCAATTAGTTGCCAAAAGTAAAATAAATACCGACTAAATTAATTTTAGTAGCTATAGATTGAACATTTAGGGACCAAATTTTCAACGATTAAAACCCAATTAGTCACCAAACATAAAGCAAATACCAACTACATTATTTTTTGTAGGTAAAGATTTACCTTTCATGACTAAATTTTTTTTACTAGCTAAAATGTGTACCTTTTCCAACTAAGTTTTTTTTAGTAGCTAAAGTGTGTACCTTTAGTGACCAAATTTTTTTAGTCGCCATTTTTAGTTGCCAAAGGTGTAATTTCCTATGGTGATTGAAATACAGTTCCAAATATCGACTACCTCGTTTGATGCACCTTATTTTCTTCACTAGATAGATAGATAGACAGATCTGATCTATCAGACGAGTAGATGATATAGCAACTGTACTATGAAACTAGTAATGTAAATCTGTACAAATTGGGTTTCTTTTTGGAATGAATTGTAAAATCAAACATGGCCTCCTTTGATAATCCTTCTCTTTTCTGTTTTGTGTTTTTGATTTTCAAAAAAATAGAATTCATTCTAAAATTTTTAGAATTGAAAAACTATTTTTTAGTTGTTTTTAAAGTAAGTTTTTAAAGTTTTTACTCTCTCCTTCCCTTTAACCTCCTGCTACTACCCATTGTCGCCACCAACCTTCACTGGCCTACAGCACTACCAGCTAGCTCCAACAAATTCCGACCTCCTTTTGGCGACTATCAATCACCACTCGTAACCTTTAATGGCTTGATGGGACTAGGATTTGCGTTGACAACGGTCGAACTCCACACCAATAATGGGAAGCTCATTTGGGCACACTAGCTTTTAGCATCACTTCGACTTATACCTATGTGGTGTTCTTCAGCATTGGGCTTGGTCCGATGATGTGGGTTTATAGCTCGGAGATATTTCCATCGAAGTTTAGGGCTCAGGGTCATAGTATTGGGGTGGCGGTGAATAATTTGATGAACGCAACCATTGGTATGAGTTTTTTTTATCAATCTCCAAAGCCAAAACTATTGGGGGTCCTTTCTTTATGTTTGCTAGTGTGTCTGTGTTGGCGTGGTTTGTTGGTATTTTTTCATAATAATACATGAAAATATATAAAATAAATTAAATAGAAATGACAAAATAATTTTTTATTAAAAGGATGAAATACAAAATAAACGACATAACTAAAAATACAGAAATGAATTAGATTACATTAGATTAGAACTCATCAAATATAAGAACAAATGATAAGAAAAGAAGCAAACTGAAGCCAACGCTAGACAGTTTCCTTAAAATAGATTCACCACCTCCTAATGGATGCTGGAGGTAATCCAGCGTCTATCTCCCAAGATACGATGGTCGAAACCAGCTAATACAGAAGCACTTTCTGAATAGTTTCAGCAAACTTGACAATGGATGCACTCTCTCTAATAAGAACCAAAGAAGAGACTAACAAAAGAAGACAGGAATTTTTTTTATTTTATTTTTTTTTTGTGTGTAAAACCATCTCTAACTTTTTATCTCAAAACACCATTTCATTTTCCATCACAAAACCTCTCTAAAAACAACCTACTAAGTTGAAAGAGAAATGTCTCTATTTATACTAGTAGGGAAGAGCCTTAGTCATGAAAGCTAACATCAATGGGATCATCAAATGTCATTAACTCTAGTCACTAGGGCTAGAGTTACAAAGGTTCAAAACTCTAAAACCATTATATAAATCATAATGTGTATATAATGTATAAGGTTGGAGAATTAAACTAGATGGGTTGCAAAATAAATACTTATGTTAGGTTACAATCCAATCCAAACCCAATTCTCAAACACATGCACAAGTTAAACCCAACACAACATAGCTTAGCCCAAGCTCAAGAATAAGTCCAAGTCCAAGTTCAAAACCAAACCCAGCACATGAACAAACACAAGTTTAGGCCCAATCCAAATCAAGATAAGTCCAAATCTAAGCCCAACTGTAGACACCCCATTTTTGACCGTCCTCAAGACTTGGACGTCACCGTTTGAACACTCGGTGATTATCCATGTTTGTGTTCGTTTGGAGTTCCCGGAAGTCTCGGTTCGCGCGCCTTGCTTCAGGATCCCCGAACTCGACCGTTTAGTGTCTGGTTTTGCACCAAACACTTGCATCTTGCCCTTGAGAGGCAAGGTGGGGCTTGTAGACCATCCCCACCCACCACCGGCAGTGGCTAGAGGCCACCGGCTGGTTTTTGCTGCCACCGGCAATGTATATTGCCGGCCGGCACTTTTTATTGCCGGTCAGCACTATTTTGTGCCGGTCGACACTCTTTTTGGCCAAGATGGCATTTTTGGCCGGCCGATTGCTGTTCATCTGCTTTTGCAGATATTTTTAGACAGCTGTCTTGCTTTTGCTCCCCTCCATACACGTGTGTGGAGGGATCTCCCTCTTGCAAAGCTTGTCTTGTAAGCTTTACAAGACAATATAGAGAGAAGCTCTCTCCAAGGCAAAGGAGGGGAGGCTTGGTTAGAGACTTAGGATATTTTGAGAGCAAGAACAGCCATTGTTAGGGTTTGAGTTCTAGGCTTAGAGTTAGATACACACTCTATCTCTCTTTCCCTCTCTTTTGTTCACTAGGTGCTTTGTGTCTTACTATTGCACACAAACACCTAGTGTTTCACCTTCCTCTTGGAGTTGAGGTTCTAAAGAGTTTTTTTTGAAGTTTTGGTGTTGGATTCAAGCTCAAGGAGGCCATTGGAGCACCATTTGTGAAGGGGTCTTCAAGGGTGAGATTCTAGTCCCTTTTTCCCCCATTTTTGCATTGATTTTATACCTATCTTAGAGCTATTTTTGTGATTATTGTATAACATAAAAAAGTTCTTTTTTTAGGCCCTCTTTATTGTTTATTAAGAGTGTTTTGTTGTTTGAGGGTTGTTGACCACCCTTAGGCCTCAAAAGGCCTCATTTTAAGCCATTTTGTGTTAGCTCCGGGATTTTGGTGTTGGGGTCTCTTCACCACTAAAATCTTGAGGGATTTCAGTGGTGAAGATAATGCCTTGAAGTCCCAAGAAGGAGAGGGCCACCCCCTCTCCTTGTTGTCCTTGAAAAGGGCATGTTTTGGCCTCTTAAGGAAGCCTATGCTTGAGTGTGTGTTGAGCATGTTTGGTTTGTTTTTCATGCTTATATATCCATAATATAACATGATTTCAAGTTGGTTTTGGAACTCCATGCATGCTTAGTATAGTTGCCATGTAATGCCTTGTTTATGCCTTAATGTGCCTTAGGTTGTTAGCCTTTGTTGGAGCATG
This sequence comes from Camellia sinensis, assembly GCF_055761805.1. NCBI lineage: Eukaryota > Viridiplantae > Streptophyta > Magnoliopsida > Ericales > Theaceae > Camellia > Camellia sinensis. The sequence continues at coordinate 226,280,438 of NC_138961.1, read as the reverse complement.
TTTTAGGCTTAGTCTTGTGAAGATTATGTGCTTATTTTGCCATGTTTTAGATCTGTCCATAAGTATTTGGGTCGATTTTAGCATGCATTACATAGCTCCTTTGTATTTGGGCTTGTTGGCCTTGAGTATGTGCATGTGTAGCATGGCATCTTTGCATTGTTTTGGTGATTTGGGATCATTGTATAAGCCATTTCAGTCCCATTTCCATGCTTGTTTGGTTGCCTTGCATGCCTCTTTAATGCCTCATAAGCTTGTGTAGCAATGCTTCATGTTTTGGTGCCTTTGCATGCCTTTGTTTTTTAGCCATCTAGATGCCATCTAAGTGGTCTTTTGGGCCTTATGTTATGTGCTAAAAACCTGTTTTAGGTTGCCTAATGCATGCCATGTTTGTTGTGATAAAACATGCTTCAAAGCTTCATGACTTGCCTCAAGTACTTAGACCATGCTTGCATGCATTTGCTTGTCTTGTTTGATATGATTTGACATCATTTTATGACATGATTTCAATGCTTATGTTGCATACTAATTGCTCTTGTTTATCCCTTTCAAGTGTGCTTGAGGGTTGTTTAAATTGTGCCTAAGTGTGGGCCTTCCATCATGTGTATGTGCGCATGTGTTTTGGCTTCTTGTTTTGGTCATTACGGCCACTGTTTTAGGCCTTATTAGAGTTGCCTAATTCATGTATAAGTCCATCTTGCCATCCATTTGCATTGCCATATGTATGCTTGTATGCTTGCATAAGTGCCTTGCCATGCCATGTTGCATCCTTAGCTTGTATGCCTAGGTTGCATTACATCTTGCATGCATTCCTTGTCCCTTGACTTGGGTGATAGGGATTGAGAGTTTTGTTTGATTGGTTTGCATACATTTGAAATCAAAGTTGCATACTTGGTTCTTTGGGCCATCATGCATGGAAATGCGTGATTGGTGGTCCGAGAACCGAGGCACATGTCCCTTTGAGTCATTACAATGATAAGAGACATGGTTGGTGCATACATGCTTTGAATTGTGCTGCCATGCTTTGCCTTGCCCTCTGTTGCTGTCAGTTGCAGGTTCTGCAGGAATACTCTGCCGACCGGCAGTGTAATGTGCCGACCGGCAACAATTTCTCTGCCGACAGATTCAATTTTGTGCCGATGGCCATACCACACTGCCGGTGGCAATTTCAATCAGCCGGTGGTGATCCTCTCTGTCCAAGGGATCAGTCCTGAGGCTTTGACAGCCTCCAGAGGAGGAAAGGAAGGAAAACAGAGGCAGCCCATGCATGGTGGCGCTTCCCGAGGCATTTTCCTATTTTAATTAATTTATTTAATTTGTTAATTAAATTAGTTAATTTGTAATATTAATTAGCTTGTGTAGTTAATTAATTTGTAATATTTATTCGGTCCCTCCGAGCAAGGACAAATCTGTAATAAGTGTGCGTGGGTGGTGTGTATGTCGTCCAACCTCACTTCTTTCTTCCCTTTTACTTACCTGCTTTGATGGTTAGTATTAGGGCACGTTTAATTTAGCATACCCTATGCTATGCATGTGTGCATCCATGCATTTGTATTGCATGCATTAGGCTCGGTACATCACGCTAACTGCATCAATACTTCAATTCCCAAACTGAATACGTGATAATTGTGCATTTTCACATGACATGTTTAGGATAGCCGAGCCTATTCTAGCAACATTTTGTATGCGATGCATTAGGCACTTAACATGGACTTGGATCATGCATGTTTGCTAACAAGTTCTTTGTTTTGGCATGGAGTACTATGTAAGTATTTCCGCTTTAGCATATCGCATGAGTGTGAATATTGCCATGACAGCATGCTTAACATGTGGCTAGATGCTTATGTGTTAAACTATTTGAAATGCCTGTGGGTGAAGGTTGGATTGTTTGAGTTGGAAAAACTCATTAAAATCCGTGTTTTAGCCTACTTGCGAGTAGCAAATTCCAAAGCATTTTCCAAAACAAACGGATATGCAATGCTTGTTTCCAAATTAAGCAATCTAGTCTATACTTGTTTGCTGCGCGCATAACATAGTAATTCTAAGCTAATAAATGGAATAAGAACACATAAAGTTTTCAAATACGGATATCATGGTTAGTAGAGGCCGGTCTTCGGACCGGGCGAAAAGGGGTGCTCATAGCTGACCTTCCCCGATCGTACCCAAGCTCCCGAGCTGAGACAACTCCGGTGATGACGGACATGTGGCCTTCGGCACCGAGTCAGGGTTTCCTAAATTTCCCCATTTTAAAAAATATTTAGGTGGCGACTCTGTATCTGGCAAAGCAGTCCATGTTTGGCACTACTTTTTCAAAAATCAGTTTCTCAAAACGATTTGCCAGATTTGGACTCTTTGGTTCAGATTAAGAACCGTGACACAAATCGAGTCCGAACTGTAGCGTGAGGCCCTCCGCAGGCGCGTCTACTCCAACTTTATTGATGTCCACTTTATGAGACAATTCTCATTCACAAATCAATGGTTTTGGCTCATTATTTTTATATTACAATCTTCTCACTTAAGAGAATACAAAACCACTCAGACCTACCTCAATAGGCAGTTGGGTCCCACTTTAATTTCGAATTAAAATTGTCAAAAAATCATTATTTTCCAATATGGTTGTTCTTCTACTTCTTGCTGGAGATGAAACGAAGAACCTTCCACTACAAAAAATTCAATTTTTTGCGACGGCAAATGAATTTTAGCGACAGCAAATGGGGGGTCACAACAGAAGGAGTTACAAAAACCTTTAGTGACGGCATCATGCCGTCGCCTTTTTTTAGCGACGGCAATTTATTGCCGTATATAATATGTAAAAAAGTCAAACCTTTGCGACGACACCGTTTTATCGTCACTAAATTTTTTTTTTGAGACTGCAAAAAATGCTATCACGAATGGTTTTGTTTTTTTGCAACGACATGCCCACTGTCACCAATGTTTCTAATATTTTTTGCGACAGTATGGTGTCGTCACCAAAAAAAAAATGCAATATAATTATTAAAAATATTAAAATTACTTATTTCTTGCGGCGGTGTGGTGCCATCACAAAAAAAAAAAAAAAAAACCTACAATAAAATTATTAAAAATATTAAAATTACCTGTATTAAATGAAAAATAATTGAAAAAGAAACCAATAATCGCATGATAATATAAAAATTCCTGTATAGAAAAAATAATTTCTCCATAATAAAAATATTCTTGCATTCATAACTACACATCAAAAAAATTACCCCACTACATAATGTTCCATAATACATATATAATGTTTAAATACATAATGTTGTTCATAATTCAAAATAAAATAAACCAAAATTACAAGTTTTGCTCATCATTCTCCGTGGGTAACAAAAACAAAAATTTGTCGTATTCTTCACAGACATCTGTAAACACCCCATTTTTGACCGTCCTCAAGACTCGGTTGTGCTTGCAGGTACATCCCGACACAAGTTCGATTGCTCGTCGGGCATTCGACTTTTGCGGCGGAACGTCACAGGTTCGAGCTTTCCAGACCCTGTATCCTTTCTGCCCCTTTCTTGGACCATGACTTGGTCCTTTCAGCATCTTTCTCCTGGTGCACTGCCGGCCATGGATTTGTTTCTGCCGGCCATTGAGTGAGCCTGCCGACCATTAGTGAGCCACTACCGGCCATCACTGATGGCCGGCAGAACCCCTGTCTCAGCTGGTTTTACTCCAAATCTTTTGAGCCAGCTAGAATACTTTTATCTGCCCTCCATACACGTGTATGGAGGGATGGAGCTCTTGCCAAGCTTCTTGAAGAAGCTTTGCATTGTTTTTCTTCTATGTAAGGAGAGAGCCTTTCTCTTTAGCAGAGGTTCAACTCTTTGGAGAAGAAATACCCCTTTCTCTCTATATTTTGTTGTATATTTGTGCCTTGAAGTCCATTTTCCTTGCACTTTTACACTACAACACATAGAGATACACCACCACCATTGGATTGAGGTTCTTGGGAGGACTTCTTGAGCTTTGAAAGTGAGGTTTTATCCCCTGAAGTTGCTAGTTTCGAAGTTAGACTTCGAGGGTGAGTATTTTTCCCATTTTAGCACCTTTTTGTATCTCATTTTGGCCATTCTTGCATATTGATTTAGGCCTTTCTTTCAACTGAAAAAAGTCTTGTTTTTAAGTACTTTTGGTGGTTGTTTAAGGTCTTTTGGCTGTTGAGGGTCTTCAACCCACTTGTTGGCCTTGTTTGGCCTTGTTTGAGCCATGCCTTAAGGCCTCCGAGCTAGCCTTGGTTTGGCTTTCTAACCATTGAAATACAGTGGATTTTCAGTGGTAGGCATGAGGTTTTGAGGCCTCAAATCAGAGGGGGTGGCCCCCTCTCTTTTGGTTCTTGTTTGCTTGCATTTTTGGCCTTCCCAAGGAGCATGCCTCTATGTATTTTTGAGGCTTGGTTCAAGCCATTTTTTGTGACTTTTAGGATCTGCCTTAAGTCTTTCCATGGTTGGTTTGGTCATATTTTGCATGCATCTTACATGTGTAGTGTAATCCCATTCATAGCCATACAAAGTAGCATGTTCTTCTTGCATGTGTTGGCTCCATTTCAGTAGGTTTTTGGTGATGTTTTACCATGCCTTAAATCTATTTTGGGTTAGTTTTTTCACTCCATGAATGCATCTTACACTTGTAGTTTAAATCCCATAAACTAGTCTTGTATGCTTCTTTCTTTAGCATGTCATTCTAGCTCATGTTGAGCCTATTTCAGCATGTTTTTGATGATGTTTTGGCATGTCATGACTCTGTCTAAAGTGGGTTTGGTCATCCTTTGCATGCTCTATATACTTGTAGAACAAATCTTGCTTACTAGCTTCATGTGCATGATGTTTTGACTCATCATCCTAGCATGTTTTTGCTTTGCTCCAGCATGATTTTGTCCTTGTTTTAGGCTGTCCTAGGACTATTTTGGGCTTCCATGGCCATATCACTCATGCTTTGTATAGCTATAGTGTAAATGCTTAGGCTAGTCTTGGGTTTTGAGGCCTCTACCATGCCATACATGTGATGTTTGCATGCTTTGCCATCATTTCAAATGTTATTTCAGTCCATGAAATGTGGTCATACACTTGCATTTGACATGCTTTTAATGCCTTGGAGGTTTGGCTCTTTATGCCTCAAGAATGAACTTTTGTGCATGCCATTAAGCCTAAGCCCTTGGCTCATCATTTCAGTGCATTTTTGGTCTTGTTATACCATGATGTAACTCTATTTTATGTAGTCCAAGTCATGCCATGTTTGGTTTCAATAGGTGTAGTGAAATGCCACTTTTGTAGCCTTGCATGCTCCATGTTTGTGGCCTTGTGTTCTAGCTTGTGTTGGCTAGCTTCGAGCTTGTTTTTGGTCTTGTTTGAACCTGCCTTGGGACTGTTTTAGGTTCCTTTAGCCCTTTGGGGCTTACTTTGTATGGCCATGGCTTAAGTCCTTTTGTTAATGCTTAGCTTTTGAGCTTCATGCATGCCATGCTTGTGTTATGTGTGTGATTTGGCATCATTCCTAACATCATTTCAGAGCATGTAGTATTGTCATACTTGCATGCTTTTCACTCCTCAAGTGTGCTTAAGAGTTGCATCTTTATGCCTTAATTCTTGAGCCAATTGGCATGCATGTTTGCATTGCCTTTTTATACTTTTCATACTATCAATTCATCACTTATGGCCACTGATTTTAGGCATGAGGCCTCTCCATCTTTAGTGTAAGTCCATCTTACCATGTTGTCACATGCTTGTCCCATTTCGTATGTTGTTGCATACTTGTCCGCCTTCGCTTGACTTGCATGTTTGTATGTTCATGTTGCATTTTATCATGTGATTCAAGGTTGTTACCTCACATCATGCTTATATGCTTGTTGCATGCTTGATTTATTGCATTACATGTTTGCATGCTTGTTGCATTGCATGTTTGCCATGCTTGTTTTGCATTGTAGTTTGGATGTGTTAATCCGAGCACGTGGAACGAGGGGCGTTTCATACTTCAAGTGATGAAACGTGTCTCAATTCTCTGTCGCCGACGCTCTTGATAACCCATGATAGAGTTTCAGGCTTTATGTGTTTATTTGTGCACATTTCATATTGATTTGCACAAGTTGGATCTTTGGCCATCATGCATCGAGATGCGGGATTAATGGTCTTGGATCCGATTATGCCTCCCCCTTTATGTTTTGAGGTGATATGGGGTGGCATAGTGCACACATACCCTTGGGAGACCCTCCATTTTTTCTATTTTGTGCTCTGCTACAGCTTGGTGTCCCAGCACATCAGTGGCCGGTAGTGCCCTACAGATGGCCGGCACCTCCTCATCCTTGGCCGGTAGGTGGTCGGCAGCAGCTCCCCATGGCCGGCAGGCCACTGATGCACTCCCCTAGACTGGTTTTGGTAAGGTTCAGCAGGAATTCTTTGAGGACTCCATGCAGACAAAGCCACTAGAGAGCAACCGGAAGGCGTTTTGAGGCGAGAAACCGAGCACGAGCATGCATACCCTTCTGCTTCTATGAACAGAGTTGGAGCAGCATTAGTTGTTGCCTTTCATTTGTAACTAATTAATTTGTTAATTAATTAAGTTTTGTAATAATTAATTGTAGCTAGTTATTCATTTTTTTGGTTATGTAATAATTAATTAGCTTGTTAGTTAGTTAATTAGTTGGCATGTATTATTTATTCCGACCCTCCGTCGAGAGGGCCAATTTTGTAATAAGGGTGTGTGCGTGCGTGCATGTCTCCCAACCTCCATTTCTTTCTCCCTTTTACTTACCTGCTTTCGTTGGTTAGTTTTAGGTCATTCTTCGATTGATTAGCATCCTTATGCTCCGCATGTTTGCATCCATCCATGTTTGCATCATTCATCTATATTGCATGCACCGGGCTTGGCGCATCATACTAACTGCATCGTATTTCAATTCCAAGTTGAATACATGTATCAATTGCTACATCTTATATGCCATTTTAGGATAGCCGAGCCTATTTCTCATTGCATCTCGCGTGTGTTGCATTAGCCATCTCAACATAGCTAGAATCATGCATTTGATTACTAACTAGCTTCTGTTTTGGCTTGGAGTACTAGGTAAGCTTTTTTATTCTTTAGCATACTACATGTGTGTCATTGGTGCCATGAAAGCATGCTTGCTATAAGGCTATTTGCTTAAGTGTATAACTGCCTGAATGCCTGTGGGTGAAGGTTAGATTGCTTGAATTGGAACAATTCTTTGAAATCCGCATTTTGGCCTACTTACGAGTAGCAAACCTCAAACCATTTCCAAACAAACGGATATGCAATGCTTTGTTCCAAATTAGGCGATCTAGTCTATATTTGTTTGCTGTGCGCATCACATAATAATTCTAGGTTTAATAACCGGAATAAGAGCACATGTGTAGACACCCCATTTTTGACTGCCTTTAAGACTTGGACGCGACTGATGGTTTACATGATGGAGAAAGGTGTGCAGGGGAAAGGTTCAGTTTCTTTGGCAAGGAGAGAGTCCAAGCTCAACTTCATACCCCTTTTTGGACCAAAACAATCTTGATCAAAAGATTTTAGACCTTAAAATCCTCTCTTTCAAAACATTTTTGAAATAAAGTTTTTTACGATGTTCCGAAGCTCGCATTTTGTCAAATGTTGCGCTCTTCGGTAAACCGAGCAAGGACAAAGTGGAAATAAATGAAAGAGAGATGAAATATTTGAAAAATCTTTCAAAACACCTTACTTAGGGGTTTGGAGTCAAAGAAAAGAGGAGAAGAGGGAAGAAATCCAGTTGGGGGAGAAAATGGGCATGAACCGTTAAGAAAGAGTCAAACAGCCCTCGCCGAATTGGGCCTATTCATTTGCATACTTGGAATCAAGCTTTGAGGCCACCACCGTTGGAAATAATACTTCCGGGGCTTCATTTTTCACTCAAGAATCTCCTAAATCCAATTCCGGATGGGGGAGAGATAGTTGATTAAAGTAGGGCATCACTCCGGTTGGACCGAAATTTGCGCGGCTTCACCAAAAAGGGCATAACTTTTCCACAGGAGGAATTTTAATGCAAGGTTTGCGCCATTGGAAAGATAACTTCCGGGGCTTCAATTTGGATACTTGAATGGCCACCATTGGACTTCCCAATCACCCACCGGCCATTTTTCTTTCCGGCAGCCTATTTTTTTTTGTCCTGAAAGTAGCAGGCCGGCCAGAAAATCTAGCAGGCCGGCCACCTAGCTGGTGAAACGACTTTTTTTTCCCTTTTTAGCTAGCCAGCCATAACCCCCTCAGTGAATTTTGTTTTCCTCTAGGCCTTATGTCCGAGGGTTTGGCCTTTTGGGGGGAAACTTGAATTGTTTTCCCCCCCATTTTTCCCCCTCTTTTCCACCCTTTTTGTCTATATAACCAGCACTCCCAGCTGGTTTTGGGAGGTTAGAAAAAATTTGCTTCAAGCCTCTTGCCTTGTATCTCTCCCTCTCTACATCCTAACCCTCAAAACCCTTAAGTTCCTACACCATTTCTACACCACCACCTAGCACCACACCACCACCTCCATTCCAGCCACTTGGAGCTTCTTTCCAGAGCTGAGGAGCACCATTTCTTGTGCCAAGAGGTTTTCAAAGATTGGTCTACAAGGGTGAGTCATTTTTCCCCTCTTTTGAGTTCATTTTTGCATGCTTTCTTAGCCATTCTTGCTTACACTTTTGGGCTTCGACCCTAACTGAAAATAGAATTTTTTTGAGCTCTTTTTCATGTTTGTTTAAGGGCCTCTCACTGTTTGAGGCTTCCTTTTTTCACTTGCTTCTTTACCTCTCTTGTATGCCTATTTCTTGTGTAGTATTTTTGTCCTATGTCTAAATTGTTTTGAGCTCTGTAATAAACTGTAAAGTGGCTTATTTTAAGCCCTTCTTCAATATTGTTGAAGGGCTCGTTACTGTTTGAGGCTTCCATTTGCCACTTGCCTTTATATCCCTCTTTTGGCCTTATTTTTGCATGATTTGTTACCCCCTTGTGTTTGTATTTTTGGACTCTGGTCCAAACTGTAAATGGACTTATTTTGACCCCCTCTTCATCTTTCATTAAGGGTCTTTTGCTGTTTGAGGTTCCCTTTTTACACTTTGTGTTTAGCTCTCTTTTTGGCCTTGTTTTGCATAGTATTTTGAGCATGCTTGTGCACTGTTTTTGGTTTGATCATAAATTGTAAAAGGTCATATTTTGGGCCCCTTTTCAATATTGTTGAAAGGCCCTCATCTTTTTAGAGCTGGAAGCCATCACTTCCTTCTTTGTCTCCCTTTTGGCCCATTTTTTGCATGCTAGCTTAGCCCCATTTGTGTTCGCTGTTTGGCCTTCCTTAAAACTGTAAATATGCTTGTTTTGGGTCTGTCTTGAGTCTGTCTTTACATTTCATGTTTGAATAATGCATGCTTTGTATAGCTATAGGTCATTGCGTATGCCTAGTTTTGCATTTCGGGTCTCATTCCATGCTTCGGGTGCCATGCTTTCATGTTTCGGGGCTGTTTTGCATCACTTTTTGCTGCTGAAATTTGCATGCTAGCATACCATGTTCCATGCCTTGCCATGTCTTGTTAGAGTGGCATTTTGTGCCTTAGGGTCGGTCCTCGGTTTGCGTGCATGCGTGCACGCATTTCGAGTGTCTCATTTTTCATCTCATGGCCTCTTATGTGAGTATGGATGAGGTCCACTTGTGTTGGTGTAAGTCCATTATGCATTGTGTATGCCATTTCATTTCATAGCATTGTGTATGCTAGGTTGTATGTTAGCGCATTGTGTATGCCATGTTGCCTCGTGCATCGTGTATGCCATTTCATAGCATTGTGCATGCTAGATTGTATATTAGTTGCATTCATGCATGTCATGCATATTGCATTGTGCTTGGGATAGGAGTTAGCCTGAGCACGGGAAACGAGGGACGTTTCGTACTTCGAGTGACGAAACGTGTCTCAATTCCCAGTCACCGACACTCCGGATTATCCATGATGGAGTTTAGGTTTTGTTGTGTTTATATGTGCATTCATTTCATATTGAGTTGTGCAATTCGACCCCTCGGTCATCATGCATCGAGATGCGTGATTGGTGGCACGAGGATCAAGACATGCATACATATGTGAAAATACATTGCTATGCCCCTTTCCTGCTCTCTGTTGCAGCAAATCAAGAATCAGCAGTCCTCCGGGGCTTGGCGCACTTTCCAAAAAATATTACAAAACAGAGGCTAATTGGGGCATCACAGTGGATTTCCGTGCAAAGGCGACCCGGACATGCATCATCCATCATCTGAAGAAGAGTTAAGACAGTCCCTGGCTTGCATACCAGTTTATTGTTTTTTTAGTTAATTTGGTAATTAATTAGGATTTTTGTAATTATTTGGACTGTATTATTTATTTGGATTGTAATTATTTGGGACTGTATATTATTTTATTCGGACCCTCTGCGCGAGGGTAATATTGTAATAAGTGTGCGTGTGTGTGATGTATGTCGTCCAACTCCACGTCTTTCTTCCTTTTATTTACCCGCTCATGATGGTTAGATTAGGGCATGTTTTCATTAGCATACAGTATGATAGCATGTTTGCATTCATTCATCTGTTTTGCATGCACCGGGCTCGGCGCATCATACTAACTGCATTGTATTTTCAATTCCAAGTTGAATACATGTTAGCTGTAGCATTTCATATGTCATGTTTAGAATAGCCGAGCCTGCTATAGTTGCACTCTTGCATGTGTTGCATTAGGCATTTTCAGCATATTTAGGATCATGCATGGATTTCTAATTAGCTTCTGTTTTGGCTTGGAGTACTCGGTAAGTTTTATGCTTTAGCATCCTTGCATGCGTGTGAGTGACTGCCATGAATAGCATGCTTACCATGAGACTATGTGCTCATGTGATATAACTGCCTGAATGTCTGTGGGTGAAGGTTGGGTTATTTGAATTGGAACAATTCATTAAATTGTGAGTTTTAAGCCCACTAGATAGTGGCAAAATCATGTTTTCTAAGCCCACCCGAGGGTGGCAAATCCATGTCTTAGCCTACTTGCGGGTAGCACCCTCAAACCATTTTCAAACAAACATACATGAAATGTTTTGTTCCAATTCAGGTGATCCAGTCTATACTTGTATGCTGTGCGCATCACATAGTAAATCTAGGCTAATAACCGGAATGAGAACGCATAATGTTTTCAAAAATAGATATCATGGTTAGTAGAGGCCGATCTTTGATCGGGCGAGCGGGGGTGCTCACGAAGTGACCTTCCCCAATCGTACCCAAGTTCCCGAGCCAAGGCAACTTTGGTGATGACGGACACGTGGCCTTAGGCAAACGAGTCAGGGTTTCCTAAATTTCCCCAAAATAAAATATTTAGGTAGCGACTCTGTATCTGGCAAAGCAGTCCATGTTTGGCACTTCTTTCAAAAAAAATCTGTTTTCTCAAAACGATTTGCCGGATTTGGACTCTTTGGTTCAGACTTAGAACCGTGACATTTTTAGAGTCCTGAACTGTAGTGAGCCCAATATCGAACGGAACGGGGGGGGACTCGTTCCTCTCCCGGGGGTGTTCGGGGACGTCTACAACATGCGTTTTCAAACACTAGATATCATGTTTAGTAGTGGCTAATCTTTGATCAGGCAAGCGGGGGTGCTCATAGCTGACCTTCCCCAATCGTACCCAAGTTCCCGAGCCGAGACAACTTTAGTGATGACGAACACGTGGCCTTAGGCACGATTCAGGGTTTCCTAAATTTCCCCAAAAATAAAATATTTAGGTGGCGACTCTGTATCTGGCAAAGCAGTCCATGTTTGGCACTTCTTTACAAAAATCAGTTTTCCAAAATAATTTGCCAGATTTGGACTCTTTGGTGATTTATCGGTCTTGTATTGCACTTTGCGAGATCAGATTCAGAACCGTGACAATTTGAGTCCGAACTGTAGCATGAGACCCCGGGGGACGCGTCTACAGTTTCTGGCGACTCCGTTGGGGACTTAGAGAACTTGACTCGAACTCATGATATCTTGTTTTGATTACACTTATGTGTTTCTTTGCATTGCATGTGCATTGGTGCGCCTAGGACACTGTGTTTTCCGTATGCTATTCCTGAACGGTTTGCTAGAGGCTTGCTTTGATAAGCGGGCCATAAGGTTGACCGGTTGCGGGCTCTGCCACGACGGGAACACAAACCTCGATTTTTACCGAGGCACCCTTCTTGACCATTCGACCTAGTGCATATTCGGAATCCATGGTGACTATTTCAAACTAGGACAGGTTGCTTACCCGATTATAGGTTGTTTGAAACCGCTGTGTGCGTAGTGAAACCCTAGCTCCTGACAAAATAGGACAGGGAAACCCTACCCCAACATAGGGGTGTTTTGGCTCTCATTTGCTTGCTATGTGCTTTTAGAGTTGGCCTCTACAGGAGTGCACGTATCAGTTTGCAAGTCTGGGTATCAGGCCTGCGGGCATCAGTATCAGTATTTTGAGAATCAGTTATATCCGCGGGTATCAGATTCAGTTTTGGGATAGTAAATTTCGGAACAGTGATCAGTGGTTGAGGACAGTTCTTTCAGCTTGCGTGTCAACTGCGTGTTGTATTTATTTAAGCTGTTATGTTGTCCGTTTTTCTGCTTATTGCTTCCTTATTATGCTTTATTTATCTTTTTGCAAGGTAGTTTAGCACAATTGCATCCAACCAGGTAGATATTCCCCGAGCACTCTGGGTTAGAGGTCGTAGACTTAATCGATCCAGGGATCTGGTAGACGGACAAGCAGTGTTCCTTTCTTTACCCCCGGTTGCTAGACGGAGGTCATAGAGGCGCAGTATATCAGTACAACGGTCGCCAAATCAGTGGTCTACCCCATTAGTGGACAGTCAGACTGAGGTCTCAGTTTCTATTACAGGGACAGATATATCGGTTATTTAGATAGATCCGTACAATATGGCAAGCTTAGAGGAGATGGTGCATCACCTCCAAGAAAGCATGAAAACTATGCAGCAGGACGCTACCCGTCAAGCAGAATATGCCAAACAACAGACCGCGATCGTGACCCAACAGGCAGAATTAATCACTAGGCTACAGCAGCAAGTTGGAGCATCTGCTTCACACCAAGTTCCTACCCCACCAAGAGTTCCCACACTCGGGGAGGCAACTAACATCCAGGATGATACGGATATTCCAATCGGGCCAGCTCCCCTCCGGTTTTACCCCAGCTATCCAAAACACCCACCAACCTGCCAGATTCTCCCTTTGAGTTCGAGACGGACCCCACAGCACTAAAAGTAAGCAAGCTGGAGAAATTGTTCAAGAAATCTCAAGGGGTTCATTCCATTCCGGATATTGAGGGTGGGTACATCAACTCGGCCATGACGCTGTCGGATCGTTTTAAGATGCCACACATCGACCGCTTTGACGAGTTGAGAGACCCTATGGAGCATTTGCGGCTGTTTTCAGATATTCTAAGGCCGATGGGCCTCTCTAGATTACAGAAGCTTTCCTTGTTTGGCCAGACCTTGTCAGGTGTAGCGGCCATTTGGTATGCAAAATTGGAAGATTCAGTCAAGAGGAGTTGAGAGGAGATGGCCGAGGCCTTCAAAGCTCAATACTCATACAATACACAAATCGAGAGTACGACCCGTGATCTTGAGACAACCAGGCAGGAGCTGAAGGAGAGTTTCTCCGATTTTGTAACCCGGTGAAAGGCAAAGGCCTCTATGATGACCATCAGGCCAGTTGACAAAGACCAAATACGGATGGTTGTGTGCAACCTCCAACCCAAACTCATGCAAAAATGATCATCCTCCCCCTCCCCACCTTTGTAGACCTATACGAGATAGGGTGGCAGATCGAGGATGCTATGAAACAAGGTTTGATTGACTAAGACCGAGAGCAGCCCAAGAGGGCATTCAACCGCAGTTCAAATGTAGGCACAAGCAGCGCTACAGCTGGCAGATCTTCAGATGTGAGTACGGTTACCACCACCAATACCCCAAGAACTCTTGCAGCTACACCATTCACCGGTGTGTCCGAAAGTAGCTTGTAAACAACCAAGTATTCCCTCCGAAGCCAAAGAACCTTCACCCCACTATACATGCCCCCGTCCAAAGCTCTGGGGGTTTTGATCAGGAAAGGGCACTTAAAGCCCCTAGAGCCGCGGCCACTACCACATAGGCTCCCTGCTTCCCATAACCCGGCCAAGTACTGCGCCTATCACCAGTAGCATGGTCATGACACCGACCAATGCTTTTGATTACATCATGAGATTCAAGATCTCATCGACAACAGGGTGATCATGCCCCCGGAAAAACCAAATGTCACAACCAACCCCCTCCCACCACATAACCAAGCTCCACCTCCCAAATGCATCAATTTCATCCAAACTGGGGTTGTGTCATACGACCCCAGCATATATATCACCCCCTCTCACCTACCTAAGTCGGAGGTGTTCATTCATGACAGCACCGACTTGTGCGTGTTGAACATCTCCCAAACCCAACCAGAAATGGTGGTGGTAACTATTGGAGTTGGAACTGGGTCAGCTGCGAGAACAGACGAGGATGAGCAGTCAGAACCTGAGGGGTCTGCGAGTTTCAAGTACAACCCGAGCGGTTACATTACATCAGCAGGCCAATCTAGGCCAAATATGGAGTTGCCGGTAGGGGCAGAGGTTTATGTAGTACGAGAGGATGGACCTAATCAAGATGGCCTAGTGGATCTGGAAGAAGACCTTGTAAATCTGCAGTTCTTTGAAGAACAAGATTCAGGGGACGTGACAGTCAACTGGCTTGATGGATCAGCAGAAACTACTGGATGGCTTGATGACCAACCAGATGTTATGGAACAACCTCAGTTAGAGTAGGGTCCACCTGGGACGGAGACATCAACAGTGGCCGGAAGGGCCGCGGATTAGTTAGAACCGTCGGAGAGCACCGGTGATAAGAATTTTGCTCCGGACTAGAGCATTTCGGGTACAGAGGGCATTGAATAGCAAGCTGCACTGAAACAATTCGAGCGAGAAAGGACCGAGGATTCTGAAAGAGTCAAGAAAGCCAAAGCCCCTAAGGGGACAGAACTTGTGGTGAACACAGGAACGAAAGGTACTGTGGGTATAGGAGTAGGTGTAACGGAGCTGGACAGGTGTCTGTCGGTTGCTGATGGCATGTGGTGGGAAGATGATGACCTATGTCTTGCCCACACAGATAAAGATTGGGGAAACAGCCAACTGGATGACACCTGGTACATTAGCGAAGTTGACCACATGAGTAGGAGCGGGCGGTACTTCAAGCCCCCGCACTTAGATCAACCAGAAGTGTCCGGGAAGGACAAGGAGGAGGAGAAGCAAAAAGAGAAGTTACTCGAAGAAAAGGCTATGCTGAAATAGCTGAAAAAGATACAAGCAGACATCTCCATCTAGGGACTGTCGATGGCTTCAAGGGTACACAGGCGGGCTGTCCTTTCGGCGATGGACAAGGCCAAACTCTCAATAGACACTACACCTGAACAGCTGGTAGGGTTGGTCTTTCCGGGAGGAGCTTCCCCGGCGTTGACCTTTTCTGACAAGGAACTACCGCCTGAGGGCTCGGATCACAACAAACCACTCTACATCTTTGTGGAGTGTAGAGACAAGTGGATACCGGTGGTTCTTGTCGACACAGGATCCGCCATTAA
This sequence comes from Camellia sinensis, assembly GCF_055761805.1. Taxonomy (NCBI): domain Eukaryota; kingdom Viridiplantae; phylum Streptophyta; class Magnoliopsida; order Ericales; family Theaceae; genus Camellia; species Camellia sinensis. The sequence goes on along the minus strand of NC_138961.1, from coordinate 226,264,804 downwards.
CGTGTGCCCATTGAGGACAGCATATGCAATCTAGTTGAAGCCCGAAAACTTTGTGCCAACCACCTATGTGATACGAGCATATGACAATACAAGCAGAGAAGTGAAGGGGACTGTGCAGATTCAGACTAAGGTTGGTTCAAGGCAACACGAGATTGACTTTCATGTCTTGGACGTTCCCGCAACCTTTAATCTACTCCTAGGGTAGCCGTGGCTGCACCAGGTAAAGGCAGTCTCTTCCACACTACACCAGATGTTAAAATACCCTCACGGGAAGGGAGTAGCCATAGTTTTCGGAAATTCATCAATCCACCCACCGCTAGAGGTGTCTACACCGGTTTTGGAAATCGAGCATGGCACAGAGGATGTCTTCTTATCAGGATTTACCCTAGCTGAGGCCCGGGTTATTCAGAATCTCTTAGCTGTCGATGAGGGGTTGTATGTCAGCGCACAGTCCGTGTACCTCATGAACAAACTTCAACATATCCCTGGGATGGGATTGGGAAAAAGTGGCTGGAAGGGCATTATTGCATCGGCCGAAGTGCCGCACAATCCGCATACCTTTGGCTTGGGTTATCTGCCACCAAAGAGGACTGGGTAAGGAAAGGCAAAGAGATGGCTGGAAGAGCCAGAGCCAAGTAGACCGAGAGGCATTTTGATTTGATGCATCGGCTCATTCAGGGTACCTTGAACGGACATTTTGTCCAGGAGGGGAAAGACTTTCCATTCTGCGGCTTCCCAGAGCCATGGGTGAATGCAGAAAAGAGGCGCATGCCGGGATTTGAGATCTTCTTCGACTTGCAGTTATCCGAGGATGATGTCGCTAAGGAGCAGACTGGTCCATCAGCTGAGTTTTAGCGGAGTAAGAAAGTGGAATCCGAGAACACCGAGTTTGAAATGGGGGTAGCACTGGCCTGTCTACTATCAGATCCTCCGATCGTACATGAGTGCTTGGGGGATGATCTCTCAGTATTTATGATTGGAAACGAAACGGCTGTGAGCCCGCCTTCTAAAATTTTGGATATATCTGCCGCACCCTCCCTCGTCTGGCAGTATGAGGAGAGATTCTTATCGAGCAGCACCGGGTCAGGTAGTGAGTCGGAGTCTGATTCCACCGAGTCCATAGGGTCAGAATCAGGTTGCAGCTCGTCTGAGTCTGAGTCCGGTATTCTTGGGGGTGATAATCCGGATGCCACAGTCCTGTCTAGGTCATCTTTTTCTTTCTCTTTTGAGTCTGTTGTAATGGAAGAATCAGATGGACTGGGTGAAGTGATTAATAAGAATGGAATAGTTGTGGCTTCTGAGTATTTTTCTGTGCCTTTGATTTATTGCATTAATCAGGACTTTCAAAATTTCGATGAAAACGACGAGGAAGAAATTCCTCCGGTTTTGAAATATTTGCTTGAACAAGAGCAGGAGAGGTTTGTAAAACTGCTGGTTGATGAAATCACCCAAATTAATGTTGGTACTGAGAAGGACCCGCAGCTGGTCCAGATCGGGTCCACGTTGTCTTCGGAGGAGCGCGAGCGCTTAGTCGCTTTATTAAAAGATTTCAAAGATGTTTTCATGTGGTCCTACGAAGACATGCCTGGAATCGATCCTGAGATTGTACAGCACCAGATCCCTCTTGATCCAGAGGCCTGACCTGTCAAACAGAATCTCAGAAGGATCCGCCCAGATTGGGCTATCAAGATCAAAGAAGAGGTCACCAAGAAAATCGACGTAGGGTTCCTGTTGGTATCCGAATACCCAACTTGGTTGGCCAACATAGTTCCAGTGCCGAAGAAGGATGGTAGAATTCGGGTATGTGTGGATTTCAGGGATCTAAACAAAGCCAGTCCGAAGGACGACTTTCCTCTGACACATATCGATAAGTTAGTAGATTTTACCGCGAGGCATGCATTGCTCTCATTCATGGATGGCTTTTCAGGCTACAACCAGATTGTAATGGCATCTAATGACCGGGAGAAGACTACTTTTACCACTCCGTGGGGGACCTATTATTATAGGGTGATGCCATTTGGGCTGAAGAATGCTGGGGCTACATATCAACGGGCTACGACCACAATATTACATGACATGATCCACAAAGAGGTTGAGGTATACGTGGATGACATGATTGTCAAGTCTAAAGAAAGAGAGGGCCACTACACCGCCTTGCAAAAGTTCTTCCGAAGGATCAGAGAATTCCGGTTGCGGTTGAATCCTCAAAAATGTACGTTTGGTGTTACAGCAGGAAAAATGCTGAGGTTCTTGATCACACAAAGGGGCATCGAAGTCGACCCTTTCAAAATCAAGGTCATCTTAGAAATGTCACCACCAAGGACTGAAAAAGAGGTACGAGGCTTTCTGGGTAAAGAGCAATTCATAAGACGGTTTATCTCAAAATTAACCTTGACTTGTGAACCACTCTTTGGTCTCCTGAAGAAAGGAATGAAGTTCCAATGGGACGGCCGATGCCAAGCTGCTTTTGAACAGATTAAGCAATACTTACAGAACCCACCTGTGTTGTCACCACCTGAGCCGGGGAAACCATTGATCTTGTATCTTTTAGTGACTGAAACTACAATGGGCTGCATGCTTGCACAAGAGTCTGAGGACAAAGTGGATAGAGCCATTTACTATCTGAGCAAGAAAATGCTGGAATACAAAGCCCGTTATACTCCACTGAAGAAGGCTTGTTTGGCCTTGGTCTGGGCTACCAGGAAGCTGTGGCACTACCTATTAGCTCACTCTATAATATTGGTTTCCAGATTGGATCCCATCAAATATCTCTTTGAGAAACCAGCACTTACGGGTAGGCTAGCCCGTTGGTTGCTTCTGCTTTCTGAATTCGATCTGAAGTATGTGACACGCAAGTCAGTAAAGGGGAGAGCGGTAGCGGAGTTCCTTGTCGATCACCCAGTAGAAAGGGATGAAGCAGTTGAGTACCTATTCCCAAACGAGGCCATTTTGTATGTCGAAGATGAAACTTGGATAATGTACTTTAACGGGGCGTTAAATCAATATGGGTATGGGATAGGAGTGTTGCTAATAGCACCCGACAGTTCCCGTATCCCTCTAGCATTCAAACTTCGGTTCAAGGTCTCTAACAACGAAGCAGAATATGAGGCATGCATTGCTGGATTAGAAGTGGCCCTAGAACTAGGGGCAAAACGGTTGGATGTCATCGGGGAGTCGAACCTTGTTGTATCTCAGGCTAAAGGAGATTAGAAAGTTAAAGAAGAAAAGATGAGAATTTACCACCAGACCTTAGACTTGTTGATTCCTCGGTTTGAGAAGCTAAACTTCGCTCATCTGTTAAGAGAGAATAACAGGTTTGCAGATTCACTAGCAACTCTATCATTTATGATAGACATCCCTTTTGGAGTCCGGATACGTCTGATTATCATTGACCAGAAATTTGTGCCAGCCTACAAGCTGATCGCTGTCACAGAAGAGGTTCAGGATGAGAACCTCTGGTATTATGACGTTTTGAACTTCTTGGAGAAAGAGATGTATCCACCAGGGGCAAACGCCAAAGATAAGAGGGCAATTAGAAGAATGGTTGCTCAGTTCATTATCTGCGGCGGTAAACTGTACAAGAGAGGTCATCTCGGAATGCATAAGTTGTGCGTTGATGCTGAAGAATTGAAGCGCCTGATGGAGGCCATCCATGGAGGAGAGTGCGGAGAGCACACGAACGGGGTGATGCTAGCCCGAAAAATCCTTAGACAGGGTTACTACTGGTCCACCATGGAGGAGGATTGTATTGGCTTTGTTCGGCGATGCCACAAATGTCAAATCCATGCAAACCGCATGAATATCCCGCCGTCTAAGCTCTACAACATGACTTCGCCATGGCCGTTTTCAGTTTGGGGGATTGACGTCATCGGAGCTGTCACTCCAAAAGGGTCCAATGGGCATGAGTTCATTCTGGTCGCGATAGACTATTTTACAAAATGGGTTGAGGCCCAATCTTATGCGGTGTTGAAGGCTTCACATGTCGCAAAGTTCATCAGGAACAACATCATCTGTCGCTATGGGGTCCCGAACGAGATCATTTCAGATAATGGTTCCCACTTCAAGAAGGAAGTGATTGACTTGTTGGACAAGTACAACATGGCTTTTCATAAGTCGTCTACGTATCGGCCGCAGACCAATGGAGCAGTTGAGGCCGCCAACAAGAACATCAAACATATTTTGCAGAAGATGGTGGAAACCTACCCGGGACTGGCCAGATAAGTTGCCATTTGCTCTGTGGGGCTACCAGACTTCAATTCGTACTTCTACTGGGGTGACTCCGTATTCCTTGGTCTATGGGATGGAAGTCATTTTACCTATTGAAGTTGAGGTTCCCTCTATGCGAGTACTGGCTGAGTGTTAGATAGCTGAGGCAGATTGGCAGCAGAGCAGGTTCGAAGAACTCATGCTGTTTGATGAAAGAAAGCTGAAAGCACTGTACCATGTTCAGGGTTACCAACGCAGAATTGCTAGGGCTTTCAACAAGAAGGTTAAGTCTAGGAATTTGAAAGAGGGAGATCTGGTGCTCAAAGACAACCGAGCTCCCATTCACGACCCTAGGGGTAAGTTCAGAGCTAATTGGACTGGCCCTTACATCATCAAGTCTATCTGGTCGGGTGGAGCTGTCATTCTAATGGACCTAGATAGCCTAGAGTTCTCCCAATCGATCAACATGGACAAGTTGAAGAAATATTACCCCTAAGTGGCTCGCTAGGCCGAAAACCCGTAAGGGCGACCTAGGCAAAAGTTAGAGCATAAAAATTTTGAAATTACAAAAACTGAGCCCGACAAGGTCGAAAACCCGCAAAGGGCGGCCTTAGCAAAAGTTAGAGCGCAAAAGGAGAGAGTGAATACACGAGTGAACCCAAGCTGAACTACGTAAGGCTTGATTTCCATCTTTGGGATACGTAGGCAACTTCATCTTGAAGTCCAGCCATAAACACTTCCTCGATCAACTTTGTCCATGTGATCATGCTCGGTCATCTTTGTCTATTCTGCATCCAAGAGCTTGGTTGTAATCTCCAGTGCAGTGCTATTCAGACTAGGGGCAAGTTTCCAGTAGCTAGGATCCGAGGTTGTACATCTCAGAGACAAATCTCAGGCGTGTCTAGTTCTGATCCATATCGAAAATGGTTTTGAAAAGTTTTAATAAAAGTTGATTTTGTTCAAATTAATCTTTTTACAACTTAGACCATTTTTGGACCAAACGGAAAATTTTCAGTACCCACAACCTTCAATTTCATTGATTGCAATACAGAGTTCTCCTACTCTTGAATACAAATTGAAGTTTCTTTTTATTACATTCCTGCCTCCCCTCCTAGAGCTTATAGAAGCCTCTGATGCCAAAGTGGGCCCTACCTGTGCCTCTTCATTGAGCCAATCTAGGCACTCATCAGAAAAGGTGCAGCTGAAAGCAGGAGCAGGAGCCAGAAGCTCTGTTGTCCTCCAGACGGTGGTATACCGAGCTAGTTGCGTGCCTCGGACCGGAAACATAGCAGGGTACTCCATCCCCTCCTCCGGGCAAGTCTGATCATGTCCGAATTGACGTCGGAATAGGAATGGAAAATAGAACACGCAGTGTACCAAGCCAACCAATTGGATCCCGAGCTGGCGGCCCATGCTGTAGCTCATTGTCGGTAGATTGAGCCAAGGGCAGCGCCGAGCAATGTCAGTAGCGGACAAGCTACACATCCAGTTAAACCACCATCCCTCATCCGGGGCATCGACTAGACGTTGCCGGAAGAAGTAGCTGCGAGCTGAGTATGTGGGGCACGAGTCTACAATTTTCAATTTGCCCATCAACCATATCTGGGGAGGGATGAAAAATAAGAGAATAAAGAATAGAGAGGTGTATGTTGAGAGAAAAGTGAGAAAAAGGGTTTTGAGAGAAAAATCGAGCCCGAGGGCCAAGTGATGTGAGCATTTATATATGTGAGATGGGGTGAGAAACATTACTTGCAACAGTAGTGGACTCCCTGCAAACCTAGCCGTCTCTCGGCGATGAAAAGGATCTAATCCCATCAACGTCTCAGTTAGCGTCATGGCGATACAGCTTTTGCCCTCCCTCAAGCCCTCAGCAACTTCAATCAAACGAGTGCTAAACCCTCCAGAGCCTGGGGCAAGCAAGAGATGAGATAACATGCACAAGCAAAGCGCATGTCACCGATAACCCTGCCAATGATGGTTGCCGCGGTCACCGGCATCAGAAAACCGACAAACCAAGCTCAGAATGTCTAACTCTCTATCATGAATCAATGATCGAGCATCATGCAAAATGAGCCCCCACATCCGCCCCAATGCTTGTACGTGGCCGAAGCGGAATTGTGGCAAAACTTCTTCATCGCGCTCGAATTCCATCAAAGCTTGAAAGTCTTCGAAAGTAGGACACATCTCTTGCCCGCCAAAGCTAAAGACGTGTGTCACTAGATTCCAAAACCTTGCCACGGCATGAAGAAACGGAAAATGCAGCGAGGTGCGACTCAACGTGAATAGTGCACTTATGCCAAAACCTCGGAAATTAAGCTTTTCCGAGCCATCTAAGTTGGCAATCCAATCTGTGAGGTTTTGAGTAAGAAATGCTTCCATTTGGTGCAAAATTGAGCTGAAATGAAGAGAATCCCGAAGCTGGAACTCATATAGAAGATAAGGCAGTGAATGGAGGACAGATGTCGTCGTTTCAGAGAGTCTGCCATCGATGGCCGGCAGTGGCTCATCAGTGGCCGGCAGTGGCACATCGATGGCCGACAGTCTCTCCCTCATTTCCACTGGCCTTCTTGGTGAAGACCCAGTTGTCTGCTACAGTGAAGTCCTGTTACCTAGGCCTTTTAAGGTTTTGTTTTGTCCTTTTGGACTATGTCGTGTCTCGTTTAAGACGTATTAGCTTCTTTTTTTTCTGTGTCAGGTTGTAATCATCTACCTTTCATTTATCGAGTTGTAAACTTGTTAAGGCTTTGTTTTGCTTATCGAGTTGTTTTATTATTAGTCGGTTCACTACCTGATTAGGGCAATTCGAGTGTTTGGTTTTCAAAACAAAAGTTCGAACTCATTTACATTGTTTAGTAAAATGATGCGATGCGATACGATGCGATGCATAGAATGTACAAATGTAACACTTTTTCAACAAAATGTTGTTTTCATTCCATCATAGATTCTTTTTACAAAGAGCATAGTTTTAAAAAAAGTAAATCTGCCTGACGCAGTACAATGTACACAACTACTAGTAAAAAGAAAAATAAAGCAAAAAGAAGAGCAACGTCTGAATATGCAAAATGTCTGGATTGGCTCCAATTGCCTCAAGACTGAGAGGTCCTCCTCGTCCTCTTCCTTGACCGAAAGGACTCTGGAATGTCGCCGCCATTAGCAACTGACTCTGAACTCAAGCCATCCCAGCTCCATCTCCATCCTGAGAAGACTCTAACCGCGGACTAACTGCCTCCTCGTCAGACTCATCATTGCTTAGGGTCGGCCCTCGTGAACTAGTCCCTCGTCCTGCTCCCCCTACTGCTCAGGGAGGTGCTGAAGGACCCGCCCCCGCTCCTGCTGAGGCACCGAATGGGCCTGGCGCCAAGAAAGGAATCTGAAAAAGGGCAATCCACCAAAATGCATTAGTAATCAAGATGTATTAGATGTAAGGAATAATGTGCTGTGAGCAGTGAATGATTTACAGTGAATGTGTACCGTGAGCGGTGTATGGAAGTAATGTATCAGATCAGTGTAGTGTGCAACTGTGCAAATGATGGCATGTCGAGAAGAGACTGTGTTGCATGAAGTGTAGTTTGAAAGAACTCACCGGAATACTGTAAATACTGAGCAAGTCCATGCTCGTCTGCAGCATCCCCATTCACCGAAGCCATCATCTCCAGAGACTGACGAGTGTACTCAATGGGAGCCTGCAAAAATGTTGAAGTCATTAGTATTCTGCAGGATATCCAATGAAATGAAATGACTGTGCAAAACGAAAAGTATAGCACATACCGGGGTCGAGCCATAAACTTCGATAAGCTCATGACCAGCTGGAGAAGGAGCAAAGGGAATCTAATAAGTCTCTCCAGCCCACCCTCGGCATGTCATAGTAGTAGGCAGCACGGGCCATGCAGTCCCCTGTCTCCCCTCAGGACCTCCCCTCCTACGAGACCTGGTCGCTCCACCTCTCCCTCTCGCAACTGGAGCCTTCGCTCCCTCTCCGCCTCGGACACCAGTCAAAAGTGGCATCAGATGCGTCCGAATAAAGGTCGCGTAGTCGCCCTCTGCGCAGAAGTACTCCGTCTCCAGTCCTACCATGAACTGAATCACCTGGTCAGCAGATAACCTATGTGTCTCCCTCATCGATGGTGAAGGTGCCATCGGCATAAATGGAGCAGGCGCTCCCAAAGTCTGATGCACGAAGCGCTCACTTAGAAACCAGGCGCGGCAGATCGGCCCCTCGAAGAGGATGTGGAAATGAGACATAGTCTGGGCAGTGTGGTACTGGTCTCGGAGTCCTGATAGGATCGCATACCATGGCTGCCATGTAATCTGAGAAAAGAAAAACTGACAAGATGACCAGTCGTCAAATAACTAATCAAGATGCATCGGATTAATTGAAATAATCTTATTGCAGACTTACCTCATGCGTTGTGACCGTGTCGAAAAATTGCCAAAAGAACATGAAGCTCTCTCAGGTCCTACGACGGAGCTGGCCGTTGTATACAACAAAAAATGGGATGGTCGCTGGGGTCTCCTCCACAGGCTCCGGAGCAAGTGTCGGGAAGTATGCGTACACCCACAGCTATGAGAAAAAGTGATCAGTACAGTGTATGAACAGATTGCAGAAAACAGAACGCAGTACAATGAATAAAGGTTGCAGGCCTAAAGCAAATATTTGATTGTGTGTGTGCAATGTATGGTATGTAGTGTGTAGCATGTATGGTGTACAGAAAATGCAAATCAGAAAGCATACAGTGTAAGAGCAGATACAAAAAATACAGAAAGTACAAGTATTGAACAAAGCAAAAGTACAAATGCTGAGTAAAGCAATGAAAAGGAGAAACTAGGTTGTGTACCTCCCAAGCCCGCCAGTAGCTGCCGATCAACCTCCCACGCATCCGAGAAGTGGAGCTCATGTATCCATAAAAATGGTGAGGCCGGCCGCGTCCCAGTCGTAGAAACAGACCCGCTGGAGTACCACCAGAGCGCCCAAGAAGTACAAACCTACGGTATTCCACCTGTTCGAAAACAAGGTGGTACCGAAAACGAATAGAAGGAAGCCCCTGGCGTACTGCTCTACCCCCTCACCGGTCTCGGGATCCTCCCCTCTGTACTGCTCCTCAAACTAAGAGTATCTAACCATACCCGCTCGAAGAATGGGTAGACGTGCTCCAAGTAGCGCATCCCAGGCGGCCACCCATTCCCCCATGTCGGGATCAAGGGGAATGGGATCAAGGGGAATCGGATAACCTCCTACGCCCAGGCCGGTGATCATGGCGAAGTCGCGAGGAGTCATGGTCATCTCTCCTGCCGTGGAGAAGTGGAAAGAGTTGGTGGTGTCCCACCACCTCCCCACAAGAGCCCCTAGGAGAGGGCGACTCGCTGTGACCCGCGTCAAGCTGTAGCAAAATACGCCAAAGCCGATCCCGTCGATGATCCGGTGGACCTTCGAGGAAAGCACATCGTACCAATCCCGAGCGGTCGTAGCACCATAACCCCTGAAGGAGCGGGATCCACCCTGCAACAGAAAATACAGTTCAAGACAGATTAGCAATGTATTAAAAATGTAGTTTAAGTCAGATCAGGGGTGTATTGAAAATACAGTTCAGATCAGATCAGTGATGTATTGAAAATACAGTTGCGTGCAAATCAGTGGTGTATCGAAGATGCAGTTGAAATTTGGGGCATTGACACACGAGGTGTGGTCGTACACAGTACATATAGGGCAATAATGTATGAAATACAATCAGATCAAAGCATGTAATGCGATCAGATCGGAACAGTGTAAGAAATGCAAATAGTTGAAAGTAATACTGCAGAAAGGGAGAGTTGGTACCTCCACAGCAATGCCCGACAAATGAGACATCGGCTTCCTCAATAAGAGGTCATCTGGTGCACCCTCATCAAAATCAGTGGTGGTGTGAATTCCTCCTGCCACTGGTATGATATGAGTCTCCGGATGATACCTCGCAGGGTCAAAGGGACGTGTGCTCAATGGTAAAGGCTGAAGCTCGACCTCTAGCTTAGCCGTAAAGTCCGCCGCCAACTCCACTGGAGGGAGTGCGGGGAAGCCCTCATCATGTGGAACATCGTCAGCCATCTAAGATAGATGCAAAACGAGCAAAAATGAGCAAAATGGTGGAATTTTGAACAAACCAAACCCTAAGAGAGAGAAAATTCAAGGAAAGATGAAAACCCGCGAAAAATGAACTAACCTCGAAAGAAATCCGGGGGAAATGATCCTCGAATGGGGGAAATGACGACAGACACCTCAGATTCAATTTCTGATCGGTTCAAATCGAAGAAAACCAAGAGGTTTTAACGATTCAAGTTTGTTTAGGGTGTTGGGAAACGCGTAGAACGCGCGAATCTAGAGAGAAGGCACACCTAGAGGGCAAGGAAAATGCTTTCTATGCAAGGGTTTGTGAGGAAATGGGTTGATTTTGAGCCTATTTAAAGACCCATGGCCGAAAAGACCATTTTGCCCGAATCTGCCACTAATGGCCGGCAGGGGCACATCAACGGCCGGCACCACTCTATCGATGGTCGGCAGTGGCCACTAATGGCCGGCGGCTCTCCCTGATGGCCAACAGTCTTCCACCAGCTTCCTCTGCCTATCTGATCGAGGTATTTGTCCCTGGGTTCCAAAAATCCCGAGGAATGCTCAAAACTTGATTCAAAACACCTCCGTGAAAACTCGAAAATCATATCCTCAATGAACGATGTTCGTCGCCCATCAACGCGTACGAGATGTATCCTTTTGACGCATCCCAAACCTTCCGGGAGGTAAACCGGAAGTCCTCTTTCAAGATGTCTTTATTAGGCATTCTTTAGATTGTTATCATCTAACATTCACTTGTTATATTAAACACCCATTCTGGTTATATTTGCATTGTCTTGCATTTTTTTATATTTGCATTGTCTTGCATCTAGTTTAATTTGCTTTGTTTTTCATGTCTCACGTGCATTATCTTGCATACCTCTAACCTGCATTGTTTCGCATTTCATTAAACTTGCATTGTTTTGCATCTCATCTAAACTTGCATTGTTTTGCCTCTCATTAAACTTGCATTGTTTTGCATCTCATCTAAACTTGCATTGTTTTGCATCTCGCATTACCCCTTATTAACTTGCGCTATTACGCAGGTTATGTGCGTTGTTACGCACTTATCTTAACTTGCGCTGTTACGTAGGTTATGTGCGCTGTTATGCACTTATTATCTTAACTTGCGCTGTTACGCAGGTTATGTGCGCTGTTACGCACTTATTATCTTAACTTGTGCTGTTACGCAGGTTATGTGCACTGTTATGCACTTATTATCTTAACTTGCGCTATTACGCAGGTTATGTGCGCTGTTATGCACTTATTATCTTAACTTGTGCTGTTACGCAGGTTATGTGCACTGTTTTGCACTTATTATCTTAACTTGTGCTGTTACGTAGGTTATGTACGCTGTTACGCACTTATTATCCTAACTTGCGCTGTTACGCAGGTTATGTACGCTGTTACGCACTTATTATCTTAACTTGCGCTGTTATGCACCCTTATTTAACTTGCGCTATTATGCTTGTTATTGTGCGTTGTTTCGCACCCTTATTTAACTTGTGCTTTTACGCTTGTTATTTTGCGTTGTTTCACACTTCTTATCTTAACTTGCGCTGTTACGCAAGTTATGTGCACTGTTACGCACTTCTATTTTTCTAACTTGCGCTATTACGCAGGTTATGTGCGCTGTTACGCACTTATAACCCCTTATCTTAACTTGCGCTGTTACGCAAGTTGTGTGCGCTGTTACGCACTTCTTTTCTCTAACTTACGCTGTTACGCAAGTTATGTGCACTGTTACGTACTTACTTATCTGTTTTACTTGCGCTGTTACGCATGTCTACTTCTTTACTTGCGCTGTTACACATGCTGTTCTTCTTTTAACCTGCGCTGTTACGCATGTTTGTCTCTTTAACCTGCGCTGTTACGCATGTTTTATTTCTCCTACTTGCGCTGTCATGCCTGTTCTACTGGTTTAACCTGCGTTGTCTCGCTTGTCATATCTTTACTTGCACTGTTACGCATGTCTACTTCTTTACTTGCGCTGTTACGCATGCTTTACTTGCGCTGTTACGCATGTTGTTCTTCTTTTAACCTGCACTGTTACGCATGTTTATTTTCTTAACCTGCGCTGTTACATATGTTTTACTTCTTTAACTTGCGCTGTCACGCACGTTTCACATGTTTTATTTGTGTTGTTTCACATGTCTCTATCTTGCACTGTTACGCATGTCTTAACCTGCGCTGTTACGCATGTTCCATCCGCGTTGTCTCGTACCCACAGGATTGCATTGTTTTGCACCCCTCCACTTGCGTTGTCACGCACTTTTCACTTGCATTGTTATGCATGTTTCTAACGACATTGTACCTGTTGAGTCTCTTTCTCTTACGGGGCACGATATTGTATGTACGGTTCATTTGGAGTTGGCACGACCAGACGAACCAGACGGTATTGTATGCACTCCACGATAGACGTGGTGAGAATTGCATAATTTTCTTACATTCTTTCTATTGAAATATGTAGGACTGTTATTCATTTGCTTAAAATGTCGCATTTATTGTATATAATTGCTTCATTACAGTTTTCTTTTGCATAATCATAAGTTATGCTCTTGCATCTTGCATATCATTTGCATCATGCACCAGCCTAGGGGCATATCTCTGCATGCTTATATTGATGGTTTGCCTAAGTCTTCGGCCTTGTTAAAAATGGGTCATCTCTGGGCTTTGACACTCACTCCCGTCACTTTGTGACTTTCGAGTTCTGTCAAAGAAGGGCAATTGTAGACACCCCATTTTTTACCGTTCTCAAGACTCGGTTGTGCTTGCAGGTACATCTGGACACAAGTTCGATTGCTCATCGGGCATTCAACTTTCACGACGGAACGTCACAGGTTCGAGCTTTCCAGACCCTGTATCCTTTCTGCCCCTTTCTTGGACCATGACTTGGTCCTTTCAGCATCTTTCTCCTGGTGCACTGCCGGCCATGGATTTATTTCTGCCGGCCATCAGTGACCCTTGTCTCAGCTGGTTTTACTCCAGATCTTTTGAGCCAGCTGGAATCCTTTTATCTGCCCTCCATACACGTGTATGGAGGGATGGAGCTCTTGCCAAGCTTTTTGAAGAAGCTTTGCATTGCTTTTCTTCTATGTAAGGAGAGAGCCTCTCTCCTTAGTAGAGGTTCAGCTCTTTGGAGAAGAAATATCCCACTCTCTCTATATTTTGTTGTATATTTGTGTCTTGAAGTCCATTTTTCTTGCACTTCTACACTACAACACATAGAGATACACCACCACCATTGGATTGAGGTTCTTGAGAGGACTTCTTGAGCTCTGAAAGTGAGGTTTTATCCCCTAAAGTTGCTGGTTTCGAAGTTGGACTTCAAGGGTGAGTATTTTTCCCATTTTAGCACCTTTTTGTATCTCATTTTGGCCATTCTTGCATATTGATTTAGGCCTTGCTTTCAACTAAAAAAAGTCTTGTTTTTAAGTACTTTTGGTGGTTGTTTAAGGTCTTTTGGCTGTTGAGGGTCTTCAACCCTCTTGTTGGCCTTGTTTGGCCTTGTTTTGAGCCATGCCTTAAGGCCTCCAAGCTAGCCTTGGTTTGGCCTTCTAACCACTGAAATATAGTGGATTTTCAGTGGTAGGCATGAGGTTTTGAGGCCTCAAATCAGAGGGGGTGGCCCCCTCTCTTTTGGTTCTTGTTTGCTTGCATTTTTGGCCTTCCAAAGGAGCATGCCTCTATGTATTTTTGAGGCTTGGTTCAGGCCATTTTTTGTGACTCTTAGGACCTGCCTTAAGTCTGTCCATGGCTGGTTTGGTCATATTTTGCATGCATCTTACATGTGTAGTGTAATCCCATTCATAGCCTTACAAAGTAGCATGTTCTTCTTGCATGTGTTGGCTCCATTTCAGTAGGTTTTTGGTGATGTTTTACCATGCCTTAGATCTTTTTTGGGTTGGTTTTGTCACTCCATGCATGCATCTTACACTTGTAGTTTAAATCCCATAAACTAGTCTTGTATGCTTCTTACTTTAGCATGTAATTCTAGCTTATGTTGAGACCATTTCAGCATGTTTTCGATGATGTTTTGGCATGTCATGACTCTGTCTAAAGTGGGTTTGGTCATCCTTTGCATGCTCTATATACTTGTAGAACAAATCTTGCTTACTAGCTTCATGTGCATGATGTTTTGACTCATCATCCCAGCATGTTTTGGCTTTGCTCCAGCATGATTTTGTCCTTGTTTTAGGCTGTCCTAGGACTATTTTGGGCTTCCATGGCCATATCACTCATGCTTTGTATAGCAATAGTGTAAATGCTTAGGCCAGTCTTGGGTTTTGAGGCCTCTACCATGCCATACATGTGATGTTTGCATGCTTTGCCATCATTTCAAATGTTATTTGAGTCTATGAAATGTGGTCATACACTTGCATTTGACATGCTTTTAATACTTTGAAGGTTTGGCTCTTTATGCCTCAAGAATGAACTTTTGTGCATGCCATTAAGCCTAAGCCCTTGGCTCATCATTTCAGTGCATTTTTGGTCTTGTTATACCATGATGTAACTCTGTTTTATGTAGTCCAAGTCATGCCATGTTTGGTTTCAATAGGTGTAGTGCATTGCCTCTTTTGTAGCCTTGCATACTCCATGTTTGTGGCCATGTGTTCTAGCTTGTGTTGGCTAGCTTCGAGCTTGTTTTTGGTCTTGTTTGGACCTACCTTGGGACTATTTTAGGTTTCCTTAGCCCTTTGGGGCTTGCTTTGTATGGCCATGGCTTAAGTCTCTTTGTTAATGCTTAGCTTTTGAGCTTCATGCATGCCATGCTTGTGTTATGTGTGTGATTTGGCATCATTCCTAACATCATTTCAGAGCATGTAGTATTGTCATACTTGCATGCTTTTCACTCCTCAAGTGTGCTTAAGAGTTGCATCTTTATGCCTTAATTCTTGAGCCAATTGGTATGCATATTTGCCTTGCCTTTTTATACTTTTCATACTATCAATTCATCACTTATGTCCACTGATTTTAGGCATGGCTGAGGCCTCTCCATCTTTAGTGTAAGCCCATCTTACCATGTTGTCACATGCTTGTCCTATTTCGTATGTTGTTGCATACTTGTCCGCCTTCGCATGACTTGCATGTTTGTATGTTCATGTTGCATTTTATCATGTGATTGAAGGTTGTTACCTCACATCATGCTTATATGCTTGTTGCATGCTTGATTTATTGCATTACATGTTTGCATGCTTGTTGCATTGCATGTTTGCCATGCTTGTTTTGCATTGTCGTTTGGATGTGTTAATCCGAGCACGAGGAACGAGGGGCGTTTCATACTTCAAGTGATGAAACGTGTCTCAATTCTCGGTCGCCGACGCTCTTGATAACCCATCATAGAGTTTTAGGCTTTATGTGTTTATTTGTGCATTCATTTCATGTTGATTTGCACAAGTTGGATCTTTGGCCATCATGCATCGGGATGCGTGATTGATGGTCTTGGATCCGATTATGCCTTCCCCTTTATGTTTTGAGGTGATATGGGGTGGCATAGTGCATACATACCCTTGGGAGACCCTCCATTTTCTCTATTTTGTGCTCTGCTGCAGCTTGGTGTCCCAGCACATCAGTGGCCGGTAGTGCCCTACAGATGGCCGGCACCTCCTCATCCTTGGCCGGCAGGTGGTCGGCAGCAGCTCCCCATGGCCGGCAGGCCACTGATGCACTCCCCCAGACTGGTTTTGGTAAGGTTCAGCAGGAATTCTTTGAGGACTCCATGCAGACAGAGCCTCTAGAGAGCAACCGAAAGGCGTTTCAAGGCAAGAAACCGAGCGCGAGCATGCATACCCTTCTGCTTCTATAAACAGAGCTGGAGCAGCATTAGTTGTTGCCTTTCATTTGTTAATTAATAAGTTTTGTAATAATTAGTTGTAGCTAGTTATTCATTTTTTTGGTTATGTAATAATTAATTAGCTTGTTAGTTAGTTAATTAGTTGGCATGTATTATTTACTCCGACCCTCCGTCGAGACGGCCAATTTTGTAATAAGGGTGTGTACGTACGTGCATGTCTCCCAACCTTTATTTCTTTCTCCCTTTTACTTACTTGCTTTCATTGGTTAGTTTTAGGTCATTCTTCGATTAGCATCCTTATGCTCCGCATGTTTGCATCCATCCATCTGTCTAGCATACTTATGTTTGCATGTTTGCATCATTCATCTATATTGCATGCACTGGGCTCGACGTATCATACTAACTGCATCGTATTTCAATTCCAAGTTGAATACATGTATCAATTGCTACATCTTATATGCCATTTTAGGATAGCCGAGCCTATTTCTAATTGCATCTCGCGTGTGTTGCATTAGCCATCTCAACATAGCTAGGATCATGCATTTGATTACTAACTAGCTTCTGTTTTGGCTCGGAGTACTAGTTAAGCTTTTTTATGCTTTAGCATACTACATGTGTGTCATTGCTGCCATGAAAGCATGCTTGCCATAAGGCTATTTGCTTAAGTGTATAACTGCCTGAATGCCTGTGGGTGAAGGTTGGATTACTTGAATTGGAACAATTCATTAAAATCCGCATTTTAGCCTACGTACGAGTAGCAAACCTCAAACCATTTCCAAACAAACGGATATGCAATGCTTTGTTTCAAATTAGGCGATCTAGTCTATATTTGTTTGTTGTGCGCATCACATAGTAATTCTAGGTTTAATAACCGAAATAAGAACACATGTATTTTCAAAAACTAGATATCATGTTTAGTAGTGGCCGATCTTTGATCGGGCGAGCGGGGGTGCTCATAGCTGACCTTCCCCAATCGTACCCAAGTTCCCGAGCCGAGGCAACTTTGGTGATGACGGACACGTGGCCTTAGACACGAGTCAGGGTTTCCTAAATTTCCCCAAAAATAAAATATTTAGGTGGCGACTCTGTATCTGGCAAAGCAGTCCATGTTTGGCACTTCTTTACAAAAATCAGTTTTCCAAAACAATTTGCTGGATTTGGACTCTTGGGTGATTTATCGGTCTTGTATTGCACTTTGCGAGATCAGATTCAGAACCGTGACAATTTGAGTCCGAACTGTACCATGAGACCCCTGGGGGCGCGTCTACACATGCATTCCACAGGAAACAAACTCCTATTGGCGAAATATTTGAAAGCAAGAAATAAATATAATTAATGACAATATAATTATGTGTTAATATGTTAATTACAAAAAAACATAAAAATTTAACTACTATACAATTACAAAGATAATTAAGTAAATAATTTTTGCCTAGACCGAATTCTGGCTCTAACTCTCAAACTGGGAATCCGATTTGAGTCTCGTCTTCTACCACAAGTCTCTCGTGCCTAGGTCGTTATATGTGCCTAGTTTCGCGCTACTCTGACGTTGTTTGATGATCTTAGGGCATTAACACCTCAAGTTCTAAGTATCTTAAGAAACTAGTTTGTTTCTTAAGAGTGAAATCCGGCTCTAACTCCCAAACCGAGAACCTAATTTGAGTCTCATCTTTTACCACAAGTCTCTCGTGCCTAAGTGGACCTGTGTGCCAAGTTTCATGCTACTCCGACGCCGTTTGGTGATTTTGGGGCATTAACACCTCAAATTTTAAGTTTCTTAAGAAACTAGTTTGCTTCTTAAGAGTGAAATCCGGCTCTAACTCCCAAACCGGGAATCCGATTCGAGTCCCGTCTTCTCTCACAAGTCTCTTGTGCCTAGGCGGTCGTGTGTGCCAAGTTTTGTGCCATGTCTCTCTCGCCCCTATAGGTTTAGCATCGTAACTGGCCAGTAATCTTTGGACTACCGAAGGCCTCTGAACAGATTAACAAGATTAAGGGGCTAGCGGAAGCAAATACATAAATATAGTTGTCCAATGAGCTGTGCTGACTTATATGAAACGGAATATTTAAAACTTTATATACATAAATCAAAGTCATTCATACATTATACCCGCACACATTACAGTATCTTAAGTCCAGCCAACAGAATTAAAACAAGTCATACATATACATAGAACCAACAGAATTTGAACACAGGACACTTCGGGAACCTCCACGTGAGGCACAATGGTTGGCTGACAACAGGACACAGATCCAGAGAAAAGTCTTCAGGCTCGGGCTCCAGAATGCTCACCTATACATATATATACACACAATGAGCTAAAGCCCAATGAATAACATTAAGGTAAAGGGGTTAGTGAACGAAATCCGAACATATCATAAGCGGAAAACAGATCATAGCATAATCATTTCCATATCAGAACATAATAATGGTACATCTCATAGAACACATCACAGAACGTCTTCCGACTAGAGTAATCAGTTCCAGATACCGATTAAACACATATCACCACAATGAAGTGGTTAACGAGATCTCGTAAACACATGAATGTCATGGACCCACATTTTCATGCCGTCCCTCATGACTTGGGACTATCTATGGATGCCATAATAGATTTCAAATACGGAATATTCGTTCACAAAAACAGATATCATTTCAGAAAACATAGCTTATCACATTTCATTTGGAACATAATTCACATAAACGTATCTTTACGATAATGTTGCTCACAGTGGTTCCAGTAAGCGGTCAATCAATCCTCAAGTCTTGACCTACAATCACAAAATACATAACACAAGCACGTCTTATCATTACACATTCAAGTGGCCATTAAGGCTTAGCTTTCATTACATTGATTCTTGTTCTTCCTTAACACATTGCTCAAAACACACTCTTGAATCTCACAACTTAGTACATTCTTTTCTTAGTGTGTTTCTAACCCATAACCTCATTCCTATGGCTTAATTAAGGCTTAGGAATGCCTAAGATGCAATGAGGATGCCAAAACATGCCTTGGAACACTTAGTCAAATTTTCTGAAAATAAGGTCCATGCTCGAGCGTAGCTTTCCTCGCTCGAGCGGATATGCAAAATGTGAATGGTCGCTCGAGCACACATTCCTTCGCTCGAGTGATTGTAAAAGACATGAAACGTCTGGGAGCTTGCAATTCACGCTCGAGCGGACTTTTGGTCGCTCGAGCGGTGTGCACGCACTCAGAGTGGTCGCTCGAGCGTGAACTCCCATGCTCGAACATAGATGCAGAATCTGGAATTTTCATATTGCACCTTCAAGCTCAAAACTCGAATTCAACCATCCAAAACACATCTCTTGGGCCCAAAAACTTGAGATAACATAGGAAACTTGTAAAACATGAAGAATTTAGGATCATTTCATAAAATCATGGCACAAGGGTTTGTTAAAAACTCACAATTTCAACTTAAAACATGATGAATGTTCATGAACACAGCATGCAAGAATTTTTCTTGTATCAAGCTTCTCAAAACATGATCAAACACCACAAAACAACTTGAAACTTGATGATTTCCCTAAATGAAGATGAATTTCAAACATGCATGAGAGAATTCTTGGAGTTCATGCTTAATTTGTGAGAAAATGTACATGCATGCATGAATTGTAACTCAAATATCTATTCTAAGCTCAATATACACATCAAACTCATAAGCTTGAATAAATTCATGTTAAATGACTTAGTTACACAATCTAGAGGTTGTAATCTTACCTAGAGTCTTGAATCACTCTGGTTCTAGCACAATCTTTGATCAATTCAAGCTATAGCCTTCAATTTCTCTTTAATCTCTCCCTTTCTCTCTCTAGAATTGGGCTCCCTCTCTCTCTAAAATGAATTGTCAGATTTTTCCACTCAAGGGGGATGAAGGAAATGAGCTCAAATGAACTTATGTCTCAAATATATGATTATGGTGCTAAAACACATTAATTAGAATATAAAGCTAACCAAACATGACTTAATGAATCAGACTGAATCAATTTTTAAAAAAACTTGCCATATGGTTCTAAAAATTTCAAATAGCATATTGACATGATCAATTTCGGTTTCGGATGCCGATAAGGCTTTCAATTTACATGTTAAAGTGGAAATTCCAAACAGATATTTCTATAAGTAACAGATAGAAGGCCAAATATCATGCAATTTGCATATTAATCCCATAATTCATTTGATCCACTCAATTAGCATCTTTAATAACTAACTAGTAGCTAATTACGGGTCGGGGTTATTACAGTCTCCCCACCTTAAAAAGTTTGGTCCTCCAAACTCAAGTTATCTTATATCAAAAGAAATGATGTTCAACGAAAATATAATTGCAATTCTTTACAAAACAGAAGCATAACCATATTCATAAATATGCTCTTACCCAATCTCGACCTTAGCCTCGTACAGGAACAGAATCATAAATCATATACAGAGATTAGGGTTCGTATCAAAACAGAGTCTTATACGCATTCAGATTTTAATCAGAAACAGATTTATATACATGTTCATATTCACATTCTTGTCCAGATCATATACAGACAGAAATCATAAGTCATGATTAAGTTTACGTGATACATCCATTAGCATTAACAGAACAAAACAGAACGTATACACGTGGGGTTACGAATAACCAGTTCCCTAAAGGAACCTCCCGATCCGTGTAACAGAACAGATACAAAATAGAAGCTGAGCCCCCATGACGGGGCCTCCGGTACGGGTAACAGAGTGCTGACAGATTAAGTTCCATAAAGGAACCTCCGATACTGGGTAACAGCTAACAGATATCACTTAATACCAAGAGTCACACAAATACATATCAGAGATTGGACAATTATTCATTGTACAGAACATAGCACTTTAAAAAACAGATCTCATTTTATCACACAGAAAATAAATACAGTTGGACATAACTTTATTAAGTTATTACACTCATTACTTATCAAGTACTTATCAGGGTCATAGATTCACACTATTTCCTATTATTAAGTCACAGAGACTTGATTTACTCACTCCCGAGTCATCCATCCGGTCCTTCTTCGATTTGGTTTTCAATCCGGTAATCTTATTACAGTTAATCCAGGTCATTCTGAAGTTATCATTCATATACTATTCATCAGCCTCAATTTTCACAGATTTAATCGTACTATGTGTCAATACAGAAGCAGTCCTACTGATTACATACACCCCCAGGTAGTCAGAGTTTATAATCAAACCAGTCTGTTGTCACAAATCCCATCAGTTTTGAAGTACAGTAATACCAAAGCAATCATTCTCTAGTCAAACAAGTTCAAGGTCAAAACGGTAATGCCGGGTAATTAATTACATGTCATATATACAATATTCTCATATTCCCCAAACACAAGTTACCAAATTTCATAATCCCATTCACGTGTTTTCCCAATCGGTTACAGGCATATAGTAAGAAGCTATTCGTAATCACATAGTCTGCCGTTGACGGTTCACATTCTTCCTAAGGGTTCAAGATTGATTCAAATTTTCATTCGGCTGGTTCCCTTAGCAACACAGCCCTATCATTCAGTCATAAGTAATTCACAATCCCTCATAATGTAATCAGATCAGATAATGGTTCTTAATAAGGGTCATAGCAGATGCAAGTTCTATCTAGTCATATCAAGTAAAAGTTCAAGCGTGAGTCATCAAACAGAAGTTCTCTCAGGTAAACAAAGGTCTCATCAAACCATAGTTCTATCACATTAGATCAGGTAAAGGTTCTAGCCTTATTATTTCCAAACGAGGTATATTAATTCTATAGTTCATACTCCATTTGCTTAGGTGCATAGTCAGTAGTTCTACAGTTGTTCCAAGTTCCTCGGTTCTCAAATCACATCAAAGTTATGTACCACAATAGTTCATATCGAAGAGTTCAGGTTAAATACAATGTTACATTCTCCAAGTAAGTTCACATGCGGGTGCACGGGTATGTAATTGTTCATAACAAGAAGTGGGTTTGAAAGCGTTCATTAATCACAGTCCAGCCCCGTTAATTCTTCCAGGTTTATAATTCAATATAACGTAATTAGTCATTATCAATGTTTTCACTAGTTCCATAATAATATAATTTCAGTAAATGAAGTCTTACTTCTTCAGATATCAAGTAGGAAAATTTTCATTGGCTCAAAACGTTTAGTCCTTAAGTTAGTTCAAATCTTAGCGATACTGTAATAATAATTTCCTTTTTAGCAACCTCGGTTAAGTTCTAAATGATTCCAACAAATGGGTTCTGTCTTAATCAAATAACACATAACATAACTGGTAACAAAACATGGGATGAATTGAGTTCATCAATCAAAATCTTTCAAAGCCTCTAGGGCTGTTTACTAACATATACATAACACAAAGGATGACATTCTTGACAGAACAGAGGAATAACCGCCCCGGAATTGAACACATATCACCACAATGAAGTGGTTAACGAGATCTCGTAAACACATGAATGTCATGGACCCACATTTTCATGCCGTCCCTCATGACTTGGGACTATCTATGGATGCCATAATAGATTTCAAATACGGAATATTCGTTCACAAAAACAGATATCATTTCAGAAAACATAGCTTATCACATTTCATTTGGAACATAATTCACATAAACGTATCTTTACGATAATGTTGCTCACAGTGGTTCCAGTAAGCGGTCAATCAATCCTCGAGTCTTGACCTACAATCACAAAATACATAACACAAGCACGTCTTATCATTACACATTCAAGTGGCCATTAAGGCTTAGCTTTCATTACATTGATTCTTGTTCTTCCTTAACACATTGCTCAAAACACACTCTTGAATCTCATAACTTAGTACATTCTTTTCTTAGTGTGTTTCTAACCTATAACCTCATTACTATGGCTTAATTAAGGCTTAAGAATGCCTAAGATGCAATGAGGATGCCAAAACATGCCTTGGAACACTTAGTCAAATTTTTTGAAAATAAGGTCCACGCTCGAGCGTAGCTTTCCTCCCTCAAACGGACATGCAAAATGTGAATGGTCTCTCGAGCGCACATTCCTTCGCTCAAGCATTCTGTAAAAGACATGAAACTTCTGGGAGCTTGCAATTCATGCTCAAGCGGACTTTTGGTCGCTCGAGCGGAGTGCACGCACTCAGAGTGGTCGCTCGAGCTTGAACTCCCACGCTCGAGCATAGATGCAGAATCTGGAATTTCCAAATTGCACCTTCAAGTTCAAAACTCGAATTCAACCATCCAAAACACATCTCTTGGGCCCAAAAACTTGAGATAACATAGGAAACTTGTAAAACATGAAGAATTTAGGATCATTTCATAAAATCATGGCACAAGGGTTTGTTAAAAACTCACAATTTCAACTTAAAACATGATGAATGTTCATGAACACAACATGCAAGAATTTTTCTTGTATCAAACTTCTCAAAACATGATCAAACACCACAAAACAACTTGAAACTTGATGATTTCCCCAAATGAAGATGAATTTCAAACATGCGTGAGAGAATTCTTGGAGTTCATGCTCAATTTGTGAGAAAATGTACATGCATGCATGAATTGTAACTCAAATCTCTATTCTAAGCTCAATATACACATCAAACTCATAATCTTGAATAAATTCATGTTAAATGACTTAGTTACACAATCTAGAGGTTGTAATCTTACCTAGAGTCTTGAATCACTCTTGTTCTAGCACAATCTTTGATCAATTCAAGCTATAGCCTTCAATTTCTCTTTAATCTCTCCCTTTCTCTCTCTAAAATGAATTGTCAGATTTTTCCACTCAAGGGGGATGAAGGAAATGAGCTCAAATGAGCTTATGTCTCAAATATATGATTATGGTGCTAAAACACATTAATTAGAATATAAAGCTAACCAAACACGACTTAATGAATCAAACTGAATCAATTTTTAATAAAACTTGCCATATGGTTGTAAAAATTTCAAATAACATATTAACGTGATCAATTTCGGTTTCGGATGCCGATAAGGCTTTTAATTTACATGTTAAAGTGGAAATTCCAAACAGATATTTCTATAAGTAACAGATAGAGGCCAAATATCATGCAATTTGCATATTAATCCCATAATTCATTTGATCCACTCAATTAGCATCTTTAATCACTGATTAGTAGCTAATTACAAGTTGGGGTTATTACAACAAGTCTCTCGTGCCTAGGCAGTCGTGTGTTCCAAGTTTCGTGCTAATCCGATGCTGTTTGGTAATTTTGGGGCATTAACACCTCAAATTCTAAGGGTGTGTTTGGTAACGTTTACGTTTTCAGTTTATGTTTATAAAAATTTTATAAACCGGTTTTTGTTTATTTTTTGTTTATTTTTAGAAAAACATAAACTACAAACGCGTTTGGTAATTGACAAAATATTTAAAAAAATTTAAAAATATAAAAAAGAGTGAGAAATGACAAGTGGTGGCAAGTGGCGGCGAAAGACGGTGGTGGAAAGTGGTGACGGTGGGTGGTGGGTAGCTGGTGGTGGTGGTGGTGGTGGCTGGTGGCGGGTGGTGGATGGCGGATGGCGGGTGGTGGCGGTGGTGGGTGGGTGAGTGACGGTGGCAGGTGGGTGGTTGACGGTGGCGGGTCGGTGGTGGGTGGTAGTGAGTGGGTGGTGGTGGTGGGTGGTGGTGGCAGATGAGTGGCGGATGGCAGGTGGTGGCAGGTGGGTGTAGTAGCGGGTAGGTGGCAGGTGGTGGTGGTGGGTGGTAGCGAGTGGGTGGTGGTGGTGGCGGGTGGTGGTGGTGGGTGGTGGTTTTAGGTCGGTGGTGGTCGGTGGTGGCGGTGGTGGTGGTGGGTGGGTGGGTGACGGTGGCAGGTGGTAGCGAGTGGGTGGTGGTGGTGGTGGTGGTGGTGGCGGGTGGCGGGTGGTGGTAGGTGGTAGGTGGTGACAGGTGGGTGGTGGGTAGGTGGGTGAAAGTGGCGGGTGGTAGCGAGTGGGTGGTGGTGGTGGTGGTGGTGGTGGTGGTGGCGGGTGGTGGGTGGTGGTGGCAGGTGGGTGGGTGACGGTGGTGAGTGGTAGGTGGTGGCGGGTGGTGGTGGTGGTTGGTGGGTGGGCGACGGTGGTGAATGGTAGGTGGTAGCGAGTGGGTGGTGGTGGTGGGTGGTGGCAAGTAGGTGGTGGGTGGGTTGTGAGTGATGGCGGCGGCGGCGGGTGGGTGGTAGTGGCGAGTGGGTGGCAGGTGGCTAGTAGGTGAATGGTGGCTGGTGGCGACGGTGGGGGGTGAGTGGTGGGTGGTGGTGGCAGAAGTCGGTGGTGGAAAATGGTGGCGAGTGGTGGCTAGTGTTGGGTGGTAAAAAAAAAAAACTCAAAATTCAAAATGGAAACACATTTTTTGTGTTTTTATTTTTTGGTCAAATTTATAAACTGAGACCACTGATTTATAAATCAAAAATTTTACTAAAAGAGTTTTTATTTGAATTTTTAAAATTTTTGTAAATATAAACAGAAAACTGAAAACAGAAGTATTACCAAACGGCACCTAAGTTTCTTAAGAAACTAGTTTATTTCTTAAGAGTGAAATCTGGCTCTAACTCCCAAACTGGGAACCTGATTTGAGTCTCGTCTTCTCTCACAAGTCTCTCGTGGCTAGGTGGTCGTGTGTGCCAAGTTTCGTGATACTCCGACGCCGTTTGGTGATTTTTGGACGTTAACACCTCGAATTATAAGTTTCTTAAGAAACTAGTTTGCCTAGAGTGAAATCCGGCCCTAACTTCCAAACCAGGAATCCGATTTGAGTCTTGTCTTCTCCCACAAGTTTCTTGTGCCTAAGCGGTAGTGTGTGCCAAGTTTCGTACTATTCCGACGCCGTTTGGTAATTTTGGGGCATTAACACCTCAAATTCTAAGTTTCTTAAGAAACTAGCTTGTTTCTTAAGAGTGGAATCTGACTCTAAATCCCAAACCGAGAATCTGATTTGAGTCCTCTCTTCTCTCATGCCTAGGCGGTCGTGTGTGCCAAGTTTCATGTTACTCCGATGCCGTTTAGTGATTTTGGGGTATTAACACCTCAAATTCTAAGTTTCTTAAGAAACTAGTTTGTTTCTTAAGAGTAAAATCCGGCTCTAACTCCCAAACCAAGAACCTGATTTAAGTCCTGTCTTCTCCCACAAGTCTCTCGTGGCTAGGCGGTCGTGTGTGCCATGTTTCGTGCTACTTCGACGCCGTTTGGTGATTTTGGGACGTTAACACCTTGAATTCTAAGTTTCTTAAGATACTAGTTTGCCTAGAGTGAAATCCAGCCCTAACTCCCAAACCGGGAACTCGATTCGAGTTCTGTCTTCTCTCACAAGTCTCTCGTGCCTAGGTAGTCGTGTGTGCCAAGTTTCGTGCTACTTCGATGTCGTTTGGTGATTTTGGGGCATTAACACCTCAAATTCTAAGTTTCTTAAGAAACTAGTTTGTTTCTTAAGAGTGAAATCCGGCTCTAACTCCCAAACCGGGAATCCGATTCGAGTCTCGTCTTCTCCCACAAGTCTCTCGTGCTTAGGCGGTCATGTGTGTCAAGTTTCATACTACTCCGACATCGTTTGGTGATTTAGGGGCATTAACACCTCAAATTCTAAATTTCTTAAGAAACTAGTTTGTTTTTTAAGTGTGAAATCCGGCTCTAACTCATAAACCAGGAATCCGATTCAAGTCCCGTCTTCTCTCACAAGTCTCTCGTGCCTAGGCGGTCATGTGTGCCAAGTTTCGTGCTACTCCGACGCCATTTGGTGATTTTGGGGCATTAACACCTCAAATTCTAAGTTTTGTAAGAAACTAGTTTGTTTCTTAAGAGTGAAATCCAGCTCTAACTCCCAAACTGGGAATTCAATTCAAGTCCTGTCTTCTTCTACAAGTTTCTCGTGCCTAGGCAGTCGTATATGCCAAGTTTCGTGTGACTCCGGCACCGTTTGGTGATTTTGGGGCATTAACACCTCAAATTCTAATTTTCTTAAGAAACTAATTTGTTTCTTAAGAGTGAAATCCGGCTCTAACTCCCAAACTGGGAATCCAATTCGAGTCCTGTCTTCTTTCACAAGTCTCTCGTGCCTAGGCGGTCGTGTGTGCCAAGTTTTATGCTACAATAAAACCCAGAGCTCCTCAATGTTAGTTTGGAAGAATCAGCCCAAAGTACTCAAAATCAAAAAAAAGAAAATAAAAAAATAAAAATAAAAATCTTATAAACACTTAGAGGCTTCTCCATCAATGACAGTTGCAACATGATATTGTCTCGCAAATAGTATAGTGGTTTGGTTTTGATTTGAACTAGTTTGAGACATTTATCTTGAGTATTAATATATGAATACATTCAAACATTAGAAGACCTAGCCAGATTAGCATGAATAGGTGAAGAATACACATCGATTGATCCAATTCTGAAATTCAGTGTTAAGAATGGGAAGGAACTATTATATAACTCGCATTCACACTCCATTTTCTTGTTGAAAAACATAGATTATTTTGGAAATTAGTTGTACAGAAGCTTAAGTTTTCTAATCAAACAACACAAATCCTTATTTCCATGTAAGGCTCATTTGTTTTAATTCCTGTATGGAGTATGCAGTGTTTATTAACACCAAAAAGCTAAAGCTAGAGGCTAGAAGTTTTCATCAGCAACCCCAACCAAAATGCATATTATTTAGGCCAACTCTCAAGTTCCAATATATATATGTGCTCAAAATAATTGAATTGCATCAAATGGAAATGAGAAAAGGAGGGGAAATTTAGCTGACACAAATTTTTGACGCAATCAGCTTCCTCTTTAATGAATCTGATGGTGCATCTTCTTGGCAAAGAAAATTATTTCCTGCATATGCAAATGAACTTCAAATGACAAATTAACCAAAATCAACAATGAAAATTACTTTGCTCTACTATAAATATGCATGTGCTTAAGGCAGTTGTTTTAGTAGTTATCGTGAACTTAATCGTTTCATGGGAGAAATAAACAAATCGATCTGCTAAGTTTTCTATAATTAGAGAAGCAAAAAAATTGAAATTTGGAATATGACGGCTATTTGAACAAAGCTTGTGATATGATATATCATATTACAAATATATATATATATATATATATATTATAAATTGAAAAATAATAATAGCTAAGTTGGAATTGGATTGTAAAACTATAAAATTATTTCAGCATCAATGTTTAGTTGGTGCCACACTCATCATGATTTAATTGTATTGTGAAAAATTAGCTAATGTGATGAATTATAGTTTCAATGGCATTGAACAAAAGATATGTGCTATAGTATCTTGAAAAAAAAAATCTTCAAAAGCAATATTTTCTTTGATAAGCTAAAGTAAGCATGGCTGAACATGGTAACTTCTTCAAATTCTGATTAAGGAAACACATATATCAACATTCAAAAAATGAACAGAAAAGAATATAGAAAGAAAATGTGTTGCTTTCGATCATGATTAAACACTCTAAACGTCTCCGTGGCAAGCAGGGAAAGAAGCATTCACTGCTGGAAATTGAACTTTTAGTGGCGTTTAAAAAACGCCGCTATATCTATCAAAAACGCCGCTAATTCATTTAGTGGCATTTAGTACCAAACGCCGAAGCTGCGGCCGTCGCTGTATCTTTGCGACGTTTTAAGAACGTCGTGATATTAGTATAGGAGGCGTTTTAAAAAACGCCGCCAAATGTCCCACTATACACTAGCTGACGTCACCAACAATTTTTAGCGACGTTTTTTAAACGCCGTGGTATCTGTTTTAAAAATATGACCGTTAATATTGACAGTTTAGAAGGCGTTTGTAGAAACGCCGTCATATCCCCTCTCTTTTTTTTTTGAAATTGTACTAATTTTTATTTGATTGAATTAAAAAAATACCTGTAGTAATACTGACATATAAAATATTAACTCTCATTCAAATAACAAAAATGAAACATTAATTCAGTTTCTTATTCAATTAATAGCCAACTCCCATTCAAATACCTGTAATAAATATAAAATAACTAACATATAAAATAATAACTCCCATTGAAATAACAAATGAAGCATTAATTCAATTTCTCATTCAATTAATATTCAACTCCCATTCAAATACCTGTAATAAAACTAAGATATAAAATAATAACTCCCATTCAAATAACAAATGAAGCATTAATTCAGTTTCTCATTCAATTAATATCCAATCATCATTACCCCCACAAAATAACATATCTAAACTTTATATTAATAAGCACATTAAGCCTGCAAAGTTAAAAATCGAATGCACTTAACTGGAACAATAATACACATAACCATATTTATGTAAGAATAGTAAATCACTTGAAAGGTTTCAAGTTTTGCAAATAGAAAACACAAACCAATTATCATCCTTTAAATCATGGTGGATTGATTCCTTGTCATACGTCACTTGCGTAAACGCCTGGACTGATTCCTAATCGTACGGCATATAGTAAATGCCTTCATGGGGAGAATGAAATGTGGAACCCATAGTTGAGCACTGGTTCGCATCTTAACATCACCTTTCAGACTGAAATGGAAAACATTGAAAGATTAGCCGAAGTTCAAATATAAAACATCTATCTTTGACAATCAGTTGAGAAATTGGGTACTTGTATGAATCATGGAAACTGAATCCTGCAATTCTGCTTATATTACTTTTGAAATGGCTTCACCCTAGTTCAAGTCTCTCTCATTGTTTTAATGGTGCATTTTCTCATTCTTCCTCCTCTCATAACAAAGAATAGTATGCATGACAAGCATTTCAAAAGTAGAGGGTCAATCACCCATTCAGGCGATTCACCACCACTTCAGGAATCTACCTGCTGGCCAAAGTAGAGATTATTGCACAAGTAACCATGAAACGATGTTCGTTAATAAACAAGCCATTTGCATTGAGGCATGCCAATCAATGATGGTGCCTATTATTTAAACAAACCAAATAAAAGGATTGCTCCCTGGTAACCCCAATAGAGTGTGATTTAATATGATGCCACAACATCCTCACACCTATCCTCCAGGCTCCAGTCTAATGGTAGATAAACAATGAGCCTCAAATCTATCTATATGCCAATATGTTGGACTCGAGAAAAGATGATTGATCAAAAAATAAAAATAAAGAAATAAAGAAAGATTCTCAATGACACATAACAATTTCCATTCTTTAATAGTAGTTCTCGCAGCCCAACTGCGGATGGACCTACATCCCAAAGTACTCTGATAGACTTTCTCCTGCAATTAACCACTATCTGACTGAGGCTTCACAGCAAGAAGTCAGAGTGAGTTTGTTGTCTCTATTGTTCTTGTTACTTTTCAAGTTTAATGCTTTACTTATTTGTATCTGCCACTTGAGAGAGCTCATTTTTTTTAGTAATTATATTTTGAAGTTCCTTGACAAGTCCTGATGCTAATGTTTTCTAATGAGTCATTACTTCGTATGCATCCTTTAATAACTTGAATATTTATTTTAATGCAACCTCCAGGAACCCCTGAGAATGGTTACTTGTGGCAAAGAGTCAATTCACATCTCAGCTCCCCTAGCCAGCCATATTCCTTAAGGGAAGCTCTTGCTCAGGCATAATCGTCTAGGATTTCTGCTCAAGCACTAAGAGAATCTTTGCACCCGATATTGAGGCAAAAACTGGTATACCATTCTATGGAAATTGCTATTAAAGAATGCATATGGTGATGGTTTGGTGTCATTTTTTGTTTTGTCGCCACAACCTCTTCTTTCTTCCTACAAATAGGATGGAGAAAAAAAAGGGCAAGATAAAAGAAAAGAAAATAGAAAACTTGGCTTCTTCTAGACTTTATTATTAGTCAGTGTTTTCTAGTTACTCTTGGTGTCTAATAACTGTTACATGAACTACAGGAACTTTGGGAAGAAAACTTGAGTATGTTTCTCAACTAATTGTACCCACATAATTTATCTAGTTCTTTATAGCATTGAGTATGTTTTCCACCTAGGAAAATTTAGTATATAATTATCTAGCAAATTGAGGACTACATAGATAAACTAAGATGCAATAAGTACCATGTTTGCTAATGTGTGTTGGACATTCTCACAACACTGTTTCTTTTTCTTAGACACTTTCCAAACACAATGTAGGAGAAGAAGAATAAACCATACTTGTGAAAGCCACTTGATACTTAAAAACAATGTATATGATTTATGAATAACATCATTCTCAACTCAAAAAAGTATTTGCCTAACATTTCTTTAACACTATTGATTTATGAATATTATTATCAGCTTAAACTAGTGATGTTAGTACTTTTACCTTGTTAGTTCTTTTTCTTCTTCTTTTTCTTCTCTTTCTTTGAAAGGTGAACCTATATTTAATCAGAACAAGTATTTTAATTAATAAGATATTGTATTGTCAAAAAAAACTTTGATTAAATGATTGCTCATCTCTTGGGATGAAAATGCATGAGATTGTTGTTGATGTGACATTGGCCGTACAGTGGGATGACTACTAAGTGAATCAAGAACCTATCATTCAATAAGAGGCTTAAGTTGTATAGTAGCTCTGGGCAATTTAAAGTAATAACTAGTAAAAATAATGAAAATACCTGCTGCCTATGTAATGGGTTCGAGGGTGCAACAGCTGGTGCAACGGGCACGCCCGCAGCTTGCAATTGAGATTCCAAAATCTCAATTCGTGACTGAAAATCTGCGCATATAGCTTGAATTTGTTTCACCATTACATTATTCATCTTCGACTCTAACTGCATTTGATACCGTTGAAGTTGCTCTTCAACTTGTTCTTGAACTCGAGTTTGGAAGATATGATTCTGCTCTTGTGACTGCCTATATCTACCTCCAAAAACATCGGTGGGGGATGTTCCCAATCCAAACGTCCAAACACGACCAGGTCGCTCCGGCCCCATAACTTGTGTGAAAATCTGTTCATTTAATGCAGCAGGGTCCGAAGAAGATCCCTCTATGTGCTCCGTTAGCTCATTCATTTGAGTCTGCAATTTTGAATTCAATAATTAGCATCCAATATAAATCATATTAAAAGTCTAATAAAGTAGTATCACATACCATAACTTCATTAACTGAATCACTATTGGAAGTACCATCTTTCATGTATGTGGCCATCCACACCTGTGGCCGACTAGCAGGAACCCCATTGTTTTTCTTTGTCTCCTGTAAATAAAAGATAGATAAAACAAAACATGCAAGACAAAGATGAGAAGATGAATTTTAAAGATAATAAATTTCAATCTTCAATCTTATACATATTAAACTTGATTTAGTTTAGTTATAAGTTAAGCTAGCTAAGTTATAAGTTGTTTAACTTAAAAACTTAACAAATTTCAAAATATGTCCAAGATGCAATGTCTAATTATACCTCCACTCGAACTATTGAGAAAGGCTTTCGGCCTGTTCGATGATGCAGTGTCTTCTTCTTCCGGATTTTTCTATTCTTCTTACTTGATTTCTGTTAAATATGAAATTCATTTGAGATATTATCAAAAATTATCATATATAAACATTTTTTCACATAAATAAAATTGTACCGATGCACTCTGAGTGCCCCAATGGTAGACCAAGGCCCGCCATTGATCCTCATGTACTCTATCTGGTCGATGAGCCAACCTTTCTGCATCATTCTTGAAGGGTGTGTATCCCATATTTTTCACGCGACTTTTCCAATCTCTCCATTTCTTCCCAAATGAAGTCATTATTGTTCTCTTCATGGAATCATCTGCATTCGTATGAGCCTGCATTACAATTATACACACTTGTAATATGCAATGTCAACTACACTTGTAATATGCATTTCATATGGAATCCAATTGTAATATGCATTGCAACTTATTTCATATTAAATATCTGGATTACCTTTATCTCCCTCCATATGTTATCTTTATTTTGCTGTGGGACATAATGCCAAGTCGTAAAAGTGAGTGGTGCAAGACTCCCATCTCGTGCCAAAATGCCCAAATGTGAAGCAAGGGGTATGTATCCTTCAACTACTTGATTCAACTCATTTGAAACAAGTTTTAAAACGCCATCATCTGAAGTACCCCATTGACCATGTACATATGTGGGACCCCTTGTCTGCTTTTGTGTGGCTTGACTTGAGCTAGGACCTATAAAAAAACAAAAACGGGGCCAAATAATTGATCTAATATAAATATATATATATATATATATATACTACTGCAACAGCAAGAAAATGTAAATGTGCATGTGCATGACTATCATGAATTTTCAGCGTCAAACATTCCCATTCTCCAACCACATTTTAGTCACCCTAAATTACTTTATATAACAAAGTTAATCAAGTAAGTTGACTTTAACATATTTTTAAAATATTGGATTAACACAAGGAACTTTCACTACTATAGCCCCTCAAAAAACAGCAGAAAATATCATCCGGGATTATCAAGCTCTGATGCAGAAATTGGCTACAGGAGAGGGAGAAGCTTGAGAGAAGGCAAAAGAGACTTAGGATGGCATAATTAGTCAATCAAAAAAAGTTGAAGAAAGTCCAGTTGTTTCTCGTTATGTATTATTAACTTGCAGGTTTTGGTATTTCATGTGTATCTTAGGGGTTTCTGTTTAGGTGATCTAACCTGTGATCCAACCTCCTCTCTCTCTCTCTCTCTCTCTCTCTCT
Source organism: Camellia sinensis (assembly GCF_055761805.1). Lineage (NCBI taxonomy): Eukaryota > Viridiplantae > Streptophyta > Magnoliopsida > Ericales > Theaceae > Camellia > Camellia sinensis. The sequence goes on along the minus strand of NC_138961.1, from coordinate 226,231,144 downwards.
TGTGTGTGTCATGCATGCCTCTTTCTGATTGATAAATGTAATGAATTTGCGTCTCGTCTCAGCTAATCATCTTTTAGTGGATTGGTATTGTTGGCAAGGTAAATTTGCACAACTAATTAGTTTTGCCTGTATTTCTTTCTTCTCTTTTAACACGAGATTCTTCCATAATCTAGTTCTAAGATCTTGGATTCTCAATTCAACAAGCCACGTGATTGATGGCTAAAAAAGAGTCAAAAGAAGGAACTCCTAGGAACCCGAGAAGCCTTTTTACCAACCCCATTTGTTCATTGAGGATATAATCAAATATTGTCCTCAAAGAAAGAAAAGAGAAGAGCTTACAGAGTCAAAATGTGAGAAGAGATAAAACACCAAATGGAAGCTGCCAAGCTCTGCTTAAGGACCAAGATGGCCATACACAACAGCTATAGTAATAATAACATACTCCTAATTCATCACTTCAGAAATGAGCACATTAATCCTACATGGTTTGGTTTGAATTAATGGTTTTGATTCCTCTCAAGAGAATGGTCCCTATTTAGTTTATGATCAAAACCTCCCACAGTCAACTTTCCAATAAAAAGTTTTATTTGAACTAATTTAAACTACTTTTGCATCGTATACAGAGGAAAAACTGTACCAAAACGCTAGAAAACAAATTTGAAAATAATAAAGGTACAAGTAGCATGAAAACAGACCCAATACACCCACACAATTCTACTACTCTTCACACATCGCAGCATCCCATCCATTCACACGACACCCTCAGCGGAGCCAAATGGTTAATAATGAAACTGTCAAAATACCTCCTCATCACTACTTAGCAAGGATTAAAAGCTAGTTCTACATTGATGACTATGTTTAGTGACCCTCCCCAACTATATATATATTTATAAATTAACAAAAACATATAAAACATAAAACATAAAACAAATGAAACAAAATGATTTTGCAGTCAAATACTAATAATGCAAGTACACAATCACTACTCTCATCTTTATCTTTTTTCTTTTTTCTTTTTTTGTTTGACATTATTTTTAAATCTAAATTGAGGAATATCCATACAGCATTATTTCAAATTAGCAAACATTATTTTTAGATCTTTAGAGAAAACAAGCACAATTAAAAATATCCATACATACCAGCTGAAACTGAGCCATGTGATGTACTACCGCTACGTGATGTGGTAGGAAGTCTGCCTGGTGGATACCATGATGCCGGTGGATCGGGTATGACTCTCATCTTAAGTGTGGCATGAGTCTCATCTGAACTAGAACTATTAGAGCTTGATTGCTCACTCTCACTAGAAGAACTCTCGGAGCTAGAACTCATAGATAATCTATAAAGAAACTACAAACATAAAAGTAAGGACATGATAATCTATAAAGAAACTGCATTCAAAATAGAATAAGAGTACATGAAAGGTAAAAATGGCCATTTAAAGAAAACTACAAAGGTATAAAAGCAAAGATTTTATTAACATGAATATCCATACAAAAAACACAAATGTAAAAGTGAATATGCAACCAATTACAATATCATATCATTTCTTCGTCATCTTCAAATGGTGCCTCTGTCGATGCTTCAAGAGATCCAATAGTTTCATCAACAGTTGTTCCATCAATACCTTGCCTAACCCAATCCATGTCCTCCTCACAAGTGAAGGAAGCTAGATCTAACTCTTGATCACCAAATCCTTCCACTTCGTTGTGATGTAGTCCTTTATCAATAGTTGGTTGTTCTCCACACACCTCATACAAGTCTCTAGGTTTCATCTTGAGTACAACATTCCAATCTTCATCAACAGAATCATTAACATAAAAGACTTGTTGTGCTTGAGATGCTAGGATGAATGGCTCATCACTGTCGTGTTTCTTCGTATATAACAAGTGATTGAAATTAACAAGTGTAAAACCAAAATCATCCCGCTTGAGTCCCTTATTGTTATCAATCCAGTTGCACATGAATAACATGTATCTATGGTCATGTGAGTAATACAATTCAATAATATCTGTCACATATCCATAGTACGCTACATCACCTTCCACTGGATTAATGTCTTTCGCACTTGCATAGCTAGAAGTCTTTGCCTTCACCATAACCCCACTATTTTGAGTTTTTCTTCTCAACTCACGACTCCTAGTATGATACCTAGTACCATTAATTATATACCCATTAAATCTGGTGGCCTTTTGGCTAGGTCCCAAAGCCAAAATTTTGATCTCATCTGACAACGCTACATTTTCAGTAGCTAATAGCTCTGCAACCTATTTTTAAAAGAAAGTTATCAATATTAAACATCAATTAACAACTTCAACAATATAGAAACACGTGTATTACAAAAATATAAAAGACTTGTTGTGCTTGACATGCACTTACATGAGAATTGAACCATTTGGGAAACTCATCATTGTGACGACGATCCACATCATAATCTCTGAGACGACAATGTGACCGCTTAATAAATCCACGATGTTCCCTACACAATTAAACTACTTGTAAAATGCAAGATAATTATAGTTGGTATAAATACATTCACAATGAGACAAAGGTTGTGTCTATCTTACTCTCGATATGGGACAACCGCAGGGATGTTAAATAACACATACCGATGAGCCTGTACCCATGTTGTGTTATCAAGCACAAACCCTTTTCCTTTTCCTAAAGCCCGCCCCATTAATATCTCAGGATTGTCACTAACATCACAATTCCTTAACGGTCGATGCAATTTCGACTCAACATCATGCAAGTACCTTGAGCAAAATATCATACATTCTTCGACTAAGTATCCCTGTGCAATTGAACCTTCAGGATGACTTCGATTAAGCATGTATGATTTAAGCGTCATAAGGTACCTATAATAAAAAAGATGCATACATGACTTCCAAGTATTAACAAGCAAATATATACAAAATGGACATTGGAGTAGAATTACACACCTTTCTACAAAGTACATCCATCGATATTGCACCGGACCGGAAATCTTTGCTTCCTCTGCTAGGTGAATGGGTAAGTGCTCCATTATATCGAAAAATGATGGAGGAAAAATTCTCTCTGGCAAAGTGTAACAGCAATTTGGGATTGAAGACGATTTAGACCATCCACCTCTAGGGTTTTGAAACACAACTGCCTGAAGAAATTGCTTAACTCAATTAATGGTTCAACCACTTTCTTCGGTAACAAATTTCTCACTGCTATTGGAAGTATTTGTTGCATGAGTATATGGTTATCATGACTTTTCAGTCCAAATATGCTACGCTGTTTGAGGTTAACCCGACGAGAGATATTAGATGTGTAACCATCTGGAACTTTGATATTCTTTAGAAGTGTGCAGAATAGACTTTTCTCTCTATTGTTCATGGCAAAACATACAGGAGGCAAATAATACTTGTTCCCAACCCTTTTCTGAGGATGTAGTGTCTTCCGAATTCCCATAGCTTGCAAATCTCGACGAGTATTTAAATTGTCCTTCCCTTTCCCATCAACATTTAATATCGTCCACAATACATTATCACACACGTTCTTTTCAATGTGTATCACATCAAGATTGTGGCGAATCAAATTATGCTTCCAATATGACAGCTCAAAGAAAATACTCTTCTTCTTCCAATTATGACCCGAGTCCTTATTTTCCTCATTTTCTTTCCCCTTTTGATTCTGTTTGCTTGATTGTTGACTCTTAGAATTCAATTTGAACTTAGGGCCTAGTTGTTGTAGCACATTAGCCTCTCATAACCGAGTTGGACATGGTTCGAATTCACGAGTGCCATCAAAAGACGCACTAGCTTTCCAAAATTTGTGACCCTCATTCAACCAGCGACGATGCCCCATGTAACATAATTTCCTTCCGTTCTTCAAATATCGAGAATGAGTATGTGTGTTACAACAAGGACAAGCTAAAGCGCCTTTCGTGCTCCATCTAGACAAAATTGCATAGGCAGGAAAATCATTTATAGTCCACAATAACACAGCATGCATTCGGAACATCTGATTAGTTTCCGCATCATGCGTGTCAACACCGTTTTCCCACAATTCTTTCAATTCATCCACTGCAAGGCGTAAGTAGACGTCAATGTTATTTCCAGGTGAAGAAGGACCATCGATGAGCAATGTCATCATCATATGAGGCAGCTTCATGCACAACCATGGTGGCAAATTGTATGGCATCATAATAACTGGCCAACTGCTATGAGAGAAATTCATTGCCTTGAATGGATTGAATCCATCCGCTGCTAAACCCAGTCTGACATTGCGAGGCTCACTCGCAAACTTGGATACAAATTATCAAAAATTTTCCAGACTGGAGAGTCAGCGGGATGTCTCATTTTGCCGTCATCAATTCGGCCCTCTGCATGCCATCTCATTAAAGAAGATGTTTTGGATGACATAAACAATCTTTGAAGCCTTTGAATCGATAAAAAGTATCTAATAATCTTCTGTGGAATTCTTTGTTGCTTCTTCTTAACATCATTCTCCTCCCCCTCAAACTGTTTGTATCTAGGCATATGACACACTATGCAATCATCCATACTAGCTGTTTCCTTCCAATATAGTGAACAATCCCTTGGGCATGCATGTACCTTATGATAATCGAGGCCCAAGTCCCTAAGGAGTTTCCTAGTTGCATAAAATGACTTTGGCAAAGTTTCACCCTTTGGGAACGAATCCTTCAAAAGCTCAAGCAACATCATGAAAGACTTGTCACTCCATCCACTAAGGCACTTGATGTGCAATAACCTAACAATAAATGAGAGCGTTGAAAACTTCTGACACTCAGGATACAACTCTCTTTCGGCCTCTTTCAATAAATTGAAGAATTTTTCGATTTTCTCATCTGGACCTTGTTTAATACCAGAACTTGATGCCTCATGAATAAAGCTTGGTGGAGGAAGTCCAAATCCTTCATATAGCATTTCATAAGTTTCATCACCATCGTTCAAATCAGTTTACCCGACATTCACATTGTGTGGCACAGGTGACGACAAATTCTCCCCATGAAAAATCCAACTGATGTAACTTGGAAGAAACCCATTGATCATTAAATGTTCCCCTAACTGACCTTTCTCCACCAATTTGACATTACGACACCGTTTACATGGGCATGTGACTTCATTCAACAACGGCTTATTTTCGCATGCAAATTTAATAAATTCCTTAACCCCTTGTATATATTCCGGGTGCAACCTATGCTGATTTATCCAACTTTTATCCATCTGACTCTGTCTTACACTACAAATGTCACTGCCAAATCAACAAAGTTCAAAATTACCGTTCCATTTTAATTAATCTTAACCTCAATTGAATACCTTATAATGTATGCGACATGACATTATTCACCTCTAACTGGTCTCTAATATGTTGGTTCATCCTACTTTCCCATTCAGGAATGCACGGTCTATATTGTAAAAAGCAGTTCATACCGCTCTATTCATCTCTAACGAAATTTCGGCAGCATCTCCCCATGGTTCTCCAAATACACGACATAGACTAGGTGTATTGCTACACCTTGTCTAGTATGCACTCGGAGAACACGAGGAGTTGCTACACAAAATCTCTACGAGATGGACTATAAGCAGTAGAACTACTAATTACAATACAGACTTGTGCTCCTGAACTGTCCAAACTGGACATTCCAAGAAGAGCTTCATCAAAGATGACTAGGTATCTCTAATGAAGATTCTTGGACGGGTCTAAGGCTATTTATGCATGCATGCACCATTAATGATTGCATCCTGGTGGTGCAATCTAAATTAGTACTATCAAGCATACTAGAAGCATATCTAGTATGAAGCATATTAATGAAGAAACCAAAAGTTTCTACAATGCTCTTGATAGATTATGATAGATTCAAGAAATACATTGCTCTCTCAAATCCATCAATAATAGAATAGTTTTGGCAAGAATTCATGGATGTGGGAAGTTCAAACCCACTACCCAAACCAATAAGTGTACCAAAGCTTGAATACTTCTGATGATGATGATGATGATGATGATTCAAAAAACACCAAATGAGGAATCACATTCACAATCACAATCATATTAGTTGAGGAATCACAATCACAATCACAATCATAGTTATCCACGTTAATAACTAGAATCACAAAAATATAAGACTCATGTGAAAAGATTGTCTAGCTCTCTGATTAATTTATCTGTTCCTAACTTTTAAAATCAGTCAGGTACACTCATGTGAGCTATTTTACCTACTCTCTTAAGAACAGTGCTATGCTATCAAGATTTGTGATGGAACAATCAGGACAGGTTAGCCAACTGGCATGGCTAGACGGTGTTCGGGATTGGCAAATATTACTGACTCAACCGAGTAAACTATCCGAGGTTTATGCTTATTGTGGGGCGTTTGGTATCTTCAATGAGAATTCCTCAACCCATTGCACGTGTTTTCAGGGTTTTAAACCACTTTCAACTAAAGCAACGCTACTAGATGACTGGTCAGGTGGTTGCGCAAGGAAAATCCCTTTCCAATTGTTATGTAGTTTAGTTTTGCTAGTATTGAATATGAATGTTTACATTCTACTTTTAATTAAAATCATTGGGCTCGAATTTGAGCCATTTGAAGTCAAAATCAAGACCATCCTCAGTTCTTCGTACAAGTAGTAGAAGGTTCAAGAAGGCCCTTGGATTCTTATGCTCTATCCTGTAAAAAAATTCAATGGATTTGATGAGGTATACTTCAATTATCTCATAGTCTTTAGTTTCAAGGTTCTATTTGGTTGGGTTTGGATATTTCCTACGAGTGTATGTTTTTTGGGCTGAAGAAATGAATTTCGTTTCATAGTCTGAAAGTTTTAGATGTGTTTGGCAACATAAATTCAACTCATGGCTTATGTTTTGAAACTTAAAAAAGGGTGAAATTCAGCGCAACTAGGGATGTATCTGTATATGCTACACTGAGTCGAGGTTTTATAGACTCTAAAACAACAATTAAAAGTTCATTTTTTCACTTCGAAATCTTGATATATTGTATCAGCTATCCTACAGGACTCTATCAATTCTTTGTTTAGTTATTATTTCATTGTTGGTAAGCTTGATAAAGAGTTCCATTTAACTTTTTTTTGTTTGTCCCTTTTTTTTTTTTTTAGTACAAAGAAAATCTGAAATTTGGCATTCATCTCATGCAGATGAAACTGTTCTGTGAGAATTTTGATGATGGGTTTAGTGGTTTCAAGATGATAACTAGGTTTTGCTGGTAGGCACTCCAATGGTCCCAAAAGATCTAAAATGTGAAAATGTTAGGCAATTTATTTATTTATATTTTGGTATAGAGCTTCTCTAATGGATTGTGTTTTTAGGCAATTGACAATTTTTGTGTATTAAACTACTCTAACAGATTTGTTGCATGCTGATGGATTCAAACTTGCTGCTATCAGAAAATAAAAATTCTGATTGATTATCGCTTATAATGAATATTCTGAGATTTCTTATTATAAATTTTCTTATAAATTCTGATTGATTATCCCTTTCCAGAAGTTTTATATCATCATTTCCTCGACTCTGCTTATTACAAAATTGTCATTGCTACTGGTATTATTTAACATTGCTATTCATATATTTGGTAGTATTATATCATCACAATAGAATTGACTAAAAAAAAGTAATGAAATAACTAGTGCCTGATGCCAATACAGTAATTCTTCATTTTTCCCAAAGATCACAAATAGAGCGAGACAGAGAGAGAGAGAGTACCGATTGCCATTCCGAAACAAAGTAGACTATTCAATGGAGGTTGAAATGCGAGTAATCGAGGGGACAGAGTTCAGATCTGAATCTTCGAAATCGCAGGCATGGAGCTTCGAAATCGCGTCGATGGAGCTTCGATCCGAATCTTCGATGGAGCTTCGAAATCGCTTCGATGGAGCTTCGCTCTGAATCTTCACTCTGAATCTTTGATGGAGCTTAGAGAGGGTTGAGAGAGAGAGATAGAGAGGCTCTGATTCAAAATAAGGGTTGAGAGAGAGAGAGAAAGGCTCTGATTCAAAATAAGGGTTGAGAGGTCCGTGTTCTTGTTCAACAAAAAAAAAAAAAACGAGGCGCGTGTGGCTACCGCATTCGGAGGCATTTTTAAACGCCTCCCATTATAAAACGGTGTCGTTTGGTGTAATAGAATACGCGGCGTTTTATAAAACGCCGGTAAATAATAAAAACAGTGACGTTCACAAAACCATCGTTTAAAAAACACCACCAAATCCCCTTTTTCCTGTAGTGATTTGTGGTTTTTCCTGATTCAATTTAGTAAATGCCTATTATGTTTTGTTCTTCCATGGACTCATTTATTTCATGTTTTGTACAAATTCCTTCTATTCAAACTCCTAACTCAAACCCAGTTGGTTTTTACTATAGTAACATCTCAACTACTATATACCCCAAACAAATACTGATATTTCAATGGGACGCTAAATGCTTAAAACCCCAGCTATGACATTAACTCATTATCTACCAATTTTATATCTTTTTCCATTGGAAACACATAATCAATACTCCATTTAAACTAACAAAACTTATTTCCATTTAAAGCCTTAAAAATAAACCAACAAAAATCAGATAAAATGAAAATTTGGGACCCCCAGCTATAATTAGTCCTTATTATTTGAGTTTCTAGAGCATAAAATGCAAAACCCTTTCAAAGAATTGAACTTCTAGAAGAAAAAAAACCCCATATAAGAAAAAAAAAATTGGGATTACAAAGGAAATGATTACCACTCAACACGAACCCATAAATCAAAACAAATTAATGAGTACAAATAATGTAATATACTGAAAGACTATACAAAGAAAAATTAAAACACTTATTGAGAGAGAGAGAGAGAGAGGGGGGAGAAGAGATGAGAATGAAGAAATACCTGTTGAGAAATTTTATTTTGAAGAGATGATCTTGGTTTCATTGTTGAAGGTGAGTCTTGAGAAGCAAATACTTTTTTTGAAGGTTGGTTTCATTTTTTAAGGTGGGTCTTAAAACACATATATAACATGCTGCTTCTTTTTTTTCAGATGCTTTTTTTTGGGGGGGGTTCATAACATTTGTTTGACGTTTTAGTGGGTGCCACAGTTAGATCCCCAAAGGGTAATCATCTTCACCTGATGTTCTAGAATTATTATGAATCATTTGATCAACAGAGCATTTTTTTTTTTCCAAAAAAATAGAGAGTAAAAAAAAAACTCAGATTTGAAAAAAAAAAATTACAGCAATTTTCAAAACTCATATTTGAATATATCTCTTCAAAATCCATTACAAAACTCAGATTTTAATAAGATTGAAAACCCTTTACAAACCATGTGTCCAATACAAGCGAAAAAATATATATCTTCTCTTTCCAGCTCTAGAAAACACAGAAACACCAAATCAAGAAACAAAAGGTCCAAATCTAGAGAACCATTTCGTCAAAAAACACTACAAAGAAACCCAAAACAGAGAATAAGGGAAAGAGACAGTAGAAAGAGAGCAAAGAAAAAGCACGTACCATATCGGCGAGCAGAGAAGATGCGGCGGCAACGGGCAAGGCTACAAGTGGTGGCGGCGACAAGCAAGGCTAATAGAGGCGACGGCGATGGCGATCGGTGTGGTAGAAGAGCAAGAGGTGAAACAAATGTTGGTTACCAATCTGTGAATACAATGATATGTTTAGAGCTGTTAGGATTTAATTTGAGGATTTTTTGTTTAGGGGATTGGGGATTTGAGATCGTAAGAAACAAAATGGGGGAAAGAATGGAGGGGAATTCGGATAAAGCAAGAAAACAAAAACAAAAAGAAGAAAAGAAGAGGAGAGTTAGATATGCGGTGTGAACCATGTGGTTTGGTTTGAACAAAATGTTTAAAAAAAATTTAAAATATAAATTTAAAAACATGTTTGTTCGGGCCTAAAATATTTGTCTTTATTTTTTTATTATTTATAACAATGAGATCATACACATTATAATTGGAAGAAAAAAAAATTGATTGGAAAAAAATTAATTGAAAAAAAATTAATTAAAAAAATTAATTGAAAAAAAATTAATTAAAAAAACTTTGTTAGTCAAATTTTTAAATTTCTGTTTAAAAACTAACGTAAACTCATTTTTTGAGTTTACAATCTGTCCTCAAATTGATAAACTGAGACAACCATTTATAAACCAAAAAAATTATCAAACAAGTTTTTATAATAGTTTTGTAAATTTTTTGTAAATATAAACTGAAAACTAAAAACGAAATGATTACTAAACAGGTCCTAAACAATGAATCCATGGCTTGTTTAGTAATTTTTTTATTTGCAACGGGGGTATTGCCGTCACCGATAACCTATATTTGCGACGGGAGAAGGTTGCCATAGCAAAAAAAAAAAAATTATTTTTTTGCCAAAAAACTCCGTGTCCATTTTGCTACGCAATGACAGCTAGGAAGAGAGAGAAACAGAAAATGAGAGAGATAAGTGAGAGAGATAAAGAAGAGAGATGAGTGAAAGGGATAGAGATGAGAGATTGGTGAAAGAGAGAGAGAGAGAGACCCATTTGATTTTTTTACTTTTTCCTTTTTAAACAACAATGGGCTCAAAGAAAGTGATGAGTGTGATTGAGAGAAATGAATGATTGAGAGATAAGAGAGATGAGTGTGAGAGAAAGAGAGACATACACACAGAGAGAGAACAAAAAAGAGAGAAACAAGATGAGCGAGAGAGAGACAAAGAGAGAGAGAGAGAAAAAGAGAGTGAAAGACAGCAAAAAGAGATGAACAAGAGATATAGAGAGAGAGGGAGAGAGAAGAAAGATGGGTAAGAGAGATGAGAGAGCCAAAGAGAAGAGTGATGAGTGAAAAAGAAAGACACGGAGAGAGAGCGAGAGAGAGAAAGAGAAAAGAAAAAGAAAAGAGAAACAAGATAAGCGAGAAAGAGAGAGAGACAGCAAAAAGAGATGAACAAGAAATATAGAGAGAGAGGGAGAGAGAAGAAAGATGAGTAAGAGAGATGAGAGAGCCAGAGAGAAGAGTGATGAGTGAAAAAGAAAGACAAGGAGAGAGAGAGAGAGAGAGAGAAAGAGAGAGAGAAACAAGATAAGCGAGAGAGAGAGGGAGAGAAAAAGAGATGAACAAGAGATATAGAGAGAGACATAGAAAGAGAGAGAGAAGGAGAAGAAAGATGAGCAAGAGAGATAGAGAGCAGAGAAAGATGAAAGAGCCAGAGCGAAGAGTGATAAGTGAGAGTAAGAGAGAGAGGGGGGGCCCATTTCATTTTTTGACTTTTTTCTCTTTCAACAAGTGATTAAGAGAAATGAGAGATGAGTGATTGAAAGAAAAGAGAGAGAGAGAGAGAGAGAGAGAGAGAGAGAAAAAAAAAAGAGATCGATAAATCGAGAAGATGGGAGGGAGGGAGTGAGCAACACGAGCACAGTGGGGGAGAGAGAGAGAGAGAGAGAGAGACATAAACAGAAAGACATAGACAGAAAGACAAAGAGTGATGAGTGAGAGAGACAGAGAGAGAGAAGAGAGACGAGTGAAAGAGAGAGAGATAGAAAGAGACAGAGAGATAGAAAGATGAAAAAATTGGTGAAACACTACAAAAATTTTAGTTTTTTGTGACGGCAAAATGCCGTTGCTAATACTTTTAATGCAGTCTCATCAAAACAGTCTTCTTTTTTTTTTGGTGACGGCACCTATTACCGTCTCAAAAAACTCTTTTATTTACAACTGCAATTCATGCCGTCGCAAAAAATAACTTTATTTGTGACAGCATAGGTTACTGTCGCAAAAAATGCGCATTATTTGAGACGGTAGTTGTTACCGTCGCAAAAAAGTTATTTTTTTGTGACAGAAAGGGGTGCCGTCGCTAAAAACCCATTTATTGGCGACAGCAAGTAGTGCCATCGCAAAAAATCACTTTTTGTGACGGTAAGTGATGCCGTTGCAAATGCTTCCGCGTTGTAAAGCCCATTTTTCTTGTAGTATTGGAAGAAATGGAAGTAATGTTTACCAAGCAGAGTACGCCTACGTGACCTTACCCAAAGGCATCAATTGGATTTTGTTTTATTTATTTTTTTAACTAAAATCCTCAACATTTTTTTTTAACAAAAAAATGTGAATTGTGGGATGTTTGTTTTCTGCTTACTTGGTAAGTTTTGAGTAATGTATATTCACATTTTCACTCCTGAGATGGAAGGTAAAGGTAACAGTGGGAGCAAGGATCCTCTCCTTGCATTCCCTACTTCACTTCTTCCTTGCAATGGTCAAGATTCATCTTAAAAGAATCTAATGGTTCAGATTACTTTATTAAAAATTAAAAAATAATTTTTTTGGAAGGATCTACACCATTAAATTCTCTTAAAATGAATCTTGACCATTGCAAGAAGGAAGTGGAGTAGGAAATGCAAGGAGAGAATCCTTACTCGTAACAGTGGTGCTAGAGACCACTAATTTAGTGGCTCTAAACCCACCACTAATGAGGTGACAAAGCAAAAAAAAAAAAAAAGACACAATACATACTGTGGCAGTGGGTGGGACCCACTGTCACATCATTAGTGGTAGCTCTAATTAGAGCTCCCACTCATTTTCCGTAAAGGTAATGAGCTTCATATGAATGTGCGGGTTATTTATTTATTTTTTATTTTCTTTTATCAAATAGTACGAAATGTGGACAAAAATTCTAGGAAAAATTATGCAAATAGTCCCTGTATTTTACACGATATGTCAATTTGGTCCCTGTAGTTTCAATTTGCTCCACTTTGTTCCTTAATTTAACAGATTGTGTCATTTTAGTCCAATAAATAACGGTTGTTAAGTTAATTTAACGGAAAGTCAAATAATGTGTCAATTTGGTCACTGTATTTTTCACAATGTATTAATTTAGTCCCTGTCAAAATCGAGAAAATTGAAACTACATGGACCAAATTGACACATTGTGTGAAGTATAGGGACCAAATTGATATATTATTTGACCTTCCGTAATTAATTTAACAACCGTTATTTATTGAACTAAAATAACACAATCTGTTAAATTAAGGGGCAAAATCAAGCAAATTGAAACTACATGGACCAAATTGACACATCGTGTAAAGTACATGGACTATTTACATAATTTACCCAAAATTCTATCAATTATGCCATTGCTATTAACACGTGTTTTTTGGCAAAAATCACCTGATTTCCTAATATATTTTCTTGGTAATTATTGGATAATTTATAGTACTATATGATATTATTTACATGATATTCCCAATTAATAGTGTAGTTAAAAAATTTATGTGTAAAATAATATTGACCCACCTTATTAGCTTAGTTAAATAAAATGAATGGACCAACTTAGTGTGTTATGCTATTTCAATTTCCAAGAATACCGCGCAGGCAAAAATTTCAACTGTGTACACAAATTAAAACTCTTAAAAGAAATTTTTTAAGAGAAAATTGGTGATAAATTCATTAGATTTAGTGAATATTTTTTGTTAGTGCAAAATTCACGCTTTGTGAAATAATTTGATGAGAAGTTTTAGAAGACATTTTGTTTTTAATTTTATCCCTTGACTTTTTTTTTATTTATTTGACTTTTTGTTGATTATCTGTTCAAATTTATCTATTCAATTTTTTTGACTATCTATTCAATTTTTTTCCTAAATTCTATTTATCTGTTCAATTTTCCCCTATCTGTTCAATTTTTCTCCTAACTTTTTTCTCTAAATTCTGTTTATCTATTCAATTTTATATGTATATGTTCAATTTTTTCACCTAAATTCTATCTATCTGTTCAATTCCCCCATAAATTCTATCTATTTGTTTAATTTTTTCTATCTATTGAAAACCTGTATCAACCTTTTTGTTTATTTATTGCAATCATCATCATCAACATCAATTTTTTTCCATATCTGTCTCATACATTTACACACTCACAGATATACATACACACGCTCACAGATATATATGCACTCAAGATATACATAGATACACACATTCACAGATACACATACATATATATGTTTAAACTCTATCTGTTAATATGTTTTTTTTTTTTTTCAATTTGTTTCATCATCAACAACAACAATAATAATAAAAATATATTGAACAGATAAAAAAGTGCAACAAATATGTCCAATTTTTTTTTTTTTTCTTCCACATTTCTGGCAGCAAAAACCTGTTGAATAAAACATCTTTGTGTAAGCAATAACACAAAATGCTAAGGATCACTATAGTGAGCAATCAAAAAAATAACAAACTTAATTTACCATAGTATCTTTATTTGTCATCACAAGAAACACATTGCCTCTGTTTTTCGAACTCTTGATTACAACATCTTCAACTTCACCAAACTTCTCAAACAACTCCCTTAAATTTTCAGCACGATAATCCTTACCAATCTTCTCACATAATACCTTGAACACCTTCTCCTTGTCTAACTCACTCCCAACCTTGTTGGCGTGTGTTGCTCGAATTCTAGCGACTTCTTCTTTAAATTTCTTATAAATTCTCTCTTCTTCTTCGAAATAGAGATATCTGAAGCGGAGGAGGAGCTGCGATGGACAGATCTACTTCGATCGGCGGCGACAGAGGTGGTGGTGGTAGTCAGCGGTTACTCAGATCTCCTCTTTCTCTTCTTTCTGAGGCGTCGTCGTTTGCGGAGGTTCTCAAGTAGCGGGATCGCGGATCTGTCTTCGAGAGTGGATACGGTGGTCTGGGCAATGACCACGGCAGCGTTGAGGGAATGAAACTCTAAAGACAAGGCATGAGAATCAGAAAGAGAAAGACAAGAGAGATCTCACAACGGCGAGGGTTTGTGTTCGGCCGGAGGAGGTGGTGAAGGCGAGGGTCTGTGTTGGATCTGTGTTCCACTCCTTCTCCTGTCTCTTCCAGCAGCGAAGCCGAGCTCAGTAGTATCGGATGTCAAACCGGCGGCAGCGGCACCACTGCTAATGAGTGGCGATGAACAATGAAGGGGAGAGAGAAAGAGAGAGAGGAGCCTGAGATTGTAAGAACATCTCCGACGCATGAGGCAAATTGAGAAAATTAGGCATTTTGCCTATTTAATGCGCATTTCTAAGGCTCCAACGCAAGAGGCAAATAGTGAGGCGTTTTTCCTATTCTTGTTTTGGCTCTCCACAGGTAGCCATCCTCCATCGCTAGGTAAAGTGTGTTCCCGCCAACTCAGGTGACTCTCTCTCTCTCTCTCTCTCTCTCTCTCTTATTCTTCCCCATCAACGATCTGTCTTAACCCACCTCCTGCACTATGAAACCCTTCCCCTTTTGTTTGATCTCGCTAAGCTTAGTTTACTTCTTGCGATTCAAAGATTCAAGAGGTTTGGACATTAGATTTCAAGGTCAGAACTCTTTGAACCCTGAATCAATACATTTGCTTCACTTTGATTTTTTTTCTTTGTTTCCTGGTATGTTTGTCATCAATTTATTCGACTCAATGAGATTCATATTATTATCGTATATTCGATATTGGGAAATACATAAAATAGCTATAGCATTCAAAATGAAGATCAAAAGACAAATTCACAGATTCTGAATTCATGATTTTAGAAGAAACAATAGGCACCGTGAAATGACCTAAAATGGATAACCCAATTGATGAACTATGTAGTTGTTTGTTTGATTAGTGAGAAAACCTAGGGAAAGAAAATAATAGAACATTGAATCTTGATCCTTGCTTTGTAGGTTGGTCTGGTTTCAGACAAATGGAAGAAACCCAATTTAGTTATAGCAGATGTTTAATGCTTAAACTGTGTTTGGAACCAAATTCTTTTAGAAATGGATTTCAAAAAGAATTATTTATTTAATTATACATTTTAAATAAATAAATATTTACAAATGTCACGTCAATATATGCAACATGCCATAAAAAGATTATTTATTTATTTATTAATGTTTATAATAGTTTTCTTTTAAAAATTAGTTAAGTTAGTTTGATTGGTTAGCTAAAATAAAGAGTATGGTTGGAATGTATACTAGCTAAACTAGTTAGGCAAAATAAAGAAGGTAGTTTTCTGTATACTTTGAGAAGGCATTTTAGAGAGTATGGTTGGAGATGTTATTATATATATGGAGTTCAAAAATGTTTTGGAGCTCTAATTTGGAAGCTCTAATAGCTCTAATGTATATGTGGGGCCCATCTGATAGGATGTTTTGGCCTTTATTTTTTATTTTTTTGACTTTCCACCTCACTAGAGTTCAATTAGAGCTCTAGTTTTAGAGGGATGTATCATTGTTGTATGGAGTTATGTTAGGAACTCCAAATATTCTACTAAACTTCTCACATGGGTTGGGACCCACATACAAATGTAGGTCCCAACCCATGTGAGAAGTTTGGTAAAATATTTGGTAAAATGCTTGGAATACATAGCATTTCTCAAAAGGTAATGAATGAGCTTCATAAAAATAAAAAAAAATAAAAAAAAAAAAACTGAAGTCATTAAATGAAATTTTAGGGTGTGTTTGGTAACGTTTACGTTTTCAGTTTATATTTACAAAAATTTTATAAACTGGTTTTTGTTTATTTTTTGTTTATTTTTAGAAAAACATAAACTACAAACGCGTTTGGTAATTGATAAAATGTTTACAAAATTTAAAAAATATAAAAAAGAGTGAAAAATGGTAAGTGGTGGCAAGTGGCGGCAAAAGACGGTGGTTGCAAGTGGTGGCGAAAGACGATGGGTGGTGGCGGGTGGGTAGGTGACGGTGGCGGGTGGTAGCAAGTGGGTGGTGGTGGCTTCAGTGGCGGGTGGTGGAAAGTGGTGACGGTGGGTGGTGGGTACCTGGTGGTAGTGGGTGGTGGCGGGTGGGTGGGTGACGGTGGCGGGTGGTGGGTAGTAGCGGGTGGTGGGTAGTAGCGAGTGGGTGGTGGTGGTGGCAGTGGCGGGTGGTGGGTGGTGGTGGCAGGTGGGTGGTGGATGGCGGATGGTGGTGGGTGGATGATAGTAGTGGGTGGTAGGTGGTAGCGGTGGCGGTGACGATGGCGGGTGGTGGTGGCAGGTGGGTGACGGATGACGGGTGGGTGGTGGTAGTGGTTGAGTGGGTGACGGTGGCGGGTGGTGGGTGGTAGCGAGTGGGCAGTGGTGGTGGTGGCAGCGGGTGGTTGGTGGTGGTGGCAAGTGGGTGGCAGATGGCGGGTGGTGGCGGGTAGGTGGCGGGTGGTGGTGGTGGCAGGTGGGTAAGTGGGTGATGGTGGCGGGTGGTAGGTGGTAGAGAGTGGGTGGTGGTGGTGGTAGGTAAGTAGCGGGTGGGTGATGGTGGTGGTGGTGGTGGTGGAGGCGGGTGGGTGACAGGTGGCTAGTGGTAGTGGGTGGCTGGTGGGTGGGTGACAGGTGGCTGGTTGTGGTGAGTGGTTGGTGGTGGACGGTGATGGCAGGTGGGTAGTGAGTGGTGATGGCAAGTAGGTGGCAGGTGGTGGTGGATGGCAGTGACGGGTGGTGGGTGGTGGATAGCAGGTGGGTGGTGAGTGGTAGTGGTGGTGGTGGCGAGGGGCGAGTGGTGGTGGCGAGTGGATAGCGGGTGGGTGGTGGTGGCAGGTAGGTGGTTGGTGATGGTGGCGGGTGGTGGGTGGTGGTGGCAGGTGGGTGGTGAGTGGTGGTGGCAGATGGTGATGGATGGGTGGGGGGTGGTGGCGGAAGACGGTGGTGGAAAATGGCGGCGGGTGGTAGCTAGTGTTGGGTGGTTAAAAAAAAAAAAAAAAACTGAAAATTCAAAATGGAAACACATTTTTTGGCCGAATTTATAAACTGAGACCACTGATTTATAAATCAAAAATTTTACCAAACAAGTTTTTATTTGAGTTTTTAAAATTTTTATAAATATAAACAGAAAATAAAAAACGTAAATGTTATCAAATGACACCTTTAAAATCATGTTTTAAAAATGTAACTCTAAAATTGAAGTCGTACATTGGCAGAACATCATTGATAGAATTTTCATCCACACATCTGTGATTGAAAATATATTAACGTCATTCAATGAAACTTCAAAAATCATGTTTTAAAAATGTAACTTTAAAATTGAAGTCATACATGTCGTTTTGGTAGAACATCATTGATAGAATTTTCATCCACACATCTTTGATTGAAAGTGTATTACACTTTTTTTTTTTTTTTTTTTTTTTTTTTTTTGGGTGCAGTCCAAGCAGGAAAACGATATATAAAAAATATACGTAGAAAATATAACAATAATGATGGAACAATGTCAATTTGGTAAATAAAGTTCATCTATATGTATTTTTATTTTGAAATAAAAAGTTCATGTTCAGCCACATTTGTTATAAAACTTTTAAATTTTTTATCTAGGAAAATGTTTGGTGACCCGAATTTTTGTGGTTCGAATGGCTCGAATGTCTCAAAACGACGTCGTTGTCATTTTGAGTGTTTTAAGTCATTCGAGCCATAATTTTTTGGACCACCTAACATTGTTGTTTGATCTATATATCAAGAGAGCATCTTGAACACGTTTTTAAAAGAACCGTGACAGTTATTGAAACTAGTCTCACCTCCTCCAAGAAGTTAGCTAATATACTACTTCCTTCGTTTCAAATTGCTTGTCTAACCCGAAAAATGAGAACTTAAACTAATCACTTTGTTTGATTCTGATATTTAAAAGATAGTTTTTTGAAAATTTATTTTTTATTTTCTATATTTTAATATTTTCAATGGTTTTTTAAAATATTTTAAGTAATTTTTTTTTTAAATTTTTAGACACACATAACATAACATGAATACACTTAAAAAGTATAATGTTTGTAAAAAAAATCTTTAAAAAATACACTAAATATCAAAAAATTACAAAAATTTAGTATATTTTTTTTATATTTTTGTGTATTTATTAATTTTTTTTGCAAATATTTTACTATTTAGATACATGTAAGTAAGGTGCAGCTAAAAAAATTAAAAAAAAATTACTTAAAATTTTTAAAAAATATTCACTAAAAACGAAAAAAATACGAAAAACAAAAAATTCAATTTTTAGAAAACTGAAACCAAGGGATAAAATCCTGTTTGTTGAGTAATTATCTTCTCTTCTATGAATTTTATATTGGTGTGTGCCCAACTAATAACAAGGGATAAAATCAATATATGACCCTAATAACAAGAAGATGGTAGATAAATTACAACATTTCATTGGTTTAATACATAAACACGTAATTTTCTTGATCTACTAGTGTTGGCTACACATTTTGTACTAAGCCAGTGACAATTCGATGCGTGGCGAAGTTAGGGTAATATGGGGAGACCAGGTAGGTCTCCGATCCTGATCATACACGTGGCAATTAATATTGGTTGTTATAAGATCTGAGTAGTAGCAGATTAACAAAGAGACGTACAGTGACGTGGCTTCAACGGTTGCTCACATTTCAAATTCAAATATAAGGGGGAAGCCTAACTGCAAGTGAAGGCGTAGTGGAACTACTTATAAGGTAGCATGATCAGCGACTATGGAGGAGCAGTTCGACGGTTTGAAGTACAATTCGATGGTTATCTTCGGAGAGTATAAATAGCAGGAAGGACTTCAGAGAAAGGGACGGCAAAAGATCTAAAGAATCACTTTACATAGTCCAGTGTTATTTCCTGTCCTTTATATTTCTGTACTTTAAGTTTCTGCGCCGCACTTCATTTATAGGAATAGTTTTCGAGTATATTGCCGCTGTAATTCTCTACGGAACTAAGATCATTGTAAGTTTTTCATACTAATGAAATATTTCAGTTTATTTAATTGTTCTTATGTTCAAGTTTTCTGAAGTCAAATTACCAGTAAACCACCAGTAAAAAGTCCTCTTTATTGAGGCCGAAAGAACCATAACACAATCGTCTGAATAATTGTTTGGCAATTACAATTCTGTAAGGACTGATTGATCCTTACTGGTACGCTCATAATTACGAAAGTAACTTTCGAAAGCCAAAAAAGCCAACATATATTTTTGGCACGCCCAGTGGGACCTTTTAAAAAAATGGCTAGACGTAGGAGACAAGGAGAAAATGAACGTTTGGAAGAAGGCGTGGAAGGAGAAGTGGAGATATCCAATCCAGAGGATAATGTGATAACACATCCTGTGGAGACTCCTATCCTATCGGAACCCATGGTCGAACAGACCAATACCTCAGAGCAAATACCATTTGTTTGTAATAGTGGACGAGACCAAGGAATTGGACCATCCAGTGTCCCATCTACTCAGCCAGTCAATCTGTGGGGCGGCTTGGTAGACGCCATGGGACAGCAATTAATAAACACAATGGAAAGGTGGGCAGTATCCTTTTTGGATCGAATGAATAACCACCAACCAACGAATGTAAGACACATAGAGGAGGTGAATGTCCCTCAGCAAAGATTGACTAGAGACAAACAGCCTATGCAAGCTAATGGACATTCTAATGGTCAAACTAGTAATCAGATTCAGGAAAGATTACCACCTCAGTCTTGGTACGAACCCATTTCGAGGCCTGTAGCAGGCCAGAATGCCTCAATGTTCAACAGTGAAGCCATGCAGATTGGTGGATCTGGCCCGGTACAAGAAAATGGCATAAGAATGATTCTAAATCCCACATTCGAAGCCATACCTGGTACCAGGGGGTACAATAATCCTGTATTCGAATTTATACCCGGGGGGTTGGAAGGTTTTCCTACAAGTGGAAGGGATACAATACCTGTTCCAGCACCTTTCGTGGGTCTTTTCGCAGGACAGGCTCAAAGAGGTTACCTACACCCCCAACAGCACCCTCTACCACAGGGACAGCCAGTCCCAAATGTACCACTTTATGGACCAAGAGGACTACAAGCACAAGTTTGTCCACCAAATCCTGTGTTTGTTCCCCCAGTGGTGGTTCAGCAGGCACAAAATATGGTCCCTAGGGACCAGATCACTGAGATAGTTAGGGAGTTGTGTGGACCAATGGCTCGGGGGGTCCAGACCCCTGTGTATAGAAAACCATACCCAGAATGGGTCGATAGGGTACATGAATATCCAAGAGGTTTCAGGATACCAGATTTTGTCCTCTTTCATGGGAACGGAAACCAATCCACAGTAGAACATATTGCTAGGTTTGGCGCTCAATGTGGTGAATTTACCAATCATGACTATATAAAGTTGAGACTATTCCCAAATTCTCTAACCGGAGGAGCATTTGTATGGTATATTAACCTTCCACCTGGCTCCATCCAAACTTGGCAGCAAAT
Organism: Camellia sinensis; assembly: GCF_055761805.1. Classification (NCBI taxonomy): domain Eukaryota; kingdom Viridiplantae; phylum Streptophyta; class Magnoliopsida; order Ericales; family Theaceae; genus Camellia; species Camellia sinensis. Next base: position 226,210,026 of record NC_138961.1, on the reverse strand, counting down.
GGAAGAGGCATTTCATGCCCAGTTCTTCCAATCAGAGCCAGAAGTTTCCATGGCAGACTTGGCCAGATTGAGTCAAAGGCCTGAAGAGAAGGCTACTCAGTTTATTTCCAGATTTAAGAGGGCTCGAAATAAATGTAGAGTAATCTTGCCAGAAACTGAATTTGTAAGATTGGCCCAAAATGGCCTAGAGTTCAGGAAACGAAAGAAGTTTGATTCAACAGAGTTTAGAGATTTAGTGGAACTGACTTATAAAGTATCTAGATATGAAGCATTACTAGAAGAGGAACAGGATCGAAATAATGCATCATATAGGACATACTACAAAGATCCTAATTATGAGATTGATGCAGCAGAGATTGTGGGAAAAGAGCCTATGATCTGTGAAGCATTAATCCATAAAGATACAACAATTGACCAGCAGTTTAAAAAGAAAGATCTCCACAGGAAATATTCTTTCGATTTAACTAAGGCAGATGACATTTTTGATCATTTGCTTGCGGCCAACTTCCTTAAGTTACCAAAGGGTGTTAAAATTCCATCTCTTGATGAACTTAAAGGAAAAATATATTGCAAATGGCATAATTCTTGGTCTCACTCGACTAAAAACTGTGTTATTTTTCGAGACAGGATCCAAGAACAAATTCGGAAGGGGAGTTTGAAGTTCCCAGCCAAAGCTGAAAAAGCCATGGGGATCGATAGCAATCCATTTCCAGAAATTGGAGAGGTGGCAGCCAATGTCATTATGTCAGACTTTCATAACTTGTCTCTGAAAGAATTGGAGGAAGTCAATGTACAGATGCATGTGGCCAACCAGACAGCAACCAAAAAAGACCTTAGAAGTCCACCAGCCATGGGATGAGAGTTCCCACATCAGAAGGAAGACTCTGATGAAGAAGCATTGGATGATGATTCCCTAGAAGCAGCCGTGATGCAACGAATGTGTCCCAGGTGCAGACTGAGTTATAAGTGGTTGAAGGGCCTTCCAGTCGATGGGAAGCAGTATTACAGGGATGTGCAGAGGCGTCCCAAACCAACCAATGCTTATAACAAAAGGCCGTATCCGGCTAATGTCAGGCAGCAGCCATTAGTGGTTAAACCTGCAGTTGGTAGAATGTATGCTAAAGGCAAGAGGCCTTTCTATGAGTCCAGATCTCCTAACTATTACAGGTTGGAGAGTAGTCATTCTGAAAGAAGGCTGGAGAAGAGTTTAGGTTTTGGTATCAAAGCCAGGAATTGGCTCCTTGGGCCAGCTTCACGAAGGACAGAAAATGATCACCAACACCGAGAACCTGAATCAGGCTTAAAGCTTGGAGACAAGGCCAAACAATTGTCTTCACAGCCAGCCTCGAAGGTGACCTCGAAAGAAGAAAGAGGCGGTTCAACGTCTGGGTCAGTAAGTTCGTGGGTACCTGGAATCCCAGATTGGTTTGTGATGCAAAACAAACCTAGGGAAATGCCTTTCCAAAGGAATTTTGGAAATCAAAGTAGGATGGTTAAGCCTCCTTTGGTGGCCCCCAATAACTGGGTATTGCTGAAACACCCAAGAACGAAGGAACCAGATATGGTCCCCGTTATTTCCAGATCACAAAGGAGAAAAATTCAGCGTAGGTACACCCAATACCAGAGAGACCTGAAAGAAAGTGGAGAGAGTTCTTCGATGATCCAGATAGGAGAAAAGAAGAATCGAAAGTCAGACCATAATTCAAAACTAGTTATACAAAACGAGGTGGACCGCAGCAGAGAACAGTTGGCCAAGGTTCATTCTGAACTAAAGACCAGAGAGAAGGAAAGTCTAGCAGGGATGGAGAAAGCTCTGATGGAGAGTGGTAGCGAAACGGAAGGAGATAGTGGCGTAAGCCAGAAGAAAGAAATGGTGGAAGAAGAAATGTTCGAAGCCTTCATGGCTGAGCAAACATTTCTGGTTGGAAAGCCAGCTGAGGAAAATCATTCGAAGGGACCCGTTAGCAATGAAATACCAGAATGCATCATGCAGGATGTTTCTAAAGAAATTGACCAAGTTGACCAAGAGGGAAAACAGGTACAGCCAGCCATCCAGTTTGGCTCGTTTCCCCCGGTATCAGTAAACATGGTACACATACTACCACAGGAATTTCAAGCTGGAGATGAGAATCAAGAGGAGCAGGAAGCTGATCCAATTCCGATCTCTAGTGAAGATTCACAAGCGAGTATGGTGCAAGATAATTTCGAAATGGTTACCCCAATGGAAGCTGAATATGAGAGCGAGGAAGTGGTAAGCATTAACCTCTCGTATCCATTTGAATATCCCTCGAATTCCATGACGCAGCATGTTAAGCCTTTGTACATTAAGGCCTTCTTCGATGGGGTTCAGTTAAACCGAGTCTTGGTGGATAATGGAGCGGCGGCGAACTTATTACCGAAATCCTCCTTGAAGAAATTAGAAAAGAGGAATCCCAGGTTGATCCCAACCAGTACAACCATTGCTGGTTTTGCCGGAGACAAGCAGATGGCCCAGGGAATTTTACCCATCAACCTCAGTGTGGGAACCAAGGACTGCATGACGGCGTTTTTCGTCATCGATAGCAATGCGAAGTACAATGCCTTACATGGTAGAGATTGGATCCACACTAATAAATGCGTGCTTTCCTCTCTGCATCAAAAAATGATAATAGCTCTAGGCAATGAGAGGACGGAGGAAATTAATGCAGATCCTCAACCTTTCGTAGCCTGTGCTGATTTCGCAGAAGCCAAGTTGTATATTGACGGCATGGCACCGCTCAGTATACTGATGGAATTCGATGGTTCAGCCGAAGAAACGGCTAATAAGGAAGTAGCACACCTGAAGCATTTAGTCCAGGAGAGTGCTGGTGAAGAATTAGAGGTTAAAGATGACAATGATGCCTGGTTATAGGCAACAAGATGAAGCACCAGAAGCCAGGCCTTTGGCTTTAATCAAATTTTCAATATTGGATATAAAGTCAATAGTCCAGAAAGTTCGAGAGCAGGAGGAAGAGGTCATGATAATTGAAGCAGCAGGAGCAGCATGTGCCAATTCTGAAACAGTGGAAGAAGTGACCTCCCCGGTTTCTTTGGGCTTGGTCACATCTAACACTGTTAGTAGGCTTAAAGGTGGAATGGCCAGATAAATCTCCATGTTAGTCACCCACCAGTTTTGGTACCTCTTCAACACGGTACCTTAAGGAATGAAAGGGGTGTATTCAAAGTTGGCCAAGTCATCTACAAATTTCAAAGTTGCCTCTTCTAGCCTGGATTTTCGGACTTTCAAGTCCCTTCTGGTGAGGCTGAGATTTGTGTTGCTACAGAGGGGTATTGGGACCCCTTGTGAAAGGCCAAATTGTCTAGCAAACTGAGCTGGACAGTAAGGTTCAGCAATACATTTATATGCCTTCGGGTTTAAAGTCCCGATAAATAGCTCTCTGGGAATCAGAATGGAAGCCCATATATCCTGGTGAGTAAGTGAAGTACAGGACTGGTCACTTAGAAAATTCCTTAACCAAGATGGACCAATGGAAGGTTCGAAGGGACGAAAGCGGTAAGTAGGAAGGGAGGCTGGAAGCTGATGAAAGAAAGAGAAGTAAAAAGCAAAGGTAGAAGGGTAAAGTGAAGCATTGGCTATCTTTATGCCATGAGTAAGAGGGTTTGGCTCGGAAAAATTAAGGCATTTGGATTGTAATTCGGTAAAATAGGCGAAAAGCCAAAACTGAAGGATCCAGAATGGCCCCCCTTGATTAGCATCTAAGGGTTTCTCACAAAAAAGGAAGCAAACTCTATATACATGCCCTAGAACATGTGGGGCTAAGGCCACCTTTTTCTGTAAAACAAAGGCTTTGGCAAGAGGGGCAAATTCAGGCATAATTCTCTGAGAGGAAGTGCAAAAAAGGAATTTACAAAGCCAATACAATAAGAAAGAAAAAAATTCCCTATCAGTCACAGGGCCCTGTCTTTTATTCTCAGCCCTAGCGAAATCACTATAAGATGAGTTAAGGGAGGGGAGAGAGAAAGGGACTGCTAAATCAGGATAATCTTGTCCAAAAGGAGTGCCAATAGGAGATAGTCCCAATAAATGGCAAATATCAAGAACAGTAGGGGCCATCATCCCACATCTAAATTGGAAAAAGTTAAAGATAGGATTCCAAAAACATAGAGCAGCGGGAACAAGGAAAGGGTCTTCTGAAAAAGTTACCCTAGACAGTCTGAGAGCATCGAGAAGGCAGAGTTCTTGAAGGTCCAGGGTCCTAGCAGGAATAACCCGATCATACCACTCTTGCCACTCTGGTCTCACCGTGGGCCAGCATCGGTGGGGGCGATTCATCCTCCAGTTCCTCCAGTCAAGACCACCTTCATAGAGAAGACATTGGTTTTCCAGTCGGGGATACAGGGCTGGGAGTTCAGTGAGGACTTCTTTGAATATGGGCCCGAGCACATAGTCTGACTGCACATGGCGACGAGGGACAAAGATGCGTCCATCAATAGCGCTCTTCTCCCCAGCTTTGTACTTTTCGCATTCCGCGTCAATAATTCTTTTCAGGGCCACAGATGGGCTCATACGCTCTACGACTGATACTGAAGGAGAAGCCATTGACGGTATGTTTTTCTTCGGGAAAGGAAGTAGAGAGAAGCCGACGATTGGTAATAAAAGGGGTTTGTGCGATTAGAAGAGCAGGTGATTTCAGAACACAAAACAAAAGGGTTTTTAAAGCCCTCGTATTTGAAAATATATTACATGAGCTGTTAAGTATTAAAAGTACGAGTACAAAAGCTTCCTTCAACATTGATGCTTTTGGAGGGAAAAACAAAGCCCAGTTGTTAAGGCTATCTTCGAAGTAAGATATTTTGCTTCGAAGCCGAGTCAAACGGCTTCGAAAACAGAGAAGCCAGCTTCGAAATGGGTTGCCTACCCAAGAAATAAAAATACTCGAGTATTTATTTTAAAAAGGGCTTAAAGACCTGTTTTTAGAGTTTTTTTAACAAAGATAATGTCCTTCGAAGCAAAACTTGAGTTTCTTTAAGGATGGGATTTGGTGTTCGAAACATCAAAAGCAATAATGACAATGACTAGATGTTGACTGTGGCCAAAACATGTTTTGAATGAAAGATTGTTAGATTCGAGGCACTGTTTCCAATTGAAAATCAACCAAAACTCAACTCCACAAATTGGAAAGGTTATAATTGGCTCATTTAGTGTTTTATTTAAAACAATTAAGTCCAAATTTAAAGGATGAAATTGTTCGAAGTTCGAAGCTCTGAGTTGACTTTTAAAACACAAGTAAAAATACAAGTGAAGACAGAGTCAAACAAAGACAAATTTTGTTTATATTAAGATCAGAGTGATTACATCAGCTGACCCTATCTCGGTATGAACTCGAGCTCATAAAAATAAGGAATGGAATAAATAACAAGATCATGAAATTTGGCCCAACAATGATCAATGAACTTTTGTTCCTTCCTTATTCTATCTTCTAAATTTTCTACCATCGGCTGCATAAGTTGATGTGCTCTCACTTCATAGTAGAGCTCTTCAGCCTTTATTTCGAAGGCCACTTCTCTTAACCCTTGTTCCAATTCATCAATGTCTAAATCATCCCAATAGGCAGAATCTTTATTCTTGAAATCATTGAATTCTTCAATAAAGTTCTCTGCTTCGTATTGAGCATGAATTCGAAGGGACGAAAGCTGGTCTAACGATTGTGTGGTAGCCATAGAATTGCGATGCCAGTGAAGAAGCAATGGAAGTTGGTCCAGAAACATACGAAGTTCTGCCTGAGTAAGGGGATTAAGGACATGGCCCCTAATCATGATGTCGCAAGCCCATCGAAGGTTCTTGAGAGGGCCTTCGTCCTCAAGAACATTAAAGGGCAAGTGAGAGAAGGCTGCAAGCAGAAGTTGAGCCCGTTTCCGCTCAGTTGAGGTAGGCGAAGGCAGAGGTTTATAAGGTGGAAAGGCATTCTCCGTGGATAGGGCAATCTTCAATTTTTCTGTCCAGGAAAGAATTGGTAGGGGAGAATCAATTTCGGGAGACGAAGAAGAAGGTGTGGACGCTTCTGTTTTCGAGGATGATACAGGAGCAGAAGGAACAAAGGCATTAATATAATCAAGCCAGTCAGAAGAACAGATCTTCACCTTCTGGGCTAAGAATGATGGGTTATACCCTTGTGTTTCTTCTGGGCGAGGAGCAGAGTGCACTATCTTTGTAGGCATGGAAGATGTGTACCATGCTACAAGAAGATTCTCCTCCAGACTACGCCGATGGTCAATGGGCACATAAGGGTAAACAACTGAACTTCGAGCATAGGAGGGAAACTCTAAAGGGTCAGTGAACTCAACAAAATGGTGGTTGATTCGCTCCTTTAAATCAGAAGTCTCAGGTACTGACCAGTTTGTCCAGTCAGAACCTCCAGAAGAGCCAGAGGAGGAAGCAGCTGCAGCTTTATCCCATACAGAAATTTGCGAAGAAGAGTTGCTCAAATCCATGCTTGCAATTTTACGAATCAGAGGTTTGAGAGTAGATTGTTCGAACTGTAAAGGTAGGTCAGAAGGGAAAATTCTTATGTCTTTGTTTGTAGCCTTCTGAATCGAAGGATTAAGAGCAATGTGTTCGTAATCCAAAGGTCGGTAATTTGCAAAGGCGTCCATGACCTGAATATAGGAAGGTGGGTAAAGGTGGCTAATAAATGCATGCTTTCGATGAGGAATAGCATCGACATATGACTCTTCGTATGCTTCATCATTGGAAGAAAGAATTAATTTGGCCATGAAATGTATCAGTCTGTTCGAATAATAAGACAGTGAAAGTACTTAAGGATCAAGACGAGAGTATTAATACAGATGGTGTGTGACAGTTGCATTTCTGGGAAGATGCAAAACCCATGCATGTTCTAAGACGTGGGAAAAGGGACTCTGATCCACTAATATCACCAAGTCTTGGGTATATTAGTGCGGGGGGTAATGTTGGCTACACATTTTGTACTAAGCCAGTGACAATCCGACGCGTGGCGAAGTGAGGGTAATATGGGGAGACTAGGTAGGTCTCCGATCCTGATCATACACGTGGCAATTAATATTGGTTGTTATAAGATCTGAGTAGTAGCAGATCAACAAAGAGACGTACAGCGACGTGGCTTCAACGGTTGCTCACATTTCAAATTCAAATATAAGGGGGAAGCCTAACTGCAAGTGAAGGCGTAGTGGAACTACTTATAAGGTAGCATGATCAGCGACTATGGAGGAGCAGTTCGACGGTTTGAAGTACAATTCGATGGTTATCTTCGGAGAGTATAAATAGCAGGAAGGACTTCAGAGAAAGGGACAGCAAAAGATCTAAAGAATCACTTTACATAGTCCAGTGTTATTTCCTGTCCTTTATATTTCTGTACTTTAAGTTTCTGCGCCGCACTTCATTTATAGGAGTAGTTTTCGAGTATATTGCCGCTGTAATTCTCTACGGAACTAAGATCATTGTAAGTTTTTCATACTAATGAAATATTTCAGTTTATTTCATTGTTCTTATGTTCAAGTTTTCTGAAGTCAAATTACCAGTAAGCCACCAGTAAAAAGTCCTCTTTATTGAGGCCGAAAGAACCATAACACAATCGTCTGAATAATTGTTTGGCAATTACAATTCTGTAAGGACTGATTGATCCTTACTGGCACGCTCATGTAGACACCCCATTTTTGACCGCCCTTAAGACTTGGGCACTACTGATGGTTTGCTCGGTGTTGAGAGATGTGCAGGGCAAATGTTCATTTTCTTCGGCAAGGAGAGAGGCAAATCCTTCAAAACACTTTGTTTAGGGGTTTGGAGTTGAAGAAAAGAGGAAAGGAGAGGAGAAAACTAGTTTGGGAGAAGTTCGGCATGAATCCGGGTAGAAGCGAGTCGAGCAGCCCTCGCTGAATCGGGCTTATCTGTCTGTACACTTGGATTTTAGCTATGGGGCCACCACCATCGGAAAGCTTACTTCCGGGGCTTCATTTTTCACTCAAGAATCTCTTAAAGCCAAGTCCGGGTGGGGGAGATATGATTGGTTGAAGTTGGGTATCATCCCAGTTGGATCGAATCTGCGCGGCTTCACCAAAATGGGCATAACTTTTTCCACAGGAGGAATTTTAATGCAAGGTTTGCGCCATTGGAAAGCTAACTTCCGGGGCTTCAATTTGGACACCAACAGCCAGTTTTTTGACCTTACCGGCCATCCACCAGCACTATATTTATCCGGCCGGCAATTTATTGTGCCGACCGGCACTTTATTTTGCTGAACGGCAGCTTTTGCTAGCCGACGACCTTCCGGAGCATTCTGCAGATTGAGTGGATTCCAGCTGTGCCAGCTGGAATGCACAGAATCGATCCCCCACGCACATGTGTGTTTGTTTTGCACCTTGTGAGCCTTTGAACCCCTTAACCTTCTAGAAGCTTGAACCCTTTGACCAAGCTTCTCCAAGAAGCTTGGCCAGCTGTTTTAGCTTCCTCTAGAAGCCTTGCACCCCCTTGAACCCCCTTGACCCTTTCCCTTTACTTAGCTTGTAAGCTAAATGCTTCCCTTGCCTTATATAAGCACCATTCCTCTCCCTTTGTCTAGGTTGGGGAGAGATTTGAAGCAAAAAAACCAGAGATATACCACATATATCTGATATACATACATACAACCCTCCATCTCTCTCCATATCTCTCTCTTTCAACCATCAAACACCCTTGTTCTTGGGCCATTTCTTCATCAACTCATAGCACAAGGCATCCAACGCCCATTCCAGCAGCTTGAGGCTGTCCTCCAGAGGTTAAAAGCTCCCAAACCCGGTCCAAAGGTTGCTAAAGATTGGTTCTACAAGGGTGAGTCCCACTTTCCCTCTTTTGTGCATTTTCTTGGCCTATATCTTAGCCCCTTGTGGTTACATCTTTGGGCTCCGACCCAAACTTCAAATCATCATATTTTGAGGTCCTCTTCATGTTTGATTGAGGACCTCTTGCTGTTTGAGGACAGTAGCTAGCACTTCCTTCATTAGCCCTCTTTAGGCCATAATTTTGCATAATATTTTTGGCTTTCGTGTGATCTGTTTTGAGGCATGTTATAAACTGTGAAGTTGCTTATTTTGAGCCCTTCTTCAACATTGAAGAAGGGCTCAACACTGTTTGGATACTCTATGTGCTACTTGCTTTGAAATCCATGTGGTAGCCCCGTTTTTGTATGCCATTTTAGCCCCATCTTTGCTTGCTGTTTGGCCATGCCATAAACTGTAAAAATGCTTATCTCAAGGCTGCCTTGCTTCTGTCTTCATGCTCCATGTCCATATTATGCATGCTTTGTATAGCTGTAAGCCATTTCATGTGCCTAATTTTGCATTTCGGGATTCATTCCATGCGTTGAGTGTTGTTTCGTTATGTTTCGGGGCTGTTTTGCATCACCTATCACCTCTGAAATTAGCATGAAAATTGTCCATGTTTGTGCCTTTCAAATGCGTCGAAAAGTCGCTTCATTATGCTTAAGTCTTGGACCATGTATCTATGCATGTTTGCATGTCATTTGCCTCCATGCACTTAGCATTTTGGCCACTGTTTTGGGCCTAACTAGAGCTGCCTAATTCATGTTTAAGACCATCCCTTTCTTATTTGCATGCTCACCTTGCATGTTTGCTTGTATCGGCATGTTGCATCCTTAGCTCGTATGCCTAAGTTGCATTGCATCTTGCATGCATCACCTTGCCTCTTGAGATGAGTATGATAGAGGTTAGGCCTCCTTGTGTGTTTATTTGGCTTGCATGCATTTTGAAATTGAAGTTGCACACTTGATTTTTTGGGCCATCATGCATGGAAATGCGTGATTGGTGGTCCGAGAATCGGGGCACATCCTCCTTTGAGTCATTAACATGATAAGGAATGTGATAGATGCATAAATTGCTTGAATTGCATTGCCATGCAAGATTTTGCCCTCTGCTACTGTGAGTTGCAGGTTCTGCAGGAATTTATTGCCGGCCGGCAGTATTCAGTGCCGACCGGCAGTCAATCGATGGCCGGTGGATCTATTTTGTGCCGGTGACTACATGCTACTGCCGGTGGAAATTCTGCTCAGCCGATGATATCCCCCAGTGTCCTGAGAGGCATCCTTGAGACTTTGGCAGTTTTCAGAGGAGCAGAGCAGGGAAAACAGAGGCAAACTATGCATGGCAGTGCGATTCCGAGCCAGTCCCGAGCATGTGTTGCATCTGGCCCTCGCCCCGAGGCGGTTTACTGTTTTTCTTTAGTTTAGTTAATTTGTTAATTAATTAAGCAATTTGTAATATTTAATTAGCTTGCGTAGTTAATTAATTTGTATTATTATTTTGGTCCCTCCGAGTGAGGGCATATTTGTAATAAGTGTGCGTGCGTGTGATGTATGTCTTCCAACCCCACTTCTTCCTTCCCTTTTATTTACCTGCTTATGATGGTAGATTAGGGCACATTTATTTTAGCATACCTTATGCTATGCATGCGTGCATTCATGCATTTGTTGACATGCATCAGGCTCGGCACATCATGCTAACTGCACTTGTATTTCAATTCCAAGTTGAGTACTTGTTAGTTGCAGCATTTCACATGCCATCTTTAGGATAGCCGAGCCTGTTTAGATTGCACCTTTGCATGTGTTGCATTAGCCATTTTTAACATGAACTAGGATCATGCATATGATTACTGACTAGTTTCTGTTTTGGCTCGGAGTACTAGGTAAGCTTTTATGCTTTAGCATATCGCATGCGTGTGAGTGTTGCCATGACAGTATGATTACCATGAGGCTAGCTGCTTATGTGATATAACTACTTGAATGCCTGTGGATGGAGGTTGAATTACCTAAATTGGAATAATGCATTAAAACTGTGAGTTTTAAGCCCACTAGATAGTGGCAAAATCATCTTCTCTAAAAGCCCACTTGAGGGTGGCAAAATCTGTATTTTAGCCTGCTTGCGAGTAGCAAACCATTTTCAAAACGAACATGAAATGTTTTGTTCCAATTTGGGCGATTTGGTCTATACTTGTTTGCTGCGCGCATAACATAGTAATTCTAGGCTAACAATTGGTTTAAGAACACATAAAGTTTTCAAAAACGGATATCACGGTTAGTAGAGGCCGGTCTTCGGACCGGGCGAAAGGGGGTGCTCATAGCTGACCTTCCCCGATCGTACCCAAGCTCCCGAGCCGAGACAACTCCGGTGATGACGGACATGTGGCCTTCGGCACCGAGTCAGGGTTTCCTAAATTCTCCCATAAAAAATATTTAGGTGGCGACTCTGTATCTGGCAAAGCAGTCCATGTTTGGCACTACTTTTTCAAAAATCTGTTTCTCAAAACGATTTGCCAGATTTGGACTCTTTGGTTCAGATTAAGAACCGTGACACAAGTCGAGTCCGAACTGTAGCATGAGGTCCCCCTCCGCGGGCGCGTCTACAGACACCCCATTTTTGACCGTCCTCAAGACTTGGACGTCACCGTTTGAACACTCGGTGATTATCCATGTTTGTGTTCGTTTGGAGTTCCCGGAGGTCTCGGCTCGCGCGCCTTGCCTCAGGATCCCCGAACTCAACCGTTTAGTGTCTGGTTTTACACCAAACACTTGCATCTTGCCTTTGAGAGGCAATGTGGGGTTTGTAGACCATCCCCACCCACCACCGGCAGTGGCTAGATGCCACCGGCTGGTTTTTGCTGCCACCGGCAATATAGTTTGCCGGCCGGCACTATTTGTTGCCGGTCAGCATTATTTGTTGCCGACCGGCACTCTTTTTGGCCAAGATGGCATTTTTGGCCGGCCGATTGCTATTCATCTGCTTTTGCAGATATTTTTAGACAGCTGTCCTGCTATTGCATCCCTCCATACACGTGTATGGAGGGATCCCCCTCTTGCAAAGCTTGTCTTGTAAGCTTTACAAGACAAGATAGAGAGAAGCTCTCTCTAAGGCAAAAAGGAGAGGCTTGGTTAGAGACTTAGGATTTTTTTGAGAGCAAGAGCAGCCATTGTTAGGGTTTGAGTTCTAGGGTTAGAGTTAGATACACACTCTATCTCTCTTTCCCTCTCTTTTGTTCACTAGGTGCTTTGTGTCTTACTATTGCACACAAACACCTAGTGTTTCACCTTCCTCTTGGATTTGAGGTTCTAAAGAGTTTGTTTTGAAGTTTTGGTGTTGGATTCAAGCTCAAGGAGGCCATTGGAGCACCATTTGTAAAGGGGTCTTCAAGGGTGAGATTCTAGTCCTTTTTTTTCCCCATTTTTGCATTGATTTTATACCTATCTTAGAGCTGTTTTGTGATTATTGTATAACATAAAAAAGTTCTGTTTTTAGGCCCTCTTTATTGTTTATTAAGAGTGTTTTGTTGTTTGAGGGTTGTTGACCACCCTTAGGCCTCAAAAGGCCTCATTTTGAGCCATTTTGTGTTAGCTCCGGGATTTTGGTGTTGAGGTCTCTTCACCACTGAAATCTTGAGGGATTTCAGTGGTGAAGATGATGCTTTGAAGTCCCAAGAAGGAGAGGGCCACCCCCTCTCCTTGTTGTCCTTGAAAAGGACACATTTTGGCCTCTTAAGGAAGCCTATGCTTGAGTGTGTGTTGAGCATGTTTGGTTTGTTTTTCATGCTTATATATCCATAATATAACATGATTTCAAGTTGGTTTTGGAACTCCATGCATGCTTAGCATAGTTGCCATGTAATGCCTTGTTTATGCCTTAATGTGCCTTAAGTTGTTAGCCTTTGTTGGAGCATGTTTTAGGCCTAGTCTTGTGAAGATTATGTGCTTATTTTGCCATGTTCTAGGTCTGTCCATAAGCATTTGGGTTGATTTTAACATGCATTATATAGCTCCTTTGTATTTTGGCTTGTTGGCCTTGAGTATGTGCATGTGTAACATGGCATCTTTGCATTGTTTTGGTGATTTGGGATCATCCTATATGCCGTTTCAGTCCCATTTCCATGCTTGTTTGATTACCTTGCATGCCTCTTTAATGCCTCATAAGCTTGTGTAGCAATGCTTCATGTTTTGGTGCCTTCGCATGCCTTTGTTTTTGAGCCATCTAGATGCCATCTAAGTGGTCTTTTGGGCCTTATGTTATGTGCTAATACTCTGTTTTGGGTCAATAAGCTCATATCATGTTTAGTCTTGTAAGTGTATTTCAATGCTCCTTGGATTTGCTTTGAACACTTAGACTATTTGTTGCGTGTTTAGCTTGATTTGTTGCTTGGTTTGGCACCATGTATTGGCATGATTTCAAAGCTTATAATGCATGCTAATTGTTCATGTTTGTCCCTTTCAAGTGTGCTTGAATGTTGCTTGATTTGTGCTTAAGTGTTGGTCCTTATGTGCATGTGTGCTTAGCATCCATTTTAGGCATTTATGGCCACTGTTTTAGGCCTTATTAGAGCTGCCTAATTCATGTATAAGTCCATCTTTCCATCTATTTGCATTGCCATATGTATGCTTGTATGCTTGCATAAGTGCCTTGCCATGCCATGTTGCATTCTTAGCTTGTATGCCTAGGTTGCATTGCATCTTACATGCATGCCTTGTTCCTTGAATCGGTGATAGGAATTGGGCCTAGTTTGTTTGATTGGTTTGCATACATTTGAAATCAAAGTTGCATACTTGGTTCTTTGGGCCATCATGCATGGAAATGCGTGATTGGTGGTCCGAGAACCGAGGCACATGTCCCTTTGAGTCATTACAATGATAAGAGACATGATTGATGCATACATGCTTTGAATTGTGCTGCCATGCTTTGCCTTGCCCTCTGTTGCTGTGAGTTGCAGGTTCTGCAGGAATACTCTGCCGACCGGCAGTGTAATGTGCCGACCGGCAACAATTTCTCTGCCGACAGATTCAATTTTGTGCCGATGGCCATACCACACTGCCGGTGGCAATCTCAATCAGCCGGTGATGATCCTCTCTGTCTAAGGGATCAGTCCTGAGGTTTTGACAACCTCCAGAGGAGGAAAGGAAGGAAAACAGAGGCAGCCCATGCATGGTGGCGCGCTTCCCGGGGCGTTTTCCTGTTTTAATTAATTTATTTAATTTGTTAATTAAATTAGTTAATTTGTAATATTAATTAGCTTACGTAGTTAATTAATTTGTAATATTTATTCGGTCCCTCCGAGCGAGGGCAAATCTGTAATAAGTGTGTGTGGGTGGTGTGTATGTCTTCCAACCTCACTTCTTTCTTCCCTTTTTACTTACCCGCTTTAATGGTTAGTATTAGGGCACGTTTAATTTAGCATACCTCATGCTATGCATGTGTGCATCCATGCATTTGTATTGCATGCATTAGGCTCGGTACATCACGCTAATTGCATCAATACTTCAATTCCCAAACTGAATACGTGATAATTGTGCATTTTCACATGACATGTTTAGGATAGCCGAGCCTATTCTAGCAACACTTTGTATGCGATGCATTAAGCACTTAACATGGACTTGGATCATGCATGTTTGCTAACAAGTTCTTTGTTTTGGCACGGAGTACGATGTAAGTATTTCCGCTTTAGCATCTCGCATGTGTGTGAATGTTAACATGACAGTATGCTTGCCATGCGGCTAGATGCTTATGTGTTAAACTGTTTTGAATGCCTGTGGGTGAAGGTTGGATTGTTTGAGTTGGAAAAAACTCGTTGAAATCCGTATTTTAGCCTACGTGCGAGTAGCAAATTCCAAAGCATTTTCAAACCGAACGGATATGCAATGTTTATTTCCAAATTAGGCAATCTAGTCTATACTTGTTTGCTGTGCGCATAATATAGTAATTCTAGGCTGATAATTGGTTTAAGAACACGTAAAGTTTTCAAAAACGAATATCACGGTTAGTAGAGGCCGGTCTTCGGACCGGGCGAAAGGGGGTGCTCATAGCTGACCTTCCCCGATCGTACCCAAGCTCCCGAGCCGAGACAACTTCGGTGATGACGGACATGTGGCCTTCGGCACCGAGTCAAGGTTTCCTAAACTCCCCCATTTTAAAATATTTAGGTGGCGACTCTGTATCTGGTAAAGCAGTCCATGTTTGGCACTACTTTTTCAAAAATCTGTTTCTCAAAACGATTTGCCAGATTTGGACTCTTTGGTTCAGATTAAGAACCGTGACACAAGTCGAGTCCGAACTGTGGTACCCCCAAATGAACAGAACGGGACTCATCCTCCCGGGGCGTTCGGGGGACGTCCACAGTTTCTGGCGACTCTGCTGGGGATTTAGAGAGCTTGACTCGAACTCGTGATATCCTGTTTTGATTTCACTTATGTGTTTCTTTGCATTGCATGTGCATTGGTACGCCTAGGAACACCGTGTTTGCCATCTGCCATTCCTGAACGGTTTGCCGGAGGCTTGTCTTGTCAAGGCATGTCCGTAAGGCTGACCGGTTATGGGCTCTGACAGCATGGGAACACAAACCCCGGTTTACCGGGGCACCCTTTTTGACCATTCGACCTAGTGCATATTCGGAATCCATAGTGACCATTCCAAGTTAGGGCAGGTTGCTTACCCGATGTTAGGTTGTTTGAGAACCGCTGTGTGCGTAGTGAAACCCTAGTTCCTGACGGAATAGGACAGGGAAACCCTACCCCAACATAGGGGTGTTTTGGCTCTCTCTTATTTGCTATGTGCTTTTAGAGTGTACCTCTACAGGAACGCATATACCAGTTTGCGAGTTTGAGTATCAGGCCCGAGGGCACTAGAATCAGTGTTGTTGAGAATCAGTTATCAGGAATCAGTTATCCGCGGGTATCAGATTCAGTATTTTGGGAACAGAAATCTGGGAACAGTGATCAGCAGTAGGGTACAGTTGTTTGGCTACGCCCGTGTTTGATCAGTTTGGGCTGAAATGCTGTCTGTTTTTCCTTTGAAGGTTCAGAGAGTCGGAGAGGTGATACAGAATAGCCAGTGTTCCCCCTTTGCTGAGGCAGGACTTATGATGGCGCAGAATTCGGAAGAGACTGTGGTTATGACAGCCACATTAGGTCAAGGAATCAGTTTGCAGGGCGAGATCGATGGTGGTGCACCACATTCGCCCAGGTTGCCTGTTGCGCACCCGGTCTGGGCCTCCCAGCTATACCAGGCTCGCGAGCCTACTACATTTGAACTGATGAGGATGATCGAAGATCTTCAGAGAACTGTGGCAGATCTGGCCTTTGGGGTTTTGGCCCCATCATCGACCACATCACGTACCAGGGAGTTCATGTCTAAAGGCTCCCCAACTTTGGGACGGGTTGCATTGGAAGAAGGCCAATCTTTTGACAAAGTGGAAGCGACTGGTAAGAACAAGGTAGGAGCAGGCATTGGTCCCCATGAACACCTTCAGTGGGACATTGAGGCTTTGAAAGCTGAGGGACTGAACAAAGAGCAAGTCCTCGCGGTTGTCACAAAAACTGTGGATGACACTTTCGCCACTCAGAATGAGAGCACTCTGAATCAAGGGGCAAGCCGGGAGAAGGGCCTTTGTACCAGGAATGTTCCCTTCAGCCCTAATCCCGTGCTCGGAAACGATCAGCAAACCCAGTCAACGTCTGCCAATCCCTTTGCTGGTGCATCCAGCAAAACTCCACAAACCTCAAAACACCCACCTCGAGGCCAGAGGGTGTTTGCACCACTATACATGTCTCTATCAGCGGCCTTGAGGGTCCTGATTAAAGAGGGAGATCTGAAACCCCTGGAGCCGCGATCACTGCCAGATAGACTTCCTTCCTCCCATGATCCGGCCAAGTACTGTGCCTTTCATCAGCAAGTTGGCCATGTCACTGATAGGTGTTTCCGTCTTCGCCACGAAATACAAGATCTGATTGACAATGAGGTCATCGTCGCACCAACTCAGTAAAGTCTATCACCACTGGATCAGTGAACTCGGGGGATGGTACGGATATGTGATCAGGGGATGAACCACCTGTGGGCGGCACTCAGTTTACTCCAGATGTGGCGTATGGCACGCACTGTTTTGAGCATTTGCGAATGCTGGTTTTTGTAGCTTCCGACTTGGGTGTTGAGTCAGTTTTGTGATTTTGTTTTGAGTCTGTCTCTTTGTTTTGAGTCAGTCTTTTTGATTAAAGGTCTGTCTTGTTGTATCGAGTCAGTCCTATTGTACAGAAGTCGGGTGATTCCGGGGGTGTTACTTCGGATATCACTATTTTGCTTTGTGTTTGTCATTTTGAGTCTGTTTCTGCCAGGGAGCCAGTTGTGCCAACAGATTTGAATGAACAGCAGTGATTTTCACACTTTTGTGTTTGCTTCTGCCGTGTGCCAGTTGTGCCAGAAGTATTGAATGGAATGACAGTGCTCTTCGCCTGCCTTTTCTGTGCCTTGAAATCATTGTATCGACCTAAGTTTTTTCAAAACTTTTTTTGAACACTGCGGTGAAAACGAAGAGGAAGGAATTCCTCGGGATTTGCAAAATTTTGATCATTTGAGAGAAAGAGAGGCGTGCTAAGCCCTTAATGAATGAGATCATGTTTGTTAATGTGAGTACTGAGAAGGATCCTGGCTTGATCCAGATTGGTCCCACACTGTCTTCAGCGCGAGCGATTTGTCGCTTTCTTAAAAACTTTCGAAAAATGTTTTGCACAGTCCTTTGAAGACTTGTGTGGGATCACTCTTGAGATTGTGCAGCTTAGGATCGCTCTCAGCCTCGAGATTCGACCCCTCACTTTCAAACCTTGAACCTGAGTTCAGAACGTTCAACGGTCAACCACAACGTGAGGCCTATGTGGCCATTTTGAAGCAGCCCTCGAACAAGAGGCACCAAATTCAGATCAAGAAGATCAGATCAAAGAAAGCTTGTAAAGCTAGATCAGAAGCCCCCCCTCAAACTAGGGGCAAAAATGTCAGATATGCTCGAAGAGCCGAAGATGGATCCTTCAGTAAATCAATACAACAGCCACTCTCCTGGATACGGATGGCTTCAAAACCCTAAAACCATTTGGCATGGATTTGTGACACTTT
The DNA here is from genome assembly GCF_055761805.1 of Camellia sinensis. Taxonomy (NCBI): domain Eukaryota; kingdom Viridiplantae; phylum Streptophyta; class Magnoliopsida; order Ericales; family Theaceae; genus Camellia; species Camellia sinensis. The sequence continues at coordinate 226,192,107 of NC_138961.1, read as the reverse complement.
TACCCTTTGAGAGGCTCGCTGGGCCGAAAACCCGGAAGGGCGACCCAGGCAAAAGTTAGAGCAAGAGAAAATACAAAAAAGAAAAAAAAATGCAAAGAAAAGAACAAAAAAGAAAATAAAAAAAAAAAAGGGAAATGAAATGAAATGAAATGAAAAGAAAAGAAATGAAAAGAATTGAAAAGAAAAGAAAAACAAAGCTCGCAAGGTCGAAAACCCGCGACGAGCGCCTTGGCAAAAGTTAGAGCCTAAAAAGGAGAGGTTAAATACCCGAGTGTACCTTAACCCCGAACTACGTAAGGCTTGATTCCCATGTTTGGGATACGTAGGCAACTTCATTCTGAAGTCCAGCCGTAAAATACTTCAAATTCAACTTGTGTCCATGTGATGGTTCTAGTCATCTTTGTCTTCTCTGTATCCGGGAGTTCGGTTGCAATCGTCGCTCTGAGGACTGATTACAATACACTACGGTGCCATTCAGACAAGGGGCAACTTTCCGTTGCCATTCAATGCGCTGCGGTGCCGTGCAAACAAGGGGCAACTTTCCGTTGCCATGTAGCTCTCTTCGAGCAAGGGGGCAATTTTCCTCCAAATCCGAGGTTGTGCGTCTCAAGAGTGGGTTCCGTGCTTGTTAAGCATTGGCCGTTTGCAAAAATAGTTTTCGAGAATTTTTACTGAAGCTGACTACTTTTCTCGAAAATTGTTCCATCTTTTCCAAAAACTGGACCACTTCTTGGACCCAAAAAAGGAAAATTTTCAGTGCTCATAGCCTGACTTGCATGATTTTCAAATCAAAAATCGAACAAGTATGTTAATCTAACTCTCATATTGGTCAAAATTGTTTTAGTAGAAAAACAAAATAAAAAATGGTCAAAATGATGAACTAGGGGCACATTTGAGTCAGGCTTCCTGTCTTTTCCCCATTTTCAACATACTTGCCAAGAAGGGCACTCTACCTGCCAGAAAAGGGCACAACTGAAGTCAACAACAAAGGGCTAAAAGCTCTCTCATCCTCCAAGCAACGAGGAATCAAGTCAAGTACGAAGCACGAACTGGAATGGGGCGAGATGTTCCACTCCCTCGTCTGGACAGATCTAACCACGTCCAAACTCCCTAGCAGGGCATCATCAACCGATGTTAGCTGCAGATTTGCTACACACCCAGTTGTAGCACAACCCCTCTGTGGGAGAAACTTACTGTTGTGAACAAGAGTCTAGCGAAATACCAGGGGCAAGAGCCCACAATTTCCAGCTTATCCATCAACCACCCAGGGGAGGGATGAAAAATGAGAGATTAAAGAATAGAGAGATGTGCGCTGAGAGAAAAAGCGAGAAAAGGGTTTTGAGAGAAAAACCGAGCTTGAGAGCCGAGTGATGTGAGAATCACAAATAAGAAAGGGTGGGAATAATACCCGGTGAAACAGGCTCCCTGTGCACGTCTGTGTGTCGTGTCTTTTGTTTTGTTTGTCTCGATTCTTGCTTTGAGTCGTTCCGAACGTGTCTCGACGTGTTTAGGTTGTTTACCTTTTGTTTTCCGTTGTTGAGTCTTTCTCGCTGTGTTCAGTCGTAGGCTCAATACCTGGTCGAAAACTCATCCCTCAATTTCAAAAATAAATCGTTTTGTGCTCAGAGTGCTGTGCCATCCTTCACGTTTGTGCAAAACAAGATTCTTTTTTCCATAAAACTGCAGGGTCCACCCCCGATAAGTGTGAACGGTGAAACCTGGACCTATCTGAAGCTATGATGGTTCCAAACTGCAAAGCAAAGACAAAAGAGCGAAAATCGAAGTATCTGAGTTTGTGTCAACTTCAGAAAATTCCGTGATTGTACTCCGGACGTACCTCTTCAGGGCCTTGTCAATGCTCCGAAATATGAGTGTACTCTACCTCAAGCGCAAGATCAATCCTGCTTCAAGGTTATACACTCTTCCACTTACATTGTTGTGCACCCACTTCACTTGCATTGTAATGCATTATACCTATCAAGTTTCTTCCTCAATCATGCACGATATTGTATGCACGGTTCATTCAAAGAAGTTCCGTTTTAAGGTCATTCACTTTCGTGTATCAATCACACACACTCACTTTAGTGTATCAATCACACTTCATTCACTTAGTGTATCAATCACACTCTAATTTCAATTACACTCTAATCTACTTAGTGTATCAATCACACTTCATTTGCCTTAGTGTATCAATCACACTTCATTTGCCTTAGTGTATCAATCACACTTCACTTGCTTTGTGTATCTATCACACACATTCTCATTTTGTGTATCTATCACGCACATATTCGCTTTTGTGTCTATTGCACTCTCACTTAGTGTATCAATCACACTTCTTTCATTTTGTGTATGTATCACACACATTCTCGTTTTCTGAATCACACTTTATTGATTTAGTATATCAATCATACTTGTTCACTAAGTGCATCTACCACACTTTGTGTTCACCTTTAGTATATCTATCATACTTGCTCACTGAGTGCATCTATCACACTTCGTGTTCACCTTTAGTGTATCAATCACACTTTGTTCACTAAGTGCATCTATCACACTTTGTGTTCACCTTTAGTGTATCAATCACACTCTGTTCACTAAGTGCATCTATCACACTTTGTGTTCATTTTCAGTATATCAATCATACTTTGTTCACACTGTGCATCTATCACACTTTGTGTTCACTTTTAGTGTATCAATCACACTCTGTTCACATAGTGCATCTATCACACTTTGTGTTCATTCTGAGTATATCAATCATACTTTGTTCACACTGTGCATCTATCACACTTTGTGTTCGCTTTTAGTGTATCAATCACACTCTGTTCACACAGTGCATCTATCACACTTTGTGTTCCCTTTTAGTGTATCAATCACACTTCATTGATTTAATATATCAATCATACTTTGTTCACACTGTGCATCTATCACACTTTGTGTTCGCTTTTAGTGTATCAATCACACTCTGTTCACATAGTGCATCTATCACACTTTGTGTTCCCTTTTAGTATATCTATCATACTTGCTCACTGAGTACATCTATCACACTTCGTGTTCACCTTTAGTATATCAATCATACTTTGTTCACACTGTGCATCTATCACACTTTGTGTTCGCTCTTAGTGTATCTATCACACTTCGTTTACTTTTGTGTATCTAACGCGCATGTTTGTCCACTTAGTGTATCTATCACACTTTGTTCACTTTTTGTGTATCTATCGCACATGTTCGTGAGAATTGCATAATTCTCTTACATCCTTTCTGCATGAGATGTAGTTTGGTTTATGTCTACTTGCTGGCATAGCATTCGCTTAAAATGTTGCATTTATTTTGCATAATTGCTTCATCACAGCTACATTCGCGCTATTTTGCGCATTGCACTGTTTTGTGCAGTTTACATTCGCGCTATTTTGCGCACCTCACTTGTACTTGTTAGTACATTGCATTGTTTTGAGTACAAACCGGCTTCGCGTAGCGTATAAGTCCAATTGTCAAAGTATTTTTTCATATCGTTTGCATCCTGCCCCTGAACTACGCTGGTTTGATTCCTTGCAAAAGGATACGTAGGCAGCCTGTGGGCACAACCATTTATTTATCGGTATTTTGTTTGTTTGTTCAAGTCTTCGGCCTTGTCAAAAATGGGTCGTCTCTGGGCTTTGACATTCACTCCCGTCATTGTTATGACTTTCGAGTTCTGTCAAAGAGGGGCAACTGTAGACACCCCATTTTTGACCGCCCTTAAGACTTGGGCACTACTGATGGTTTGCTCGGTGTTGAGAGATGTGCAGGGCAAATGTTCATTTTCTTCGGCAAGGAGAGAGGCAAATCCTTCAAAACACTTTGTTTAGGGGTTTGGAGTTGAAGAAAAGAGGAAAGGAGAGGAGAAAACTAGTTTGGGAGAAGTTCGGCATGAATCCGGGTAGAAGCGAGTCGAGCTGCCCTCGCTGAATCGGGCTTATCTGTCTGTACACTTGGATTTTAGCTATGGGGCCACCACCATCAGAAAGCTTACTTCCGGGGCTTCATTTTGCACTCAAGAATCTCTTAAAGCCAAGTCCGGGTGGGGGAGATATGATTGGTTGAAGTTGGGTATCATCTCGGTTGGATCGAATCTGCGCGGCTTCACCAAAATGGGCATAACTTTTTCCACAGGAGGAATTTTAATGCAAGGTTTGCGCCATTGGAAAGCTAACTTCCGGGGCTTCAATTTGGACATCAACCGGCAGTTTTTTGACCTTACCGGCCATCCACCGGCACTATATTTATCCGGCCGTTAATTTATTGTGCCGACCGGCACTTTATTTTGCTGACCGGCAGTTTTTGCTAGCCGACGACCTTCCAGAGCATTCTGCAGATTGAGTGGATTCCAGCTGTGCCAGCTGGAATGTACAGAATCGATCCCCCACGCACATGTGTGTTTGTTTTGCACCTTGTGAGCCTTTGAACCCCTTAACCTTCTAGAAGCTTGAACCCTTTGACCAAGCTTCTCCAAGAAGCTTGGCCAGCTGTTTTAGCTTCCTCTAGAAGCCTTGCACCCCCTTGAACCCCCTTGACCCTTTCCCTTTACTTAGCTTGTAAGCTAAATGCTTCCCTTGCCTTATATAAGCACCATTCCTCTCCCTTTGTCTAGATTGGGGAGAGATTTGAAGCAAAAAAATCAGAGATATACCACATATATCTGATATACATACATACAACCCTCCATCTCTCTCCATATCTCTCTCTTTCAACCATCAAACACCCTTGTTCTTGGGCCATTTCTTCATCAACTCATAGCACAAGGCATCCAACGCCCATTCCAGCAGCTTGAGGCTGTCCTCCAGAGGTTAAAAGCTCCCAAACCCGGTCCAAAGGTTGCTAAAGATTGGTTCTACAAGGGTGAGTCCCACTTTCCCTCTTTTGTGCATTTTCTTGGCCTATATCTTAGCCCCTTGTGGTTACATCTTTGGGCTCCGACCCAAACTTCAAATCATCATATTTTGAGGTCCTCTTCATGTTTGATTGAGGACCTCTTGCTGTTTGAGGACAGTAGCTAGCACTTCCTTCATTAGCCCTCTTTAGGCCATAATTTTGCATAATATTTTTGGCTTTCGTGTGATCTGTTTTGAGGCATGTTATAAACTGTGAAGTTGCTTATTTTGAGCCCTTCTTCAACATTGAAGAAGGGCTCAACACTGTTTGGATACTCTATGTGCTACTTGCTTTGAAATCCATGTGGTAGCCCCGTTTTTGTATGCCATTTTAGCCCCATCTTTGCTTGCTGTTTGGCCATGCCATAAACTGTAAAAATGCTTATCTCAAGGCTGCCTTGCTTCTGTCTTCATGCTCCATGTCCATATTATGCATGCTTTGTATAGCTGTAAGCCATTTCATGTGCCTAATTTTGCATTTCGGGATTCATTCCATGCGTTGAGTGTTGTTTCGTTATGTTTCGGGGCTGTTTTGCATCACCTATCACCTCTGAAATTCGCATGAAAATTGTCCATGTTTGTGCCTTTCAAATGCGTCGAAAAGTCGCTTCATTATGCTTAAGTCTTGGACCATGTATCTATGCATGTTTGCATGTCATTTGCCTCCATGCACTTAGCATTTTGGCCACTGTTTTGGGCCTAACTAGAGCTTCCTAATTCATGTTTAAGACAATCCCTTGCTTATTTGCATGCTCACCTTGCATGTTTGCTTGTATCGGCATGTTGCATCCTTAGCTCGTATGCCTAAGTTGCATTGCATCTTGCATGCATCACCTTGCCTCTTGAGATGAGTATGATAGAGGTTAGGCCTCCTTGTGTGTTTATTTGGCTTGCATGCATTTTGAAATTGAAGTTGCACACTTGATTCTTTGGGCCATCATGCATGGAAATGCGTGATTGGTGGTCCGAGAATCGGGGCACATCCTCCTTTGAGTCATTAACATGATAAGGAATGTGATAGATGCATAAATTGCTTGAATTGCATTGCCATGCAAGATTTTGCCCTCTGCTGCTGTGAGTTGCAGGTTCTGCAGGAATTTATTGCCGGCCGGCAGTATTCAGTGCCGACCGGCAGTCAATCGATGGCCGGTGGATCTATTTTGTGCCGGTGACTACATGCTACTGCCGGTGGAAATTCTGCTCAGCCGATGATATCCCCCAGTGTCCTGAGAGGCATCCCTGAGACTTTGGCAGTTTTCAGAGGAGCAGAGCAGGGAAAACAGAGGCAAACTATGCATGGCAGTGCGATTCCGAGCCAGTCCCGAGCATGTGTTGCATCTGGCCCTCGCCCCGAGGCGGTTTACTGTTTTTCTTTAGTTTAGTTAATTTGTTAATTAATTAAGCAATTTGTAATATTTAATTAGCTTGCGTAGTTAATTAATTTGTATTATTATTTTGGTCCCTCCGAGTGAGGGCATATTTGTAATAAGTGTGCGTGCGTGTGATGTATGTCTTCCAACCCCACTTCTTCCTTCCCTTTTATTTACCTGCTTATAATGGTAGATTAGGGCACATTTATTTTAGCATACCTTATGCTATGCATGCGTGCATTCATGCATTTGTTGACATGCATCAGGCTCGGCACATCATGCTAACTGCACTTGTATTTCAATTCCAAGTTGAGTACTTGTTAGTTGCAGCATTTCACATGCCATCTTTAGGATAGCCGAGCCTGTTTAGATTGCACCTTTGCATGTGTTGCATTAGCCATTTTTAACATGAACTAGGATCATGCATATGATTACTGACTAGTTTCTGTTTTGGCTCGGAGTACTAGGTAAGCTTTTATGCTTTAGCATATCGCATGCGTGTGAGTGTTGCCATGACAGTATGATTACCATGAGGCTAGCTGCTTATGTGATATAACTACTTGAATGCCTGTGGATGGAGGTTGAATTACCTAAATTGGAATAATGCATTAAAACTGTGAGTTTTAAGCCCACTAGATAGTGGCAAAATCATCTTCTCTAAAAGCCCACTTGAGGGTGGCAAAATCTGTATTTTAGCCTGCTTGCGAGTAGCAAACCATTTTCAAAACGAACATGAAATGTTTTGTTCCAATTTGGGCGATTTGGTCTATACTTGTTTGCTGCGCGCATAACATAGTAATTCTAGGCTAACAATTGGTTTAAGAACACATAAAGTTTTCAAAAACGGATATCACGGTTAGTAGAGGCCGGTCTTCGGACCGGGCGAAAGGGGGTGCTCATAGCTGACCTTCCCCGATCGTACCCAAGCTCCCGAGCCGAGACAACTCCGGTGATGACGGACATGTGGCCTTCGGCACCGAGTCAGGGTTTCCTAAATTCTCCCATAAAAAATATTTAGGTGGCGACTCTGTATCTGGCAAAGCAGTCCATGTTTGGCACTACTTTTTCAAAAATCTGTTTCTCAAAACGATTTGCCAGATTTGGACTCTTTGGTTCAGATTAAGAACCGTGACACAAGTCGAGTCCGAACTGTAGCATGAGGTCCCCCTCCGCGGGCGCGTCTACAGACACCCCATTTTTGACCGTCCTCAAGACTTGGACGTCACCGTTTGAACACTCGGTGATTATCCATGTTTGTGTTCGTTTGGAGTTCCCGGAGGTCTCGGCTCGCGCGCCTTGCCTCAGGATCCCCGAACTCAACCGTTTAGTGTCTGGTTTTACACCAAACACTTGCATCTTGCCTTTGAGAGGCAATGTGGGGTTTGTAGACCATCCCCACCCACCACCGGCAGTGGCTAGATGCCACCGGCTGGTTTTTGCTGCCACCGGCAATATAGTTTGCCGGCCGGCACTATTTGTTGCCGGTCAGCATTATTTGTTGCCGACCGGCACTCTTTTTGGCCAAGATGGCATTTTTGGCCGGCCGATTGCTATTCATCTGCTTTTGCAGATATTTTTAGACAGCTGTCCTGCTATTGCATCCCTCCATACACGTGTATGGAGGGATCCCCCTCTTGCAAAGCTTGTCTTGTAAGCTTTACAAGACAAGATAGAGAGAAGCTCTCTCTAAGGCAAAAAGGAGAGGCTTGGTTAGAGACTTAGGATTTTTTTGAGAGCAAGAGCAGCCATTGTTAGGGTTTGAGTTCTAGGGTTAGAGTTAGATACACACTCTATCTCTCTTTCCCTCTCTTTTGTTCACTAGGTGCTTTGTGTCTTACTATTGCACACAAACACCTAGTGTTTCACCTTCCTCTTGGATTTGAGGTTCTAAAGAGTTTGTTTTGAAGTTTTGGTGTTGGATTCAAGCTCAAGGAGGCCATTGGAGCACCATTTGTAAAGGGGTCTTCAAGGGTGAGATTCTAGTCCTTTTTTTTCCCCATTTTTGCATTGATTTTATACCTATCTTAGAGCTGTTTTGTGATTATTGTATAACATAAAAAAGTTCTGTTTTTAGGCCCTCTTTATTGTTTATTAAGAGTGTTTTGTTGTTTGAGGGTTGTTGACCACCCTTAGGCCTCAAAAGGCCTCATTTTGAGCCATTTTGTGTTAGCTCCGGGATTTTGGTGTTGAGGTCTCTTCACCACTGAAATCTTGAGGGATTTCAGTGGTGAAGATGATGCTTTGAAGTCCCAAGAAGGAGAGGGCCACCCCCTCTCCTTGTTGTCCTTGAAAAGGACACATTTTGGCCTCTTAAGGAAGCCTATGCTTGAGTGTGTGTTGAGCATGTTTGGTTTGTTTTTCATGCTTATATATCCATAATATAACATGATTTCAAGTTGGTTTTGGAACTCCATGCATGCTTAGCATAGTTGCCATGTAATGCCTTGTTTATGCCTTAATGTGCCTTAAGTTGTTAGCCTTTGTTGGAGCATGTTTTAGGCCTAGTCTTGTGAAGATTATGTGCTTATTTTGCCATGTTCTAGGTCTGTCCATAAGCATTTGGGTTGATTTTAACATGCATTATATAGCTCCTTTGTATTTTGGCTTGTTGGCCTTGAGTATGTGCATGTGTAACATGGCATCTTTGCATTGTTTTGGTGATTTGGGATCATCCTATATGCCGTTTCAGTCCCATTTCCATGCTTGTTTGATTACCTTGCATGCCTCTTTAATGCCTCATAAGCTTGTGTAGCAATGCTTCATGTTTTGGTGCCTTCGCATGCCTTTGTTTTTGAGCCATCTAGATGCCATCTAAGTGGTCTTTTGGGCCTTATGTTATGTGCTAATACTCTGTTTTGGGTCAATAAGCTCATATCATGTTTAGTCTTGTAAGTGTATTTCAATGCTCCTTGGATTTGCTTTGAACACTTAGACTATTTGTTGCGTGTTTAGCTTGATTTGTTGCTTGGTTTGGCACCATGTATTGGCATGATTTCAAAGCTTATAATGCATGCTAATTGTTCATGCTTGTCCCTTTCAAGTGTGCTTGAATGTTGCTTGATTTGTGCTTAAGTGTTGGTCCTTATGTGCATGTGTGCTTAGCATCCATTTTAGGCATTTATGGCCACTGTTTTAGGCCTTATTAGAGCTGCCTAATTCATGTATAAGTCCATCTTTCCATCTATTTGCATTGCCATATGTATGCTTGTATGCTTGCATAAGTGCCTTGCCATGCCATGTTGCATTCTTAGCTTGTATGCCTAGGTTGCATTGCATCTTACATGCATGCCTTGTTCCTTGAATCGGTGATAGGAATTGGGCCTAGTTTGTTTGATTGGTTTGCATACATTTGAAATCAAAGTTGCATACTTGGTTCTTTGGGCCATCATGCATGGAAATGCGTGATTGGTGGTCCGAGAACCGAGGCACATGTCCCTTTGAGTCATTACAATGATAAGAGACATGATTGATGCATACATGCTTTGAATTGTGCTGCCATGCTTTGCCTTGCCCTCTGTTGCTGTGAGTTGCAGGTTCTGCAGGAATACTCTGCCGACCGGCAGTGTAATGTGCCGACCGGCAACAATTTCTCTGCCGACAGATTCAATTTTGTGCCGATGGCCATACCACACTGCCGGTGGCAATCTCAATCAGCCGGTGATGATCCTCTCTGTCTAAGGGATCAGTCCTGAGGTTTTGACAACCTCCAGAGGAGGAAAGGAAGGAAAACAGAGGCAGCCCATGCATGGTGGCGCGCTTCCCGGGGCGTTTTCCTGTTTTAATTAATTTATTTAATTTGTTAATTAAATTAGTTAATTTGTAATATTAATTAGCTTACGTAGTTAATTAATTTGTAATATTTATTCGGTCCCTCCGAGCGAGGGCAAATCTGTAATAAGTGTGTGTGGGTGGTGTGTATGTCTTCCAACCTCACTTCTTTCTTCCCTTTTTACTTACCCGCTTTAATGGTTAGTATTAGGGCACGTTTAATTTAGCATACCTCATGCTATGCATGTGTGCATCCATGCATTTGTATTGCATGCATTAGGCTCGGTACATCACGCTAATTGCATCAATACTTCAATTCCCAAACTGAATACGTGATAATTGTGCATTTTCACATGACATGTTTAGGATAGCCGAGCCTATTCTAGCAACACTTTGTATGCGATGCATTAAGCACTTAACATGGACTTGGATCATGCATGTTTGCTAACAAGTTCTTTGTTTTGGCACGGAGTACGATGTAAGTATTTCCGCTTTAGCATCTCGCATGTGTGTGAATGTTAACATGACAGTATGCTTGCCATGCGGCTAGATGCTTATGTGTTAAACTGTTTTGAATGCCTGTGGGTGAAGGTTGGATTGTTTGAGTTGGAAAAAACTCGTTGAAATCCGTATTTTAGCCTACGTGCGAGTAGCAAATTCCAAAGCATTTTCAAACCGAACGGATATGCAATGTTTATTTCCAAATTAGGCAATCTAGTCTATACTTGTTTGCTGTGCGCATAATATAGTAATTCTAGGCTGATAATTGGTTTAAGAACACGTAAAGTTTTCAAAAACGAATATCACGGTTAGTAGAGGCCGGTCTTCGGACCGGGCGAAAGGGGGTGCTCATAGCTGACCTTCCCCGATCGTACCCAAGCTCCCGAGCCGAGACAACTTCGGTGATGACGGACATGTGGCCTTCGGCACCGAGTCAAGGTTTCCTAAACTCCCCCATTTTAAAATATTTAGGTGGCGACTCTGTATCTGGTAAAGCAGTCCATGTTTGGCACTACTTTTTCAAAAATCTGTTTCTCAAAACGATTTGCCAGATTTGGACTCTTTGGTTCAGATTAAGAACCGTGACACAAGTCGAGTCCGAACTGTGGTACCCCCAAATGAACAGAACGGGACTCATCCTCCCGGGGCGTTCGGGGGACGTCCACAGTTTCTGGCGACTCTGCTGGGGATTTAGAGAGCTTGACTCGAACTCGTGATATCCTGTTTTGATTTCACTTATGTGTTTCTTTGCATTGCATGTGCATTGGTACGCCTAGGAACACCGTGTTTGCCATCTGCCATTCCTGAACGGTTTGCCGGAGGCTTGTCTTGTCAAGGCATGTCCGTAAGGCTGACCGGTTATGGGCTCTGACAGCATGGGAACACAAACCCCGGTTTACCGGGGCACCCTTTTTGACCATTCGACCTAGTGCATATTCGGAATCCATAGTGACCATTCCAAGTTAGGGCAGGTTGCTTACCCGATGTTAGGTTGTTTGAGAACCGCTGTGTGCGTAGTGAAACCCTAGTTCCTGACGGAATAGGACAGGGAAACCCTACCCCAACATAGGGGTGTTTTGGCTCTCTCTTATTTGCTATGTGCTTTTAGAGTGTACCTCTACAGGAACGCATATACCAGTTTGCGAGTTTGAGTATCAGGCCCGAGGGCACTAGAATCAGTGTTGTTGAGAATCAGTTATCAGGAATCAGTTATCCGCGGGTATCAGATTCAGTATTTTGGGAACAGAAATCTGGGAACAGTGATCAGCAGTAGGGTACAGTTGTTTGGCTACGCCCGTGTTTGATCAGTTTGGGCTGAAATGCTGTCTGTTTTTCCTTTGAAGGTTCAGAGAGTCGGAGAGGTGATACAGAATAGCCAGTGTTCCCCCTTTGCTGAGGCAGGACTTATGATGGCGCAGAATTCGGAAGAGACTGTGGTTATGACAGCCACATTAGGTCAAGGAATCAGTTTGCAGGGCGAGATCGATGGTGGTGCACCACATTCGCCCAGGTTGCCTGTTGCGCACCCGGTCTGGGCCTCCCAGCTATACCAGGCTCGCGAGCCTACTACATTTGAACTGATGAGGATGATCGAAGATCTTCAGAGAACTGTGGCAGATCTGGCCTTTGGGGTTTTGGCCCCATCATCGACCACATCACGTACCAGGGAGTTCATGTCTAAAGGCTCCCCAACTTTGGGACGGGTTGCATTGGAAGAAGGCCAATCTTTTGACAAAGTGGAAGCGACTGGTAAGAACAAGGTAGGAGCAGGCATTGGTCCCCATGAACACCTTCAGTGGGACATTGAGGCTTTGAAAGCTGAGGGACTGAACAAAGAGCAAGTCCTCGCGGTTGTCACAAAAACTGTGGATGACACTTTCGCCACTCAGAATGAGAGCACTCTGAATCAAGGGGCAAGCCGGGAGAAGGGCCTTTGTACCAGGAATGTTCCCTTCAGCCCTAATCCCGTGCTCGGAAACGATCAGCAAACCCAGTCAACGTCTGCCAATCCCTTTGCTGGTGCATCCAGCAAAACTCCACAAACCTCAAAACACCCACCTCGAGGCCAGAGGGTGTTTGCACCACTATACATGTCTCTATCAGCGGCCTTGAGGGTCCTGATTAAAGAGGGAGATCTGAAACCCCTGGAGCCGCGATCACTGCCAGATAGACTTCCTTCCTCCCATGATCCGGCCAAGTACTGTGCCTTTCATCAGCAAGTTGGCCATGTCACTGATAGGTGTTTCCGTCTTCGCCACGAAATACAAGATCTGATTGACAATGAGGTCATCGTCGCACCAACTCAGTAAAGTCTATCACCACTGGATCAGTGAACTCGGGGGATGGTACGGATATGTGATCAGGGGATGAACCACCTGTGGGCGGCACTCAGTTTACTCCAGATGTGGCGTATGGCACGCACTGTTTTGAGCATTTGCGAATGCTGGTTTTTGTAGCTTCCGACTTGGGTGTTGAGTCAGTTTTGTGATTTTGTTTTGAGTCTGTCTCTTTGTTTTGAGTCAGTCTTTTTTATTAAAGGTCTGTCTTGTTGTATCGAGTCAGTCCTATTGTACAGAAGTCGGGTGATTCCGGGGGTGTTACTTCGGATATCACTATTTTGCTTTGTGTTTGTCATTTTGAGTCTGTTTCTGCCAGGGAGCCAGTTGTGCCAACAGATTTGAATGAACAGCAGTGATTTTCACACTTTTGTGTTTGCTTCTGCCGTGTGCCAGTTGTGCCAGAAGTATTGAATGGAATGACAGTGCTCTTCGCCTGCCTTTTCTGTGCCTTGAAATCATTGTATCGACCTAAGTTTTTTCAAAACTTTTTTTGAACACTGCGGTGAAAACGAAGAGGAAGGAATTCCTCGGGATTTGCAAAATTTTGATCATTTGAGAGAAAGAGAGGCGTGCTAAGCCCTTAATGAATGAGATCATGTTTGTTAATGTGAGTACTGAGAAGGATCCTGGCTTGATCCAGATTGGTCCCACACTGTCTTCAGCGCGAGCGATTTGTCGCTTTCTTAAAAACTTTCGAAAAATGTTTTGCACAGTCCTTTGAAGACTTGTGTGGGATCACTCTTGAGATTGTGCAGCTTAGGATCGCTCTCAGCCTCGAGATTCGACCCCTCACTTTCAAACCTTGAACCTGAGTTCAGAACGTTCAACGGTCAACCACAACGTGAGGCCTATGTGGCCATTTTGAAGCAGCCCTCGAACAAGAGGCACCAAATTCAGATCAAGAAGATCAGATCAAAGAAAGCTTGTAAAGCTAGATCAGAAGCCCCCCCTCAAACTAGGGGCAAAAATGTCAGATATGCTCGAAGAGCCGAAGATGGATCCTTCAGTAAATCAATACAACAGCCACTCTCCTGGATACGGATGGCTTCAAAACCCTAAAACCATTTGGCATGGATTTGTGACACTTTTACCCTTTGAGAGGCTCGCTGGGCCGAAAATCCGGAAGGGCGACCCAGGCAAAAGTTAGAGCAAGAGAAAATACAAAAAAGAAAAAAAAATGCAAAGAAAAGAACAAAAAAGAAAATAAAAAAAAAAGGGAAATGAAATGAAATGAAATGAAAAGAAAAGAAATGAAAAGAATTGAAAAGAAAAGAAAAACAAAGCTCGCAAGGTCGAAAACCCGCGACGGGCGCCTTGGCAAAAGTTAGAGCCTAAAAAGGAGAGGTTAAATACCCGAGTGTACCTTAACCCCGAACTACGTAAGGCTTGATTCCCATGTTTGGGATACGTAGGCAACTTCATTCTGAAGTCCAGCCGTAAAATACTTCAAATTCAACTTGTGTCCATGTGATGGTTCTAGTCATCTTTGTCTTCTCTGTATCCGGGAGTTCGGTTGCAATCGTCGCTCTGAGGACTGATTACAATACACTACGGTGCCATTCAGACAAGGGGCAACTTTCCGTTGCCATTCAATGCGCTGCGGTGCCGTGCAAACAAGGGGCAACTTTCCGTTGCCATGTAGCTCTCTTCGAGCAAGGGGGCAATTTTCCTCCAAATCCGAGGTTGTGCGTCTCAAGAGTGGGTTCCGTGCTTGTTAAGCATTGGCCGTTTGCAAAAATAGTTTTCGAGAATTTTTACTGAAGCTGACTACTTTTCTCGAAAATTGTTCCATCTTTTCCAAAAACTGGACCACTTCTTGGACCCAAAAAAGGAAAATTTTCAGTGCTCATAGCCTGACTTGCATGATTTTCAAATCAAAAATCGAACAAGTATGTTAATCTAACTCTCATATTGGTCAAAATTGTTTTAGTAGAAAAACAAAATAAAAAATGGTCAAAATGATGAACTAGGGGCACATTTGAGTCAGGCTTCCTGTCTTTTCCCCATTTTCAACATACTTGCCAAGAAGGGCACTCTACCTGCCAGAAAAGGGCACAACTGAAGTCAACAACAAAGGGCTAAAAGCTCTCTCATCCTCCAAGCAACGAGGAATCAAGTCAAGTACGAAGCACGAACTGGAATGGGGCGAGATGTTCCACTCCCTCGTCTGGACAGATCTAACCACGTCCAAACTCCCTAGCAGGGCATCATCAACCCATGTTAGCTGCAGATTTGCTACACACCCAGTTGTAGCACAACCCCTCTGTGGGAGAAACTTACTGTTGTGAACAAGAGTCTAGCGAAATACCAGGGGCAAGAGCCCACAATTTCCAGCTTATCCATCAACCACCCAGGGGAGGGATGAAAAATGAGAGATTAAAGAATAGAGAGATGTGCGCTGAGAGAAAAAGCGAGAAAAGGGTTTTGAGAGAAAAACCGAGCTTGAGAGCCGAGTGATGTGAGAATCACAAATAAGAAAGGGTGGGAATAATACCCGGTGAAACAGGCTCCCTGTGCACGTCTGTGTGTCGTGTCTTTTGTTTTGTTTGTCTTGATTCTTGCTTTGAGTCGTTCCGAACGTGTCTCGACGTGTTTAGGTTGTTTACCTTTTGTTTTCCGTTGTTGAGTCTTTCTCGCTGTGTTCAGTCGTAGGCTCAATACCTGGTCGAAAACTCATCCCTCAATTTCAAAAATAAATCGTTTTGTGCTCAGAGTGCTGTGCCATCCTTCACGTTTGTGCAAAACAAGATTCTTTTTTCCATAAAACTGCAGGGTCCACCCCCGATAAGTGTGAACGGTGAAACCTGGACCTATCTGAAGCTATGATGGTTCCAAACTGCAAAGCAAAGACAAAAGAGCGAAAATCGAAGTATCTGAGTTTGTGTCAACTTCAGAAAATTCCGTGATTGTACTCCGGACGTACCTCTTCAGGGCCTTGTCAATGCTCCGAAATATGAGTGTACTCTACCTCAAGCGCAAGATCAATCCTGCTTCAAGGTTATACACTCTTCCACTTACATTGTTGTGCACCCACTTCACTTGCATTGTAATGCATTATACCTATCAAGTTTCTTCCTCAATCATGCACGATATTGTATGCACGGTTCATTCAAAGAAGTTCCGTTTTAAGGTCATTCACTTTCGTGTATCAATCACACACACTCACTTTAGTGTATCAATCACACTTCATTCACTTAGTGTATCAATCACACTCTAATTTCAATTACACTCTAATCTACTTAGTGTATCAATCACACTTCATTTGCCTTAGTGTATCAATCACACTTCATTTGCCTTAGTGTATCAATCACACTTCACTTGCTTTGTGTATCTATCACACACATTCTCATTTTGTGTATCTATCACGCACATATTCGCTTTTGTGTCTATTGCACTCTCACTTAGTGTATCAATCACACTTCTTTCATTTTGTGTATGTATCACACACATTCTCGTTTTCTGAATCACACTTCATTGATTTAGTATATCAATCATACTTGTTCACTAAGTGCATCTACCACACTTTGTGTTCACCTTTAGTATATCTATCATACTTGCTCACTGAGTGCATCTATCACACTTCGTGTTCACCTTTAGTGTATCAATCACACTTTGTTCACTAAGTGCATCTATCACACTTTGTGTTCACCTTTAGTGTATCAATCACACTCTGTTCACTAAGTGCATCTATCACACTTTGTGTTCATTTTCAGTATATCAATCATACTTTGTTCACACTGTGCATCTATCACACTTTGTGTTCACTTTTAGTGTATCAATCACACTCTGTTCACATAGTGCATCTATCACACTTTGTGTTCATTCTGAGTATATCAATCATACTTTGTTCACACTGTGCATCTATCACACTTTGTGTTCGCTTTTAGTGTATCAATCACACTCTGTTCACACAGTGCATCTATCACACTTTGTGTTCCCTTTTAGTGTATCAATCACACTTCATTGATTTAATATATCAATCATACTTTGTTCACACTGTGCATCTATCACACTTTGTGTTCGCTTTTAGTGTATCAATCACACTCTGTTCACATAGTGCATCTATCACACTTTGTGTTCCCTTTTAGTATATCTATCATACTTGCTCACTGAGTACATCTATCACACTTCGTGTTCACCTTCAGTATATCAATCATACTTTGTTCACACTGTGCATCTATCACACTTTGTGTTCGCTCTTAGTGTATCTATCACACTTCGTTCACTTTTGTGTATCTAACGCGCATGTTTGTCCACTTAGTGTATCTATCACACTTCGTTCACTTTTGTGTATCTAACGCGCATGTTTGTCCACTTAGTGTATCTATCACACTTTGTTCACTTTTTGTGTATCTATCGCACATGTTCGTGAGAATTGCATAATTCTCTTACATCCTTTCTGCATGAGATGTAGTTTGGTTTATGTCTACTTGCTGGCATAGCATTCGCTTAAAATGTTGCATTTATTTTGCATAATTGCTTCATCACAGCTACATTCGCGCTATTTTGCGCATTGCACTGTTTTGTGCAGTTTACATTCTCGCTATTTTGCGCACCTCACTTGTACTTGTTAGTACATTGCATTGTTTTGAGTACAAACCGGCTTCGCGTAGCGTATAAGTCCAATTGTCAAAGTATTTTTTCATATCGTTTGCATCCTGCCCCTGAACTACGCTGGTTTGATTCCTTGCAAAAGGATACGTAGGCAGCCTGTGGGCACAACCATTTATTTATCGGTATTTTGTTTGTTTGTTCAAGTCTTCGGCCTTGTCAAAAATGGGTCGTCTCTGGGCTTTGACATTCACTCCCGTCATTGTTATGACTTTCGAGTTCTGTCAAAGAGGGGCAACTGTAGACACCCCATTTTTGACCGCCCTTAAGACTTGGGCACTACTGAT
This sequence comes from Camellia sinensis, assembly GCF_055761805.1. Classification (NCBI taxonomy): domain Eukaryota; kingdom Viridiplantae; phylum Streptophyta; class Magnoliopsida; order Ericales; family Theaceae; genus Camellia; species Camellia sinensis. The sequence goes on along the minus strand of NC_138961.1, from coordinate 226,174,327 downwards.
GGTTTGCTCGGTGTTGAGAGATGTGCAGGGCAAATGTTCATTTTCTTCGGCAAGGAGAGAGGCAAATCCTTCAAAACACTTTGTTTAGGGGTTTGGAGTTGAAGAAAAGAGGAAAGGAGAGGAGAAAACTAGTTTGGGAGAAGTTCGGCATGAATCCGGGTAGAAGCGAGTCGAGCTGCCCTCGCTGAATCGGGCTTATCTGTCTGTACACTTGGATTTTAGCTATGGGGCCACCACCATCAGAAAGCTTACTTCCGGGGCTTCATTTTGCACTCAAGAATCTCTTAAAGCCAAGTCCGGGTGGGGGAGATATGATTGGTTGAAGTTGGGTATCATCTCGGTTGGATCGAATCTGCGCGGCTTCACCAAAATGGGCATAACTTTTTCCACAGGAGGAATTTTAATGCAAGGTTTGCGCCATTGGAAAGCTAACTTCCGGGGCTTCAATTTGGACATCAACCGGCAGTTTTTTGACCTTACCGGCCATCCACCGGCACTATATTTATCCGGCCGTTAATTTATTGTGCCGACCGGCACTTTATTTTGCTGACCGGCAGTTTTTGCTAGCCGACGACCTTCCAGAGCATTCTGCAGATTGAGTGGATTCCAGCTGTGCCAGCTGGAATGTACAGAATCGATCCCCCACGCACATGTGTGTTTGTTTTGCACCTTGTGAGCCTTTGAACCCCTTAACCTTCTAGAATCTTGAACCCTTTGACCAAGCTTCTCCAAGAAGCTTGGCCAGCTGTTTTAGCTTCCTCTAGAAGCCTTGCACCCCCTTGAACCCCCTTGACCCTTTCCCTTTACTTAGCTTGTAAGCTAAATGCTTCCCTTGCCTTATATAAGCACCATTCCTCTCCCTTTGTCTAGATTGGGGAGAGATTTGAAGCAAAAAAATCAGAGATATACCACATATATCTGATATACATACATACAACCCTCCATCTCTCTCCATATCTCTCTCTTTCAACCATCAAACACCCTTGTTCTTGGGCCATTTCTTCATCAACTCATAGCACAAGGCATCCAACGCCCATTCCAGCAGCTTGAGGCTGTCCTCCAGAGGTTAAAAGCTCCCAAACCCGGTCCAAAGGTTGCTAAAGATTGGTTCTACAAGGGTGAGTCCCACTTTCCCTCTTTTGTGCATTTTCTTGGCCTATATCTTAGCCCCTTGTGGTTACATCTTTGGGCTCCGACCCAAACTTCAAATCATCATATTTTGAGGTCCTCTTCATGTTTGATTGAGGACCTCTTGCTGTTTGAGGACAGTAGCTAGCACTTCCTTCATTAGCCCTCTTTAGGCCATAATTTTGCATAATATTTTTGGCTTTCGTGTGATCTGTTTTGAGGCATGTTATAAACTGTGAAGTTGCTTATTTTGAGCCCTTCTTCAACATTGAAGAAGGGCTCAACACTGTTTGGATACTCTATGTGCTACTTGCTTTGAAATCCATGTGGTAGCCCCGTTTTTGTATGCCATTTTAGCCCCATCTTTGCTTGCTGTTTGGCCATGCCATAAACTGTAAAAATGCTTATCTCAAGGCTGCCTTGCTTCTGTCTTCATGCTCCATGTCCATATTATGCATGCTTTGTATAGCTGTAAGCCATTTCATGTGCCTAATTTTGCATTTCGGGATTCATTCCATGCGTTGAGTGTTGTTTCGTTATGTTTCGGGGCTGTTTTGCATCACCTATCACCTCTGAAATTCGCATGAAAATTGTCCATGTTTGTGCCTTTCAAATGCGTCGAAAAGTCGCTTCATTATGCTTAAGTCTTGGACCATGTATCTATGCATGTTTGCATGTCATTTGCCTCCATGCACTTAGCATTTTGGCCACTGTTTTGGGCCTAACTAGAGCTTCCTAATTCATGTTTAAGACAATCCCTTGCTTATTTGCATGCTCACCTTGCATGTTTGCTTGTATCGGCATGTTGCATCCTTAGCTCGTATGCCTAAGTTGCATTGCATCTTGCATGCATCACCTTGCCTCTTGAGATGAGTATGATAGAGGTTAGGCCTCCTTGTGTGTTTATTTGGCTTGCATGCATTTTGAAATTGAAGTTGCACACTTGATTCTTTGGGCCATCATGCATGGAAATGCGTGATTGGTGGTCCGAGAATCGGGGCACATCCTCCTTTGAGTCATTAACATGATAAGGAATGTGATAGATGCATAAATTGCTTGAATTGCATTGCCATGCAAGATTTTGCCCTCTGCTGCTGTGAGTTGCAGGTTCTGCAGGAATTTATTGCCGGCCGGCAGTATTCAGTGCCGACCGGCAGTCAATCGATGGCCGGTGGATCTATTTTGTGCCGGTGACTACATGCTACTGCCGGTGGAAATTCTGCTCAGCCGATGATATCCCCCAGTGTCCTGAGAGGCATCCCTGAGACTTTGGCAGTTTTCAGAGGAGCAGAGCAGGGAAAACAGAGGCAAACTATGCATGGCAGTGCGATTCCGAGCCAGTCCCGAGCATGTGTTGCATCTGGCCCTCGCCCCGAGGCGGTTTACTGTTTTTCTTTAGTTTAGTTAATTTGTTAATTAATTAAGCAATTTGTAATATTTAATTAGCTTGCGTAGTTAATTAATTTGTATTATTATTTTGGTCCCTCCGAGTGAGGGCATATTTGTAATAAGTGTGCGTGCGTGTGATGTATGTCTTCCAACCCCACTTCTTCCTTCCCTTTTATTTACCTGCTTATGATGGTAGATTAGGGCACATTTATTTTAGCATACCTTATGCTATGCATGCGTGCATTCATGCATTTGTTGACATGCATCAGGCTCGGCACATCATGCTAACTGCACTTGTATTTCAATTCCAAGTTGAGTACTTGTTAGTTGCAGCATTTCACATGCCATCTTTAGGATAGCCGAGCCTGTTTAGATTGCACCTTTGCATGTGTTGCATTAGCCATTTTTAACATGAACTAGGATCATGCATATGATTACTGACTAGTTTCTGTTTTGGCTCGGAGTACTAGGTAAGCTTTTATGCTTTAGCATATCGCATGCGTGTGAGTGTTGCCATGACAGTATGATTACCATGAGGCTAGCTGCTTATGTGATATAACTACTTGAATGCCTGTGGATGGAGGTTGAATTACCTAAATTGGAATAATGCATTAAAACTGTGAGTTTTAAGCCCACTAGATAGTGGCAAAATCATCTTCTCTAAAAGCCCACTTGAGGGTGGCAAAATCTGTATTTTAGCCTGCTTGCGAGTAGCAAACCATTTTCAAAACGAACATGAAATGTTTTGTTCCAATTTGGGCGATTTGGTCTATACTTGTTTGCTGCGCGCATAACATAGTAATTCTAGGCTAACAATTGGTTTAAGAACACATAAAGTTTTCAAAAACGGATATCACGGTTAGTAGAGGCCGGTCTTCGGACCGGGCGAAAGGGGGTGCTCATAGCTGACCTTCCCCGATCGTACCCAAGCTCCCAAGCCGAGACAACTCCGGTGATGACGGACATGTGGCCTTCGGCACCGAGTCAGGGTTTCCTAAATTCTCCCATAAAAAATATTTAGGTGGCGACTCTGTATCTGGCAAAGCAGTCCATGTTTGGCACTACTTTTTCAAAAATCTGTTTCTCAAAACGATTTGCCAGATTTGGACTCTTTGGTTCAGATTAAGAACCGTGACACAAGTCGAGTCCGAACTGTAGCATGAGGTCCCCCTCCGCAGGCGCGTCTACAGACACCCCATTTTTGACCGTCCTCAAGACTTGGACGTCACCGTTTGAACACTCGGTGATTATCCATGTTTGTGTTCGTTTGGAGTTCCCGGAGGTCTCGGCTCGCGCGCCTTGCCTCAGGATCCCCGAACTCAACCGTTTAGTGTCTGGTTTTACACCAAACACTTGCATCTTGCCTTTGAGAGGCAATGTGGGGTTTGTAGACCATCCCCACCCACCACCGGCAGTGGCTAGATGCCACCGGCTGGTTTTTGCTGCCACCGGCAATATAGTTTGCCGGCCGGCACTATTTGTTGCCGGTCAGCATTATTTGTTGCCGACCGGCACTCTTTTTGGCCAAGATGGCATTTTTGGCCGGCCGATTGCTATTCATCTGCTTTTGCAGATATTTTTAGACAGCTGTCCTGCTATTGCATCCCTCCATACACGTGTATGGAGGGATCCCCCTCTTGCAAAGCTTGTCTTGTAAGCTTTACAAGACAAGATAGAGAGAAGCTCTCTCTAAGGCAAAAAGGAGAGGCTTGGTTAGAGACTTAGGATTTTTTTGAGAGCAAGAGCAGCCATTGTTAGGGTTTGAGTTCTAGGGTTAGAGTTAGATACACACTCTATCTCTCTTTCCCTCTCTTTTGTTCACTAGGTGCTTTGTGTCTTACTATTGCACACAAACACCTAGTGTTTCACCTTCCTCTTGGATTTGAGGTTCTAAAGAGTTTGTTTTGAAGTTTTGGTGTTGGATTCAAGCTCAAGGAGGCCATTGGAGCACCATTTGTAAAGGGGTCTTCAAGGGTGAGATTCTAGTCCTTTTTTTTCCCCATTTTTGCATTGATTTTATACCTATCTTAGAGCTGTTTTTGTGATTATTGTATAACATAAAAAAGTTCTGTTTTTAGGCCCTCTTTATTGTTTATTAAGAGTGTTTTGTTGTTTGAGGGTTGTTGACCACCCTTAGGCCTCAAAAGGCCTCATTTTGAGCCATTTTGTGTTAGCTCCGGGATTTTGGTGTTGAGGTCTCTTCACCACTGAAATCTTGAGGGATTTCAGTGGTGAAGATGATGCTTTGAAGTCCCAAGAAGGAGAGGGCCACCCCCTCTCCTTGTTGTCCTTGAAAAGGACACATTTTGGCCTCTTAAGGAAGCCTATGCTTGAGTGTGTGTTGAGCATGTTTGGTTTGTTTTTCATGCTTATATATCCATAATATAACATGATTTCAAGTTGGTTTTGGAACTCCATGCATGCTTAGCATAGTTGCCATGTAATGCCTTGTTTATGCCTTAATGTGCCTTAAGTTGTTAGCCTTTGTTGGAGCATGTTTTAGGCCTAGTCTTGTGAAGATTATGTGCTTATTTTGCCATGTTCTAGGTCTGTCCATAAGCATTTGGGTTGATTTTAACATGCATTATATAGCTCCTTTGTATTTTGGCTTGTTGGCCTTGAGTATGTGCATGTGTAACATGGCATCTTTGCATTGTTTTGGTGATTTGGGATCATCCTATATGCCGTTTCAGTCCCATTTCCATGCTTGTTTGATTACCTTGCATGCCTCTTTAATGCCTCATAAGCTTGTGTAGCAATGCTTCATGTTTTGGTGCCTTCGCATGCCTTTGTTTTTGAGCCATCTAGATGCCATCTAAGTGGTCTTTTGGGCCTTATGTTATGTGCTAATACTCTGTTTTGGGTCAATAAGCTCATATCATGTTTAGTCTTGTAAGTGTATTTCAATGCTCCTTGGATTTGCTTTGAACACTTAGACTATTTGTTGCGTGTTTAGCTTGATTTGTTGCTTGGTTTGGCACCATGTATTGGCATGATTTCAAAGCTTATAATGCATGCTAATTGTTCATGTTTGTCCCTTTCAAGTGTGCTTGAATGTTGCTTGATTTGTGCTTAAGTGTTGGTCCTTATGTGCATGTGTGCTTAGCATCCATTTTAGGCATTTATGGCCACTGTTTTAGGCTTTATTAGAGCTGCCTAATTCATGTATAAGTCCATCTTTCCATCTATTTGCATTGCCATATGTATGCTTGTATGCTTGCATAAGTGCCTTGCCATGCCATGTTGCATTCTTAGCTTGTATGCCTAGGTTGCATTGCATCTTACATGCATGCCTTGTTCCTTGAATCGGTGATAGGAATTGGGCCTAGTTTGTTTGATTGGTTTGCATACATTTGAAATCAAAGTTGCATACTTGGTTCTTTGGGCCATCATGCATGGAAATGCGTGATTGGTGGTCCGAGAACCGAGGCACATGTCCCTTTGAGTCATTACAATGATAAGAGACATGGTTGATGCATACATGCTTTGAATTGTGCTGCCATGCTTTGCCTTGCCCTCTGTTGCTGTGAGTTGCAGGTTCTGCAGGAATACTCTGCCGACCGGCAGTGTAATGTGCCGACCGGCAACAATTTCTCTGCCGACAGATTCAATTTTGTGCCGATGGCCATACCACACTGCCGGTGGCAATCTCAATCAGCCGGTGATGATCCTCTCTGTCTAAGGGATCAGTCCTGAGGTTTTGACAACCTCCAGAGGAGGAAAGGAAGGAAAACAGAGGCAGCCCATGCATGGTGGCGCGCTTCCCGGGGCGTTTTCCTGTTTTAATTAATTTATTTAATTTGTTAATTAAATTAGTTAATTTGTAATATTAATTAGCTTACGTAGTTAATTAATTTGTAATATTTATTCGGTCCCTCCGAGCGAGGGCAAATCTGTAATAAGTGTGTGTGGGTGGTGTGTATGTCTTCCAACCTCACTTCTTTCTTCCCTTTTTACTTACCCGCTTTAATGGTTAGTATTAGGGCACGTTTAATTTAGCATACCTCATGCTATGCATGTGTGCATCCATGCATTTGTATTGCATGCATTAGGCTCGGTACATCACGCTAATTGCATCAATACTTCAATTCCCAAACTGAATACGTGATAATTGTGCATTTTCACATGACATGTTTAGGATAGCCGAGCCTATTCTAGCAACACTTTGTATGCGATGCATTAAGCACTTAACATGGACTTGGATCATGCATGTTTGCTAACAAGTTCTTTGTTTTGGCACGGAGTACGATGTAAGTATTTCCGCTTTAGCATCTCGCATGTGTGTGAATGTTAACATGACAGTATGCTTGCCATGCGGCTAGATGCTTATGTGTTAAACTGTTTTGAATGCCTGTGGGTGAAGGTTGGATTGTTTGAGTTGGAAAAAACTCGTTGAAATCCGTATTTTAGCCTACGTGCGAGTAGCAAATTCCAAAGCATTTTCAAACCGAACGGATATGCAATGTTTATTTCCAAATTAGGCAATCTAGTCTACACTTGTTTGCTGTGCGCATAATATAGTAATTCTAGGCTGATAATTGGTTTAAGAACACGTAAAGTTTTCAAAAACGAATATCACGGTTAGTAGAGGCCGGTCTTCGGACCGGGCGAAAGGGGGTGCTCATAGCTGACCTTCCCCGATCGTACCCAAGCTCCCGAGCCGAGACAACTTCGGTGATGACGGACATGTGGCCTTCGGCACCGAGTCAAGGTTTCCTAAACTCCCCCATTTTAAAATATTTAGGTGGCGACTCTGTATCTGGTAAAGCAGTCCATGTTTGGCACTACTTTTTCAAAAATCTGTTTCTCAAAACGATTTGCCAGATTTGGACTCTTTGGTTCAGATTAAGAACCGTGACACAAGTCGAGTCCGAACTGTGGTACCCCCAAATGAACAGAACGGGACTCATCCTCCCGGGGCGTTCGGGGGACGTCCACAGTTTCTGGCGACTCTGCTGGGGATTTAGAGAGCTTGACTCGAACTCGTGATATCCTGTTTTGATTTCACTTATGTGTTTCTTTGCATTGCATGTGCATTGGTACGCCTAGGAACACCGTGTTTGCCATCTGCCATTCCTGAACGGTTTGCCGGAGGCTTGTCTTGTCAAGGCATGTCCGTAAGGCTGACCGGTTATGGGCTCTGACAGCATGGGAACACAAACCCCGGTTTACCGGGGCACCCTTTTTGACCATTCGACCTAGTGCATATTCGGAATCCATAGTGACCATTCCAAGTTAGGGCAGGTTGCTTACCCGATGTTAGGTTGTTTGAGAACCGCTGTGTGCGTAGTGAAACCCTAGTTCCTGACGGAATAGGACAGGGAAACCCTACCCCAACATAGGGGTGTTTTGGCTCTCTCTTATTTGCTATGTGCTTTTAGAGTGTACCTCTACAGGAACGCATATACCAGTTTGCGAGTTTGAGTATCAGGCCCGAGGGCACTAGAATCAGTGTTGTTGAGAATCAGTTATCAGGAATCAGTTATCCGCGGGTATCAGATTCAGTATTTTGGGAACAGAAATCTGGGAACAGTGATCAGCAGTAGGGTACAGTTGTTTGGCTACGCCCGTGTTTGATCAGTTTGGGCTGAAATGCTGTCTGTTTTTCCTTTGAAGGTTCAGAGAGTCGGAGAGGTGATACAGAATAGCCAGTGTTCCCCCTTTGCTGAGGCAGGACTTATGATGGCGCAGAATTCGGAAGAGACTGTGGTTATGACAGCCACATTAGGTCAAGGAATCAGTTTGCAGGGCGAGATCGATGGTGGTGCACCACATTCGCCCAGGTTGCCTGTTGCGCACCCGGTCTGGGCCTCCCAGCTATACCAGGCTCGCGAGCCTACTACATTTGAACTGATGAGGATGATCGAAGATCTTCAGAGAACTGTGGCAGATCTGGCCTTTGGGGTTTTGGCCCCATCATCGACCACATCACGTACCAGGGAGTTCATGTCTAAAGGCTCCCCAACTTTGGGACGGGTTGCATTGGAAGAAGGCCAATCTTTTGACAAAGTGGAAGCGACTGGTAAGAACAAGGTAGGAGCAGGCATTGGTCCCCATGAACACCTTCAGTGGGACATTGAGGCTTTGAAAGCTGAGGGACTGAACAAAGAGCAAGTCCTCGCGGTTGTCACAAAAACTGTGGATGACACTTTCGCCACTCAGAATGAGAGCACTCTGAATCAAGGGGCAAGCCGGGAGAAGGGCCTTTGTACCAGGAATGTTCCCTTCAGCCCTAATCCCGTGCTCGGAAACGATCAGCAAACCCAGTCAACGTCTGCCAATCCCTTTGCTGGTGCATCCAGCAAAACTCCACAAACCTCAAAACACCCACCTCGAGGCCAGAGGGTGTTTGCACCACTATACATGTCTCTATCAGCGGCCTTGAGGGTCCTGATTAAAGAGGGAGATCTGAAACCCCTGGAGCCGCGATCACTGCCAGATAGACTTCCTTCCTCCCATGATCCGGCCAAGTACTGTGCCTTTCATCAGCAAGTTGGCCATGTCACTGATAGGTGTTTCCGTCTTCGCCACGAAATACAAGATCTGATTGACAATGAGGTCATCGTCGCACCAACTCAGTAAAGTCTATCACCACTGGATCAGTGAACTCGGGGGATGGTACGGATATGTGATCAGGGGATGAACCACCTGTGGGCGGCACTCAGTTTACTCCAGATGTGGCGTATGGCACGCACTGTTTTGAGCATTTGCGAATGCTGGTTTTTGTAGCTTCCGACTTGGGTGTTGAGTCAGTTTTGTGATTTTGTTTTGAGTCTGTCTCTTTGTTTTGAGTCAGTCTTTTTGATTAAAGGTCTGTCTTGTTGTATCGAGTCAGTCCTATTGTACAGAAGTCGGGTGATTCCGGGGGTGTTACTTCGGATATCACTATTTTGCTTTGTGTTTGTCATTTTGAGTCTGTTTCTGCCAGGGAGCCAGTTGTGCCAACAGATTTGAATGAACAGCAGTGATTTTCACACTTTTGTGTTTGCTTCTGCCGTGTGCCAGTTGTGCCAGAAGTATTGAATGGAATGACAGTGCTCTTCGCCTGCCTTTTCTGTGCCTTGAAATCATTGTATCGACCTAAGTTTTTTCAAAACTTTTTTTGAACACTGCGGTGAAAACGAAGAGGAAGGAATTCCTCGGGATTTGCAAAATTTTGATCATTTGAGAGAAAGAGAGGCGTGCTAAGCCCTTAATGAATGAGATCATGTTTGTTAATGTGAGTACTGAGAAGGATCCTGGCTTGATCCAGATTGGTCCCACACTGTCTTCAGCGCGAGCGATTTGTCGCTTTCTTAAAAACTTTCGAAAAATGTTTTGCACAGTCCTTTGAAGACTTGTGTGGGATCACTCTTGAGATTGTGCAGCTTAGGATCGCTCTCAGCCTCGAGATTCGACCCCTCACTTTCAAACCTTGAACCTGAGTTCAGAACGTTCAACGGTCAACCACAACGTGAGGCCTATGTGGCCATTTTGAAGCAGCCCTCGAACAAGAGGCACCAAATTCAGATCAAGAAGATCAGATCAAAGAAAGCTTGTAAAGCTAGATCAGAAGCCCCCCCTCAAACTAGGGGCAAAAATGTCAGATATGCTCGAAGAGCCGAAGATGGATCCTTCAGTAAATCAATACAACAGCCACTCTCCTGGATACGGATGGCTTCAAAACCCTAAAACCATTTGGCATGGATTTGTGACACTTTTACCCTTTGAGAGGCTCGCTGGGCCGAAAACCCGGAAGGGCGACCCAGGCAAAAGTTAGAGCAAGAGAAAATACAAAAAAGAAAAAAAAATGCAAAGAAAAGAACAAAAAAGAAAATAAAAAAAAAAAAGGGAAATGAAATGAAATGAAATGAAAAGAAAAGAAATGAAAAGAATTGAAAAGAAAAGAAAAACAAAGCTCGCAAGGTCGAAAACCCGCGACGGGCGCCTTGGCAAAAGTTAGAGCCTAAAAAGGAGAGGTTAAATACCCGAGTGTACCTTAACCCCGAACTACGTAAGGCTTGATTCCCATGTTTGGGATACGTAGGCAACTTCATTCTGAAGTCCAGCCGTAAAATACTTCAAATTCAACTTGTGTCCATGTGATGGTTCTAGTCATCTTTGTCTTCTCTGTATCCGGGAGTTCGGTTGCAATCGTCGCTCTGAGGACTGATTACAATACACTACGGTGCCATTCAGACAAGGGGCAACTTTCCGTTGCCATTCAATGCGCTGCGGTGCCGTGCAAACAAGGGGCAACTTTCCGTTGCCATGTAGCTCTCTTCGAGCAAGGGGGCAATTTTCCTCCAAATCCGAGGTTGTGCGTCTCAAGAGTGGGTTCCGTGCTTGTTAAGCATTGGCCGTTTGCAAAAATAGTTTTCGAGAATTTTTACTGAAGCTGACTACTTTTCTCGAAAATTGTTCCATCTTTTCCAAAAACTGGACCACTTCTTGGACCCAAAAAAGGAAAATTTTCAGTGCTCATAGCCTGACTTGCATGATTTTCAAATCAAAAATCGAACAAGTATGTTAATCTAACTCTCATATTGGTCAAAATTGTTTTAGTAGAAAAACAAAATAAAAAATGGTCAAAATGATGAACTAGGGGCACATTTGAGTCAGGCTTCCTGTCTTTTCCCCATTTTCAACATACTTGCCAAGAAGGGCACTCTACCTGCCAGAAAAGGGCACAACTGAAGTCAACAACAAAGGGCTAAAAGCTCTCTCATCCTCCAAGCAACGAGGAATCAAGTCAAGTACGAAGCACGAACTGGAATGGGGCGAGATGTTCCACTCCCTCGTCTGGACAGATCTAACCACGTCCAAACTCCCTAGCAGGGCATCATCAACCCATGTTAGCTGCAGATTTGCTACACACCCAGTTGTAGCACAACCCCTCTGTGGGAGAAACTTACTGTTGTGAACAAGAGTCTAGCGAAATACCAGGGGCAAGAGCCCACAATTTCCAGCTTATCCATCAACCACCCAGGGGAGGGATGAAAAATGAGAGATTAAAGAATAGAGAGATGTGCGCTGAGAGAAAAAGCGAGAAAAGGGTTTTGAGAGAAAAACCGAGCTTGAGAGCCGAGTGATGTGAGAATCACAAATAAGAAAGGGTGGGAATAATACCCGGTGAAACAGGCTCCCTGTGCACGTCTGTGTGTCGTGTCTTTTGTTTTGTTTGTCTCGATTCTTGCTTTGAGTCATTCCGAACGTGTCTCGACGTGTTTAGGTTGTTTACCTTTTGTTTTCCGTTGTTGAGTCTTTCTCGCTGTGTTCAGTCGTAGGCTCAATACCTGGTCGAAAACTCATCCCTCAATTTCAAAAATAAATCGTTTTGTGCTCAGAGTGCTGTGCCATCCTTCACGTTTGTGCAAAACAAGATTCTTTTTTCCATAAAACTGCAGGGTCCACCCCCGATAAGTGTGAACGGTGAAACCTGGACCTATCTGAAGCTATGATGGTTCCAAACTGCAAAGCAAAGACAAAAGAGCGAAAATCGAAGTATCTGAGTTTGTGTCAACTTCAGAAAATTCTGTGATTGTACTCCGGACGTACCTCTTCAGGGCCTTGTCAATGCTCCGAAATATGAGTGTACTCTACCTCAAGCGCAAGATCAATCCTGCTTCAAGGTTATACACTCTTCCACTTACATTGTTGTGCACCCACTTCACTTGCATTGTAATGCATTATACCTATCAAGTTTCTTCCTCAATCATGCACGATATTGTATGCACGGTTCATTCAAAGAAGTTCCGTTTTAAGGTCATTCACTTTCGTGTATCAATCACACACACTCACTTTAGTGTATCAATCACACTTCATTCACTTAGTGTATCAATCACACTCTAATTTCAATTACACTCTAATCTACTTAGTGTATCAATCACACTTCATTTGCCTTAGTGTATCAATCACACTTCATTTGCCTTAGTGTATCAATCACACTTCACTTGCTTTGTGTATCTATCACACACATTCTCATTTTGTGTATCTATCACGCACATATTCGCTTTTGTGTCTATTGCACTCTCACTTAGTGTATCAATCACACTTCTTTCATTTTGTGTATGTATCACACACATTCTCGTTTTCTGAATCACACTTCATTGATTTAGTATATCAATCATACTTGTTCACTAAGTGCATCTATCACACTTTGTGTTCACCTTTAGTATATCTATCATACTTGCTCACTGAGTGCATCTATCACACTTCGTGTTCACCTTTAGTGTATCAATCACACTTTGTTCACTAAGTGCATCTATCACACTTTGTGTTCACCTTTAGTGTATCAATCACACTCTGTTCACTAAGTGCATCTATCACACTTTGTGTTCATTTTCAGTATATCAATCATACTTTGTTCACACTGTGCATCTATCACACTTTGTGTTCACTTTTAGTGTATCAATCACACTCTGTTCACATAGTGCATCTATCACACTTTGTGTTCATTCTGAGTATATCAATCATACTTTGTTCACACTGTGCATCTATCACACTTTGTGTTCGCTTTTAGTGTATCAATCACACTCTGTTCACACAGTGCATCTATCACACTTTGTGTTCCCTTTTAGTGTATCAATCACACTTCATTGATTTAATATATCAATCATACTTTGTTCACACTGTGCATCTATCACACTTTGTGTTCGCTTTTAGTGTATCAATCACACTCTGTTCACATAGTGCATCTATCACACTTTGTGTTCCCTTTTAGTATATCTATCATACTTGCTCACTGAGTGCATCTATCACACTTCGTGTTCACCTTCAGTATATCAATCATACTTTGTTCACACTGTGCATCTATCACACTTTGTGTTCGCTCTTAGTGTATCTATCACACTTCGTTCACTTTTGTGTATCTAACGCGCATGTTTGTCCACTTAGTGTATCTATCACACTTCGTTCACTTTTGTGTATCTAACGCGCATGTTTGTCCACTTAGTGTATCTATCACACTTTGTTCACTTTTTGTGTATCTATCGCACATGTTCGTGAGAATTGCATAATTCTCTTACATCCTTTCTGCATGAGATGTAGTTTGGTTCATGTCTACTTGCTGGCATAGCATTCGCTTAAAATGTTGCATTTATTTTGCATAATTGCTTCATCACAGCTACATTCGCGCTATTTTGCGCATTGCACTGTTTTGTGCAGTTTACATTCGCACTATTTTGCGCACCTCACTTGTACTTGTTAGTACATTGCATTGTTTTGAGTACAAACCGGCTTCGCGTAGCGTATAAGTCCAATTGTCAAAGTATTTTTTCATATCGTTTGCATCCTGCCCCTGAACTACGCTGGTTTGATTCCTTGCAAAAGGATACGTAGGCAGCCTGTGGGCACAACCATTTATTTATCGGTATTTTGTTTGTTTGTTCAAGTCTTCGGCCTTGTCAAAAATGGGTCGTCTCTGGGCTTTGACATTCACTCCCGTCATTGTTATGACTTTCGAGTTCTGTCAAAGAGGGGCAACTGTAGACACCCCATTTTTGACCGCCCTTAAGACTTGGGCACTACTGATGGTTTGCTCGGTGTTGAGAGATGTACAGGGCAAATGTTCATTTTCTTCGGCAAGGAGAGAGGCAAATCCTTCAAAACACTTTGTTCAGGGGTTTGGAGTTGAAGAAAAGAGGAAAGGAGAGGAGAAAACTAGTTTGGGAGAAGTTCGGCATGAATCCGGGTAGAAGCGAGTCGAGCAGCCCTCGCTGAATCAGGCTTATCTGTCTGTACACTTGGAGTTTAGCTATGGGGCCACCACCATCGGAACGCTTACTTCCGGGGCTTCATTTTGCACTCAAGAATCTCTTAAAGCCAAGTCCGGGTGGGGGAGATATGATTGGTTGAAGTTGGGTATCATCCCGGTTGGATCGAATCTGCGCGGCTTCACCAAAATGGGCATAACTTTTTCCACAGGAGGAATTTTAATGCAAGGTTTGCGCCATTGGAAAGCTAACTTCCGGGGCTTCAATTTGGACACCAACCGGCAGTTTTTTGACCTTACCGGCCATCCACCGGCACTATATTTATCCGGCCGGCAATTTATTGTGCCGACCGGCACTTTATTTTGCTGACCGGCAGTTTTTGCTAGCCGACGACCTTCCGGAGCATTCTGCAGATTGAGTGGATTCCAGCTGTGCCAGTTGGAATGCACAGAATCGATCCCCCACGCACATGTGTGTTTGTTTTGCACCTTGTGAGCCTTTGAACCCCTTAACCTTCTAGAAGCTTGAACCCTTTGACCAAGCTTCTCCAAGAAGCTTGGCCAGCTGTTTTAGCTTCCTCTAGAAGCCTTGCACCCCCTTGAACCCCCTTGACCCTTTCCCTTTACTTAGCTTGTAAGCTAAATGCTTCCCTTGCCTTATATAAGCACCATTCCTCTCCCTTTGTCTAGATTGGGGAGAGATTTGAAGCAAAAAAATCAGAGATATACCACATATATCTGATATACATACATACAACCCTCCATCTCTCTCCATATCTCTCTCTTTCAACCATCAAACACCCTTGTTCTTGGGCCATTTCTTCATCAATTCATAGCACAAGGCATCCAACGCCCATTCCAGCAGCTTGAGGCTGTCCTCCAGAGGTTAAAAGCTCCCAAACCCGGTCCAAAGGTTGCTAAAGATTGGTTCTACAAGGGTGAGTCCCACTTTCCCTCTTTTGTGCATTTTCTTGGCCTATATCTTAGCCCCTTGTGGTTACATCTTTGGGCTCCGACCCAAACTTCAAATCATCATATTTTGAGGTCCTCTTCATGTTTGATTGAGGACCTCTTGATGTTTGAGGACAGTAGCTAGCACTTCCTTCATTAGCCCTCTTTAGGCCATAATTTTGCATAATATTTTTGGCTTTCGTGTGATCTGTTTTGAGGCATGTTATAAACTGTGAAGTTGCTTATTTTGAGCCCTTCTTCAACATTGAAGAAGGGCTCAACACTGTTTGGATACTCTATGTGCTACTTGCTTTGAAATCCATGTGGTAGCCCCGTTTTTGTATGCCATTTTAGCCCCATCTTTGCTTGCTGTTTGGCCATGCCATAAACTGTAAAAATGCTTATCTCAAGGCTGCCTTGCTTCTGTCTTCATGCTCCATGTCCATATTATGCATGCTTTGTATAGCTGTAAGCCATTTCATGTGCCTAATTTTGCATTTCGGGATTCATTCCATGCGTTGAGTGTTGTTTTGTTATGTTTCGGGGCTGTTTTGCATCACCTATCACCTCTGAAATTCGCATGAAAATTGTCCATGTTTGTGCCTTTCAAATGCGTCGAAAAGTCGCTTCATTATGCTTAAGTCTTGGACCATGTATCTATGCATGTTTGCATGTCATTTGCCTCCATGCACTTAGCATTTTGGCCACTGTTTTGGGCCTAACTAGAGCTGCCTAATTCATGTTTAAGACCATCCCTTGCTTATTTGCATGCTCACCTTGCATGTTTGCTTGTATCGGCATGTTGCATCCTTAGCTCGTATGCCTAAGTTGCATTGCATCTTGCATGCATCACCTTGCCTCTTGAGATGAGTATGATAGAGGTTAGGCCTCCTTGTGTGTTTATTTGGCTTGCATGCATTTTGAAATTGAAGTTGCACACTTGATTCTTTGGGCCATCATGCATGGAAATGCGTGATTGGTGGTCCGAGAATCAGGGCACATCCTCCTTTGAGTCATTAACATGATAAGGAATGTGATAGATGCATAAATTGTTTGAATTGCATTGCCATGCAAGATTTTGCCCTCTGCTGCTGTGAGTTGCAGGTTCTGCAGGAATTTATTGCCGGCCGGCAGTATTCAGTGCCGACCGGCAATCAATCGATGGCCGGTGGATCTATTTTGTGCCGGTGACTACATGCTACTGCCGGTGGAAATTCTGCTCAGCCGATGATATCCCCCAGTGTCCTGAGAGGCATCCCTGAGACTTTGGCAGTTTTCAGAGGAGCAGAGCAGGGAAAACAGAGGCAAACTATGCATGGCAGTGCGATTCCGAGCCAGTCCCGAGCATGTGTTGCATCTGGCCCTCGCCCCGAGGCGGTTTACTGTTTTTCTTTAGTTTAGTTAATTTGTTAATTAATTAAGCAATTTGTAATATTTAATTAGCTTGCGTAGTTAATTAATTTGTATTATTATTTTGGTCCCTCCGAGTGAGGGCATATTTGTAATAAGTGTGCGTGCGTGTGATGTATGTCTTCCAACCCCACTTCTTCCTTCCCTTTTATTTACCTGCTTATGATGGTAGATTAGGGCACATTTATTTTAGCATACCTTATGCTATGCATGCGTGCATTCATGCATTTGTTGACATGCATCAGGCTCGGCACATCATGCTAACTGCACTTGTATTTCAATTCCAAGTTGAGTACTTGTTAGTTGCAGCATTTCACATGCCATCTTTAGGATAGCCGAGCCTGTTTAGATTGCACCTTTGCATGTGTTGCATTAGCCATTTTTAACATGAACTAGGATCATGCATATGATTACTGACTAGTTTCTGTTTTGGCTCGGAGTACTAGGTAAGCTTTTATGCTTTAGCATATCGCATGCGTGTGAGTGTTGCCATGACAGTATGATTACCATGAGGCTAGCTGCTTATGTGATATAACTACTTGAATGCCTGTGGATGGAGGTTGAATTACCTAAATTGGAATAATGCATTAAAACTGTGAGTTTTAAGCCCACTAGATAGTGGCAAAATCATCTTCTCTAAAAGCCCACTTGAGGGTGGCAAAATCTGTATTTTAGCCTGCTTGCGAGTAGCAAACCATTTTCAAAACGAACATGAAATGTTTTGTTCCAATTTGGGCGATTTGGTCTATACTTGTTTGCTGCGCGCATAACATAGTAATTCTAGGCTAACAATTGGTTTAAGAACACATAAAGTTTTCAAAAACGGATATCACGGTTAGTAGAGGCCGGTCTTCGGACCGGGCGAAAGGGGGTGCTCATAGCTGACCTTCCCCGATCGTACCCAAGCTCCCGAGCCGAGACAACTCCGGTGATGACGGACATGTGGCCTTCGGCACCGAGTCAGGGTTTCCTAAATTCTCCCATAAAAAATATTTAGGCGGCGACTCTGTATCTGGCAAAACAGTCCATGTTTGGCACTACTTTTTCAAAAATCTGTTTCTCAAAACGATTTGCCAGATTTGGACTCTTTGGTTCAGATTAAGAACCGTGACACAAGTCGAGTCCGAATTGTAGCATGAGGTCCCCCTCCACGGGCGCGTCTACAGCTCATAATTACGAAAGTAACCTTCGAAAGCTAAAAAAGCCAACAACTAGATAATTTTTGCTGTTTGTTTCTAGAGTTGAACGATGAGATTGCCTAGTAATGAGGTAAGATCTACAAAAATCATGTTTGTTTTGGAAATAATAATGTGATTAAGAGTTCCACGAGACTATGAAGATTCGATGGAAAGCGTCGTATTGAAATCTAATCCCATGAAATTAGAGATAGAAATACTATTTTGACTCCCATTTTATAAAAATAATAAATCCACTTTTTATATAACAAGGGGTTTACGTAATTTTCATAAATTTCATTGTAATTAACTAATATCATTATACTGGTACATAAATAAATACAATTTATCTTACATTTCTATCATAATAATACCAACACATTATTAATTCTTTCATTCAATCCCACCGTACTAATAATTACATCCATTCTAATCCGACAAACAAATGGAGTCTCAAATTGAAATTTTTTAATTTTTTTTGTTAGTAATCGGTCTATAAATCTAAATTTAAATTTTGTTTAAATAAAAGTCCAAACTCTAAAATAACTTGTCCATAAAGACAAACTTAGATCAAATGACAAAAATACCCACATATATATATATATATATAGAAATGCTATGTACCCCAAGTATTTTACCAAATATTTTATCAAACCTCTCGTATGGGTTGGGACTCACACAAATCTATATGTGTGTAGGTCTCACACCCATATGAGAGGTTTGGTAGAATATTTGGGGTCTCTAGCATAACTCTTATCTTTTATGTAATGAATCTATGCGCAAATCTAGTTATTATGTCAAAAGTCTTCAAATGTTTATTATTAAATTCTCATAATTTTGGAATAAATAAATAAATATGTAGCACTTTCCTTCACCTCTATTCTCACTATATTCAGATATTTTCATTCTCTTCCCCAATTGTTATATAAAAGATAATAATAAAAAAATCAAATAATATCTTTCCTTAGAGTTTTAGGTATAGATATGTATATAGAAATCCACATGTCTATCACTATATCAGGTAAATTTAAATTTTAAAAAAAAAAAGAACCCACAAATCCCACAACTCTTATTCCTAACTTTTGTATATATAATAAATAAATAAATCAGGTAATATCTTTATGGGTGTCTATCTAAAATCTCAATTCAAAATTTTTGAATCTTTACATTTAAAAAAATTACAAAATGCCATACTCAATTTCTATTGGATTGTACTTCATTTTACCAAAAAAAAATGAAAAAAATGAAAATGGTCAAAAATAATAAATAAAGAACCAGATAAGTGTTAGCATTTATCAGGTAAATGTTTGCTTTTAAAATAAAATAAAATAATTGATTTGTATTTTAAGAAAATGTGATGTTAAAATTTTAAATTTAAATTTTCTATGATACTTTTAGCTCCTTATCTTTATCCAAAAATTAAATTTGAATTTAAACACTAAATCTCCAAAATACATTATCTTTAAATTAGGTTTCCATATAAATTTGAACATCCACAAGCAAAACCCAACATTGGAAACAAACTCCCAACAACATCCCTTTTTTTTTTTCCCCTCTTAACCCAGTGGTGATCATAAAAATTTCTTTAAGGTATTAATATTTTATGTCTCCTAACTCCAATAATTTGTTTATTTTTCCTCTCTATGGAAGATTATAATATACATAGAGCAAGCAATCCCTAGAGGTTAATCATTTTTTAATTGAAATCTATTTGAAGCCATAAAATTCCATGTAATTTTTTTTCATCTTTATTCTACTGTATATTTTAATGATAGATCTTTTCAAGCAACATGTTCAAATTCATATAAATTTACATAATTTTACATAAAATCTACTTAGGTTTATAAACTTTTTCATGCAATTACTCTAGATTTATAGATCTTTACATGTAATTTGTGATAGTACTTGAAAAGAATTTTTATTGAATAATTTATGCATATTACAATTATCAATCACTTCATTTTAACTCACTATAATATATATATATATATATATATATATATGTGTGTGTGTGTGTGTGTGTATTATGCATGTTTCTCAAATATATCATTTGTTCTACAATATTTGGTATAACTACTACTGTACATTTTGTCTCTATTGATCTAATTATTAGTTATATATGATATCTTAAAAATTCATTTCAATGATTGATTGCAATTATTAAATTGATATATGTTTTTTTCTATTCTTTTATTTATTTTATTTTTGTATTGTTTTTATTCTCACTTTTGTCTATTCTATTGTTTATGTGAGAACTTTATTAATAAATTGTGTTGTATAAAAATTATCAATATTTAGTTTGAATAATTATTCATATACATATATATATATATATATATATATATATTGTTGGAACAATCTTCTGTGAAAAATAAATAAATTGAAACAAATCAAACAAATAAAATAATTACGTACCGAATTTATTTTTTTACCGAACCAAATGAATATTTAAAAGATCAAGTTGAGTGTGTGACACTCTGTCCTTAAGACAAATTCACCCCGCTTCGGTGCTTACGGACTAATGGCTTCTATCTCTGAGGATACAATGATCTTCACAAATTTGTAGTAGCACTCCAAACAAATTTGTCCAACGAACTAGAACCTGTGTTCTATCTCTCTATTTTTTTTTTCCCCTAAAATTAATGTGAAGATTATATCATGCAAGAGAGCAAGGCAGAAGGAAAATAAAGATTTTCGGATTCAAAAAAATACTGGAGCAGATCTGGTTTATAGACCCGAACAGGTGTTAAATTCAACTGGAACAGATATGGAACATGTATATTGTTTCAAACAGATACAGTTTGTATTTCAAACAGATAACTACTGGAACTACTGCGATTAAATAAACTATCCAGACTTTGAATCTGTCTGGACAGTTATGAATCTGTTAAGGTTCCAACAAGTTAGAAAACTGTTTGAATCTGTTCGGCAGATTCTGTAGGGAATTGGGACTGAAGGAGGTAAATTTTGGACAGAAAATTAATTTCAATTTTGGCACAAAATTGGAATTTAATTTTATTAAGAATTTCTGGAAAAATTTTAAATAAATTTTGTCTAAAAAATTAATATTAGAACCGACCCGACCCATAACCCACACACGTGCTCGGCATGGCCGGACAGCGGCTGTGTGTGTGGTGGTTTGAGCCAATGTTCCATTTGTCCATAACTCCTCTCTTCTACAAACTTGGGGTGCCCCCTTGGGACCCAATCCAAGTTAGTACACCAAGAGCTTATATACCCACAAAAGCTTTCTTAAAGTTTCAATGTGGGACAACCCATTTCAAGGAAACCCACATTTACTTCTTTAATTGTTCATTCCACACGAACCCAAAAACGACGTCAACTTCTCATTCACTCATAAATGGTTTTGACAAACCGTCTTCACCGTGTGACTTGCCATGCGGCAAGAAACACGTCACCTCTTCGGACCCACTCCAAAAGACGTTTGCCCACTCAATTTTGAACTCAAAGTTGGCCCAAAATAAGCCTTATAAAACCAAACTTTCCAACATATATATATATATATATATATTTGGATCGGCGAAAATCAGTCGATAGATATTAAAAAATTAAAATTTAAAACATCTATTACCTGGGACATAATCCAATTGGGTTAAACATTTTAACTGTAACTTAATCATAACTATTTATTAAACTTTTTATAAAAAAAAAAAAAATTGAACATTACAAATACTTATCTTATACTACTATAAATAAAATAAAATAAAAATGAAAACACCTAATTTTTTTTAGATGGTAAAAACACTTAAGTATTAGATGAATTAATTGGCATATGTGGTCATGATCAATTGGGTCAAGTATTTGACTATATCTCAATAACTATTTGATTATAAAAAATGCATTAAATATAAAAAAAAAAATTAAAAATTCATAATCATTAGACTATTTACCCTGTCGCCCAACGTTCACTTAAAAAAATATATATTTTCTTATTGTATAAAGGTTCAAAATTTAGAACACCCAACAAAATAAGGCCCAATTTTGATGTATATTTTTTTACTAAAAATGACCACATTAAATCTCTATAAGAATCAAAATCTACTAACTATACCTTATTAGATTCACACCACAACTAAAATTACATCTCTTTTTCAAATTTAAATATTTTTAATAAATTATTAAAAAAAAGAGAAATATAAATCAAGATTGCCCAATATATATATATATATACACTTTAAAATTCTTTATTATTTTTAATTTATAAATAAAATTTTGACTTTCTTATGCATAGTACAGAATTTATGCTAGTAAAAATGTAAACAAACGTAACAGTACTTAAAATTCGAGGTGCAACTTGATTGATGGGCTTAACCCAATCAACCAAATTTTAGCTCTGAATAAATTTTATGGGCTTAATTGAAGCCTGAGTTAAAACTTCTTAGCCTAAATCAAATTTAGAGAGGATTTGGATAGAGATTTTTTACAACTCAATATTAATATATATATATATATATATATATAAACTCTATATAAAACATGAAATATTATAAATTACATATATTGTAATTTAATATATTATACTATTTGATACACATAACTCAAACTGATATTTATATTATGGTTTCTGTTTATATTTTTAAAGATATTTTCTCTTTTCTTGTTGTCAAAAAGTGCAATACATTAGTTCCAGAAACTAGAAAATAATGTTTGAAATTAGGTAAACCAATCCTACCCCAAAATCTTTGAATTAAATTCAGGTTAAGGATAGAACAAGAAGTTCAAGAAAATTAATAATCATTCAACACTGTGGATTGAGCTTAAACAGACCAGACCTGCCTAATCTGAGGCCCAACTTAAAACTTTCCAAGCAACGAAACGAACACCATAGTTTACCATAATTTACTAGTAGCATACAAATAAACAAAAAGAAAAAAGAAAAAGAAAAGTACAACTTGTGCACTTTGGGCTAACCCCTAAAGTCATCTTTCTTATGTTACACATGCTATTACTAATTGCCAGGGTGATTGGTGGGCTGGTTTGTGATTTTCAAGCCCATTAACCGATGTGAAATTCTATCATTAAACTAACCAATGAAGTATTAATCTTTGAATAATATTAGGATCATAAAAAAAAATCATAAATGAAAATTTTTTATCTTTTAATTAGTGTTTAAAGACGAAAAATATTTCATGATCTTTTTTATGATATTTTTTTCATGATCCGTAACATTACTCTTTAAGCTTTTTGACTGACGTGAATATTGGGTCCTTTCCCCGCCTGAATTTCTATGCCATTGCCAGCTCCATCACTAGGCGACGTAGTACTCCTCTTGCTAAAGATGGCTTCCATCTCTTCCAAAGTTCTTCCTTTTGTCTCCGGCAAGAAGAAATAGAAGAAGAACCACGCCAACACAGACATACCAGCAAACATAAAGAAGGCACCTCCAGTTGTCATGCCTTTGGAGACCGATAAAAAGCTCATACTAATGGTGGCGTTCATCAACCTATTCACCGCCACCCCAATAGCATGCCCCTGAGCCCTCAATTTCGATGGAAATATCTCCGAGCTATACACCCATGTCACCGGAGCAAGCCCGATATTGAAGAAAGCCACGTAGGTATAAGTGGCGGCCATGCTAAAGGCTAGTGCCCAAACGAGCTTCCCATTGGTGTGGTGGTGGACCATTGTCAAACCAAATCCTAGTCCACTCAAGGCCACAATCATGCCCGCAACGCTTGTAAGCAAGAGGGGTCTCCTTCCGACTTTGTCCATAAACAAGATGGCGATCAGGATACATAGAGTTTTCGTGAGTCCAATTCCGACTGTGGCCAGCAATAGCTTGTCCTTGTTGGTGATACCGGCTTTCTTGAATATTCTCGGGCCGTACAGCATGACCGCATCGATGCCGGTGGCGTGCTCGAAGAAGTGAATTCCAATCGCCGCCAGGAGCATCCACCGGACAGGCGGCGTTGGGCGGAGCAACAACTCTTTCCAGACTCCTTCCCCTCGGTTCATTGCGGGTCGTTTGACGACGTCGTCGGTACAGTTCTCGTCGATCCCGGCAGCGGCTTTTATGTCTCGGAACCGAGCTTCGGCATCTTCTTTGGAGTTGCAGACTTGATCCAAGATCTGCTTTCCGTCTCGGAGACGGCCTTGCATTATCAGCCACCTCGGAGACTCCGGCATCTTCAGAATACCCAAAGCCAAGGCCAGAGATGGAATTGCTGCAATACCAAGCATGACTCTCCAGCCTACTTTCAGTGTCAATCTAGCAAAGACGTAATTAGAGATGTAACCGAGTAAGATGCCGATACTGATGCCCATCTCCGTTAGAGAACCTAGGATGCCTCGAGTCGAATTGGATGAAATCTCAGCCGAGTAAACGGGTGAAATCATGAGTGCGAAACCTACTCCGATTCCGGCGGTGCACCGTCCCAGCATTAGAATTGCGTAATTTGGGCCGTAGCCCATTAGAATTGAGCCCACCATAAAGATGATGGAGGCTAAGACGATTGTGTAACGGCGGCCGATGTAATCCGAGGTTCTTCCGGCGCAGAGGGCACCCACCAGAGCACACATGTTTAGAATTCCGACCAGAATTTCAACTTGGGAATCGCTGATTTTTAGATCTTCTTTTATGAAAATATTGGCTCCGCTCATGACACCAGTGTCTGCCAAAATACACAATTCACAAAAAATTAGGTACGGTTTTTAACATCATGTATACGGATTGAGTATTAATGATTATTAGTCAGAGAAAAAAACACAAGTATGTACACACACAAAAAAAAAAAATCATCAAAGCAGGGGAGAGAGAGAGAGAGAGAGAGGACATACCGTAACCAAATATGATGGCAATCATAGAACCAACTACGGCACAAGCAGAAGCATACGTATTGATACCCGTGCTTTCTCCACTAGGCTTCTCCATTGAAACCGTATGCTAAGCACTGTCTCTGTCTATATGTCTCTCTCTTAATGCCACTCTTCTGTAAGTCCTTTCAATTGTAACCCAATATATAGATTACAGAGCTTGGGTTTTATGCTTATCAAAAGAGGATGTGTGTACCATATTAGTTCTTGTGTGGTCCACACGACACCAAATCCAATGAGTGTTGCCGTTTGCTCTGAAATAAAAGCTGGCATAGGACCGAGAGTTGAGATTCAATTCACGTGGGACTCTAATCTCAATCATGACCATTCCTATTAAATAGTGATTCGAGTCTTCAAATTTGATGCTTATCAAATCTTTACTGTGGCTTGTTTTAGTAATTACACCTAGTTTGGAAACAAGTCTTTTTTAATAATTTTTTTATTTTTTGATTAAAATATAATGTAAAAATATTCATATGTTTAGAATAATTTTTTAATTTTTTTTATAAAAAGATATACAAAAAAGTAAAGAGAAAATAAAATCTTTTTAGTCACTTTTTAATATAAATTGTTTGTTTTTAAGTTTTTTAGTGACTTTTTGACTGAAATCATCACTTGCCAATCGTGACATTAGATTAAAAGTTAATTTTTTAATTTTTTTTATTTTCTTAAATCATATTTATCTCTTTATTTTTTTACATATTTAAAAAAAATCAAAAAATTAATTTTTAACTCACTTCTCAAAAAAATCAAAAATGTTGTCTGATCTTTGAGAGTCAAAATTCCAACTCAACCTTTATAATTTTTTGTATTTAAAAATTATAAAATTACACGCAGCTTATTATCATTGATTTTTTCACTTATCCCTTGATTAATATGAAAATATTTTTAAATTTATTAATGTATGAACCATTGAGGAAACTATTATTGTTAATCTTATCTATATTTATATCTATATCTATAATTTTAAATTCAAAAGAAATTATATAAAAAGTCAAAAAAGGAATTCCAGCCATATCTATCTTTTATCAATATTTAAGTCACATTTAATTTGAAATTTAAAAAAAAATTAACTGTAATTTTCATTATGTAATTTGAAAATTTGAATATATTTATTTGATAATCTTAATCAAATTTATATTTTTTTGAAAGATAAAATATACAAGTGTAAAACTATTGGCCTATCTAGCCGTAGTTAAATTTAAATTAAAAAAAAAAAAAATTTGTTGATAGAATGTCAAAACAAGAATTTTAATCATATTTATTCTTTGTTTGGCATATCAGGTTTTTTGACTTTTTTGTTATTTTAATCGACAAAATAGATTTTTTAGTTTAATAAGACAAAATATCACATCTAAATCATAATGATTTCATTTTTTCTTTCACAAAAGTCAAAAAAATGAAAAAGCTTATCCCAAACGAGGTTTTTTAGCCCCAGGCTAAAAAAGTCAAAAAGTCAACCCACATTCCAAACGAACCCTCGGGTCTCGTTTGGCAACATCACTTTTTAGCCTAAAAGTCACTAAAAACGCTAAAAAGCCAACAACTTATACTAAAAAGTTAAAGATTTACTTTTCTATCTATTTTTGCACATCTTTTCATAAAAAATCAAAAAGTCATCCCAAACATACTGATTTTTTTACATCATATTTTAGCCAAAAAATTAAAAAAATTACTAAAAAAGTTTGTTCCCAAATGAGCCCTTAAGTTACATTTAATTTAAAATTTAAAAGAAAAGTTGAAATGAAATTTTAATCTATCTATACTATGGGACTATTTGTTACAGCTTTTGGGGGTGATTATAACTTATTTTGATTTTGGAGTATGTGCCAAACTGTTTGGTGCAGCTTCTGTTTATAATTTGTTAGGTACAAATAGCTTAAATAAGCTGAAGAAAAAAAAACCGATTATTTGGAAGTTGCGGTTGGGGTGTTTTGAGTTTCTGCTTTCTCATTATCAACTTTTAACTTAAAAAAAACTCCATCAAATAGGACCTATATTATATATCTATCTATGTATACTATAACTCCGTTTGGAAAGTTGGAGGGTTAGGCTTTTTTTGGTTAAAATAGTCACAAAAAAAATAAAATAGACTTTTTAACCTAATAAGACAAAACATTACATTCAACTCATAATCATTATATTATTTCTCTCACAAAAAATCAAAAAATCCAAAAAAATTCTTCCCAAACGAGACTTTTTAGTCTCAGATTAAAATAATCAAAAAATTAAAAAAAAACTAAAAAACCAATCCACTTTTCAAACGAACCCTATATATATATAATTGCAAAATATTGTTGGATCTTTATGCTCTAAAACCCCACTCTGTTTTTTTTAGATTTTTTTAATTTATAAAATATAGAACACATGTCATTTAACTATTGATTCTTTTACTATAAATATAATTATTAATTGTTTAATTAATATGTTAAAATCTTTCAACTTTTGACACAAAAGGAAATTACGCACACATATAAAAGGAAGTTACATCACATTTGTAAATTTATTTATAATATGTTTAATTGCAAAATATCAGATTTTTTTAATTTAAAAAATATAAAAACACATGTCATGATGTAACTATTGATTCTTTTACTACAAATATAATTATTAATACAAATATAATTATTAATTGTTTAATTAATACGTTAAAATCTTTCTACTTTTGACACCTATAGGGAAACTACCCACACACATATAAGGAAATTATATCACATTTGTAAAAAAAATTTATACTATGTATAATTGCAAAATAAAGTAAGGCCTTTATGGCTTAAACTTCCCATTCATTTCTTTAGATTTTTAAATTTTTTATATTATTAATAATGATGTGTCATAATATTATTGGTCTAAATATAAATTGTCATGTAAAAAAAAAATACTGATTTCCATAACTAAATCTTTCCTAATCTTTCTCTTTTAAGATCTCTCCTTTAAATTTTAACCAAAATTATGAAATCTATATCTATCTATATATCTATCTATCTATCTATCTATATACTATTATAATTGCAAAACTATGTGAACTTATTACCATTGAAGTGGAGGTCGACAAGGAAGCGACATCGGAACGGTGGTGTTGGAGGAAAGGACGGTGGTGGTAGTGGTGGGATGGTGTGGTGGTGTCGGAGAAGAGAGAGAGAGAGAGAGAAATGAGGAGAGCAATGGTTTGGGCAATGGGGTTTTCAGATCACGGACAATTACCCATATACATATAGATGGAAAATTTGATCATTTTGGACAAGCATGTTCTTATGGACATAATGTTTTAGCGTCTAAACCTTTGGATAAAGAAAATTCGAAAGTAAATTTTTTGCCTGAGCACCCTATTAATTATTCTACATTGTTTCAATTTAATTTTTCTTTACAACTACCTGATAAATTTGCAATGGTTTAACTTGGACTCGAAATCGATCTCTTATATCATGGGAATGATCCTGTTAAAAATAGATTACTTTTTTTAGAACTTGCTAGACATGATAAACTCCGTTAAAAAGTTTTCTTTTAATTGTCAATTAAAAAAATAAAAAATGAAAACGAAAACGTTTTTTACTTAAATAGTTAAAAGGTGAATTGCTAAAACTAAAACCAAATAGAAAGAAATATTTTTTTTTAATAAAAGTTATAATTGGTGAAACTTACTTTTTTTTATTAAAAAAAAGGTGATGGTTGCACATGATAATTTATATTTGATAGTTTTAAATTTTCACATATACAATTTGGGTTTCAGATTGTTTGGTATCTTTATCGAAGCCCACTTAAATTTAATTTAGGTTTTGAAATTTAAGCCCAAACGCTCACCAAATTAAAAAAATATATGTTGCTCTATCTTTAAAAATATTCGGGTTGGAATTGAATTGCTCGAGTTGAACTCAATCAAGTTTGCAACTCTAGTAAGGGGATTGAATATTACATTATTGAGTTTGTTACAAATCAAAAATTGGCATATATATTGCACGTCATTATGATAAAATTGTGAGACTTAAATTATGAATATTAAGATTTTTAACTTTTAGTAATTTGCATACAAGATCCTAACCATCTATATTATTTTATTTAATAATACTTATTAATCGTTGCACACCTCGTGCATAGCATGGATTCACTGCTAGTATATGTAATTTGAAAACATTTAAACAAAAAAAATCAAAATGAATTTTTTCTACATATCGTAATTTATAAAAACTTATAAAATTCAAGCACACATGTCTATGAAATGGAAACTTGAAATTTTAAATATAAAATTTAAATTAATAATTAATAAATATTTTTAGAAATTGACACATTACTTCTCTTAATGAAATTGTAGGCTAAAAGCATAGCACATAGCTACCCCATCTAAATGAAAACAACTTATTCACATAATTTTAATTATTTTTTTCTTTTAAAATTTAAAATTATTACTTTAATTTTTAAGATAAAATTTTAATAATTTGATTCAGGCCATGTATAGCACAAGTTTTATGCTAATAATATATTTATTTATTTATTTATTATTTTATATTAGTTATATAAAAAAATTATTTAGTAGAGAATAGGTTTGAATTTCATAAAATTGTATTTCCTATTTTTTGTTTTTCTTATTCTATAAGTTTATTAGTTTTTTTTTATAAAATTTTCTTACTTAGCAATTTTTTTTTTTTTCTATTTTGTGATTATTTTTGTTGTAAGCTTTAGGAGAAGTTTGGGAAATGATTTTTTAGCTTAAATGTGAGATTAAAAAAAAATAAGTATTTAGTAATAGCTTTTAACAAAAAAACAAATGTAAAAAGTACAAAAAATAAAAAATAATAAAAAAAAATTTGAATAACTTTTTTTTGTTGACCGCATCCCAAATGCACCCTTAATTCCATGCACATCTCCTTTTATCAAATTTATATTACTTATCTTCATCTAATATAAATTTATAATATACACTCTATTTTTTAAATTTTAAAATACATTTTTTCAAGATAGATATTTATTTCCATATGCTCTATTCATGCCGACGAGTAATTAAATAAATAAAGTAAACACATCGGTGCGTTCCATGGCTCGTGGTACCCAGTATTGCTAAGTGGACGACACACCTTCTTTGACTTCTCTTCGTATGTGTGCAATGCTGGATTTCAAAAAAAAAAAAAAAATATTTTTTTTTAAGTCCAAGCAACCTGATTCGTATCATCCATTAAAAATTGATTAGTAGTACTCAATTTCATTTAATTTACTATATGGCACCTTGGTGTTGATGCATACTATCAGAACTTACAATATAATAGATCATACATATACCACCAACTATACATATGTTAAAAAAATAAATTAATTAGATGCTTTTTGACCGTTGATGTTTCAAAAAGTTTTTGAAGCCACCGACTGAATGAATATCCTCCTAACATGGGTAACAATTTTCTCATCAATTTGATTAAATAAATTAAATTATGCGTACTTGAATGTGATCATCTCATTGATAGAATTTTTTTATTCTTTTTTTTAACAAGGGTATTAGTCTTCAAGGAATATACAGCATGCTTGTCTCATATATACCAATTAAAACTGGATACAGTCATATGCATTTTTTAAATAGTTTGTCATAATTGTCAGATAAATTTTCAGAAGATAAAATCTTAGAGTTTGGATCATGTATCATGTGTATTAGCAAGAAAACAAAACAAAAGCGTACCTGATTCCATCATAATGGTTAAACGGAAGCGTGATTGTCAATACCACCTTTTGTATTGCCTTTGTTAATGCCTTCCAATCCTTTCCTTATTAGTGCCTTTAGTTTCTCCTTGAGAGGATATCGAAGAAGTTGGCAGTTCTTTTCTTATCAGGCAGGATTAGGGACCATAACATCTTAAAATTAAAATAGGTTTTCAAAAACAAAACCGTGTGGCAGTTTCTATGAAAACCAACTTAACCAATTTTGTTTTAATTTCTATTTCTGCCCCTCATTGAAATAGAAATTACTCAACTAGTATCTACACATTAGGTCCATGACACATATACCCTTAAGCCTATTAACTAAATTGAATCACTTAAATTGTAGGCTTCTTATAAATGATAACACCACATTTAAATATGTGGTCCCATTGAGACATTATCTAACAATCTCCCACTGGACCACATATGTAACCTGACAAATGTGCTTAACTTTAGTGAGCTCAGAAATTTGTTATCATGACCTGAGGGTATCCAAACAATCTTGTCCATTAACTATATTGATATAGGATCAAAGTGGTCTTCGTTACATTAATCGTAACTCGACCCACCAATGGTCACGTATACCAATACAGCTAAACGACATAGATCAATCATGGATGCGTAGCATGGAAATTACATGTAATGTGATCCATACATGCCTATTTCCAACTGGTCCTACTTAACTTTATTGAGATCAATACTTCACAATACGAAACAGAGTGTAATAAACTGAATACTTCATTTCTGCAAAAATTAATCTAATTACATAGATAAACTCAAGGCTGACATAAAACAGTAATGTAAATACAAACTCCCACTAAACCAAAATGTTCTCAAATAGAACAACACCCATATGAGTAGTGTGCTCATGAAAGACCTTGGGTGGTAGTCCCTTCGTAAGTGGATCCGCTATCATGGAGTTTGTCCCAATGTGCTCTATGGAAATCTGTCCACTCTGCACTCTTTCTTTTACAACTAGGAACTTGATATCAATATGCTTTGATTTTGTCGAGCTCCTGTTGTTATTGGAATATAAAACTGCAGACTTATTGTCACAGTATAACTTAAGTGGTCTTTCAATGCCTTCCAAAATACGCAACCCAGTGACAAAATTTCGCAGCCATATCCCTTGGTTTGATGCCTCATAACATGCTACAAACTCTGCGGCCATGGTGGATGAAGCTATGAGCGTCTGCTTTGCAAACCTCCAAGAAATTACTCCGCCAGCCAACAGATAAATATAGCCTGATGTGGATTTCCTACTGTCTTGGCATCCAGCAAAATCAGAGTCGGAATACCCAATGATCTCTAACTTATCCGACCTCCTATATGTGAGCATATATTCCTTTGTTCTCTGTAAATACCGCATAACTCGCTTGGCTGCTTTCCAATGATCCATGCCAGGATTATTTAAATATCTGCCTAACATGCCAACTATGAACGCAATATCCGGGCGTGTACATACTTGGGCATACATTAGACTCCCTACAGCCGAGGCATAAGGAATCTTCTGCATTTCTTGAATTTCAAGACTGTTTTTCGGGCATTGGCTGAGACTAAACTTGTTTCCCTTAGCAACCGGGGTTTCACCTCATTTACAATTTTGCATGCCAAATCTATTGAGTACTTTTTCGATATAGCTCTGTCACGACCCAAACCCGGCCCTATGGGTTTAGCACCGTAACCGGCCAGTAATCCGAGATTACCACAAGCCTGCAGAACAGTAGTACAGTAAAACAGAGTACAGGGCCTGGCGGAAACCAAAACAATAAATAAACAATGCCCAATGAGCTGCGATAGTCTATATGAAAAGATTTTTCATACATTTATACGCAAACAGTACAGAACGGTATGCACAATATTTACAATCATTCAGACTAGGGACTTAACCCTAGATAACAGTACGGTAAGCATTCAGTTTATACAGAACAGTGAAACAGTACAAAAAGGGGGAATTGCAAAACACCCCTAAGCCCTCACACGTTAGGCTCGGAACCTCGTAGTGAGGCACAAAGGCTGGCTTGACAAAACTGGAGTCTAACCCACGCTCCTAACTCCGGTCTGGTGGCTGAGCACCTACATATATATATAAACAGTGAGCTAAGCCCAGTGAATAGCATAATGCGTAAAGGGGTTATGAATGAAATGTCCTTACAGTAATGAAATCAGTTCATTAAACAATATTTCAGTCTTTCAGTCAGAACAGTTATTCAGTCATATGTGGTACATCCATTAGCATAGCAGTAAACAGTAGGTCTTAAAGACCGAACAGTAATGATGGCCATCAATCAGTAAACAGTAGTGGTTCCACGAGGGAACCGACAGAGATCTCTGTAACAGTAACAGTAAACAGTAGGTGCTAAGGATGCCACAATACAGTTCAGAAAATAGGACACACATTCATTCAGTAAACAATATCAGTTCAGTAAACAGTTCAGTTCGGTATTCAGAAGATAATCATTTGAACATATCTTTACACAATTGTTACTCACAGAGTTCGGGCTACAGTAAGCTAGAGCGTGTCTCCCCAGTCGCCAACCCTACACAGTTAACAGATTGAACACACTAAGCTACGCAGTTGGGAAATATAACAACTTAATCCCTAATGCCTCGGTGTGTTCTACATCTATATCCTCAACAAGATGTCTACAACTAGGCCTAAGAATGCCTAGAATGAGATGAGGATGCAAAGATGCACATTTAAAAGCATTTTCAGAAAAACAGAGTTCCGCTCGAGCGCAGGTTTCCCCGCTCGAGCGGTAATGCAACAAAGGTACACGCTCGAGCGTAAACTTTCCCGCTCGAGCGTACTGTAAAAGTACTGGATGGGTGAAATCTCCGCTCGACGCCCGCTCGAGCTTGAGACATGACTCCGCTCGAGCGCCCTATCCTCCGCTCGAGCGGACTGTAAAACAGTGCAGAGAGATGCTGGTTGCTCGGATTCCACGCTCGAGCGTAACTTTCCCCGCTCGAGCGGAAGTGCGAAATCTGGGAAACCCAGATTGCACCTCCAAGCTCAAAACCAAGTTCAAAAGCATCAAAACTCGACCTCTTGGGCTAAATTTCCAGAAAACACATGTAAACTCATAGTTAAACATGATTCAAAACTCAATTTGAGAAATCAAGGCCCAAGGGTGGTTAATTCAAACTCAATTTCAAACCATTTTCCAAGAACAATCCTCAAATATAACATGCATGATCTTAAATCATTTTCAAAGCTTTAATGCTGTTTCAAAAGAGCTCAAACCTTCAAAAACAAGATGAACTCATGGAGTATGACCAAAAGATGGACATGCATGTGAGGAAACATGGATTACAACCTCAAAACTTCAATATATGTACATGCATGCAACATCCCAGCTGCAATTCAACATCTAAACCATGTTTTGGCTCTAAACTCCATCAATATGACATGAACCATGCAAGAATCAACTCAAAACATGAACAAGAAGACAATGGAGCTACCTTAAGTCTTGTAGTTCAAGAAGGGAGCTCAAATATGCAATCTACCCTTCAACAATTCTTCAATTTCCAAGCAATATTGAGATGAACTCAACTCCTCAAGTCTCTCTCTCTCTCTCTATGGTCGGCTAAGGGTCTCACAAATAGGCCAAAGAAATGTTTGATTCAATGTATAAGGCTCAAGTGTGTGTGTGAAATAGTGGTCCACTAGGGGTAGTTCGGTAAATAAGGCCAACTCTGCAATTGATCAATATTTAATCTAATTTAATCGTACCTAATCAGTTTTCAGATAATTATACCATAATATCATATTAAATATGACGATCATAATACACTAACCCATTTCCGGTTCGGCCGCCGATAAGGCCTTCAATTAATAGTTTAAACATAAAACACGAACAGATCAAACAAACAGTCAACAGATAAAATGCAATTCAAACAGATGTATTCACTCAATTCAGTTTCAATTTCGGTCAGTCAGTTCAGTATTTTAATCAGTTCAATTCTCAGTCAGTTATCAGTAAACAGTATGAGGGTTGTTACAGTCTCCCCTCCTTATAAAGAGTTTAGTCCTCTAAACTCGAGTTACCTTCATTCTGGAAGAAAACAGGGTTAAGTGGAAACAGTTCAGGATATCTTTTAGCCATGTCATCTTCCCTTTCCCAAGTGGCATACATGCCACCATGATTCTGCCAGTCGACTTTCACTAGCGGGATCTCTTTGTTCCTTAGTTTCTTGATCCGTCTGTTTACAATCTGTATAGGCCGTTCCTCGTAAGTGTAGTCATCACTCAACACTACGTGGATAATCTCTTAACATCGAAATGTGGAAAACATTATGCATGTGCTCTATTTCAGGAGGGAGTGCGACTTGATACGCCACCGGATTGATTTTCTCAATAATCTCATACGATCCAACGTATCTTGGCGCTAACTTGCCTTTGACTCCAAAACGAGTCTGGCCCTTCATTGGTGTCACTTTTACAAATACGTGATCACCCACTTCATACTCTCTGTCTCGTCTTCTGACGTCAGCATAACTCTTCTGTCTGCTCTGTGCAGTTTTCAATCTCTGTTGTATCAGTTTCACTTTTTCAGTGGTTTCATAAACAATCTCGGGCCCAAGCAAAGGCCCATCTCCAACTTCTGCCCAGCAAATCGGAGATCTACATTTTCTACCATACAATGCCTCGAAAGGCGCCATACCAATACTCGAATGGTAACTGTTGTTGTAGGCGAATTCAACTAATGGCAGATGGCTTTCCCAATCTCCCTGAAAATCAAGGACGCACATTCTCAGTAAATCCTCCAGAGTTTGGATGGTCCTTTGTGACTGTCCGTCTGTCTGAGGATGATAGGCACTACTCAGTCTCAGTTCAGTACCCAGTGCAGTCTGTAGGCTTTGCCAAAACCTCGATGTAAACTTCGAATCCCTGTCAGAAACAATAGACACAGGCACTCCATGCAGTCTCACAATTTCATCAATATAGATAACGGCCAATTTGTCCGCATTATAGATTGTCTTGACAGGTAAGAAGTGAGCAGATTTGGTTAGTCTATCAACAATAACCCAAATTGAATCCATACCTTTTCTGGAGCGAGGTAACCCCACAATGAAATCCATCGTGATATGCTCCCATTTCCACTCTGGTATGGGTAGGGGTTGCAATAATCCGGCAGGTCGTTGATGTTCAACTTTGACCTGTTGGCAATGAAAACATTTGGACACATAGTCGGCAATTTCTTTCTTCATTCCCGGCCACCAGAAATTCTGTTTCAGATCTTGGTACATTTTTGTATTCCCCAGGTGGATAGATAATTTCGAATTGTGGCCTTCTTGCAGAACTCTTCTTTTCAGTTCAATATCATTCGGTACACACAGTCTTTCGTGAAATTTCAGTACATTGTTCTCAAATTTGAATCCCGGTCTCGGTTTAGATTCTCTTTCTTCGATGATCTTCTTCAAGAATTCATCCAGTTGTTGTTTCTCTTTAATTTCTTCTATCAAGGCTGGTTGAGCAGAAATAGCAGCTAAGGTTCCACCTTGTTCTCGTAAAACAATTTCAATTTCAGATCTTTCAAGGTCACAAAGTAACTCTTTCTGTCCTGTAAGCAAACATGCTAAGTTTCCAATCGATTTCCAGCTCAATGCATCGGCAACGGTATTGGCTTTTCCTGGATGATACAAAATCTGTAGGTCATAGTCTTTAATCAGTTCTAGCCATCTCCGCTGTCTCATGTTCAGTTCTTTTTGTGTGAAAAAATATTTCAAACTCTTGTGGTCGGTATATACTTCACATGTCACCCCATACAGATAGTGACGCCAAATTTTCAGTGCAAACACCACTGCAGCAAGTTCCAAGTCATGGGTCGGGTAGTTCATTTCA
Organism: Camellia sinensis; assembly: GCF_055761805.1. Classification (NCBI taxonomy): domain Eukaryota; kingdom Viridiplantae; phylum Streptophyta; class Magnoliopsida; order Ericales; family Theaceae; genus Camellia; species Camellia sinensis. Next base: position 226,138,218 of record NC_138961.1, on the reverse strand, counting down.
TGTGGTCTCAGTTGTCGGGAAGCATAAGCAATAACTCTCCCATTCTGCATTAAAACACATCCCAGACCCTTATGAGAAGCATCACTAAACACAGTATAACCATCCGTACCTGAGGGTAAAGTCAAAACTGGTGCAGTCACAAGTCGAGTTTTCAACTCCTGGAAAGCAGATTCTCTTTGGTCGGTCCAGTCAAATGATATCCCTTTCTGAGTTAACTGAGTCAATGGTAAGGCAATTTTGGAGAAGTCTTTGACAAATCTTCTGTAATACCCAGCCAAACCCAAAAAGCTTCGGACTTCAGTCACATTTGTCGGTCTAGGCCAGTTCACTACAGCTTCAATTTTCTGCGGATCAATAGAAATTCCATTTTTGCTAACAACATGCCCCAAAAACATAATATGGTCAAGCCAAAATTCACACTTAGACAGTTTAGCATACAGTTTCTGTTCTCTTAGAGTCTGTAGGGCAAGTCTCAGATGATGTTCATGTTGTTCTATACTTTTAGAGTAAATCAATATGTCATCAATAAACACTACAATAAAGTCATCAAGGTATGGTTTGAAAATTCTGTTCATGAGGTCCATAAATGCAGCTGGTGCATTCGTGACTCCAAAAGGCATAACTAAAAATTCGTAATGTCCATACCTCGTTCTAAAAGCAGTTTTATCAATGTCATCTGATTTAACTTTCAACTGATGGTATCCGGATCTGAGATCTATCTTCGAAAATACTTGTGCACCCTGTAACTGGTCAAATAGGTCATCAATACGCGGTAATGGGTATTTATTCTTTACAGTTACCTTATTCAGTTCACGGTAGTCAATGCACAGTCTTAGTGAGCCGTCTTTCTTCTTGACAAACAAAACAGGCGCGCCCCATGGCGAAGTGCTAGGCCTGATAAACTTTTTATCCAGCAGTTCCTGTAGTTGCACTTTCAACTCCTTCAGTTCAGTTGGGGCCATTCTGTAAGGAGCTTTTGATATCGACTGTGTACCCGGAATCACATCAACGGTAAATTCAATCTCCCTGTCAATCAAATCCCCTGGCAGATCATCTGGAAATACATCTGGGAATTCCCTGACTATAGGAATACAATTCACATCAGTTTTAACACTATCATCAGTAGACACAGTCAGCACAGAACACAGATATCCTTTACATCCCTTTCTAATTAATTTAACGGCTTTCACTGACGAAATCAAATACGGAGGAGGTACTACTCCACTCCCATTAAACACAAATTCAGGCAAACCAGGTGGACGGAAAACAACTTGCTTGGTCACACAGTCAATAGTGGCATGATATTTTTGTAACCAATCCATCCCCAATATTATATCAAAATGATCAATGTTCAATGGCAGTAAATCAATAAACAGATGCATATCCCCAACAATAATTTCACATGCGGGGTACATATAAGCACATGTCATGGATCCTCCTACGGGGGATGATACGGCTAGCAGATAGTTCATGGGTTCTAAGGGTCTATTCAATTTCCGTGAGAAAGCATGTGACACATACGAATGTGTAGACCCCGAATCAATCAATACATATGCATTTTGCGTACAGATAGAGAGGATACCTAACACAACGGTCTCTGTATTTTGCACGTCTCCCGGTACTAGGGCGAACACTCGGCCCTGCCTCATGGGCTCTTTCCCGGTAGCTCTGGGGTTAGGCTTTGGTGCTACAGTTGATGCTGCTGCGCTTGGTGCAGCTTTACTACTGGCTTGTGGAGCAGAGGGCCAGTCTTTAACCATGTGGCCCACTTTGCCACACCTGTAGCAGGCTCCAGATATTTTGTAGCAGACCCCTTTGTGCTTCTTGCCACACTCGGAACAGGGTGGTATGAACCCACTCCCTTGACTGGGGCTGGTTGTCGTCCCCATATTCTGTTTCTTGTTGGCCGGGTTATGCTTGCATTTCTTGAATTTGAAACCCTGCCTTTTACCATGCCATTCAGTTGTTGGTGTTTCAGATTGTTTCAATGCTGCAATGTTCGATTCGGCCATCAATGCCCGGTCGAGAACACCCACAAAAGTCGGTAGTTTCAAAACATTTATTCGGTCAAGTATTGCAACATTAAGGTCACCCTCAAATTTTCTAGCCTTCTTATACTCAGTATCCACCATATGCGGTGCATATCTAGCAAGCTCGGTGAATTTCGTCTCATATTCGGCAACCGACGTGGTGCCCTGTTTCAGTTGTTCGAACTCAGTTACTTTCCTATCCCTGACACACTGTGGGAAGTACTTTTCAAAGAAGGACTCCTTGAACTGAGCCCAAGTCATAACAGTATTTGTATCGCGGATCAACATCCACCAACTTCTAGCTTCTTCTTGTAGGGTGAAGGTAGCTAACAATACTTTATTCGCTTCCGAGCACAGAAACACTTCAAATAGTTTCTCTGTTTCCAAAACCCAAGCTTCAGCTTTTAGCGGTTCGAGGCCTCCCTGAAAGGATGGCGGTTTCATTTTGCTGAACTTCTGGGTTAGAGCAATAATATCCCCATCATTTACATTTGCATTAGGTTCCGGCTATACCGGAGGAGGAGGAGGTGGGGGCTGTTGGTTCTATTGTTGTTCAAGTCTAACAGTTATCAGTTCCATCATTCTTTCCATTCTTTCCATTCTTGCCTCAGTAGATAAGGATTCAGGTTCATTTGCATTGTCCATTTCACTATAAGCAATTATAACAGTTTTAAACATAAGCAGTCATTTGTTTAACAGTTTAACACGTTAGCATATATTCAGTCAGTCATAACCACACACTTATCATGCTCATGTGATGCCCTAATTACTTTCTAGGACACCCTATAGCTCATTTGGACACGTGTGTGCGGTATAACTCGTGGTTAAGTATCGCTCTGATACCACTCTGTCACGACCCAAACCCGGCCCTATGGGTTTAGCACCGTAACCGGCCAGTAATCCGAGATTACCACAGGCCTGCAGAACAGTAGTACAGTAAAACAGAGTACAGGGCCTGGCGGAAGCCAAAACAGTAAATAAACAATGCCCAATGAGCTGCGACAGTCTATATGAAAAGATTTTTCATACATTTATACGCAAACAGTACAGAACGGTATGCACAATATTTACAATCATTCAGACTAGGGACTTAACCCTAGATAACAGTACGGTAAGCATTTAGTCTATACAGAACAGTGAAACAGTACAAAAAAGGGGAATTGCAAAACACCCCTAAGCCCTCACACGTTAGGCTCGGAACCTCGCAGTGAGGCACAAAGGCTGGCTTGACAAAACTGGAGTCTAACCCACGCTCCTAACTCCGGTCTGGTGGCTGAGCACCTACATATATATATAAACAGTGAGCTAAAGCCCAGTGAATAGCATAATGCGTAAAGGGGTTATGAATGAAATGTCCTTACAGTAATGAAATCAGTTCATTAAACAATACTTCAGTCTTTCAGTCAGAACAGTTATTCAGTCATATGTGGTACATCCATTAGCATAGCAGTAAATAGTAGGTCTTAAAGACCGAACAGTAATGATGGCCATCAATCAGTAAACAGTAGTGGTTCCACGAGGGAACCGACAGAGATCTCTGTAACAGTAACAGTAAACAGTAGGTGCTAAGGATGCCACAATACAGTTCAGAAAATATGACACACATTCATTCAGTAAACAATATCAGTTCAGTAAACAGTTCAATTCGGTATTCAGAAGATAATCATTTGAACATATCTTTACACAATTGTTACTCACAGAGTTCGGGCTACAGTAAGCTAGAGCGTGTCTCCCCAGTCGCCAACCCTACACAGTTAACAGATTGAACACACTAAGCTACGCAGTTGGGAAATATAACAACTTAATCCCTAATGCCTCGGTGTGTTCTACATCTATATCCTCAACAAGATGTCTACAACTAGGCCTAAGAATGCCTAGAATGAGATGAGGATGCAAAGATGCACATTTAAAAGCATTTTCAGAAAAACAGAGTTCCGCTCGAGCGCAGGTTTCCCCGCTCGAGCGGTAATGCAACAAAGGTACACGCTCGAGCGTAAACTTTCCCGCTCGAGCGTACTGTAAAAGTACTGGATGGGTGAAATCTCCGCTCGACGCCCGCTCGAGCTTGAGACATGACTCCGCTCGAGCGCCCTATCCTCCGCTCGAGCGGACTGTAAAACAGTGCAGAGAGATGCTGGTTGCTCGGATTCCACGCTCGAGCGTAACTTTCCCCGCTCGAGCGGAAGTGCGAAATCTGGGAAACCCAGATTGCACCTCCAAGCTCAAAACCAAGTTCAAAAGCATCAAAACTCGACCTCTTGGGCTAAATTTCCAGAAAACACATGTAAACTCATAGTTAAACATGATTCAAAACTCAATTTGAGAAATCAAGGCCCAAGGGTGGTTAATTCAAACTCAATTTCAAACCATTTTCCAAGAACAATCCTCAAATATAACATGCATGATCTTAAATCATTTTCAAAGCTTTAATGCTGTTTCAAAAGAGCTCAAACCTTCAAAAACAAGATGAACTCATGGAGTATGACCAAAAGATGGACATGCATGTGAGGAAACATGGATTACAACCTCAAAACTTCAATATATGTACATGCATGCAACATCCCAGCTGCAATTCAACATCTAAACCATGTTTTGGCTCTAAACTCCATCAATATGACATGAACCATGCAAGAATCAACTCAAAACATGAACAAGAAGACAATGGAGCTACCTTAAGTCTTGTAGTTCAAGAAGGGAGCTCAAATATGCAATCTACCCTTCAACAATTCTTCAATTTCCAAGCAATATTGAGATGAACTCAACTCCTCAAGTCTCTCTCTCTCTCTCTATGGTCGGCTAAGGGTCTCACAAATAGGCCAAAGAAATGTTTGATTCAATGTATAAGGCTCAAGTGTGTGTGTGAGATAGTGGTCCACTAGGGGTAGTTCGGTAAATAAGGCCAACTCTGCAATTGATCAATATTTAATCTAATTTAATCGTACCTAATCAGTTTTCAGATAATTATACCATAATATCATATTAAATATGACGATCATAATACACTAACCCATTTCCGGTTCGGCCGCCGATAAGGCCTTCAATTAATAGTTTAAACATAAAACACGAACAGATCAAACAAACAGTCAACAGATAAAATGCAATTCAAACAGATGTATTCACTCAATTCAGTTTCAATTTCGGTCAGTCAGTTCAGTATTTTAATCAGTTCAATTCTCAGTCAGTTATCAGTCATTATCAGTAAACAGTATGAGGGTTGTTACAAGCTCCTTTGTGATAATCCCAAGATACCCCAAGAACAATCGCGGTGTATTTCGATTTCTAATACAAAGGAAGCATCACCAAGATCTTTCATTTCAAAATTCTTAGATAGAAATCTCTTGGTGTCATGCAATAAGTTTATATCATTTGTGGCAAGCAATATATCGTCAACATATAAAACCAAAAATATGTGTTTACTCCCACTGAACTTGTGATACGCACATTCATCAACAACATTAGTTTCAAAATCATACGAAGTGAGAACTTGATGAAATTTGAAGTACCACTGACGAGAAGCTTGTTTGAGTCCATAGATGGATTTAGTCAATTTGCAAACCATATTCTTTGGGTCTCCCGACACAAAGTTTTCTGGCTGCACCATATAAATTGTTTTTTTAATGTCACCATTAAGAAATGTTGTTTTAACATCCATCTAATGCAACTCAAGATCAAAATATGCAACAAGCACCATAATTGTCCTAAAAGAATCTTTTGTAGAAACCAGAGAAAAAGTTTCTTTAAAGTCAATTCCTTCCTTTTGAGTAAAGCCTTTGGCTACAAGACGTGCTTTATACCTCTCCACATTACCATTTGAATCCCTTTTGGTTTTAAATATCCATTTACAACCTACGGGCTTCGCACCAACTGGTAATGGGACAAGTTCCCAAACTTTATTGTCTTGCATAGACTTATATTCTTCATTCATGGCTTCTATCCATTTATGAGAGTTGGAACTTTCTATGGCTTGATGATAGTTGATTGGGTCATCTTTCGACATTCCATTTTCTACCTCATGTTCTTGGAGATATACAAGATAATCATCCGAAATCGCAAATCTCCTTTCTCTTGTGGATCGCCTTAGTGGCACAGGTTCTTGAGGTTGAGGTTGTAGAGTTTGTTCCTCAGGAACAATTACCTCATCTTGAATGAGGGGTTGAACTATATTGTCTTGAACAACATTGTCTGGTTGAGGATCCGAAGTTACTTCTCGAGCAATGACAGGTATAGGAACCTGTAATTGGTCAAAAGTAGTAATAGGAAGTGGGATTACTCCTGCTTCCTCCTCAAAGACAATGTCTCTAACTGGATTTCTCCCCCCAAACTCAACATCCTCAAAAAATGTTGCAATTCCCATCTCAAATATTGACCTATTTGTGGGATCATAAAACTTGTAACCCCGTGATCGTTCGGCATAGCCAATAAAGTAGCTGCTAACAGTTTTAGAGTCCAATTTTCTTTCATGAGGTTTATAAGGCCTCGCCTCAGCAGGACACCCCCACACATGCAAGTGTGCAATGCTGGATTTCAAAAAACAATATATATTTTTTTTAAGTCCAAGCAACCTGATTCGTATCACCCATTAAAAATTGATTAGTAGTACTCAATTTCATTTAATTTACTATATGGCACCTTGGTGTTGATGCATACTATCAGAACTTACAATATAATAGATCATACATATACCACCAACTATACATATGTTAAAAAAATAAATTAATTAGATGCTTTTTGACCGTTGATGTTTCAAAAAGTTTTTGAAGCCACCGACTGAATGAATATCCTCCTAACATGGGTAATAATTTTCTCGTCAATTTGATTAAGTAAATTAAATTATGCGTACTTGAATGTGATCATCTCATTGATAGAATTTTTTTATTCTTTTTTTTAACAAGGGTATTAGTCTTCAAGGAATATACAGCATGCTTGTCTCATATATACCAATTAAAATTGGATACAGTCATATGCATTTTTTAAATAGTTTGTCATAATTGTCAGATAAATTTTCAGAACATAAAACCTTAGAGTTTGGATCATGTATCATGTGTATTAGCAAGAAAACAAAACAAAAGCGTACCTGATTCCATCATAATGGTTAAACGGAAGCGTGATTGTCAATACCACCTTTTGTATTGCCTTTGTTAATGCCTTCCAATCCTTTCCTTATTAGTGCCTTTAGTTTCTCCTTGAGAGGATATCGAAGAAGTTGGCAGTTCTTTTCTTATCAGGCAGGATTAGGGACCATAACATCTTAAAGTTAAAATAGGTTTTCAAAAACAAAACCGTGTGGCAGTTTCTATGAAAACCAACTTAACCAATTTTGTTTTAATTTCTATTTATGCCCCTCATAGAAATAGAAATTACTCAACTAGTATCTACACATTAGATCCATGACACATATACCCTTAAACCTATTAACTAAATTGAATCACTTAAATTGTAGGCTTCTTATAAATGATAACACCACATTTAAATATGTGGTCCCATTGAGACATTATCTAACAATAATATTTATCACTATACAGGGCTATTCATAAACAATTGGAACTTGATTATGTGATGTCCCTAGCCTTGAGCTTGTGTAGTATTGTATAGTAGGATAATATGTATTTTTTTCGGCGTTTTGTTTACCGTATCAGGTCGTTGGGATTCCCTTTCTACTCCTACTTAACTTCTTTTAACTTTTTCGAGTTGAAAATTTTGAGTTTTAAGCATTGAAACTTGTTTTGAATTGCAAAATCAAATTCTGGGTTTGTGGGCAAAACCACTTGTGTGGAAGTGGGAGCCGCCCGAGCGAATCATCATAGAGTCTTTTGGGTTTTTTGGGTAAAAAACCATTCGAGCGGATTTTAGTGAATTTTTTGGGCAACTCTCTGTAGCAATTTTCCCATAAGGCAAAAATTTCCGCTCGTGCGGATTTCGGCATGTTTGTCTCGAAATTCATGCTATTTTCCTCAAAATTAATGCCAAATAGTATTTTACACAGATTTTTCTCTTCTCTCTCTATATATTCATCTTTTCTCTCCATTCTCTCTACAAACAAACCCAAATCCAACTTCTTTCTAAGATTTAGCTCAAATTTTCAAGAGTTTAAGGAAGCTTTTTACATCAAATCGAAGAAGGCGACGAGAGCTACATTTGTAACTGATTGGATCGTGTTTTCATTAACTTTAAGTTCTAGGGTTTTCTTCATCTCCATCTCCCAAACTTGAAGTAGGGATAATCTTTGAGTTATATATATATATACACATATATTTTGTTAAATTTTGCGTGTTTGAACCATTTATTACATGTTAAGTTATGATTTTGGGTTGTGTTGGAAAAATCTTTTCAAAAATAGAACAAAAACCTTATTTTGGTGGAAACTCTAGAATTTAGAGATTTTAGAAAAAGGTTGAGGTATTGTGAAAAGTATGCTTGGTAAATTGTTATGTGAAGAAATGATGGAGAAATTCCTATGATTGTATCTCGTGAGGGAATTTCATGAAGGAATGAGAATAGTTGATTTTAAAACTTATCGTTAGTTTGTCTTAGAAAACTGAGTTTAGAAAATAATATTTAACATGTGGAGAATACATGAATGTTGATATGGTTATATTGTCTCTTGGACATATATATATTATGATCTTATATTGATAAGAAAGGTAGAATTTGATCACAATGGAGGATTGTGTGGATCAATTGAGAAATTTCAAGACATTGATATAGCAATACATTGCATTGGCACTTGATTTCATGATCATCACATTTCGAATTGGCATTGTTGAGTGTAACAACCCTCACCTCTGATTAGTGTTAATTTATGATTAAGCATGATACGTAATTGAACAGACTGAAATTCTGAACTGAACGCATGAGTATGTTGCTTGATTGCACTTTCTATCTGTTTATCATAAATTGATCTGTTCATGTTTTTAGCTTTGAATTGCGAATTGAAGGCCTTACCGGCGGCCGATTCAGAAATTGGTTGGTGTTATGTGTTAATTATAATTTATGTGATTTTATGGTAGATTTAATTTAAATTTGATTTGGAACGATTAAATTAGATTAAATAATGCTAAATCACATTAGTTTGAGTATTTACATGTTTGCCATTGAGTGGGCCACTTTGTTATTACATGTTTGGAGCCTTGTTCATATTTGTTACACCATTTCTCCATCTCCTAGAGCAAAACGTGAGAGAGTTAGAGAGTTGGGAGAAAATTGGTTTCATCTTGAGATTTGGCTTGGAGAATTAGAAGAATTGAAGAGTAGATTGCATAATTGAGCTTCTAGACTTGAAATTGAGGACCTAAGGTAGGATATTTACCCTTTAGTTTGTGAATTCAAGTTGGTTCTTGCATGGTTCATGAGTCATTAGTGTTGAGATTCAAGAATTGGTTTAAAGAGTTTATTTGGGTAGCTAAATCATGCATGCATATATACATTGTTGAGTTTTGAGGTTAATTTCATGGAAATCCTCACATGCATGTCTGTATTCTAGCTATGGTCCATGAATTCATCATGTTTTTGAGTGAATTGACTCATTTGATCAAGTATTTGAAGCTTTGATTTCAATTGAACACTTGCATGTTACATATACACTATGTTCATGAAGTTTTATGTGGATCTGTGTTTAATTGAACTACCTTTGGGCTTTGATTTTGCAAATTGATCTTTGAAACATGTCATATTATGGGTTTTAAAGTGTTTTCCAGAAAATTAGCCCAAAAGGATCGGATTTGATATTTGAAATGTTGAATTTGAGCTTGGAGGTTCAATTTGAAAATTCCAGATTTTGTACCCACGCTCGAGCGTAGGACTTAACGCTCGAGCGTACAATCTAAGTACATACATCCTGCTCGAGTGGGGAAAGTAACGCTCGAGCGTGAAATGCGTGTATCCAGTACTTTTCATGTGTTTACAGTCCGCTCGAGCGAGGGAATGCATGCTCGAGCGAGGACTTGTGTCTCACGCTCAAGCGGAGGTCGAGCGCCCATCGAGCGTGAATTGCATGCATCCAGTACTTTTGCCTGAGTTTGCAGTCCGCTCGAGCGAGAAAAGTCACGCTCGAGCAGAGATCTTTTGTCTGCATGTCCGCTCGAGTGTAGAAAGCCACGCTCGAGCGAGACCCCTGTTTTCTGAAAATTTTGAAAAGTGTTTAAAAGTGCATCTTTGCATCATCTTTCCATCCTAGGCATTCCTAAGCCATGTTTAAAGCATTTTAATGAGGATATTGATGTAGAACCACACCGAGTCAAGTTAGGGGTTAAGTTATTAAACCCAAGTGTATAACTTAGTGTGTGTTCATTTTGTAACTGTGTAGGGTTGGCATCCGAGGACGCTCATTAGCCGCTTATAGCCCAGTGCTCTATGAGTAACAATGTCGTAAAGATATGTTCAATCATGAATATTTTGTGAATGATCTACTGTACTGTTTTCTGAAATGATATTTCTTACTAAATGAATGTTTATCCTATTTGTAAACTGTATTCGTGGCATCCTTAGCAACTTACTGTTACTGTACTGTTACTACTACTGTCACAGAGATCTCTGTCGGTTTCCATGTTTGGAACCATTACTGTTTATTGTTATGATGGCCATCAATTGACTATTCGGTCTGTTAAGACCTACTGTACTGTTTGCTATTAGATGTACCACAAATAACTAATATGGTTTCTAAATGACTGATATGACTGTTTAATGACTGAAAAGACATTCATTCTTAACCTCTTTACACAGTTGTTATTCACTGGGCTTTAGCTTACTGTTTATATTTATATGTAGGTGTTCAGGCATCGGATCGATGTTAGGAGCGTCGAGTTAACTCCCTTTTTGTCAAGCCAACCACTATGCCTCACCTCGAGGTTCCAAGACTGACCGAGCTAAGGCTGCTTTAGGGTGTCTCAGTTTCACCCTTCCGTCTCTTTTTTATAATACTGTTTAAGACTTGTACTGTACTCTGAATGTTTGTACATATGGTGTATATATGTTTTGCTTATGAATGCGAATATGTTCGGAAAAGTCTTTTTGCATACAGACTGTCACAGCTCATTGGACATCTTTCATTACTGTTTTGGCTTCCGCCAGTCCCTGTACTCTGTATTACTGTCTTTACTGTCAAGCAGACCTTTGGTAATCACGGATTACTGGCCGGTTACGGTGCTAAACCCATAGGGGCGGGTTTGAATCGTGACATTGAGATTATTAAATGAAACTTTATTATTGCATTAGACATTTTCATCGTTATTCCATTTGTCATTGATGCAATTGATTTTAAATATTGTATTGGAAAAGTATTGCTTTGAGAAAAAAAAGTGTTTTGTGAAACAATATCATATTGATTTGTTTTGGGGTTAAATACGTTAGAAAGTCCGAATAGGGGGTGTAGTTGGTATTGGTTAAGTTGGCCTAAGTGTCTACGGTAAAAGACCGAAAACACGCACGAATGAGGTACCACGTGCCTTCCGGTTAGCAACCAGTAAAGTGGGGATTGACAGTGTTTGTTATACCTAGTTGCAGATACCAACCTAGGAATTACCTGAGTTGTATTTACCGTCCTTTTAAACTACATTGAAATTATTGAATTATTAAATTCTCAAGATTACATTGTGTACAAAAGTTTCAAAAGATAGAGATATATATTTTTGAACATGGCATGACTTGTGCATTTCATCCCAAGAGATTGTATAAAATGTATATACTTTGTTAAGATTTTTCTACTAGGCTTTGTACTCACCCTATGAGATTTTGTGCAGGAAATAATGTAGTAATCCCACTGAGTTAGAGGGATGGAATATGTTTTAAGAGTACAAGGCTATTTTCTTTTATTGTAATTATTTTTGACAAGCCAAGGGTTTCACATGTATGGGTTCAAAAAATCATTTTTGTGTAACAGAGTTTAAACCTTGGAATTTGCAGGCCTGGAGCGCATCAATATATACTTAATTTATTGTGTCATATGTTATAGATTCATATTCTAGGAATGTTGAATATATATTTGCATGTGAAATATCATTTGTAAATCTCTTGATGACTAATGAATACAAATGTGGAGATTGGATGATGATGCCAATATTGAGGCCTTATTTCCGTTTACATTAAACAATGGAACTTTTGAGTTGGAAATTCAATATAATGTAATTTGAAGTTTTTTTTGATCAGTAAAGAAAATTTTATTAAAAAATATGAAATTAAAGATACAAAAAGATGACTATCGTGGAGAGAGATTCGAGAAAGTATAGACTAACCCTACTATTGCTACTCACAACCATCTAACTAACCCCTCAGCTTCACAATTTTTTAAAATAAGAAAACAAAAAAATCAAAAACAGAAAAAAAATAAAAATAAATAACACACCAAACCCAGAACCCCCTTTCACACCAAACCACACCCCACTGACAAAGATAAAACAACACTTTTTCCCAAACAGGCCAAACACCAACCACTGCATACCAACACGACCCATGAACCCTCTAATAAAATATTCCCCCTTTCAAACCAAACACATCACAACACACACCCAGGACAAAACACCTTCCATCACAACCCGAACTCCTTCCGAAAATTATTTACTTGCGCCCCACTAGCTAAGTCTCTCTCTAACTCCAGCTCTCTCTCTAATGTAATTGGAAGTTAAAGAATTTATTTTGTGTTGATTTTCAGGACGTGACAATTCGCTTTCAAGTTTAATATTTAAATTACTTAGGAATAGAGCTAAATTTGAGTAAATCTAAATTCGGCTCGAATAGGCTAGTGAACATAATCATATAAAAAGTATAATTTATTTTGATAATATATGTGATATATTATTTAATTTAATTTTTCTCTATTTTATATTTGGTATTCTTCAAAATGATTGAGAATTTTATTAACAATAATAGAATTTTTTTAAATATATTTTTCTCATAATTTTTTTTAATATCTTAATATGTATATTAATTTATGTTTGATTTGTTGTTTTAAGCCCCGAGTTCAAACTCAAGCTCAAGTTAAGTTGACTTCTTAAGAATTTGACGAGTTGTGCTTGAACTCAATTCTTCAAAAATAACATAAACTTGATGGATCAAATTCAAGCTTGATTAATATTTAACAAATTAAATTCAAATATTTTAAAATTTAGATGAACATGATTCATTTTCAGACCAAAGTGTACATTTCAGTGGCCACTTGGCTAAGTAGTTTGGAATTAACATTAATGGAGGGCAGCTAACCCAAGCAAATTGTGCTTAGCTGGCGGAGAGATAAAATCTAATACTATATAATAAGAGGCAGAAATTAGGTTAGACCTGAATTCTATCATTATAATAATAATAAAAAAGTAATCAAGAGTAGCACTTCTGTTTCTTTTATTTTATAAAAAAAGAAAAGAAAAAGAAGCTATATACTATGAATTTAATTTTAATGTAAGTATAGAAAAATAATTGTGATCTATATATGCACTTTTCTAAATATTTTTTTAATTTTTTTTTTTTTAAATTCCTAGTATTATTGCTATTTTATTTCTATATTATTGTGTTCATGTTTTAATCATTAAAGATCACTATCTCCATGACATGGCTACTTGACTCTTTAATTTTTTATGTTTTATTTTACTACTATTTATTTTTTGACTCGATGTGGATAAGAACAGCGATTAGTGGGTCACATATGTTGTCTTGATAAGTCCATTTTAGACGGCCACTTGATATATATGGGCTGCCAGAGTGCAACAGCACAGACCAATTTTTTTAACATGTTTACTTGAAGTCAACTCCTCATCAGTTCACAACGTCACAACGTGTATATTTTAGGGAATCCAAAGTATATTCTATCTTCTTTCAGTGTGCCCATTATGATTCCACCATCTAAGTCTTAGACATGACAAGTTGATTATCTTTCAAAGCCTTTTTTTTTCAAAAATGCTAGAGGCTCTAAAAATTCTACCAAATATTTTACCAAATGTCTCACATGGGTGTGGGACCCACATGGGACCCACATTGTGTGGGTCCCACACCCATGTGAGACATTTGGTAAAACTTTTGGTAGAATATTTGGGGTCTCTAGCATTACTCCTTTTTTTTTCTTCTTCTTTTTTAAATTAATGGTAATTTATATATACCTTCTTCGAGATTTAGCTAAATCATAGATATTTTTTAAAAATTTTAAAAATTACAGATATCTCCGAAGTTTATATTTTCTTAACAAATTATCCCATGAAGTTTATATTTTTATTATAATTTGCCTCCTAATTTATTATGTAAATAGTACCTTCAGGAGGTATCTGTAATTTTTTAAAACTCAAGAGATATTTATAATTTTACTAAATCTCGAGGGTGTATATAATTTGCCCTTAAACTAATATTTTCAAAGCTCAGTGTTTTGAAATGTATAAATTTGACAATCTTAACGTGATGTTTGCGTCATTTTTTTTGTCATCTTAACTTTATCACTGCCATTAAATCTTTATAAAATATATCTAATCATTGATAACAATGTCAAAATTTAATAATTTCAGTAGCATCTCCGTTGAAGCATTCAAACCAAATTTTTAGTACCCGTTTGATTCTAATAAAATTTTAACAAGATATAAGAGAGAAACTTTCATTTGAATTGATTTTGTTAGCCTCCTTAGATAAACAGATTTGCAATTCAAAACAAAATCAAGAATAATTTGAGAAAGAATATTAAAATTTTCATTTATCATTTTATTTGTCAATATATTATTGGTATAAATGACTTTCATTACTCATTTATATTTTCAACAGAGGGTGAACATCTGAAATGATAAAATATAATATGACATGTAAATCAGATAAGCATAAGGTTATTGTGAATTTAGACTATAGCTACTGTAGTTAGTCTTTGGAATTGTGTAGTAAGTTTGAATCAAGGTGCTAGTAGTGGAAATTTTCTCCCAAAATGTTTATGATGAGCTCGTTTGAAAAGTTGAGGGTTGGGCTTTTTTTTTAAAATAGTCATAAAAAAAAAATAAAATAGAATTTTCAGATTAATAAGATCAAACATCATATCAAATTTATAATTATTATATTCTTTCTATCACAAAAAGTCAAAAAAATTAAAAAGTCCTTTTCAAAAGAGGTTTTTTAATCCCAAGCTAAAATAATCAAAAAATTAAAAAGTCAAAAAATCAACCAACTTCCCAAACCAACCCGGTGTTGTTTTACAAATGTGGTGGTGCTTTGTGGAGGTGACAGGTGAAAGAAATTGCAAGTATTATATATGGGTTACACTAACACCCTCTGAGATTTATATTTATTACAGTTCCTCCTTTACCTTTTGAAAATTACATGTCCCTCTCTGAAATTTAAAATTTCGTTACAGATCCCTCTCAGCAATTTAATTTTTTTAAATATCAATTTTGCCGTCATTAGGTAAATTACATTGACACTCCTTACAATTTAGAAATTACAACCCCCTCCCTAAGGTTTAAAGTAACATTACCAATTGTCCCATCAGTTAGTATTAGTTGGAAAAAAAAATTAATTGAAAAAAAATTAATTAGAAAAAAATTAATTGAAAAAAAAATTTGCTAGTAAAATTTTTAAATTTCTGTTTAAAAACCAACGTAAACTCATTTTTTGAATTTACGTTTTTTCCTCAAATTTACAAACTGATACAACCATTTATAAACCAAAAAAATTATCAAACAAGTTTTTATGACAGTTTTTAAAATTTTTGTAAATACAAAATTGAAAACTGAAAACGAAATGGTTACCAAACAGGCTTCAATTGGTAAAAATGTCGTAAAATTAACAAATAATTAAATAAGTTACCAACGTAAGAAATGACTTATCAAAAGATTCTTAGGCTATGTATGGTTTGATTTTTAGATTTTTTTTTTAAAATTAAAAATTAATTTGGTTAAGAAATAAGAAATAAAAAATAATTATCATTTTTATATAATTTTTATTTTTCGAGTGGCTAGAAATAATTTTTACAATTTAAATTGAAACAGCCGTACGTATGTATATAACACGCCAAAAGTTAAAATGATAATTATTTTTTATCCTTAAATGATAATTATTATTTTTTATTTCTTAACCAAATTAATTTTTAATTTTTAGATTTTTTTTCTAAAAGTCAAACCATACATAGCCTAAGAATCTTTTAATAAGTCATTTCTTACGTTGATAACTTATTAAATTATTTGTTAATTTTACGACATTTTTATTATCTGAGACCTGTTTGGTAACTATTTCGTTTTCAGTTTTCAATTTATATTTATAAAAATTTTAAAAACTGTCATAAAAACTTGTTTGATAATTTTTTTAGTTTTATAAATTGTTGTCTCAGTTTGTAAATTTGAAAAAAAAAACGTAAATTCAAAAAATGAGTTTACGTTGGTTTTTAAACATAAATTTAAAAATTTTACTAACAATTTTTTTTTTCAATTAATTTTTTTTCCAACTAAGGCCTCATTTGGAAACAGGCTAATTTAATAACTTTTTGGCTATTTGGCTAAAATATGAACTAAAAAAAATTAGTATGTTTGAGATGAATTTTTGACTTTTTACGAAAAGATGTGCAAAAAGTAGAGAGAAAAGAGAATCTTTGACTTTTTTGTATGAGTTGTTGACTTTTTGGCTTTTTTTAATAACTTTTTAACTTTTTGACTAAATGTGAGGGTTCTCAAACGGGGCCTAATACTAACCGAGAGGGCAATTGGTAATGCTACTTAAAACCTTAAGGAGGGGATTGTAATTTCTAAAATGTGAGGGGTGTCAATGTAATTTACCCAGTAAGGGCAAAATTGGTATTTAAAAAAATTAAATTGTTGAGGAGGGGAATCTGTAATGAAACTTTATACCTTAGGGATGGAGATGTAATTTTTAAAAGGTGAGGGGAGAACTGTAATAAACGTAAATCCCAAAAGGTGTCAGTGTAATTTACCCTAAATATATTAGTGGTTGGGTGCGCAAATTTTAAAAAATAAAATAAATAATTGATTCTTTTTATTAAAAAAATGATTATACATTACAAATTTATTAAAGAAACAGATATAGAATAGTTATAATTTTGATATAAATAAAGTAAAATAATAATCCTTGAAAAATTAGTACTTTTTAAAAAAAATTACAAACCCAAGATTCTTAGAATATTTGTAGTAAAAAAGATTTGATATATACAAAGAAAAATAAACAATTACATAGAAAATATTTTAATATAAATAAAGTAAAATAATAGTCAAATTTTTTTGTCCAAGAAACTTGATAATATAATGAAACGTTTTATCTCTTTTAGTGTTTGGAATTGTGTAGTAAGTTTCAATCGTGGTGCTAGTAGTGGAAATTTTCTCCCAAAATGTTTATGGTGTCGTTTACCAAATGTGGTGGTGCTCTGTGGTGGTGACAGGTGAAAGAAATTGCAAGTATTAAATATATAAAATTGTTAGAAATTTTAAAAATTTTATCAAAATTTTTATTAAATATTTCACATGTGAGTTTTAGCTGAGACTCATATAATGTGAATTTCATATTCATGGTGATAAAAATTTTAATATAATTTTTAAAATTTCTAACATTACTCTTAAATATATTGGTTGGAGATGTTAACCATAAAATGCAATAATTGGTCATGCTTTCCTTTTGTGATCCGATCACTTTTGGCCTTCTGATTTACGAGTTATTGGTTAGTTTTCGCGTACCATCATGTAATGTTCTAATAATATAATGATTGGCGAAATAAATTAGTGTGTTTGGTTTTTATTTTTTAGATTAAGTTTTTTGAAAATTAAATTTTTTTATTTTCATATTTTTTTGTTTTTAGTCAATATTTTTTAAATTTTAAACATTTTTTTTTACCTTTTTATATGCACCTTAGTTAGATGTATCTAAAAAGTAAAAAATTTGTGAAAAAATATTTTAAAAAATTAATAAATACATAAAAATATAAAAAATATATTGAATTCTTGTATTTTTTTTGTATTTTTGGTATTTAGTGAATTTTTAAAATATTTTTTTATAATTTTTTTACTTTTTAGGCGTATTTATGTTAGGTGTGTCTAAAAAGTAAAAAAATTATTTAAAATATTAAAAAAATTCAGTAAAAATAAAAAAACACGAAAAATAAGAAAGTAAAATTTTCTGAAAAATGTTTTCTGAAAAATAAAAAAAGCAATAAGACTTATAAAATTTTATTAGATGATCGAAAAATATAAAAAAATATATATATAATGAATTGTGATTGACTTAATATTCTTGAACTAACTAATAAATTTTTTTAGGGTGAATTATACTAATAGTCCCTATAGTTGGGGGCTTATGTCACTTTAGTCCTTGACTTTTGAATCTTGTTCTAAATAAGAACAAATGAATATATCATCAGATTTTTTAAGAGTAAAATCGTCAATTTGATAAAATATAAACTAATTTTTAAAAATTATTTCTACCTACTAAAAATAAAATTATGTAAAATTGATAAATCTATTAGCATTTTTTTTTATCAAATTAATTTTTATTATGTGTTTTTGGATGATTATTATGTAAAATTAATTTTTAAAAATTAATCATGTAATTTTATTAATTTTGATCAATTTTACATAATTTTATCTTTAGTGGATAGAAATAATTTTAAAAAAATTAAAAATATTTTTTTGACATTTATTTTTGTCAAATAATTTATATTTTATTAAATTGACAATTTTACCATTGAATTTAAATAATGGTATTTTCAATTGTCCTTATTTGAAATAATATTCAAAATTTAAGGTCAAATACATCATAATTAAAAAGACAATAACTAAAATAATATAAATTCTAAATTATAAGAACTGTTAATATAATTTGTTAATTTTTTTTCCCTTCTCAATGGGACACGTCATGAGTGAGACTCGCCAAATTCTTATTGGTCCCCGTGCTTCTTGGCTTGGCTCCGATAGTTGTCATTATTGTCGTTTTTTTTTTTTTTTTTGAACCACGAAGATGTAAAGCAATTGAGTGCTCAAAAGGCACATCAAATTAAGGTTGGCAGTTAAAAAGCAAGGCAAGAAGTTTACAAGAAGTTTATTGATATTGATCAAAATAAGGTTGGCAGATATCTATCAATATTTTATTGATAGATAACAAGTAAAAATAATTTACAAAAAGTTTGGTGAAAACTGTATAATAACTTAAAAGGCACATCTTAATTATATTGACACCTTACCAATATAAGAAGGGAAAAAAAATAAGATTGGCAGAATCCAATAAATATTTGAGTGGTCAACCAAATTTGGTAAGAAAATTATATTGACATCTTTGATTGTGTTTTCTTGGTTTTTTTAAAAATTAGTTTGACGAGAATCTAATAAATAATTGAGTGCTCAACCGAATTTGCATTCTTATTGGTCTCCTTGTCTTCTTGGCTCCGATAGTTGTTATTATTGTCGTCGTTTTTTTTGTTTGTTTGTTTGTTTTGAAATAGATTTTTTTTTTGATGATTCAGGTATCCCCACAGCCGAATCATGGGACTAACCCTGAGGGTCCTGAAGTTAACGACCAGGCAAACCTCTAGTGACCCGCATAGTAACCCGTGGGGAGTGAGATTCGAACTTGAAACCTCCAGGAGGAGCAAACTCCCAGACCCCAGGTTTTTTTCCCTCACCCACTGGGCCACCCTTGCGGGTTACAGAATAAATCTCAAGAACTTTGGTAATAATTGTATTATAACTTAAAAGACACATCTCAATTATATTGATACCTTACCAAGACAAGAAGGGAGAAAATAAGGTTGGCGAGAATCCAATAAATAATTGAGTGCTCAACCGAATTTGGTAAGAAAATTAATACAGAATAAATCTTTGGTTGTGTTTTTTTTAATTTTTTAAAATTAGTTTGGTGAAATTTTTAAAAAAATAGAAATTTATTAATTTCATATGGTATTTCCTTTTTTTAAAATGGAAATAATTTTTAAAAAATTAAATTTTTTTTTTGTATTTATTTTTGTTAAACTAATTTATAATTAAAATTCAAAAACATATTCTAATTTTTTTTTTTTTAAAACAACTGGTGTAGGTTGATTTATTCAAAACGTCCGTACATTAGGCCAGAAATGCAAGTTTTGTCACATATAGAACTGTTCAATTTGCATGATTGAACATATATATCTTTTGATTGAACATCTATATCTCTTCATTGAAGTGGGTGCATGGGGACAAAGGGTTAGTGTTGTGTCGAACTTTTAGTTGGTTTTGTCTTGAATTTATTTTAATGATTCAAATTATTTTAAAATTTGTTGAAAAATTATTTATATAAAAAAATATATATGAAAAAATTAGTGTAAGGTTTCTCTTCAATTTTTAATAATGAAAGAGATTCACAATATTATTTTTGATATCTAAAGTTCGTCAACCTACATCCATCTATCACAGAAAAATTTGATATTAAGAAATCTCTCTCTCATCCTCTCTCTCTCTCTTCTCTCTATCTCCACCGAACCAATCTTTCGATTTTTCAGCTGGTATCATCTGCTGTTGCGTTTGGAATTGAAAATTCTGGTCTTCATAACGCTAGCTCTTTCGAGAGAGTTTAAGTTTGATGATCCCTTCACTGGAGCAAAAGGCTAGAGAGAGAGAGAGAATGGGTTGGTCGGTGGTGAGAATCTTGTGTCGTGACTCTGAGGAAAAATGAAAACTAGAAAACAAATAATAATATTAACAATTACACCCAAACAAACCCCATTGATTTTAGTTGCAGAGAAAAACAGAGCTTTTTTAACACCTAGACTTGGTCTTCAATGATATATATATATATGTGTGTGCGTGTGTGTTGAAAAACAAAACTTGTTATTACAATCCATAGAAAATTATAATTATTACAAATTTCATTGCACTTTTATGTTGTACTTATTTGTGTTTTTTATTGAACATGTTATTTTTTGTCTACTTTTCTTAGCAACCAAACAAATTTTATGCTTTATTGTTCACTTGAAATCCAGAGAAAATTCAGAGAAAATCTCTAGACTGGAATCTAAAGAATTTCCTTGACCTTCCCAGAATTTCTCTGAAAAGCCCAGAGAATTTTCTAGATATATATATATTGCTTGGATTGATGTTCATGGTAAGTAAAGAAATTTGTGAGTTTGTTAGTAAAGATTGTATTGTTGGCTTACATATTACGCAAAGTCAGAGAAATTCTTTATGAATAGAGTCAGAGAAATTTGTGAAGTCAGAGAAATTTCCTAAATCAATGTACAATCACCAAGGTCTATTTATAAATATACAACTCTGCTGCAAATAGAGAGAATTTCTTTGGTTTCAATCTAGAGAATTTCTCTGATCTGTCTGGTTTGGACAGAATTTCTCTGGTTTTGAACTAGAGAAATCTGTGGATTTGTTAGTAAAGATTGTATTGTTGTCTTATATATTATACAAAGTCAGAGAAATTCTTTGTGAATAGAGCAAAAGAAATTTGTGAAGTCAGAGAAATTTCCTGAATCAATGTACAATCACCAAAGTCTGTTCATAAAAATACAACTCTACTGCAAATAGAGAGAATTTCTCTGGTTTCAATCCAGAGAATTTCTCTGATCTGTCCGGTTTGGAGAGAATTTCTCTGGTTTTGAACTAGAGAAATTTATGGGTTTGTTAGTAAAGATTGTATTGTTGGCTTGCATATTACACAAAGTTAGAGAAATTCTTTGTGAATAGAGCAAGAGAAATTTGTGAAGTCAGAGAAATTTCCTGGATAGCCACACAAATTTTCTCTCTACAATTTTCTCTGGATTTTTTTGGTACTTAAAGAAATTTCAATTTTTTCTAGTTTGAACTCAGAGAATTTCTCTAAAGAGAATTGTAATTTTCTCTAGAGAGAATTTCTTTGGAACTGAAATTTCTCTGGATCGATGTTGAGGGACCTCAGACATCATGAAAATATTTAATGTCTTTTATGCTATAAAATTTTAATATCAGGGACCTTAAAAAAAATCCCCCTAAAAAAATTGTCAATAGGCACATGAGAATGAATTGCCAATAGGCACATGAGAATGATTGGATAATGCAACTACTAAAATATGATTTATTTAATTTTTTACATAAATAATCTTTCAACGAATCATAAAACAAGATGTAAAATTATTAATCAATCTTGGGACACCACGTAGCCATACTCTACTCCAATCACAGTTTACTATGCCTTTCATGTTTCCTAATTACCTAACACAAATTTGTAAACTCTACTCCATCTACCAATCACAATATCATTGGAGTATTACGTGGCGATAGCCCAAGACCACAAATAACTTATCATAGGAGGTATGGTATCAATATCATGAATCATGATACACAACAAAAATTGATCAATCACGATAACTCGTGTGTGAGTGCCTACATGTATGTGATGTCCATTTTTTAATTGGTCTTTCTTATAAAGGTAGAGATTCAAATATATTTATTAATTTCGATTTCTCAAATTATAAATGAAATAGAATTCTAATACATTACATCATTTAAATATATATATATATATATATGTGTGTGGGGATATATTTTCTAAGTACCAACACGTGGCAAGGTGACGCCGACGTGTCAGCCGAGGTGCCACGTGTCCTAGTCGTGACGCCGAGATGATCTCGGTAAAGCCGAGGTTATCTCCGAAGATATCGGAATCCGAGATAAGTGGATAAGGGACAAGAGTCCTAGAATGAAGAGGGAACTCAACCTAGATATGGACAAGAGTCCTAGATTGGGAGAAGACTTCAGTTTTGATTAAGATAAGACTCTTAGAGAGTTTATCCTAATCCCACTGGGAGTCCAGATTAGCAGTAATCCTAAGTCCATTAGGGCCGGGCTCCTTTTGGGACTAGGATTGTATTGGCTATAAAAGAGATGCACCCCCATGGGTCTAAGGTATACTTTTGATACTCAAGCTTGTGAGTTTAGTACTTGATTTATCTTTGAGAGATATACTGACTTGATCGTCGGAGTGCCCCCAGGTGGTCGAAACCACCGCGGGATTTTTATTTTTCTGTTGCAGGTTAGTCAGGTGCCATCTATTCTGCCAGTGCTCTCCAGCTGGTTACTAAGCGGGTAGTGTGGTCGGAAAATCACCCACACAATTTGGCGCCGTCTGTGGGAAAGAAAGAAGAATAGATGGCCAATGACGGACAGAAGGATCAGATTAGAGACAACGCTCCTGCTGGGAGTCAGAGACCTATCGATCTCGACGTTGAAGGGGACAATAGCAACACAGAAACTCGTGACCAGAGTCACGGAGTGAAAGACGCCGGCCAGGAAGGTGACGCACCAAAGACAACAGATCGAAGCGGATACTACAACGAAGATGACCTCCAGGTATGGAATGATAGATACCTACGGAGGAACGAAGACCCTTCCAGAAGGGATGCAAAGACAGGGGGCATGAGCGTTCCCAAGGAGATAACATTCAAGTATAGAAGAGCTCAACCTAAGTAAGCAAATCCCGGATCCCAGATCCCAGAAGACATGATCTCAGCCTAGATGAGTAGGTCCGAGAAAAGAAGAGCTCAACCTGAGTGAGCAGATCCAAGATTCCAGAAGATAAGATCTCGGCACCTGAGTCCGATAAGAGAAGAGCACAATGAGCAGATCTCAGATCCCAGAAGATAAAAAAAAAACACACAAGATCAGACTAAAGTTGGCCAGAATTGAGAAGTATGCTAAGGCCGAGGAAAACATGCTGGGAACAAAGGCGTCGGAACAAGAAAAGAGAAACGGCTCGCCGATGTGAGGCCGAAAATCAAACTCAGGTTGGAGCCAAGTAAGATCAATAGAGAAACCAAGGCCGGCAACCTCGGCTTGAATTAAACCTCGGCGACAAGGTCGAAGCTACATGTATGATGAGAACCCAAGTGAATTTTAAGTTCACACTGGGGGGCAGAGAAAAGAAGAATGCGTTTACCACTTGTTGAAATTTGTAGCAATTTACAAGTTGGTTAAACCAATATGATGCTTAACAGAAGTTAAGCCGAGATAATGCTTAACCGAAGTTAAGCCGAGATGATGTTTAACCGAAGTTAAGCCCAGATGATGTTTAACCGAAGTTAAACCGAGACGATGCTTAACCGAAGTGAAACCGAGACGATGCTTAACCGAAGTTAAGCCGAGATGGTTCCTTATCTTCACTTGTTGAAATTTGTAGCAATTTACAAGTCGAAGTTAAGCCGAGATTATTCCTTAATTCACTTGTTGAAATTTGTAGCAATTTACAAGTTGGAATTAAGCTAATTCCTTAATTCACTTGTTGAAATTTGTAGCAATTTACAAGTTGGAATTAAGCTGATTCCTTAATTCACTTGTTGAAATCTGTAGCAATTTACAAGTTAGAATTGAACTGATTCCTTAATTCACTTGTTGAAATTTGTAGCAATTTACAAGTTGGAATTAAGCTGATTCCTTATCTTCACTTGTTGAAATTTGTAGCAATTTACAAGTTGGAGTTAAGCTGATTCCTTATCTTCACTTGTTGAAATTTGTAGCAATTTACAAGTTGAAGTTAAGCCGAGATTACTGTTTCTCTTCACTTGATGAAATTTATAGCAATTTACAAGTCGAAATGAAGCCGAGGTTATTGTTTGCACACTTGTAGCAATCTACAGGTTGGTCCAACCAAAGAAGATGCTTAACACTTGTTGAAATTTGTAGCAATTTACAAGATAATGTTAAACCGACATGTAATCATCTGTTGAAATTTGCAGCAATTTACAGGTTGAGGAAAGAGCTAAGTATATCTACACACTTGTTGAGATTCGTAGCAATTTACAAATAGATTATTGTTTAACACTTGTTATGATAATCCTTGTTGATCCCTGTTACAGTAGATTCTTGTTGAAATTTGTAGCAATTTACAAGTAGGCTAGACTGAGATCACCGTTTAAACACTTGTTGAAACTTGAGAAAAAGTTTGCAAAGTTAACATTGAGTAGTATATGTTTCGCACTTGTTAGAATTTATGAAAAGTTTGCAGGTCAGTATCTTGCCGAAGTAAAAGTTTTTATACCCGAGGTATGTAACCTCGAGAAGGTTGCATAAATGAGGCAAAGTATGAAAGACATGCAAAATATTCTAAGTATAGAATCATGCAAGAGCAGTTAGAAGAAGATCAAGACATAATTCATCGTGATTGACACGCCTTCACCTTACAACATCATCTCGGGAAGGCTATGGTTGCATGCAATGGGGGTAGTTCTCTCAACGTTGCATCAACTATTGCGGTTCCCCACAGAACATGGGATTGAAGAAGTCAGAAGAGACCAACTGCAGGCAAAGAATTGCTCCATGGCAGCAATGAAAACTACCTGCAAACATTCAGGAACCAGGGAAGGCAGAGATTGAAGACGATGTCGGCAAGGAGCCAGCCAAAAAAAGTGGGGATATATTTTATAAGTACCAACACGTGGCAAGGTGACGCCGACGTGTCAGCCGAGGTGCCACGTGTCCTGGTCGTGACGCCGAGATGATCTCGGTAAAGCCGAGGTTATCTCCGAAGATATCGGAATCCGAGATAAGTGGATAAGGGACAAGAGTCCTAGAATGAAGAGGGAACTCAACCTAGATATGGACAAGAGTCCTAGATTGGGAGAAGACTTCAGTTTTGATTAAGATAAGACTCTTAGAGAGTTTATCCTAATCCCACTGGGAGTCCAGATTAGCAGTAATCCTAAGTCCATTAGGGCCGGGCTCCTTTTGGGACTAGGATTGTATTGGCTATAAAAGAGAGGCACCCCCATGGGTCTAAGGTATGCTTTTGATACTCAAGCTTGTGAGTTTAGTACTTGATTTATCTTTGAGAGATATACTGACTTGATCGTCGGAGTGCCCCCGGGTGGTCGAAACCACCGCGGGATTTTTATATTTCTGTTGCAGGTTAGTCAGGTGCCATCTATTCTGCCAGTGTTCTCCAACTGGTTACTAAGCGGGCAGTGTGGTCGGAAAATCACCCACACAATATATATACACATTCATAGATACATGAACTTTTTCAACTGTTCTGGGTGTGAAATCACATTTGAAAATCGTTACATATTAATTCCATTATCAATACAATCATATATATCTTTTTTTAATATTAGTAACCAAACAATCATTATTTTTCAATTGATTTTCTATTTAGCTATGCAATCCAAAAAAAATTCACAAAATGAGTTGCAATGAGTGCGTTTTCATTGGAGTAGGGTGAGGTGTTCAACATTAAAAATTGAGCTAATTTAACACAAACACATACAAATAAACATATATATATATTTATATATTTCTAGTTTTATATTTTTTTAAAAAAAAATTAGAGTATTCAATTGAATACCCACCTTAAAGCTAGAGCCGTCCCTGGATATGAGTTGGAATGAATTTGTTGAGTTAGTATGTACCAAACATGTTTCAATCAATTATCTCGAGACTAGACATTTTTTTCTTGAAATTTTGTAAACATATATGCATCACAAGATTGTAAAGAAAGCATATCCTCCTAATTGGCCCAACAATAAATGTGGATGATAAAGATATTTTGTTCTTCTCATACTAAAAAAATGAGAATTTTTTTCTTGTTAAAAATAATACTTTACCCTTCGTGAGTACAAATATCAATATCTTTATATAAAATATAAAGATGATGACAAAAAATAACAACTACCTTAATGTTAACAAATTAAAATAAGCACAAAAAAAAAAAAAAAAAAAAAACTTGTGTCCCTACAATAATTATGGAATAAAATTTTCTATATACTCGCCGAACTTAGTTTATTCAAATCCTCTTTAATTAATTGGCTCAAAATTTAATTACTTTATCTTTCAATTGTCAACAAATATACGCAATATAATATTGTCAATAAAATATATCGTACCAATTGGTCTAACAAGTACACAATGAGGATATGATTGTTATTATATGTGGTGAGTAATAAACAATTTCGTCAAATTAAAACAAATAAGAAAGGACACTACTCACCTTTCATGAGTATAATTATTGTTTGTATGCATCAGTATAATATAGTCCAGTAACGTAAACAAAAGAAAAAAACGTTTGAAATTTTGTGATTCTACAGTGACATCTACATGTAATGTCCATTTTTGCGATAATCTTTTTTATATTAATTGAATTTGCTGAGTCACTCATCTATGCACAATTGGGTTACTCAAATCCTCTTCATCAATCGATTGGACATGACCATTTTTCACTCTAATTGTCAACAAATATATCTAGCAATTGGCCCATGATGAAGATATTTTGTACTCAAGTAACAATATTTTATTTTTCTTGCATTTTTCTAGTGTAACTTTGCCCACTTATGAAAATAATGGATATGTAATAGTGGATGAAAATTTTCATTTTTCATTCAATTGTCAACAAATATATCTAGCAATTGACCCATGATGAAGATATTTAGTAGTCAAGTTAC
Source organism: Camellia sinensis (assembly GCF_055761805.1). Lineage (NCBI taxonomy): Eukaryota > Viridiplantae > Streptophyta > Magnoliopsida > Ericales > Theaceae > Camellia > Camellia sinensis. The sequence continues at coordinate 226,110,864 of NC_138961.1, read as the reverse complement.
AATATTTTATTTTTCTTGCATTTTTCTACCGTAACTATGCCGCACTTATGAAAATAATGGATATGTAATAGTGGATGAAATTTTGTCATTTTTTATTATTATTTATATTTATATAACAAATATCATATGTATATAGGATCATCTATATCTAGAAAATAGCAGTGAGTCTTGTTATTTAAAATAAATAAATAAATAAAAGTTTTTATATTTAAATATCATCTATTCTAATGACTCTTTTCATAGTAATGATCACATCATTTGATATATCCCACCTTTTAAAAAGAAAACTCTAAACATTATTATTTTGTTTGCCCAATCATATAATGTAAGTCAAGTAATCTAAATGTGTTGATCACACAATATTATAAGTCTAATTTATGTTTTTATGTTTTAAATTTTAAAACTTTGTATTTTTCATTGTACACAATGATTTTTAATAAAAATCTACTTGGCGAAATCTATAAAACAAGAACTCAATCAAATATCAAATTATGTAAAATAAAAAATATAAAAAATAAAAAGTGCAAAATTTTACAGTTTTTGAAGTGTGCAATTTTACATCATCTATTTGATTTTGAAAAAAAATATGAAATTTAATAGTTTCAAGATCAATTTAAAAATGTAAAATAATTTTATACAGTTTGAAAATGTAAAAAATTTCGGTTTCAAAGGGAAAAATTGTGGAATTTTAAAATTATGAAAATGATATATTTCATAAAGAATGTTTAAAAGTGTGAAAATTCAAAGTTTTAGAAATATGAAATATCACAATTTCAAGTTGAAAAGTCGTACCAAATTTGGTGAGACACATCCACTTGGGTACCTATTTCATAATACATAATTGTGACAATATTTCATATACGTAATTATAATTCTATTATCTAGTTTTTTAAGTAAAAAGCTTTCGTTGATTGTTCCCAATATATATATATATATATATATGTTGATACAGTTTATCCCCGGTGAATAGAGCGAACTGGTCCAAGCTCTTCAAACCTAAGCCCAAATGATCGAGCCCACCGGATACCCTGCAAACAAGTTCAACGGGGAACGGGGTAGTCCCCCAGTGAACCCTTCGACGATCAAGTTAGGAAGAGAAGTAGAGTATATGGGAGAAAATTAGAGATAAAAAGTTTAACCTTTTTCTTGTCTACAACGTTCGCTTATATCCTTTGGCAATCATTTCGCTGTCCCTTCCGACCTGCTCTCCTTGCCGAAAGCCTATGCTATAGCTTACCTTGCTCAGGGTAAGGGGGTCCTGTTCCGGCGGAGAGGTGTTGTCGTAATAAATGCTGTGATGGGCTGCATTAATGGTGATGTGCAGTAGCAATAACTTTGCAGATCTTTGTCTGCTGATGTGGTTCGTCCTTCTCTTGCCGTGTGTCTGAATGTCATTGGCTCTTTATGCCATGTTGGACTCCAACTGTCCTGGACCTCGTCAGTTGGGTTATGCACTGGGCTTCAAGTGATGGGCCATAGGTGATTCATGGCCTTTATGGGCTTATACATGTCAGTAGTCCCCCATTCCCGAGTGCAGCTTTAGTCCAACGAAGGGAATATTAGTGACATAGATGAGTGTGTTAGGGATTGGCAGGATGGAGGTCGACCGGAAGGGGTGATCGAGGGGGGGTCGACCGCGGTGGTTGGCCAAGCGGGAGGGCCGACCGCAAGAAGGGCCGACCGCGGTGTTGGCCGAGTAGGAGGGCTAACCACGAGGAGGGCCGACCGCGGTGTTGGCCGAGTGGGAGGGTTGACCACGAGGAGGGCCGACCGCGATGTGGGCCGACTGGGAGAACCGACCGCGAGGAGGGCCGACCGCGATGTGGGCCGACAGGGAAGGCCGACCGCGAGGAGGATCGACCGCGGCGTTTGGCCGAGCGGGAGGGCTGACAGCGGGAAGGGCCGACCGCGGCGCTTGACCGAGCAGGAAGGTCGACTGCGAGGAGGGCCGACCGTGAAGGGTGAGGTGAAGGGGTGTGGGGCTCGAGACGCGGCTGGTCACGTGGTGAGTTGAAGTGGAAAAGACAAGGTAAGGGGAGAGGACAGTGGATCGTGGACGTACACGTGGCAACATCCCGTAAGGGGGAGATTAGGCGTTGGATCAGAAATGAAACGGTAAGTCATTATGGGTGTTGAAGAGACAGTTTTGGCGAATGATTTTGAAAAGTTTTCAAACTAGCGGAAATTAATTGGGATCCTTGGAATACGAGCAAAACGTGGGCTTTTGGCATTATTCGATTTACCTACCTGTTTACGAAAAATCAAAATATTCCAAGTGTGAATTCCTTTGTTGCTCACAATACACCTCTGCAACACTTTTTTAATTTCCTTGTTCCTGCCGCCGAAGCGATTCGCAAACATACCATAGAAATGGCCGAAGAAGGGAGTGCGATTGTCAAGGTGGACCCGCTTGGCGATGACGATGCTGTGGAGCTAGCGGCATAGTATAGGACAGAGAGGGCGGGGGAGTCGGTGGTACGACCCCACGGTTCCACCATGATAGCAGCTCCAAAGCCAATCAGCCAGGCGGAACCAGATCATTGGCATACGAAGGCTGGCAAATCCATGATTACTGGGGCGGAGTTGGAGGCTATCCGCGAAAAATACCAGATCCCTAGGGAAGTAAAGCTATTGCTGCCGACATCAACGGAAAGGCCGTCTGACGCCAGGCCAGGAGAGTTTTCTCTCTATGAGGAAGCTCTAAAGGGTGGACTGAGGTTACCACTGCCGCAAGTGGTGGTGGATGTGCTCAACCATCTGGAGGTAGCACCGGGGCAACTAATGCCCAACACATGGAAGATTCTGCTGGCTTGCGCAAGTGCGTGGCCAAAAGCGAATGGATGGGAGGCCATGACAGTAGACGAATTCTTTGCATGTTATAAGGCCTCGGGGCAGCAGGAGACGTGGGTCACTCTGCAGGCAGCAGTGGGAAGAGGGTTGGTGGCGGGCTACCGTCGTCAATCAAGGGGTGGCGACCACGATGGTTTTACGTGTCTGCTAATGGGGAGCTTAGAGCGCGCACCATTTGGAAAGTACCCATCAGGTCGGTGGAGCCGAAACTGGGGGCAGCTGCGGAGGGGAGGGTGAAGAGGGTGAAGGAGTGGAGGAAGAGAGAAAACGCCAAATGGGACGAGCTCGTTCAGCCGTCATCATTGTTTGAGGCGGGGTTGGGGCTAAAGCCAAGTACTGAGGACCTCGACCGAGCGGAGTTGGAGGCGGGGAGAAGGGCTCAGGAGGCGGAGGATCATGCCATTCTTGCTAAAGCCCAACAATTCAAAGAGTCCCAGGCTGATCGACCACCAAAACCGGTTGCGAGGGTGAGGATTCGACCTCGCCCCAAACCCTTGGGAGAGAAAAACTTGGGCGATTTTGTGCCGCGGCCGCCCCCAGCAGACCCTTTGAAGGAGAGGTCCTTGAAGGAGATGGAGGCGTTGGGCGTGGGGAAGAAAAAGAAGAGGGTGAGTTGGGGTGAGGAAGTACCTGCCCAGAAGAGGAGGAGGGAGGCAAGTGTGAAGGAAACCAATGCGGCTGAGGGGGCTGAAGGGGGAGAAGTGGAGGGGGCCCCGGGAAAGGTAGGTGGCCCAGAAGTGGTGGATGTTGCCTCAGAGGGCATGGAGGTGGTGCCAGTGGTGGCGGCGATCGCCGCCGGGGTCGCAAAGGCTGCCCCCGAAAGGCAAGTGGAGGACGTGGCTGCTGGCCCTGGGCCAAGGAGGGAGGAACAGCCCCTGGGGGGGCTTGCACCTCAAGAAGGAGGAATCAGTGCGACCACGGCGATATACCATGCTCGTGCGGTGGCAGGGCGGCTGGAGGGAGAAGAAGGCCCAGCCAGAGCAGGGGCAGACCGTCTTGTAGGGATTGTAGAAGAGGCAGCCCTGCGCTCAGCCTCCAGATTCAACGAGGCTGAACTGCTAAGGGGGTTATACTCTGTTCAAATGAAGGTAACCACCTTAGCAGGGGCCCTGCTGAGGAAGGCGGGGGCTACCAAACTCAAGGCAGATGAGGCTAAGGCTCAGCTTGCAAAGTTAAAGAAGAAGTGTGCAAGTTGGGAGAGTGCCCATACTGAGCTGCTAGCGGTTAAGGTAGAGCTGGATGACACACGAAGCCAGGTTGTGTCGCTCGAGTTCCAACTTGTTGGTGAGCAGAAGAAGTTGGACGAGGCCCAAAGAGCCTGCGCCGTCGCGGTCGAGCGACATGAAGAGGCTATGAGTAGTAATGAAGAGCTGGTGAGGCAAAAAGATGAGGCTGATGGCAAAGTAGGCGATCTCCAGAGGGAACTGGAGGGCGAGCACGCCAAGGCGGTGGAGGAGAAAGGGAGGCTTCAGAGGGAGTTGGAAGTAGAGAGAGTGCAGGTGACGGCAGAGAAGGAGAGCCTAAAGAAGGAATTGGAGGCGGAAAGGGCAAAGGTTGTGTCAGAAAGGGCGGCCCTGCAGAAAGAGCTAGACGAAGAGAGGGCAAAGGCAGCCTCTGAAAGGGCGGCTTATCCCGATCTATGCGTCGCAGCAGTGGAGCAATTCAAAGGGTCTGCCGAATTTCAGACGGCGGTTGATCCCGCGGTTGCGAGTAGCCTGGCTGGGCAAGAATCTGGGGGGGTGGGCCCATCGAGGACGACCGCTGGAGGCAGAACTGACGCAGAAGTTATTGAGAGCTTCCAGCAGTCAGACTTTTATAAGCACGAAATGGCTGAGTACTGGGACAGTGGCTGGAAGATGTTCAAACGTAGAGCTGAAGAGCTGTTCCCAGACTTAGACCTTAGTAGTGTAACGATTGGCGAAGACGATGTGGCCCAAACCCCCCTGGATGAGGGCATTGAAGAAGAAGACCTCCTCTCCAGTGAGGAGGAGTAACTGAGGAGGAAGGAGAAAGAGATACTTTGTTTTTTTTTTGAATTGCTGTAATGAACTTTTTGTACATGAATTGCTAATGAATAAAATTTCGGTTGTGCTTGTCATTTGTTATTTGATTGTTTCTGCTTGTGGATCTGAGATGAATGAGGCATGGGCGAAGTGTGTGTAGAACTCCTTGTTAATAAGAGTGAAATTTAAGCCTGTAATAAAGACTCAATGCAGAGTAAAGTTAAGAACTCCACAATGCAGAGTGAGATTTAAAATGATAAGTCTGTGAAATTTAAAATGTAATAAAATGATAAGCCTGTGAAATTTAAAATGTAATAAAATGATAGGCCTTAGAAAGTTAGATGTAATAAAATGATAGTGAAATTTAAGAACTCCACAATGTAGAGTGAAATTTAAAATGTAATAAAATGATAGGCCTGAGAAAGTTAAATGTAATAAAATGATAAGAACGTCTTTGGAATTTGACTAAGCAAAGAGTGGTGTGAAGACTTGGACCTGGAATTGTGACTAAGTGTGTTAGTTAATGCCACAAGTATGAAGTTTTGCATGGGTGGTTTTGACCGAGCCCTACATGTTAGGTCTAGACGAGGGGTTCACGCTCAGTCTGGATGGAGCTTTTAGCGCTCGGTCCGGCAGAGGGTGTTAACGGTTGGACTGCCCGAGGCGGCTCATGCTCAGTCTGGATGAGGCTTTAAGTGCTCAGTCTGGCTGAGGCTTTAAGTGCTCTGTCTGGCAGAGGCTTTTAGTGCTCTGTCTGGCAGAGGCTTTTAGTGCTCTGTCTGGCTGAGGCTTTAAGTGCTCTGTCTGGCAGAGGCTTTTAGTGCTCAGTCTGGCTGAGGCTTTTAATGCTGCAAATAAGAATGTTACTGAGACAACATATAGATAACTGAGATATATAATCAAGAAATTACATTGCGTGGGGGAATATCAAGAATGTGTGAATTTCCCGAAAAGAAAATACGATAACTGAGCAGTACAAAAATCGGAGCTTATTGAAAGTAACGTTTAAGGTGTTCGGCGTTCCATGGGTGGGGGAGGTCTCAACCTTCCATGTCTTGAAGTCGGTAAGTGCCTGGTCGGGGTCGGGCTTTCACAATGTAAGGTCCCTCCCACTTGGCTGCCAATTTACCCTCAGTCGGATTTTTGGTAGCAAGAGTTGCTTCTCTCAAGACAAGATCCCCTACAGCGAACTCCCTCGGTCGGACCTTGCGGTTGTAGTGTGTTCTCATTTTCTGTTGGTATGAGGCTAGTCGGACAGCGGTGGTCTCTCTGAGTTCTTCAATTAGGTCGAGGTCAACCCGACGGAGTTCTTCGGTTAGTGCTGGATCCGGATGTGAAACCCTGGGAGTAGGCAAACCGACTTCTACTGGGATAACAGCCTCAGTGCCGTATGTTAAGCGGAAAGGGGTTTCCCCAATGGGAGTCCGAGCTGTAGCTCGATAAGCCCAGAGTATATTCGGTAGCTTCTCAGCCCAAAGTCCCTTAGCAGCTTCTAGCTTAGTTTTGATGATCTTTAAGAGAGAGCGGTTTGTGACCTCAACTTGGCCATTGGCCTGGGGATGGCCAGGGGATGAGAAACAAGGTTGAATCTGGAGGTCGGCACAGAACTTCCTGTACTTGGCGTTGTCAAATTGTTTACCGTTGTCGAAGATGATGGCCTGAGGAATGCCAAACCTGCAAACGATCGACTGCCAGATGAACTTGGTTGTGTTCCGCTCGGTGATAGTGGCAAGGGGTTCTGCCTCTACCCACTTGGTGAAGTAATCAATGGCGTCTGGCCTCGGCCAGTAGGGAGTGGACCGACCAAGTCGATCCCCCATTTGGCGAACGGATAAAGGCTGCAAAGTGTGATCAACTCTGTGGGGGGGTGCATGAGAGATGTTGGCAAAACATTAACACTTATCACATTTGAGCACGAAATCGGTCGCATCACGATTAAGAGTGGGCCAGAAATAACCAGTACGGAGTATCTTGTGGGCCAGGGACTTGCCGCCCGAGTGATTGCGGCAGATCCCCTCATGAATTTCTTGCATCACATAAGTTGCTTGAGTCGGATTGAGGCATCGCAGATAGGGCGTGAGAAACCACGTTTGTACAAGATGCCGTCGACAAGGATGTAATTGGACGATCATGCCCTGACTTTGGCAGCTTACTGGTGGTCATCTGGAAGTTCTCCCGTTGTCAGAAATCGAAAGATGTCTGACGCCCAAGGGATGTGCTCATTTTGGAGGAATTATACTTCATGCTGGTCGGGGGAAATGGCGGGGTGGGATAGGTATTCGAGGCGGACACCACTGCTGAGGACGGACTGGTCTGCGGAAGCCAGCTAGGCCATCTCATCTGCCTTAGAGTTCTCCGCCCGAGGAATGTGCTTGATGTGGAAGGTGTTGAAGAGGCGAACTAGGGGAAGTGCAAGATCCCTGTAAGTCCGCATTGTACCCTCCTTGGCGTCGAATTCGCCCGTGATCTGTCCGACTATGAGCTGAGAGTCGCTGAGCACTCGGATGTGGCTGACACCAATGTCCCTGGCTAGGCGAAGGCCTGCTATCCGTGCCTCATATTCGGCCTCGTTGTTACTGGCCTCAAACAAGAAACGGAGCGCACATTTGAAATAACCACCCTCAGGGCTGGTGAGAATGAGGCCAGCCCCACTACCTTGCCTGTGGGATGATCCGTCGACGTTGAGAGTCCAGGTGTGAGGGTCTTCTGGCTCGATAGGAGCTGGTAGGGGTGGAGAGGCAGTGGTTGGGGTAGGATTAGTGAATTCCAAGATGAAGTCGGCGATAGCCTGTCCCTTAATTGCTGTTCGAGGCCGGTAAGAGATGTCAAACTGGCTGAGTTCCACAGACCACTGCATAAGTCTGCCGGAAAGTTCTAATTGCTGCATGACCTTCTTCAAGGGTTGGTCGGTGAGGACCACTATGGAATGGGCTTGGAAGTAAGAACGAAGTCGTCTGGAGGCGGTGACCAAGGCCAAGGATAATTTTTCTAACAGGGGGTAATTCTGCTCAGCTCCCCTGAGAGCCCGACTGATGTAGTAGACCGGCCGTTGGACAGAGTCGTCTTCCCTGATAAGAGTTGCACTGACGGCGGTACTTGAGACGGCTAAATAGAGGAAGAGGGACTTGCCCGTAATCGCTTGTGAAAGGAGGGGTGGATTGGCCATGCACTGCTTTAACTGCTGAAAAGCCTCTTCAGATTCAGTTGTCCAGTCAAAAGTTTGCCGAAGAACTTTGAAGAACGGTAGGCACTTATCTGTTGCGCGGGAAATGAAACGGTTGAGGGCTGCAACTCGGCCAGTGAGTCTTTGAACCTCTTTGACCGTCCTGGGAGACTGCATCTCAATCAAGGCCTTGATCTTTTCAGGGTTAGCTTCAATGCCCCGCTAACTGACCATAAAACCCAGAAACTTCCCAGATCCTACGCCGAAGGCGCATTTCTCTGGGTTGAGCTTCATTTGGTACTTGCGTAGCTTGGCGAAGGTCTCCCGCAGGTCGATCAGGTGATCAGTGGAGAGTTTGCTCTTGACTAGCATGTCGTTGACGCATACTTCCATATTTTGACCTATTTGGTGATGGAAGACGACATTGACCAACTGTTGGTAGGTGGCCCCAGCGTTCTTCAATCCGAACGGCATTACTTGGTAATGGTAGATACCTCGGTCGGTGATGAAGGATGTATGTTCCCGATCGGACGGGTGCATCAGGATTTGGTTGTAGCCAGAGAAAGCATCCATGAAGCTGAGCATTTGATGACCGGCCGTGGCATCGACCAGCAGATCTATGCAGGGCAGAGGATAGCTGTCTTTGGGGCAAGCTCGGTTCAGGTCAAAGTAATCGACACAGAGTCGCCATTTGCCATTGTTCTTGCGGACGAGGACCACGTTTGACAACCATTTAGGGTAGTCGACATTTTTGATGAATTGGGCCTCAAGGAGTTTGTCGATCTCTACGGCTATAAGAGTATTGCGCTCTGGATGAAAGACGCGCTGCTTCTGGCGGTAAGGTCGGAAATGAGGTTCAATGCTGAGGCGATGAGTTATGGAAGAAGGGTCGATGCCTGGCATATCTGAGTGAGTCCAGCGAATACATCATTGTGCTCGGTCAGAAGGGCAGTAAGGTCGGCCTTAGCTTGAGGGGATAGCTGGCTGCCGATCTTAGCAGTTTTCATTGGGTTGGTGGGATCGATGGGAATCTCAACGAGGTCCTCCACCGGTTCGCCTCTGACCAGCTCGTCCTCATCTCGGGCGTCAAGTCCTTCAATGATCATGGCCTCCTTCAGCTTGACTTTCTTGAGTGAGGCGACATAACACTCCCTGGCTATGGTCTGCTCCCCCCGTACTGTCCCGACCCCCTAGTCGGTGGGAAATTTTACGGCGAGGTGGTAGGTTGAAGTGACAGCTTGAAAGGCGTTGAGGGTGGTGCGACCAAGGATGATGTTGTAGGCAGAAGGACAGTCGACCACAAGGAAAGTGAGCAACTTTGTAGTCTGCCGTGGGTATTCACCGATGGTGATGGGGTGGTCGATGGAGCCGATGATGGTCACCCGGCCTCTAGTGAAACTTTTTAGAGGGGGGACAGGTTTTCCTCCCTAATTTTGAGCTGGCGGAAGCAGCTGAGGAATATGATGTCTGAAGAACTGCCGTTGTCGATGAGGACCCGTCTGACCTTATAGTTGGAGAGAAGGGCAGAGATGACGAGGGGGTCATCATGAGGATAAGGGATGCCAGTACAGTCGGCGTCCGTGAAGGTGATGGGTTCTGTCCACTGCTTGGGCTGTTTGGAAGGTCGGTCTACCGTGTCCACTGCTCTGTCCGAGCCTTGCCTTATCTTCCTGAGCTCTGCCCTCTGAGCGGAGCGGGATGGTCCACCACAAGCAAGGCCACTAGAAATGACTCAGATTTCACCAACTGGCGGAGGGGGATTACCTGGGGGCCGAGACTGTTGTGGGGGGCAGTCACGGCCTTGGTTAGGTTGGGCTAGCTGCCGGGGTAGGGTACGTCGGCGGTTGTTTCTAAGGAGCTCGGTTCTTTGCCTCTGTTGTGGGCGGGTGTCCGTGAACCGGCTGAGACGCCCTTGGCGAATGAGGGTCTCGACCTGATCCTTGAGGTTGATGCAGTCATCAGTGTTGTGGCCGTGGTCCTGGTGGAAGCGACAATATTTGGACTGGTCTTTCCGGTTGGAAGGGGTCCGTGAAAGCAGGGGCCATTTGAGGGGGTAATCCCGTTGGATTTGGTGGAGGACTTGTTCCATGAGAGAATTGAGGGGCGTGTACCGCTCGAACCGACTGGGCGGTCGGGCCGGTGCCGACCGGTCAGTGCGAGGAGGTCGGTCGGGATATTGGGGCGTTTGGCTGTTATACTGGGTGTTTCTAGGTTCCGACTCTTTTCTCTTTTCTCTGGGGGTCGGGTTTTTGGATATTGGATCCTGCCGAGCGGCTAGTGAATCTTCGGCATTCATATACTTCTGGGCCTTGGATAATAGGGCTGCCATGGAGGTCGGGGGGTTTTTGGAGAGGGAGAAAAGGAAATCGGACGATCGTAGCCCGACCATGAAAGCCGTGAGGATGACCTTGTCGTCATTCTCCGCTACTTGTAGGGCTTCGGTGTTGAAGCGGGTAACGAAGCTGCGCAGCGACTCCCCCTCAGTCTGACGGATATTGAGGAGTTGGGTTGCAGGGCGGCGTTGGCGCTGGGCTCCAATGAAATGGCTGAGGAAGGAGTCGCTGAGATGCTGGAAAGTGGAGACAGAGTCCGCTGGTAACTGACTGAACCACAGTCGAGCTGACCCCTTCAGTGTCACAGGGAAAGCCCGACACATGATCTCTTTGAGAAGGCATGGATGATCATGAGGGTACGGTAGGTCTCCAGATGGTCGACTGGGTCCGTCATACCGTCAAAGGAGTCAATGGTGGGCATCTTGAACTTGGCGGGTAAGGGTTTGTCCCGGATGGAGGCAACAAATGGTGAATTTTCCGTGGTAGAGGGTTTATGCTGAATATTCTGCATGACCCCTTGGAGTTGGAGCTTCATTGCGTGGAGCTTAGCGTCCCAGAGGGGAACGTGGTCACCATGGTCAATCAATGGAGACTGGACGCTGTTAGCTTCCCCTTCAGGGGCTGGTGCTACGACCGACGGATGTGGGGGTGGTGGTGGATTTATATGTGGGTGGGGAGGTTGCAAACCTTTCAAGTTGGGTGGATGGAGTTGTGGAGCAGTATGGCTCGGGGCTCTTTCTTGGTTGGGGGGAATATCTGGAGGTGGGGGAGGAGGCATTGGAAGGTTCCTTTGGAGTAAAGCATTTATCAAGACCTGGTTTTGCTCGGCCATGCGGTTAATGCTGTTGGTAAGCTCGATAAAATACTGTGGTGGGTTGTTTGGATTGGGGGGGTCGGCTTGATGGTCGGCGGCATTATTGTGAGAAGCCATGGATCTAGTCGTGACCATGCACTTTGATGGGTAGGAGAAAAAGGTTGTTGGAACGGGGCCTCCGGCGACAGCGAACACAACTGGCGCGAGGAGCAAAACGTTCCCACAGACGGCGCCAACTGTTGATACAGTTTTATCCGTAGTGAATGGAGCGAACTGGTCCAAGCTCCTCAAGCCCAAGCCCAAATGATCAAGCCCACCGGATACCCTGCAAACAAGTTTAACGGGGAACAGGGTAGTCCCCCAGTGAACCCTCCGACGATCAAGTTAGGAAGAGAAGTAGAGTATATGGGAGAAGATTAGAGATAAAAAGCTTAACCTTTTTCTTGTCTACAACGTTCGCTTATATCCTTTGGCAATCATTTCGCTGTCCCTTCCGACCTGCTCTCCTTACCGAAAGCCTATGTTGTAGCTTACCTTGCTCAGGGTAAGGGGGTCCTATTCCGGCGGAGAGGTGTTGTCGTAATAAATGCTGTGATGGGCTGCATTAATGGTGATGCGCAGTGGCAATAACTTTGCAGATCTTTGTCTGCTGATATGGTTCGTCCTTCTCTTGCCATGTGTCTGAATGTCATTGGCTCTTTATGCCATGTTGGACTCCAGCTGTCCTGAACCTCGTCAGCTGAGCTATGCACTGGGCTTCAAGTGATGGGCCATAGGTGATTCAATATATATATTTTGTGACACTCTATACAAGTAAGTCTAATACTCCCTCCGTCCCAAAATATTAGTCTCTTATTCTATTTTTTATTATCCAAAAATATTAGTCCCTCTTTAAAAATCAAGTATAAAAATAATATAAATTTTCTATTTTGCCCTTTTTAAATTAATAAACAATATAAAAAGTACAATTATGATATTGATATTTCTAAAAAATGTACTATCTAAAGGGTAATTTTTGAAAATCAAAATTTTTAAAATCCAATAATTATACTACCAAAAAAAAATTAAATTTCTCAAAAGTGACCATTATTTTGGGACAGAGGGAGTAAATGCGAACGCTATTACATTATAAAAAAATATGAAGTTTTATTACGTGGCATGCCAATCTAAAACCCTTTTTATGGGAATCTTCCACCAAAATATAATCAAGAACAAATAGGAATAACAATGACTCAAAATATGTAGTACAAATTAGGACTGTTCAAATTAAGGGGTTGTTTAGAGTATCTTAAATAACTGTATTTTTTAAATTTTTGGACTAAAAAGTAGAGGAAAAAAAGATGGTTGATTAGGATAATTTTTTGTCTTTTATGAAAAAATGTATATTAAAATATTGTATAAAATAACAAAATTATGTTTTCACCCTACATATATAAATATGTATTGACAGTGATGGTACATGAAGACGGTACGGTGGCAGCAAGAGATATAAGAAAAACTTGCCTACGGTGTTGTTTACACAAGACGGTGCTATTTTACCCATGACGGTATTGTTCAGCCTGTGGGGGCCCACCATGGGTCTCGTTTTGATAATCAGAACCGTTGATGTGTAGAACTCATCGAGTACTATATATTTGTAAAAATTCGCGTTGATCAGATATCGATAGCTATCTGATCGGATTAGTTTTTTTTGTCAACCGTTACTTTGTGCACCGTCTATTTTTTTTTATATAAAACTGATTTGATCATATAGTTATCGATATCCGATCAACATGATTTTTTACAAGTAAATAGTACTCGACGATTTCTACATATTGAACGGTTTAAATTATAAAAAAAATGGACCTATAATGGACTCCTACGAGCCGAACAACACCATGCTGTGTAATTTTTGTATGCACTCTCTTTTCAAACTCACCATCACTTCAGACCACTCTGTCACATTTAGTCATGATGTTGGCCTATACCTTTTTTAGAATTATATATATATATATATATATGTGGATAGTAATTACTTTTTTTACTTTTGTAATAATTTTTTAACTTTTTGACTTTTTTCAAACACCTCAAATCAGCCCCTAAAACTTTGCAAATAATCAAATAAATCCATCAATCCGTTTGAATCAACCGAATGAATCAAGATCCTCTCATTGCATTTCCTCCTTGTATTTCCTATTTATCGGGCCATTGGACCCACTTTT